>NC_087251.1:1490000-2230000 GCF_037042905.1 Lytechinus pictus
GGCGTTAGATTCCCAAATGTTTCATTGGTTGGGTCAATGGGGGGGGGGGGGGGGTCACGACCAAGCTAAAAAAAAAGGGAGAGAAGGAAAGGGGAAGATGGAAATATATTATTTTTTGAATATCATGGTTCGCTTTGCTCGCTCACATCTTTTGAAAGAAGTTTTGCTCGATCCGCCAACTCTTACCACCTCAACGATATTGGCTCATTACGCTCCTGGGTTTGGTAAGCAAGTAGCTTGACCGTAGACCCATAAAGATGTTCTCACAATTATTACAGTAGAAACCAATGGGTAACCGACAGGAATTACCGAGTTTGATTAGATTGCTAAAATAATGTTAATGATAAACACAAGAGACATTCCTTTACAAGAACCATTGTTATATTAAATCTTTATTATGCATTTTCCTGTATTATGTACTCAACTGTCTTCACAATTACTCTTAAAATGTTTTTCTTTAAGTATGGTAGTGATTATGAATAGATTCCGATGATGGCGTATATTGTAAAGTAGATGTCATTTCACATCAATAACACATTATTAGTCTGTCTGCTCCAATCGAATTTACTCGGTTATCTCTGTCACAGTGAGCACCTTTAAGTGTTACTACACTTTTCATTACCTCTGTGCATGTGACATTTCTGATTGTGTGGTCGTGATGTTTTGGCGCGCTTTCTGTTGTAAGAAAAGACAGTCAGCAGGTGGTTTTGGCGGGAAATGCCCTGCAGAGAATGATACAGCTCTGGGCGGGCAAAATTGAGAAGACGTTGGAGGCTGTCTTTGAACAACATATTCTCACACTCTGATGCAATGACGGCGTTATATCCTTCCTATGAATTTTAGGAATTGAAAGAGCTTGAATGCAGTTAGGCTTCGTCATTGAACCATTATATGAAGGAAATAACTTTTCAAAATCGATATGTGACTTGAAGATTTGGATCACAAAAAACGAAATAAGGATCAATTTGAGTATGTTTTTTATTCCTCACAGACAGACGTTAGAAAGTTAACAGCCTCAAAGATTTGTTTGTATAACGATTCATGACAGTGACAACAGCTCATTGTAAAACACCATTGAATGTCTTCTTGTAAATGAGACGCAACCACCAAAACGTGAAACTAAGTTTCACATGCTGCCCAACTTTTTTCTTTCCTTATTTCAATTATGGTACTCCTTCTAAAGCAAGGATTGATGAAAAAATGAAATGGACTAGGCAAAGTCATGTTATAAGAGATTCAGCTTGTTCATGATTTTCTCAACTCGGTTGTTTTGATATTACTCTGCAGGCTAAGATTATGAGACGTAGTTTGATTTCCTTGTAAATTCCTGATTAAATGTCACATGCCCCTCAGCTTGTAACCCTTCTTTATATTTCATGTTCTGGATTATGGAAATTAATTTCGAGGCATGTTATCATAATTCCCATCCCACATGTTTACCATCTAGTTAGAAGTAGGCAGGCCTAGGATGCATTATACCGAGCGGTAGTTTTAAAAGGAGTTATTAAATCACCAGGTTTGCCCTCCTCGCCTTCACTTCAACCTGTGTTTATCATTGCACTTTGTCGACCCGAGAGAATGCCGAATTAAGATGAAAACCAAGACTGGAGAATAAACCAACAGATGCGTTGACACGGCTGTACCACGCATGTATTAGGCCATGATTACAGCAAGGGTATTCATCAGGTCCCATTCCATTTGACATGTTTGATGTGGGCACATTTAAAGCCACCATAGATGTGATTTGAGAGCGGTCGAAATAAGAGCCGACTGTCTAATGAAAAAGGATAAGAATGGAACTCAGGCAGAGACGTCATCAAAATGTCTTCTGATTAATTTTGGTGAAATGATCAGATTCGTCGGGAGTCAGGGGCTTTGTGCTGGTGTCTTGACATGAATTGGGACACACAGTCACCATTCTTTCCCCTTGAGAAGGGAAAACGTCACGTGATCTTCCAATTTCCATGTTCTCTCTACAACGTCACCCCGAAAGTTCAGGAATACAGCAAATATGTTCGATTGGACACGTGGACGTCACAGAAAGCGCATTTCAAATATTTTAACAGTTTGCTTTTATCGTACGTTAACCATAGTGGTCGCTACAGATCACTTCCTTTATGATGCACATTAATTTCGTGTTTAAGATATATCAAGCAAAATGAAGCAATTATCAATCTACATGTATATAAATCTATTAAAAATTTGATTTTCATTCATTCATTCATTCGTTCATCCACGTTTTCATTCGAAGTGCTTTCATTCATGAAAAAAACACGTGGGTTGAACCACAAGGCATTCAGATTGCCCCGTTCCAAAAATGTTTTAAGCGGGACACATTAACAAAAACAACATGAAATTAAATTTTATTTTGAATGTAAGGTGCTTATCTAATTTAGATAATAGGGTTGGTTGTTTATTTGTGTGTCGGTCCCCTTTCACGAACCTCTTTCATTCCACAAACGTACACCTAATTAGATTTAATTGAATGAGAACAAAGGAAACCGAAACGAAAACCTAAATGTCGGTTCCCTTTTTTGCGGTTCGGCTCTCAATCGCAGTAAGAAAGATGGCGAATCAGAAAAAGAAATCTTTGAAGGAGAAACAAGAAATATTTCTGATCTAAAAATTTTGATTCTTTACAGGTGAGGTAACATGACGTGAATATGGCGGGAATCGTAATGCAACCTTGGGGACTACTTATTGAATGACGAGAAAAAACGAAGCGTTAAATGGATGCTAATTTGGGCTTACAGAAAAGGGGTGGACGAGAGGTGTTGATGAACCGGTGGGGTGGGGTAAATCTTATCCTTTGATTTCTTATGGAATGATGGGTATTGGAAGGTGGATTTAAAGGTGTGAGTGTATGTGAAAGTAATGATGTGCGTATCTGTGTGTGACATTAGCCACCTTTCGCAATCATCACGGACGCTAATATTAGGGTTCCCTAACACAAAAGTTAACGCTTAATCATACACTTGAACTTTAAGATTGATTGTATATTGTAGTCAATAGAATCAAACGTAAAAAAATGCTCTACAATCAATGCTAAGGTTTGTGTTACTGGGGGTTACAGGCCCTACAGATCTGCTTTTCGTGTGCAAAATCTTTCCCGCGACACCCGCACCATACATGCATGTACATTACGACTGATGGCTGGAGATATTCGAAATGCAGGACCTACAATAGATTATGACATGGATAAGAAAGTGGTTTTTCAAACAAATCGAGTACATATTGAGTGAGGAAAAAGTTACTGAATTAAGGCTTAGATATAGATCATTACAGTCCGTCGAATCGATACTGCATTTAATGTGGATTATTGGTGGATCTCTGGCAATTGATTCCATGGGTCAAATCACCTCTCCAGCCGAAACCATTTCGCATGCGTTGATTATGTACACAGCATGTATACGTCTGACGTTTTTTTCTATTGTTTACTCCTACACAAACGATATGCCTCTCTAGCACACAATGTAATGGGCATTATGTTTTATTTTCCCCAGAAATGGGGATTAGATTCGAATTCCCGGGGGGGACCACTTCCATTGATAAGTGGATACCAGGCACGACCATGCGGTTTCGAAAAGCACCATAAACAAGGGAAGCAAGGCTTTTCCAGATTATGAAAATGCATCTCTTAACAAGTATTTAGCTTGTGAAACCCTACAAGTATTGAAAACATATCCCCCTTTTCAGTATTTTAATCATCATTTTTGACACCCTTGTAACGTTTCATAGGCCAATACGTAACGTACTTGCCCACTGATCTTTCCCTTTTTACGTGTGGTCGCGCCAGGTATCCACTCTTCAATGGAAGTGGGCCCCCCGGGCGGCCTCTCGAGCTCTGGGAGGAACCAAATGTGGCTTTGGAACGTCATCCCAGATCGGATATATCGCTGTTACCATAGTAGCAACCAGAATTTTGCACACGAAACGCATATTGAATGTTTCCGTTGCAGATGCGAAACGAAAAAAAATCTCATGTCACACAATTTGCATTGCTGGACAGAGTTTTACGATCATGACGACGGGCCCAAAAGTCTCTTCCAAAATCAACTAACGTCGTAAACAATAAGCGTTCGCGTTCTCCAACGAAAGGTCGGGATTGCTAGTTCAATACATCCATAACCTGCTGCACTCAACCATGGTGAGGTAAATGGGGACATAACTGGGACATCAAATGCGTAACAGCTTCTCGATTTGAGTGACTGGACTTCTAAAAGTGTTATGCGCTATATGTTTATTTTTTTTTTATTTTTTCAATTCATTCAGTGAAATTATTCCTACCATTTATTGTTATTTTGATAATATAGTCTTGGAATGTTATTTGGAATAAAATTTGATGATTTAATAAAGATTCTTTAACCTACAATATGATTATTCAATTATATTGAGGATGAAATATGCATAGGTTTGAAATCTGCTCTGAATAATATTTTATAGAACCCTTTGGGAGCAACAATAAAAAATGAATGATGTACTCCTTTTTAAAATATTTGCATGTATATGAAGGATTAATGGATATTATGAACTGTCAGTGGTAATATTATTCTTGAATGATTGCTATATACGTCTTTTGTTTAGGACAAACATTGATAGTCATCACCAATTAAGCGTGATTAGTCATGCAGATGAAATAAATTGTACGTTAGAAAGAAATACTGTCAATTACTGATGTCAAGTTATTTTTCTTTTGATTTTTGCATTGTTTTTAAGATTATGTGGCTGGTACATACAAGTTATTCTTAAAATTGTACCTCCTTTCTTAGTATGCGACTCGCAAACTCTGAGGATTAAAGAGCGTATCCGAATGAAAAAGAAGATGGATTGTATTGAATATAGAGAGAGTAACGTCGTCATCAGTGTAAGATGTGTCATAATATTAGCATTGATAGGCTGCTGCGCACCGGGCATATATGCCGACATACTTGACCCTGCGTATTGGGCGGCTTACTCAACAAACGCTCACATGTAAATTTGTAGAATGTGAAACCCTGGTCAACAATACGAATCTCCATATTTTAAGAACGTTTTCACAGCCATAATACATGTAGCCGATATTACTATCCCCAGCCTTGGGTTAGCGCCTACTCAAATAAAAACTCGATGTAAATGGATTGTGCTTGAATATGCGCTTTATGTCATGAATACCGTGTTTACACTTAATCGGCATTTTCATAGCGTGTAAACGCGAGTAACTTGAATCGGCTCGCGGTTCAGAACCGGCAATTTGCACCACCAAAGTAGGACGTCGTAGACAGCACCTCAGCAAACATATTCAAGAGTGAGGTGCAACATGTCAGACTATGTTAGTCTGCATTTGTTTGTAAATATGTAAATATTATATATATGTTGGCTTTTTTTTACCACAACTTCAACGGTGGATACTCAGCACTCAGCATTCAAGTCCACAATACAGTACGACAATACACCACAGGTGGTATGTACTTATATAGGAAGAAGAAGAAGAAGAGGTTCTGAACCGCGAGCCGATGCAGAATCGGCTTTTTTACTACGTGTAAACAGAAAGCCGATTCTGCACCGGCAATTTGTGCGCATTTCAATTACTTTTAATACCATTGTGACGTAATTGTAAGCGCACTGATCCTAGTCTGCTGGGCAAACCCTTCACTCGAATTAAGGGTCTGAATGTGCAGCCTACTCATGCCTTGTGTACTGAAGGCTCTCTCGCTCAGGAATAGCAAGTTTTGTATGTGCTAGTCTTTGCGTGGAGGCACACTTATTGATCAAATTTCCAATCAGGGTCTGTGCCTGCAGACTACACTGATCCAGCGTTGTCTTTATTATGACGTATATTGTTGGTATGCGTATCATTTCAGGTTTTTGCATCGGCTCGTGGTTCTGAACCGCGAGCTGTAACAACGTGTAAACGCAATCCAAATGCCGATTCTGCATCGGCATTTGGTTCAGAACCAATTGCCGATTAAGTGTAAACACGGTATATATGATGGGGATAGAAGTCTCAATGTGAACAGCGTCATAAGATAAACGTATGTTCATATGCAGGACCAATAAATCTTGAATTAAGGAACAGATGGGAGTACTGCGCTTGTCTTATATGCTAGAGTAAAGACGGTGAGTGTTGCGTATCTGTTATTCATATACTTGAACAAGTGAGTTTGCTATGACCATCTCAAGCTGGGTTCCACAAACTACTGGTGAAGAAAACTTCTGAATATACACTATTACTACCGCAATTGGGAATCTTAGAGAAGCCGACACAAGATCTCCTCTGCTATAATCATCAGGACTAAAGGAGGTAGCGTAAACAGGGTGGGGGGAGGACTGAAGGAGGAGACGATGTAGAATGTGGAGGAGAAGAAGATTAAGATGAAGAAAAAGAAGAGGAAGAAGAAGTAGAAGAAAGAGAAGAAGAAAGAGAAGATGAAGAAGAAGAATAAAGAAGGAGAAGGAGCACTGTTAAAAAAATAATTTAAACAACGACTATGTGAATCGCACAGTAGTTGTTTAAACATTTTAAACAAGCGTTTAAAATCTTAAACAACAAATATTAAATTCAAATATTTAATTATCAATAATGTATGCATTGTTAAGATTTTAAACACTTAATGTTTAAACTTTTTAAACAACTATTCTGCGATTCACATAGTAAACAGCGTTGTTTAAATTATTATTAAGTGCATTTAAAAATGAGGAGAAGAAGAAGGAGGATTATGAGAAGAAGAAGAAGAAGAAGAGGGTGTAGGGGCCTATGCTAATTAGTAAACGAAATATTATTCCTTAAACTGATTGGGGTATTTTATGTCCCATTGCCTAAAATACTGCTACCGCAGTTCAAGAAGATGAACACGACATTTTGTTTTACGTAATTCATGATTATTTCTTCTCATCAATCAGTAATATGATTTCAAAGAAAAAAAAATCGAGAAAGTGTTTGGCATATCGATAGCTTGATCGTGCGATATATCTAAATGTTCAAGACATTATTTTAATATGCATTAGTGTATGTAATAGAAGGGGTGATCTCCATAGATTTTAATTGTTTTCGCTTAGCTAGCTCTCACAATCAAGTTTAAATTCCTCCTCCGAGGTCACTATAAACGTTTTCATATCGCTATTATAACTCCCCCTTGTTCAACCCGTCCTTTCGCCGCCACGCTCTTTTTACGATACCTTCCCATCTATCATGGGGATTACAAAACAGTGTTGGCGCCACAACCACCGCTTTCTACATATCCCTATACGTCTACCGTAGCCCCAAGTATGCATCCTGCTTCAAGTATCCACCCCAACCACAGTCTTTGTATCTACCATTAGTAGAGGATTACGGACCATTATATTTCTTACGGAATGATTCAACAAGTTACTAAAGAAGTGCCCCAATTCTCCGTTGCGTGACAACATCATGAAACATTAGATAATAAACATGCGTAGGATTATATCCTCCCTCATAAATTCAATGGTATCTGTTAAGTATGTCTAGATGGAAACGCCTTTGACATTTTATAATGCCATGTTTCTCTCATATTGTTTTCTATACATATTTTTAAATCAAATATTGACTACACATGGTACAAGTGGTGATATTATATCCGATGTAAATTGTGAATAAAGAGGGTTTATAGGAGGTAATAATAATTTGTAAACAAATTTTCGGCATTACTCCTATGTGTTTAAGATCGCATGCTCGATCTGTAATGAAAATCATAAGTCAGAAAGTTTGTTTTATAGGCCCTAATGATAATACCACAAAATTAAATCTCCCGATGTAAATCGCTATCCACATACAGATATAACAGTTCGTGTGTTTTTAATAAGTGGGAGCAATTTTGCACCCCTGTTATATTTTGAGTATTGATATTGGAGTGTATAGCGCGCAAGAGTTATCTACGTCTTCTGATCACCAAAGAGTCAGCCGTGTCTATGTAAAAAATCGCCTCACGAAATCTCAGTATACAGACTTATCATCCTCAGACCACACTAGCTATATCATTTTCGTTTGAACTGTCGTTTTTATCATTATTAATACTTATCATGTTTTTATTATTTTCTGTACAATGGTTGACAGTTAACTTTATTCAAAACTTAAATATACATACAAATACAAATTATCATGTCCACATTATAACACCAATAATTTACATTCAATCATATTTACGATAAGTGTAGACGGAGAGAAGTATAGGGTTTACATTTGCATTATATCACAATATTAATTTTTAGATAAGAAAATACAAGTAGACATTAGATAATAAAATACTAAGTTTGTGTTATAGGCCCTAATGATAATACCACAGAATTAAATTTCGACAAAAACAAAAATTATAACTCAAGAGAGAGAGAGAGTGTGAGAGAGGGAGAGAGAGAGAGAGAGAGAAAAGGAGAGCTGGTGCTAAAGAAGCGTACGAGGGGATAGAGAAATAGAAAATAGAATAAGGGAAGGCCAGAAGATTAGTGATGAAATCGATATACCTTAACATTGACACAAATGAATAGATATATTTAATTTAATCGGATAGAGTTTAAAACCATGACAAACACAACTAAAAATAACGCTTCCGATCAGGAAAATTGTGTTTGATTTAACTTGATTTGGTTATGTGAGTTACGCGTGATCGGAAATTAAGTGTAAGAAGTGTGTGGTATAAAAATAATCAGAAGTATATGTTAAACAATAAATCATAGATAATCTTTTAAACTGTACTTCATTTACACCAGTGTTCAAAGCAAAGAAGAATGTACACATCAAGGATGTCAAAATGACACCATTACAGCTACTGGGCTAGATTCATGAACCAATATTGTGATTGCCTATGGAAGCCAAGTCTATTGTATCACATCACATTCAAACTCAATTATCGCGCTGCCGTTTGTACAAAGATCAATAAGTTTTGATTACATTGATAATTCCCCCTCTGTGATGAATGCTAACGTGTTGATTTACATCTTAATAACATTTGGTGAATTTCTGATAAGGTCCACCAACGGATGAACCGCCAAAATTTAATCCCACTCACGATAGTTTGTGATCAGAATCGTTTAGGATTTTATCTTTCCTTACGTCTTTCCTTTCTATTCTTGAGCTATAGACACCATCGGCAAGAAGTCAGTTGGATTGGCTTTCATCAACAGGCACACGTCTTATGTTCAAATCTAGTTTACTCCTCATCTAAGGAGACGTCTCCCCTTCCCTCTCAATGCATAACAAAGTGAGACACCTGGGTTTTTATTTCGTCTTTACCGCTCTCTGGTAGCAGGAAATTTGCGAAGTGAATATTGACTCCACGTTCTTGAGTTTAAGATATAGAAATTGTATTGATGCCGTATTGTAATAACGCAATCGATTCTTTTAGCAGGGAGAACCCAAGAAAAACAAAAGTGTTCTATTTCAAAGTCAATCTAACTATGACGTTATTGAGAGAACTCTCTGTCTGAGAATGCCTAGAAACAGTAGCGTGAAATTAAAGGAGGCAGATTGAAAATAAAGAGAAGGATGAACGATGCCCGGGGTGATTATGGCTGACTTGATGAATATAGAGACCGCGAGATGGCATAAGGACCTGCGTAAGTGGCTTTCTTTCAGACAACCGGAAGTCGTGGAATTCCAGTCTATTTTCAAGGGATCCAAGCAAACCATTGCTGCTACCCATCATGTCTATCTTATATGCTTGTGTTTAATTACCAAGACATGCTAATGACCACGTCGGTGACTTGAGAGTACTCCTCTAGCAGAATTACTGAACTCGTGCCTTGATCTGAAAGGCTCCTCACAAAAAGGAAGAAAAAGACGTCAGGCAAGCGCCATTTTACTCCTTAGAGGAATTCAATAGAGAGAAGCGCCAGAAGCAGGGATATCCAAGTATAATTACGTTTTAGCGCCATGAGCAGAGTAAGGACTGTCGAAGAAAAGAAAATGACACCGATTCCTGGGAGCTAATATAAGTGAAAAGAAAACAACTGAGGCTAATAAGATATGTCACATCATCATGTCATTCTTTTATTAAATTATTTTACACCAGCACAGAGAAGTGATATTTTGATATGAAAACTTATATCAATATTATTATGTCGCGTGTGATACATTTCCGTCGTTTTCTAAGCATCACGAGAGAAAGAACAAAGTACAAATATAATTTAGTTGAAATTAGCATTAAACCTTCCAACTAATAGTGTTTTTTTACCAGTGTATATGCCTATGTATTATTTTGGTTAGTGTTTTGTTTCGTTTACAATGATGCGATGATGGCATCTTATCAGTAGAAAGTATATAGGTCTTGTATAATGTTTTTATCATCAAAATGGCGAGAGTGGTATCAAGGACTTAGGTTATCCTTGAAATTATACATTGATAAATTCTTGAAAAGATAACTTTAATTAAAATCAGTTTAAACATCTACAATAACCCTGATTCACATGCCGTTTGTCCCACACAGTGTCTTACACACAAATTCCCGCATATCCCACATCATACATACAATTCACCCACATACTCACCCTCCCTCACGCGTCTAACACATCAATGCTCTTTCTTTGCTCTTCATACCCTCACCCACACACTCTCTCCTTCTTTCTCTCCTCTTTCACTCTAACACACGCCCTACACACACCCTCTCGCATACTCTCACCGACACCCGGAAACCCTCACACTCATCCACACACCCACACACTCACATACATGTAGTCATAAATATCTCGCACAAAAATCATCCTGAACATTGGTAGTACATAGTGCATTCGTGCTATTTTACACCCCAAAACATGCACACGCATTTTCCCAACGTCTTCAGTAGACTTGTATATTTGATCCTAGGTAAAGTAGAGCATGAAAAAGTACGTAAGATAAACAGAGCGTGCTCGTTCACAGAACAAACTGTCTGGACAAGAAGCAATGACATCAGTTGTCCCCTTCTCTATCGATTCTTTTATCAGAGACCTCCTCACTTGTGCTAGTACCCACTGTGTACAATGCAAAGGTTACCTTCAATAAACTGTATACAATAAGAGCCTAAAACATTATGTACACAATCTCTTTGTTTCATTTTCATTCCTTTCTTCATCAAAATTAAATAATGAAATTTGAATTTTGACAGGAAACAATTTCTTGAGCGACAATTATGAGCAGAATTTGAATGACACACAAAGAGAGTTCAATGGATTTCCTACCTGAATGGACGTTGTGACTGATTTTTGTTCTTCTGTAAATCTCATGTTTTTTTTATAACAGTGCAGAGAGCGATTTTGAAAATGTAGCTTGGAATATAGCAGAAATTAAAACAAACAGGCAAAATGATAATAAAACACAATAATGATTCGAATTTTACATTTCTATACTATAGCCCTCGAAGTGATGTTTATTTGGAATTAAGATTTGAAGAATACATTTTCAAACATGTCAAATGTTATTTGAAAGGTCAGGTAAAGTGTCATTTCGCAGAAATCCATAAGCAGTATACCAAATGCGTGGGAAACATTATGCTATGAAGTATAAATTCTGCCACCATGGTTACAAAAGGATATGAAGCTAACATCCTATCAAGATTTTAAAATGCAAGATATATCAAAGTACATTAATCTTACTTTAAGTTTTTTAATGTATGTAAAAGATATAAGCGTGAAAAGGCAGTTGCAGGACTTCCCAGTCTATTCATTACATGGCGAATATATTCACAGCTTTATACAGTGAGCGCGGATAAACAACATCCCGAAGCACATAGTAACAGTTGAAATAAGCAATGTCGACAAGCGAAAGAAACGAATTAATCCGGGAATTAGATCTCGTGATGCCTTTGCCACTAGGTTCTTCACACGTCCAAGCCAAACTGGTAAATGGACAGCAGTCCTGTCTAAGGTATTAAGTAAAGAACCAATGACATACCATTGGCAGTGTGAAAAGACGAAATCCCTCGTGGCGACATCGCATCGGCGCGAAAACGAATTTATCGGTGAGAGCGCCGTATGCGCGCTCTCATCGCTACACACCTTTTCTTCAGCATGCATAACACAAGGAAAAGAGACAGGAGGAGCAGGTTTTCAGGAGGGCATAAATCTCATATTTGGTGAATTAATCACCCAGATTTCTCCCTTGTCGGATGGCATTTACTGACAGGATTGCTGTCCATGTAAAGGTATCGGAGATGTAACTAAGCTTCATTGGATATGATTTCGGTATTTGATGTGGGATTCTTGCATACGTCGTTTAGTGTTACGGTCACTCCCTTCAATCACACTCCCAAGACGTCTCAGGCTTAATAATGCAGGGCTCTACAGATATTCAAGATTATTTAATGGAAAATGAAATAAGTGCAAATCCACCCTAAGGTTATGTAAATATTTCATACTCGGCCCAAACACTTAGTGATTTGACGGTCTAACAGGCCGCGAAAGATACCTTGAGGCGTGGTCCACCAGAGTTCAATGCGACGTCAAACTCAACACGTATTTAAATTGTAAAATTGATTCTAATATGATATTGAAGGAAATGCACCGGCAAATATAATATTTCTGACTCATAGCCAGATGAACTAGGGGCAAATAATGAATAGATTGAACTAGAGGATGCTAATTTATATTCATTATGCTGCGCAAAGAAAAAAAAATGTGTTGCAAGTTACTACACAAAATAAAACAGACGTTGTAATATATCATCGTTTTTTTAGAAACAAGTGATCAGAAAGTGGCCTATATATCCACAGCTCATTCAATAGCACAATTCTCTATCTTCAACTTTCCAATGCCATCCTTACAAGTACTGCAAATATTACTTTTGTTCGCAACTTAACTTCAGCAAATATAAATTTCCTATAAATTCTTCTTGTTGATTTATTATTATATTTAATTTTTGTTATGATATCAACGTATATTGCAAAGAACTATTCAAACTTACGGAAATATTACATTTCTGATCTTTAGTTATAGTTGATTAATATTTATTTACCATGAATAAATAAATCAAAGATGATATAATTCATTTTTTATACATGTAAATGGAAATCAGCAAATATATATTAGATAGAAAAAATTAATGAATCAATAAATCAATTCACCTTTCTTGCATTGTGCATTTCGTTGACAATCAATTACGTTTCACCTCGGTCATGGAATGATTTATCTTTTAATATTCTTTTTGTAAGCTGACGAAGATGCATGGAAGAGAAATTTTGGGATGTCAATAATGAAACCACAGGTTCAGAATACGGGTCAAAGCTTAAGACCCAAATCCCTCAAAGAGAATGGTAAACAAAATTTTTTTATCGAAGATTTAATTTTTCGGATGTTTCGAACATTCAAATTGACAATTTAGTTAAGTTGACTGTATATATGTGGATACGTTTCTTTAATTATTTCACTTGATAACTATGTTGTTAAAACAGTAGCGGTAAATAACCTGAAGGAGCGATTGGAATAGCTAATAACGGGAGGAAGGTCTACTCTTCGCTGTCACCTTACGGGAAGATGGGCGTTAATCTAGTGGATTTGGAATAACAAAGGATGTCTTCAACACGCTAATGAATAATCATGTATTTCTTGGCAGAAGATATACTCAAATTTGATGGGAATTCAACACAGAAACTAGAAGTGTGGTGTAAAATGAAGGGGGCAATGACCAAGAAGTAATAACAATATCGACAAATAATTGATTTCTGACTGGGAATCTAATACAGCGATACCGGAGAGAAGACAAGAAAAAATTGCCTATAAATATCCTAGTGATCATTACATAGTCGGTAAAAAATGGATATCGACAAATCATCTTTGATCCAAATGGTTTCACAATTACATGTTTTATGATTAAGTTCGGATTGACAGAAAAATTACAAAGAACCTGGCATGATACCGATAGATTTAAACTGCATTTTCAATTTTCAGTGTCATTACTAAGAAATTGAGATGTTTTTTTCCATTAAATCAGAGACTATATGGGAAAAACCTACGATATGTGGCATAAAAAAGTAAATTTAAATACCCACATTACTGAATTTAATCTAAACTACATTTATCACTAGCATTTTAACACGCTCTTACGTAAGATAATTAGAAATTGTTTACATATATTGTTTATTGATAGAGTTTAAATGCACTTAATAACTTTTATTTTCAGTTGTGTCCGTTTTTCTTAAATTTTCCCCAGACCAGAGTAGGGCGTGTTATTGAGAAATAAGCGTGCAGCTTTGCTTACATAAATACAGAAGTGTTTAAAAAGTTGACGTGTAAAAGAATTATAATACATTTCAGTTCCTTACTTTGTCAAAATCATGATTATTGACACCACCTATTGTCTTCATCCCTACAAATGTCTTATTTTGAGCGCTTTGAAGCGAAAATCTGGGTCACCAAGTCAAGAACCTGACTTAAATGGCAGCATAGGCTATACTCCAATGCTATTAAAAGGCAACGTTAGGTTCTACAAGTGTGAAACCCCTTATTAAGTTGTCCTAGATTTCTGGCGGAGCTGTTCCAGATACTGCTTTCAGCCAGGTACTTTGTAATCGTTAAATATCTATTATCAGGTGGTATCTCTGATTAATCGTTGTCAAATCACACTGTGGGTCTAGCTACTGTAATATTTATACCCAAGAGATAACAACATCGAAGATCGAATGAGAATGGATGTTTTACACCCAAGGTCCTGTCAAATCCGAACTGATGTAAAATCACTGTGAAACAAAATCTAAACAAGAATAAAATCGATATCGCCGAAGAAAATAGTATCTAATGTTTGAAAACGTTTTTGGCTTACTCGAAAATGTTGTGTCTGATAGGTGTGTGTTAAAATAGCAAGTGTTACAATTTTCATTTAGCTCAGAGTATGAAAGGAAACTTTATCTAGACGGGTACAGTTCGAAACATTCCATTCTTTTTCATATCAAAATATTAATTCTCGGAATTGGCTATAGGCTACGTAAAGAACCGAATGATATGATCAAGAGAATTCAATGAGGTAATCAACCGTATATAAATGCATTTTCTCCTATCTTATTCATGTCTAAATCTTGAGAGACAACATTTCATCCTCCGGGGCCTCAAGGTTCGTTCCATGTACGACCTTGACATTTGAAATCCAATCGTCAACTCTTTTCTCATTTTCAGTGTTGATATCCTCTCACATTTAACCGAAGGGATAAGGAAAATAGATTTATTGATTTGATTGAAGATGATTGGGAGATAGTTTATCTTTATATTGGAAAGTGTTAGCCGTTTCTTCATGGTAAATGCGACAGTTTAATAATACCTCAATTCCTTGAAAAGGGGATACCTATGGTAACGCACTCACATCTTTAGTTTCATTTAGTTTAATAAATAGAAAAGTAAATTAAACGATCATTGCATTCAATTGAATTGAACACATATTTGTTTATAGTTTTTTTTTACATCTAAAGACGAAAGTAAGGATGGAAAATAAGTAATAGTCATTGAATGAATACTCGAAAGTGAAAACAGGAGACGATATTCAAGGTCGACTGATTTGTCAAGAACAATTTCATTAGGGAACCAGTCCATTGCCACTGATCTGCAGTGGCGCCTTTGTTTTTATGCTTCTTTGTAAGAGCGTCAAAGCGTGAGAGTTCTTCATCAACTCTAACCTCACTGCCCGGAGATACACAATCAGTTTTGAATTCGATGACTTTCTCACTGCATTGGTAACACGTTTTTAACCCTCTCAGATGACATGGATGTGGATGAACGGTGTGCGAGGGAGAGATTGTGGCAATGTGAACTACATCTTGTATACGTGCGTTAAGGCTCCCAGGTGGCAAATGATAGTGATCGGAAGAGAGGATGAGATGCGTAATAAAGCCATGAATATTAGAAGCCTTGTGCTTCACCCTATTATCATAACGACTCTTCCAGGTTCTACTTGTTGCTCCTTATACTCAATAAGTAGAAATGAATTGTGTATGCAATCGGAGATGATTATGTTAATGCCGACAAATAAGGACGGTCTCTTTCTAATACTCTTATTGCTTAACGGCATTCTGGGATGTTGATCATTATTATGAGAATGGTGCTGCTGTAGTTGTTACTAGTTGTCACCTAGAAACAATTATATAAAACAAGAAATGTGAAAAAGCATACAATGTAAATTGATTGAATATTGCTCAAATTTCTAAAGACCCAGCTAGGATCAGACATTGGTATCACCGTTAGTCAATACGGTTACATCTGGTAATGAGATTTTTCTCATCTGCCCCTATACCAGGCTGACATACGATTACCTAATTTGCCCACTTAAATCATTTCTACCATGTCTACCAGATCTTGTTCTGGTCTGAATCTAACTTTTTACACGTTTATGAGCACTACTATCTCTTTCATAAAGTTGTTTATATACCTTTTGGTCACAGAAATAAAATACATTTAAATATCAAAATATTTTCACTATATAGAACTGCATTCTTCATTAATGTTCTAGATCTTAAATATATCAGCTCACGTAATTTAGAGACAGAATCATTCCTTCTTGTTAAAAAGTCGACAAAACCATAGTTGGCACTATTGTGTCTGTGCGCACATATTACGATGGGAAACCCTACGGTTTCCTTTAACAAAAAAAAACCGGATGCCTTAGATACTCATTGCTTGCCTGGGCAGAGTCATTTACCTCTTTGTAGATCAAGGTCTTCATTTTATCTCCTTCTTTCCAATTTAGGATGAAACTAGATACATTATTGGCAGAGGGTAGATGAAGAGATCGGCCTCTTGACTCAATATTTGACCACCAATCACCACTTCCGTTTGCCGTCTACCGACCCGTTCCCAGAGTAAAAAGGAAAAAAAAATACACGGAGGCTGAAATAGCCACTCTAAATGAATTCATTGGTTGGTGCTATTCCCAATGACCTATAAACTTTCTTTCTTTTCCCTGGACTACGAGGACGAATTTATGAGTCAACTCCGCCAAAGTTAAAGGTCCGCATTTTCATGTTATGCTATTCAGAATGGATCCTTGCTAAGTGGGCTATACTTATAGAAGCTGATTCAGAGAACTGGTGCCAAGGAAATGATAATAAAATTAGCAATCGCTCTTCATTCTACAAAATGTTCAGTTTAATAATCTAAAAACATATTTGAATGCTTTTAAAGCTTATTTTTGTAAAGGTGTTGACAAAGGATTTTTATTAACAATAACTTTGATTTCAATCGTAAAAAAGTTCTATAATGTTCAATTATTGATAACTGTTGGTTTTACATTTTTACTAATAACTTAAACATTGTGCATTACAATAGACATAATTTATACATATATGAAACATGAATCGCTTTGTTCATAAACTATATTCCATTTATTCTTTTACTTCAATGTATTGAAAATAAATTAAAATGACCTACATATATATGCAAAAATGTACCTTCGCATGAATGGATGCTTTTAACATCATTCCCTTATATTATTCACATGATTAAGGTTTGCACGAACCTTGATTGTGTAAATGAATTTCAGCCGAATTATGCATGCATGAAATCAGTTGTCTGTATTATGTTTAATCTTCTCTCGCGCCAACCTTGTTTTCATTAAGTACACGCGAGATCGATTTTGGTACTATTCTCGTCGTAATATTATTCTGCTTTTCTCTGAATTAAGGTACATTATCTGTGGTGATGGGGTGCATCAGAGCTCTGGTTTCGATGATGATACTAATAATGGATCCCTATATATCTGATTAGTGGTCTCCCAAGCCACGCGTGAAACCGAACTCTCCCTCCCTTGCATTGCCAGTTAAGTTGAAGCGCATCTAAAGAAGCGCTACTGGGCAATGTGTGGGATTTGCAGGCACAGCCAATACAAGCCATCCAGTTCAATTTATGTCGCCATATCCTAAAGCAATGGGTCTCACTGTATATGAGATAGAGAGGGAGAGAGAGAGCTAGCGGTAGGAAGGGATAATCCTGATACATACCCATTTCAATACCACAGTGATTAGCTTTATAATGTGTAATTATCTAAAGCAACGGTATTGAACGGCAGATTTTTGAGGGTTGGATACCCTATGCGCCAATTAGTCCTGATAATATAGCTTTCCTTAATGAGTGCTGGCGGCAGTGTATGATGTAGCGAATATTCAACAAGTTGTAAAAAGGACGACGGCTTTGAGGTTTACTCAACTCGTCGTGCAATTGAAGAGGAAAGGTAAATTGCGAGGCAGTTTTCATAAAAGTTGAAGCAGTGTTTGGCTCCTTTGTGTGGAAGAAGGATTACATCTTATTATTTAATAAAAATGAATTCGTGGAAAAATACAAAAATGAGTCCATCTGTTCATGCACTAGTACCGTGTGAAGTTATCATGATTATATTCTAAGATTATTTAGATGTGAGTTGCCAACCCTCTACCGTGTATACCTAATTCTAATTTTCATGCAAGTTTTAATGTTATTGAGGTATGAAAATCATATTAAAAAAAAAGTAAAACATGATAAAAATGCACACGGTAGAGAATTTGTACTATTGGCTTGGTTGCCAATGATCGGGTGATGATTTTACAAAAATGTATCGTATTTTCTATATTGTACGCGTGGCATAATGACTGGTGACAAAAACTATCGTTTAAAGCCTTATCATGGACCCATACTATAATCGGGTAGTGGTTATAGAAGTTTCGTCTACGAATGGAAAAAAATAATATGGAAGGAGCGTGTGTGAAATAAAACGGATCCGTGTTTATACTTCTGTATAACTGATTAAATAGTGAACGAATCAAGTTTTGGATACATCAGACGTTTTATTGATTACAGAGCTATGGAAGCTTGAATATGATTAGAGAGCCAACTCTTTCGAAGATCTGAAAATGATTTATATCAGATTCTTCGGCATCCAGATCCTGATGTTTTGGGATGAGGGAGGTTAGACATTTTCTCTTTTCTTTCAATGAATGACAAGGAAGCGGCGACATACAAGACTCGAATCCGCAGCATTCGACAAAAATCAATTTAAAACGAAATTCAATTGGCTGATATTCTATTTCATCACATTTCATTTGGAAGTTGGAGTTAATAAGTGAATACGACGAAAGATGGAGAGGAGGATTGTGATAGGCACAGGGGATATAACTATGCGAGTTGGGGTATAAATAGAAGGGGCTGCTGACAAGGGCCTATATACATCACGTTAAGTTTCGGGTTATGATGCATGGTATGGAAGAACCGTGCTACAAGTAGATGAAGAAACATAGTATGCTCCACGCCAGGCATACTGTACATAAATCAATAATCCCACATCTCTATGCATTCACCTACATTGTCTGCTCCTCCTTAACCATCCCGTTTGTCTTCTTACTTTCCTTTGGGTAAATCTCTTACATGTATTGAACAAAAAAAATGCGTTTAATAACTTTTCAAAAACAATTCTACTGCTACTACTACTACTACTACTTTTGCTGCTGCTGCTGCTTCTGCTTCTACTGCTGCTGCTACTACTACTACTACTACTACTACTACTACTACTACTACTACTACTACTACTTCTACGGCTAGTACTACTATTATTATTACATCTTCTACTACAATGCCATCTCGAGATCAATAAGATAATAATAATAATAATAATAATAATAATTATTACTATTATTATATTAGTTATAATTATTACTATTATTATTAATATTATTATTATAATGATGATAATAATAAAACATTTTCAAGTTTTCGTTTAAGACAAATGAACTTATTAAAAGCTCTATTCAGAAGCCAATGAGCGAATGTAAGAAATTACAGACTGAATTTCAACTCATGATTATATTTAAAACTAGTAATGTAGGAATAATATCACTCTACATCATCAACAGAGTTTACATGCATTTTGCTTCCCCTAACATACTGATGAACATATGAAGGGATTATAAGGTGACTGCAAACATATCGCATCAATCATTTAAGAATTTGGCCGCTTTCCTCATTCTTTAGAAGGGTAGCCTTCAAAACGATGATACTGTTATCACCTGTCTTAGTCCAAAAAAAATCAAAAGAAACAGGAGTACCGATGTAGGAAGTTATGAATAAATAACATCTTTTGAAATTATCTGGGAATGGGATATTCTGGAAAGAGATGGACGCATCAAATCGCTGTTATTACACTCATAATTTAATGGTAATAATAATAATAACAACAGTAATTTCAATAATGATAATAATGGTAATATTAAAAGTAATAATAATAATGATGATGATGATAATAGTAATAACAAAAGTAATGATGAAAATAATACCAATGTTGATAATAAATCATTTGAATATATTTGTATTTTGGTGTAATCCATACTTTTTCTCAAATGGGTAATGATTTAATATATTCATGTACATTATTTTTATGATTATAAAATAATATTCACCATGTGGAAATATGGAAATATAGACCTTAAGACCAAAGCAGAATATACGCTATATCTGAATTTGTTTATTCGGATGAGCATACTTCAATAATTCGAAAAAAATATTAAAATGTATATTGTCCATCATATTTTTGGTACATTCAGGTTATCTATATTAACTATTCCTCAATCTTTGCATACTCTGTTCGTGTTCTCACCTTTTTTTCTTTGATCAGATTTATTTCATATTTTTATTTTGGTCCCCTCAATTTGTCCCTAAGGAAATGACATCCGCAAGTGGGGCAGAAATATGAGCCGCCGTGTAATTTTTATTCGCTTTTCTCTCCCTTTTGGAGGTATGTGAAGGTAAGGTTTCATAGTTTGAGCGACTGGTTCTGCCATGGAACTTGAATAAACATAGATTAGTGCAACACTCCGTATCGAGATGTAACGGTATCCATGAACGTGAGTTAGCAATCCACCACTTTAACAATTTGTATTCAAACTACCTTCACTTGTACCGTCACAGTTAGACTGTGTCGAACCACGGGAGGTAAGTGTTGCAGTTAAAACACGACACCGTTATTATATGGAGGTTCTGTTATGCCATTCGTTGTTTATGAATTAGACCGACGAAAAGTTTACATGATTCATTTTGATTGCTCAAAGAAAGCTTGAAGTGGTTTGTTAGATTTTGATTTGTCATCATAATTAAAAATTTATCAATCTCTATGAGGAGGGTCATTTCTATCATTTGCAATGAACGTCATGATAGGAATGAATCTGCAAAAAACAGATTAGGTACGAAATAGGTAACCTTACAACATATCAATAAGAGAGTCAATATCAATAACGTATGAATTTATACATTTATCAGTGCGGAATGACATAAAAATCATTTTGTTCAAACGGCCCCAGTAGAAGCATAACCAACTGAAATGTTATTGAAATTCCATTAAGAAAATGTTCAAATTGCGTCAAAAGGGCCATCACATGACCGACGACTAAGACACAATGGTCTACAAATGACAATGCCATGACACACAATGAAAGAACAACATGGCTTCAGCAGGATAGATTTCCCTGGTTAGACACTTGTCATGGTTGATTGGTATGAAATACGTGACATCAAGCTAAAGCATGACACTTGAAGATTCATCTAAACCTTGAAGGTCCGCCAGATAGCCATGCATCAAACCCACAAGAGATCGGGAAAGCGATGTGTTATGAAGTATAGCAGGTGACAAACAGGTGTAGGAACCCATACCGAGATTGGATACTATGGCAAGTATTGAATGGCGTCGTGCTGAAGATTACCCGTCTGTTAACGGTCCATAGAAGAAATTCCCTGTAATATTTTTGTTCTATACAATAAGGCCGCCATGGATTATCAGATCTTGTAAACTGTATACTTGAAGTTGCATATGAATGCAAGGGACAAATAAAGATAGTGAGAGAGACGGAGATATGAGAAATATACATTAAAAACCTAGGTTGGACATAATTTGTATTGACAAAATAAAATCAACCAGATATAAATCCATATCTTATTTCAACACTGTAAAACAAAAGAAATTGACATTGATATCTGTCATTATTTAGAATTTTCATTTATCTTTTTTTAAAGTTTGTAATTAGATAATTAATTTGTCAATTTCAACCAAATATGCATAAAAGAAGAAATAACTAGAAGCACTCGGGACGCCCTCGTAGCTTTATTGTTAATAAACTCGTGTTAGCAATTACCATGATAAAATGTATGAGTCAATTAGCATCATGCCCACAATCACAACAGTTCGCTTCAACTAGCTAAGAATATACGATATGACTCAGGCATAGAAATACAACCATGTTGTTGCTTTAATGGTACACCGTACTGTGCATTAATGAAATTGGGTACTGACAATGAAAATGTGATACCAGATTTTAATATACAAAAAGGAAAGAGGACAGCCTTGAAATATTGCATTACATGAGATTAGAACGGCGAGAAGCCTACACTTTGATTAATTCCTCTTGCATATTACAGTAAAGCGCAGACAAAAGCACGGATATGAACATCACATTATGAGCAGAACGATTCTGATTTTTGTTTTAAGTTTCATAAAAGATACATTGAAAACAGAAAGCTCCTCTCAACATTTCATGATTATCCTCTAGTATGGTCATAGTTTACTTAAAATAATGTTAGAATCTTTGTCTAATCATGAATTAATGATGCTGTTTTATTACATATTATTAAACAATCCTATTGTATATTCACAATCCTGTCCAGTTTGATAGCCACAGAATCCAGAGCAAAAAGATTTTGAAATTAGGGATTTGTGTATTATTATGACTGTAGATTTCCTTTCGTGAAACGATTTCTATTCTATATAACACTATTTAAATTAAGGGGGATCCATCTGGCAATTCCTGTAACTTTTTCCATGAGGGTCATGGAAAAAAGATTTTTTTGGTCTTCATATGCGCAACTCATATTCACACATCCACAAAATAATTTAAACACCTTTTCTTGTAAATATCTAATCAACTTATTTGTGTGAATGTAACATGTTGCTTTTAGCCAACACTGATTAGCAATCAGTACAGCTTCAATTTTGTTGTTTATCCTCACAATCCATCATATCTCCGTATTTAGAGCAAACTTCCTTCATTTCCAAGGAATCACTCTTCACTTGACTGCTTTAAAAACATCTGACGGTACTCCTTTCCCATTTTACATAATCTGTTTGCAGTTCCTTACACATTCATGGCCATATGCATATCCCTTACGGAAGGGGGTATGATGTTCGACAACAAGTAAAGCAAGGGTGCGATGCGTCCAAGCTTATTATTGAAATATATGATTTGTTTCAAACGTGGGGGTTTTTTAGAAAAAGAATTTTATTGATTAAATATTTGATTTATTTACTAATTTATTCAATATATATTGTGATGCCAAGTTTACGTGTACCAAACGCTCTTCAGATGAGAGTATGTAACATAATGAGATGAGGGTCCACTCAAAAGATGTGCATTAATTTGTGATTATTAGCCAAACTTGGATGTTGTTTCCCCTTGTATTTTTCAGACCGCTTCTGAGGAAGTCTTAATAAAGACGATATATATATGTGTGTGTGTGTGAGGGTGTGTGTGTGTGTGATAGCATTCTTTCAGTCAGATAGCTCTCACTTTTGTCTGTTAATGTTGATAGGTTTATCATTGATTCATCTAAAAGATGCCTATTTTCAAAGACTACTTAGGAAATCGACTCCCACCCTTCCACTCTCAGAGTAACGATGTCCATTTGGACTATCCTGTTCATTATCCATCCATCTTAATCCCTCACATACATATTCACAGACATACACCAGGGACTCGTGATAAAATTGGGCTTCAGCCAAGTATCCATTGTCTAATGCTTAAACTGGAAGGGTTCCTGAAAGCTTTTAGGATAACAAATTTATTACTGGCATCTCCCACTTTTATCAGCTTTTTTTTTCAGTTTCAGGTTCTTCTATTGACGTGAATTACGCGGCATTTCTGTAATCAAACGAGTAAAATATTGAAACCCCGCGAAAGTATTTTTCAATCATATGACTGTTTTATTTATCATGTGGATTAGATTTATGGAATTATTGGCTTATTTTGGTGCCTTGATTGGTGAGGGGGCGCCTACGTAAGTATGGGTGTGCATGTGTGAGGTGTTTGTATGTATATAAAACTCAGCCTTCTAATTTCAGGACTTATAATAAGATTGATCAAGGAAAATACATATATCATGACAAAAGCTCAAGTTTGCAATGCCATAGTTACCCCACATTACAAATTACTACCGATTATAATTGTATTTCGCAACTATTATAATCAAAGAACAGCAAAAGTGCTTCGTGCGTATGTGTGATGAATAGCCTGTATGATTGTCTTTTGTAACCTCAATCCATCTCATTAAATTCTTTACAAAATAAAATATAATTGAAATGGAACATTGAAATAATTCAGCATTAAACAAAAATAAAACCGCTATTGCTTTTTAATGTGCAAATTAAACTAAGAAAAAAGAAAAAGCATTTTTATGACAGATCGTGACATGTTTTACTTTTCGAAAGTGTTTTAATTGTCAGAAATCAATACAACATCAAATGGATAAAGGAGCTGGGCAAAATTTCGAAATTGTAATATTGAACTACTAAAATAAAGCCTTGACCGCCTATTCAGTTCAATAACAATGGAGCAATAGATTCAGTAGTTAAAATCTTAATATCAAGAGAAAAAATATTATAAATTTCGAATGAACCCATTTATTTCAATGAGATCTTTTTAAAACAATATGAGATTTCTACGGAGCCCGGGAAGGGACATGGTAAAAATATTTTTATCTCGTTTTAACGAGATACTATCTCATTAAAACGAGATACTATGTCGTTTTAACGAGATACTATCTCATTAAAACGAGATAACTATCTCGTTTTAACGAGATTCTATGTCGTTTTAACGAGATACTATCTCATTAAAACGAGATACTATGTCGTTTTAACGAGATACTATCTCATTAAAACGAGATAACTATCTCGTTTTAACGAGATAAAAATATTTTTACCATGTCCCTTCCCGGGCTCCGTAGATTTCTAAGGACTAAATGGCACAATTTTATCAATATTTCATGATAAATTGAACAATAATATTCAGTAGGGGTGAATACTGGTAAACGGCACAATTCTACAAACAACAAATAAAATGTGATGATTTTGTCATTAGAAGTCACTAAAACAAACAATTTCAAATTTCTATGAATAAAGTAATATGTATCATTGTTCAGCATAAAAATCAGAGTTGAAGGGATCTAGCAACAGGTTCATATCTACTGTAGATTACAGTTGAATGCAACTCAAAATATCAATCACAAATCAACTGATTTTTTTCCTCTGCAGGTTGTCAAATACATACAAGTGAAAATGGTAGAATAGTCATTGAGAGAATTTTATTACATGATTTTATTTTTACTTTATTATATAATTTTTTTTAATACCCATCGTTAATGATAATAAATATTTATAGCAAATTACTTATAAAGTTGGGATATGATTCATGTAATCGAGATTGTCCCAGATCAGGATGGTGATTCGAAATACATATATGAATCAATGGTAGACGAATATCTGAAGAATATAATCATCAGTGATATTCTTTAAGTGGAAAGTATAGGTGATGCTAAACTATATCTTAGGCAATCCTTTTTTTTATCATCTATATCCTTCAGTCTTGAGGACCTAAGACATGCTAAAAGAAAAAAAAAGTATCTATAATTATTAAATGAATTCTTCAAGTTGATATGAATCGTCAGATACATTCTTTTATAATTGACAGCGATGCACAACTTCATTATGCTCAGATAAAAACAATTGGAAATTATTGAATATCCTATAGAGCCATAATTTATACTATTTTTTATTTCATGATTCAAAACATGCGTTATTGTTCGTGGTAATAATCAAATAGTTCGACATCTTACCTCGAGTGGCGTTGGACTCGTATCCTCAGTCATCTTGTTCCCTTAATCTCGTTTTAATTCCGTAGTCCACAATTATTGCACAAAGCCAACATCAATGACGGCCTCATCTTGGCCTTTGATTTCAATTGAGACCATTCCTATTTTGTTTCTTCAGCTTATGATAGATTATCTCTTGAGCTACTATTCTTTCGTGTCATTATGGCATAGAGTTGCACTCAAGGCCTAGAGCAGGGGTTTCTAATATCCTAAAAAACCAGTGTGAATCGAAAACGGATCCTAGGAGAGCCATGTGTTTGGGGTAGCGTATTCGAAAAGCAGTTTTTAGAGATCACATCACCCGGCCTGTGTCCCGTGAGCACTCTCTCTGTTTTGAGTGCGCATCGTCTGCCCTTCCTTAGTTCGGAACCCAATTTGGCGGCAAACACATTTTGACAGTTCTTGCGTTAGCCTCACTCGCTGCCCGTTTCCTGCTCATCGTATGCGCACATCTATTTTGCGCATTAATTGTAGCCTTTTTGGTAAGACGTTATGGCAAATTATACACCATTACTTAGGCATGTGTGACCACTAACATACAATCAGAATATTAATTGGTTTAATAGTGATATAAGATATATCAATATCATAAAAGCGTGCAAAATATGAGCGCTAATCTTCAGAATATTTGTATACCTTGGCGATTGTGCTTACTGCAATTTGTTAAACCTGACTGAAAGTGGAGACTATGCATCATCTATCTTATCGACCTTCGTTGGGGGTGCATTCAAAATGAAACGGGTATGCCTTCGGGTGATGAACGGGGGAGAAACGTCTCCATACCCAGTTCTTCTATCATGATTGTATTTCATTCATGTATACTGAGTGCACATGTTTGACATGGTATTATAGCTGTCACTACGATGGTACAACCAAATCCAGTTTATACAACAAAAGTAAGATTATAAAGGGCGGGTTTTGCTGAGGGGGCTAACATGGAAATGAAAAGGGCGATTCTGTGATATGCTAAAAAGTTTTTTTTCACAGAATAAAGGTAATAATAAAATTTATCTTCAGAATAATTAATGTATTACCATGGACCTACTAGTAGGTCCATGGTATTACACAGTCAAAGTATAAAGACAGATATTAATGGCAGGCATGACAGGATACGATGTGAAGGATAAATATTCTCCACATTTAATTTTTTTCTAAAATGATTCCAGACTAATAGGCCAATTGCAGGCATTACATTATCTCCAAAAGTATTATGTAAAATACATCATGTTCCTGCAAATAATTAATGATAGCACTATTTTTCCTGAAATCTCAGGGTTTAACTACATACTCCTCGGATGGTATCGTTCCTTGACCTGTAAACAGTTGCAACAATTGCTTGATAACATCTAGGTAGAGCGTGAAAGCTTTTCCTCATGCACGGGTCGGGTTATGCATAAGAATCAATCAAAATTTTGTTACCGAGTCTGTTTTTCTCCGGGGTCCCTTACGCACTGTCCTTCAACTACATGCAACGGGTATTTACACTCTAAGGGATTGGTGAATAAGATTGACCAGATTGATGTAAACCACTTTCCTTTCAAATAAACAAATTAATATATCCTAAACAAAAATACTGTTTTATTCAGAGTTTTGTTTTGTATTCTATTTTAATGACGTTATTTACTTATTAGAATTTTTAAAATGAAAATACGTATAATGTATGTACTTGGTTGTTTTAGTATTAGTGCACGAAGACTTGCTTTTGTTCATGACAATTATTTATTCTCTTCGTTATTATGATGATGATGATGAGAAAACAACTATACCTAGGATAGTACAAGTACATTTTAAAACAGGATTTAAAAACCATTTTCAAACTTGAGAATTCTCTTTCTTTGGCTAGTTTAATTCACGAGAATGCAAATGTCGATTTTATGGCCGACTGCTTTGTCAACGAGAGCAAATTTCTTGACACAATAATGTCCGTCTATCAATGGCTTGCAAGGGCTTGATACTATAAGAAAGTAATATCAATATTTCATTATTATTCATATTATAATGATCATTATTTTCATCTTGATGACGTTCACCGTTCCCAATTATAGCAAAAAATCCCTATTAAACTCATGATTCATATAATCATTATCAATAGACCAAAAGTACAACACTCCACTGAATGAATACTTGACTTCAGTCATGATCGTGTTTGTTGATTACATTTTAATACGTTTGTTCCTGTGATCTTTACCGATGGTGATTGATACAATGATTGTCTTATAAAGCAAAATCAAAGAGATTACTTTAATCAAACTATATATGCATTGAAACCAATCCAGGTCTCGCGGAGTTCATCGTCGACTCAATCCTCATGATTTATTCAGCTAAATGGGTGCTTTGGAAGTTCGATTAAATCATTAATGGTCTGTATTCATCAGTAGACGCGCCTCTTATTTGTCTTGCGTGACTGTTATGCCTTTGTTCAGATAGAAATAAGGCGGATGATGGGGGAATGTGTTGGTAATTTGATTGGAAAATAGATTGGTTCTAAAGACTATGGTGTCCTACAAACACGCTACAACCATTGGGTGTTTGCAGGAGGCAGTATAATGATGATGAGCTCCGTTAATCATTCATGCGATTCCATGCTCTTATCAATATTGCACTTAACTTTGCTTTCCCTCCATCTTTTGTTGTCATGGTGATTGTGAGACGTTGTAACACAGCGTAAACACGGAGAACGTGAGAAATATTACCCGTCTGGTAGAGAGAGATTCTATTTTATTCATGGCAAATTTGAAATGTTAATGGATCATCCCCTTTGCACTATGCTCATATCTTTTCTATTAGTACTTTCAGTATCTTGGAAACGAACATGTGACATGGTTTATCAAAGGTATTAGGCATGCCGCCATTTTGTGTGTGTGAATCGATGCACGTGTATTGCCAATGTACAAAATTAATCTTATTCACTATCAGTTCATGGTTAATCATTTTCATTAAAAAAATGACTAATAACTGTCACCCCAACCGTTTTATAGATGTTAATACATTTTAACATAATGATAGTTTTCAGACTCAGTGCCATACTATCCCAAAGTTATCGATCCGATTTCCCATATTCCATAATTTGCTATTTAATGGGAAGTGATAAAAAAGAAACAAAATCAATCGAAAGGTGTTCCTTTCTTAAAAATGTTTTCAAGTTAAAGATAAATTTACGAAAGACAGTGATAAAACCTAAATTTAAAGCTTACAACGATAAAATGGCAAAGCTTTACCAACCCACAGCTATATAGTTCCATTCAGCAAGTTTTCGTCCACTCCCTCTGTAAAACTCAATACATGTTTTCCTTGTGCTTTATTGATCATCGGTCAAAATAAATATCCAGTAATGAACATTACATCCGACCCCATCTTACTCCATTCTAACTGCTCAAGACATGGTGATTTTAGAGCATTATAAACTGTTATACAAACTAGAAAAATATATATTTTTGTAATTACCCCTTTTCTCCTATCGATCGCTAAATAAGACTTCTGCATGCTTTTCTCTAACTTATTATTATTTTTTGTATTATTATTTTATTTTTGCATAATGGCAATCTATGCCAGTAATTATACATAATGATGCTCGATCTTACACTCCTCCCAGAATTGGTCTTCTGGGTGGACTCGTCAAATTTGAAGGGGGCGTCTTAAAGCAATATGAGTTTGCATCTATAATTTAAATTGCCTTGTAAATGGCATTTCATCTTTAAAAAAAACCCACGTTCTATTACAACACTACGATCTGATAATACTGGAGTTTGTCAAAATATAAATGTTATTAATCTCATTGATCATCTCAGATTTTAAAACAAGTTCTTAAAGAGGATTTTGTGTCACAAAAGAGCCGTAATGTTAAAACGAGTAGAAATGAGTCATGGGCAATAAACCCACGATGATATAGCGGTAAGTGCATTCAGGCCCATGAATCCTAAACAAAATTTTAAAAAGTGCAGTTGATCGAAATATAGTGAAGCAAACTATATCAACAGATGATATTAGCTGTGATGGCACGTAATATCGCACTACCATGCATTTTTGTGGTGTATCTGGGTCTCGAAATTGTACATTCAAAAGAACCCAAGAAATGGTCGGTAAGTTGTCACTGCATGTAATAATAACCTTGATTGGTTGTTCCAATCTTGCGAGCCTTTCTGTTACACTGAGTCGTATTGGAAACTGCAGGTTTGCGGTTGAAGCGCCACATCCATTTCCTTTTTGAAGGAGTGCCAATGGGTCCTTAATGGTGAGAAAATCCTGTAACGTCGTGGTGCGGGCCGATGAGATGAAATAAATAGATGAAGTGAGAGTAATGGTTGGTGACTTTCATCTGATCAATAAATCAGAAGAGGTGGTGGAATGTGACAATCTGAGGGCTTTCAGTCGTATATAATATGCTAGCAAGCACCAAAACCATGCTGATTTCTCCTGAGGCTTTGGGATATTATGAAAGTTACATTAGATATATAGAAAACATTAATACATAGGACGGAGATGAGTTAGTGTGAAGGGATGATGAGACTATGAATCATACATGGAGTTCTACTGCGTTATTCCTGATTGGGATGACAGTTAATACTCATCCAAGGTGAATTATGAACGCAAAACGAATCCATGGAAATTTCCTTCTCTGGATGACCTCCAGAAAGACGAGAATACAGTCAGAGAAATTCATGGATGACTTGGGACCTTGTGATGAAACATACATTATCATGATTACACTAAAATACTTAACATAATTATATTGATCAATTATAAATTGTTGCTATATGCGTGATATGGCTCGAGGCTGTCAAGGGTGGGCTGGAAAAAAAATCATCTACATTTTTCCACATCGGCCGCTAGAAGAGGATAGTCCTAAAGACTAAAATTAAAGCACTTATACCTTTGATTTTACAAACATGAAACTGTATATCAAAATACCAAAAATTAAAAATGTGAGCGCGAAGCAAGATCTCATATATTTTGCATACGAAAAATCTCATTACATGATCATAACACCATAAAATATGATGTAGATGTTAATATGAGGCATTATAATAATAACACAAGTAAAATAAGACAACATTAATGTTCTATCTTTAACATTTCTAATCATGCGATATGGCTTTCGAGCAGTAATATGGCTGAAGTATTTAGTTTGATTTCAAGCGGATACTCATCATATTTTATTTGTTCTACATAAAATGAACATCTAATCAATTTCAACTTAACATTTGGATGATCCTAAGTAATGTTGAAGGAATAAAATACCCAAATGAGCAAGTTACACTGTTAAGAACACCATGTAACACATTAAAAACACAGTGATGCAGTAATAGAGAAGAAAAAATATAAAAACAAACAGATATAAGAAACGAAAAGATAGGGGAGTAACAACAAGAAGAACGTAACGGATATGAAAGATAGGCGTATGCTATGAGAGAGAGGGACATGCATAGATATTGAGAGAGAGAGAGAGAGTGTGTGTGTGTGTATGAAAGAGAAAGAACTCATGAGGGAGAGAGAGAGGGAGAGATAATGCAAAGTTATTTTACAGCGATCACAACACTATCAAAATGAATCGGCTACATAGCACTAATTACCTGTTCAACTAATACTTAATGTAAATTTTTTAATATTTAACGATCATATTACGTTTGTTAACATCATTTTCATTGAAAAGGGGGTTTTGTTGAAGAATGAGTGGGTTTTATCAAATGGTAGTATTTGGTCTCGAGATGGCGTCTTTCCATTCAGATCTCGTTGTGAGATAAACTGATGCTTTCCTCTGCTAGTTTCCCTTTGTATGAATTTCTCCATACTTTGAGTGACAATATAAGCTTACTATCATTAAAAATTAAACACATTGATGGTTTCTAAGAATACATTGTTGACCGAACGAATGCTAAAAATAAGCATTCATTTTTCCCTCAATTTAAGATACTTTTTTAAATGTATCACAAGCAATAAAGTCAACTTATTCGATTAAGGTTTGGCATTTTCGTTATACAATTGTGTATACAACTAAAAAGACGATGAAATTAACAAGTTAACAAGTAAAGAGAGGTGGGTGAATTATCATTGATGCTTCTTTGGGTACAAATTAAACTTTTTTAAAAGTTGGTTTGGATTTTATGAAACGTATCAGTAAAACGTATCAGTAATGGTATTTTGTTTCAAATAATTTGTAGGGTATTTCTTATAGATTGTTTTGACAGAGAGGACTTTACTTTCCATAAATGAAATAAGTTACGGAGTCTAGTTTCATAGGAATGAATTTGCTTATTAATTGAGAATATGGATAACATATTTTTTGGTAATAAATCTTGAAACTATTGGAAACCAAGCAATGACAAATGATATTTGAATAAATCCAAAATATTTGAAGTTCTTAACCGGAAAAAAGGAGCAGAGTGAACATAGTATTTACTACCTGTACATATACGTAAAGCCTTCTTTTGCAATTTAAACAATTTTTCAAATTTACCGTGAGATAAATCTCCCCAGAAAGCAATGCACTAAGTTAAATTAGGCAATATGAGATATACAGTAAATGATATGGTAAAATATGATGAAATATATATGATAAAGTCTTATGATAAAATGTTATACAATATAAAAATTGCCAAAGTTATTCCAATATTAAAGAAAAGTGATATTTCATAAACAATTATAAAGCGATATCATTGAAAATATCCTTATCAAAAAGCTTTGGAAATATTTTCGTTACAGAGAAAAGATTGAAAAAAACGTAAGTCACATTAATTTTACTTATCCAAAGGAATTGGTATTGTCCGCACAAAAAATCAATTTAATTTATTATTGTTTTTCATGGAATATAACCAGACTATTTTGTTGTCATTAAATCATAATACGGAGGGCATATAATTTCTCGTATGCATACAATGCATGCTCAGCACACTCTTTCACGTCATCAGAATAATCTTGATTTGAATCGTTTGTCTTCTTCTTTGAGCCATCTCCAAAACTCGTACTCTGTAAAGCCTTTGACAGTGACAGACCCTGAGAGTATTTGGTTTGTGTTATAGCTCCAACATCGATGCATTCCCAGTTAAGAACGGAAGGGTTTTTTACGCTTTCCCATTTTAACATCTTAGGTGTATAAGGAATACCAACCAGCTCGCAATAGTTTGAAAGCACCGCTTCAGGTTGCGCTAAAGATCGTCCGCGCCTATGATCGGAGGCGCTGATTGGCCAAGTTTATTGATCACGTGGTCGTAAAACTTCTCCAGTTCCTGATAGATGTTCTTGAATGTGACCCTGAAATCGATTGGGATTACACCTTTTGTCAGCTTCTCATATGACCGGAACATCTTGAGAGGATGTCGAATGAGAAAGGTATGCTTGTAATTGGTAGTACTACATCAAAGTTTCCTTGGATTGCCTCAATCATACACTTGGCAAAAAGGACTCTCGAATTCGGATGAGGTTCTTTCATTAGTGAATTAACGTAATCGATGGTGTACTTGTCATTCAGAAGATCTGAAAAGTGAAAAATATTTGTTTCAAGATTATCATAAGTTATATTTGTCCCCATTGGAGTGGTTTAAATCTTCAGGAATAATCCAATCTATTAAACTTGATTTCCAATAATCTCGTTTCCATCTAATCAATACGTAGAAGAATGGACATTGTAGTATCGTCATGATTAGCTTTTCCTTGAAGTCAATATAAATGTATTTTGATGAGGCAAAAGTTACAAAATTAATGTGTAGGTTTATTTATGGAAACGTTGAATGAGTCAAATGATTGCTTGCTACATTCTGAATCTGTAGACAGTGAATATCCTGAGTGCAAAATGTCATTCTGAAGTATCCCTTTTACTGTAACAATATCACCCGGGTGCTCTCTTGTAAGTAGACACATGCATTCTTTTTCTGTTGATGGTCGGTGGGTAAGAGTATTGACGGGGCGATGAATTATATTAAACATTTGTCTCTGAACAGTCTCAGGATTTTATTTGATAGTTTCACAATTTAGGAAATGGACACCATTAAATTAGCAATTCGTAGGAATTTGAGACACCTCAAATATATCTTACACATAGGACACATTTCAGCTGACAAGAATACACTCAAGGCTTAATATCGTCATGATTCATGCAGTCTCAATACCAAGGAAGTTTATCATTAGGACAATTTCATAAAATATGTACGTCCGACCCCCTATGTGTGGGACCTTCATTAATTTTAATGTCTCTGATTTATTGTTCTTTTGACAGCCTGTAATATTCTCAAAAGACAATGACTTGGTCAGTTTATGAAGTGAAACAAGACTTAGAAAAATGGGGGTCGGACTTACAAAAAGGTTGATCATTTAATGGAGTTGCCCATTAATTGGAGAGCAATGTGCAAATTGTAGTGAGCAGAGATGATTTTAGAGAATTGGAGATGATTAGAGTAAAATCAATGTTCTATTCCTACCCGGAAAATCATCTGCCCAATGGTCTGTACGGTCAGTGCCATAACTATAACAGTTTAGGTAAGGCTCCCAGAAGATCTTGGTATCACCTCGGGACGACATCGAACGGGTGAACGCAGTCGATAATGATCTCGGTGGACTACATATCATAATACGGGCCTGGTTGGATGACATTTTAGCTAGAATGTAATTTTAAAAAAGTGTCAGTTCCTTTGTAAATGTGATTTAATTACAGCTGTCGTACGATTTTCGTTTCACTAATTGATTTATTATCAGTATCGTCTGATATTTCGAATACCATATTAATTTGCTTTAATAGAAACTGAAAATTCGACTTCGCGGAGTCTTTGCTATATTTCTCCCATATCGAATAATGTGCTATAGAGATGTTTTAAAAAGTAATATTGGGATTGGTATTGGGAATGTTATTCATCAAATTGGAATAAAAAAAAAATGTATTGATCTTTATACATCCAGACATTTCACATGATATCATTGCCAAGCTTTACCATTTGTTTTTATACGCATGCGTCAACTGTTTATTGTTAGAGGCACTGGCGTGGCGGGTCCGGGGGAGGGGGGGGGGGCAACAATACAATTTGTAATGTAAAAATCCGTTAAAACAGAAGTGTGCTCCCCCTTTGAAAGTGAAACCTTATTTTTTATTTTTTTTGCTTTTCAAATTTTTCCTCTGGAAAATGCCCCCTACCCTTTTTGGAAAATCTTGGATCCGCCCCTGGTTAGAATTATAGGCGCATATCCATAGTGATAAGTGCCCTTTTGCTTAATAGGGAGATTTGTATTTTTACTCATTTTTGCTGGTCATTTTAAGGCAATTGTGACCTTTTTGAGGAGTTCTAACAAGTTGTTTACTTGCCATAAAATAGTAATAAATTCGCCATGTTTTCAGTGCCTCTTTATTTAAATACTGGATGTGCCCATGACTTGGGCGATGACTGTATTTCAAGGTACTGGAGTGCGAATTGAATACACATTGAAATTAGAGAGATCTATATTATCTATTACTGAAAACAGTTGCTCATGCATGTCATGTTCAAAGCAACAAAGGTACGTTGTTGTGAATTCCCTCTCCATGAAAACTAACCTATTATGTGCAAGTATAAATCTCTTTAGGAGGTAACAAAATGTTAAAAGAACAAACGCAAACACGTTATTATACAACGAAAGAAATATGGCATAGTACGATAAACTATACCAGTGCTTTAAACTGAAAGGCAAAGCTATTTTATTATTTGTTTCTCATACTTTATAGCACGTTTGAAGCCATTTTTAACAATAATCTAGTATAGAAAAAAAAAACACTTACTTTAAGATGAAGATACAGCAGGCGTTGTTAACTCACTAAGGCTAGAAATACATGTAGAGTGTAAGAAATTGTGTATCGGTTCTAGATGCTGTTTACCAACCCATCTTTATGTAAATATAATATCAGATAATATTTGATCACAGTAGGAGAAAGGTCACATATAGATTTATGGTTCATAATATAGGATCTCTTTTGACAAAGTTAGTGCTAACAGTATCCGATCCCTTCAAATATCCAAATTAATCTTGTCATAAAATGACTTTTTTTTCTTTCACCAGAGTCATCTTTTAAATTCATTCGAACATATCTTAACATGATAACATTAGGGTATAGTGTTTATTTTCTTGGTCCTGAATGATAAGTATAACTTATATTCATAACATTTATTTACATAAAATTAGAACACATATAGAATAGGCATGAAATATTTGTTTGTCCAATCATACAATGAATATCAAATAACCCAAACATGTACAAGCGATGCAACAGTGTTAATACAAACAGCATATGAGAGAAATAACTAAGATGAGTCTTAACAAAGATGAATATTAATTGAATACATTATTAATAAATCAGCAGGTATGGAATTACACGATCTACAGATTGGAGAAAAAAAATATTTTGCCATAATCAATTACAGTCAATGAGGGAGGGGGTACTACTTAAGCATTCAGATAATTGGAAAAGCAAAGAAAAGGGATATAAATAACGATAATTTCAGTATTTGAAGGTATTAACGGAATGAAAATGATATCAAACAACCAACCTAAGTGAGTCAGGGTAATAATTCCAAGTCAATCTCATGATAAATGTATATCTTTGTTGGAATATAACTAGACCGTTTAGAAGTTAGAGTGCATCGTTTTTATCGAAGTTTGATTCGGAGGTCATATAATCTCTCGTATACAGGCAAAGCATGCTCTGCACACTCTTCCACGTCATCAGAATAATCTTTGCTGGAATCATTTGTTTTCTTCCTTGAGCCATCTCCAAAACCTGTACTCTGTAAAGCCTTTGATATTGAAAGACCCTCAGTATGTTCTGGTCTTGTGATTGCTCCAACATCCGTGAATTCCCACTCAAGAACGGAAAGATTCTCTACACGATCCCATTTTAACATCTTAGGTGTGAATGGAATACCAATCATCTCGCAATACTTTGAAAGCACCGTTTTAGGTTGCGCGAGAAGATCGTCAGCGTCAATGATCGGAGGCGCTGATTGGCCAAGCTCATTGATCACGTGGTCTTAAAACTTCTCCAGTTCCTGATAGATGTTCTTGAATGTGGTCTTGTAGTCGATCGGAACTAAATTTTCGCAGAGTTTCTCAAAGGATATGTACATCTTTAGTGGATGTCGGATGAGGAAAGTGTGTTTATAACCAGGTGCAACGGCGTCAAAATTACCGGTGATCCCCTCGATCATGCATTTGGCGAAGAGAACTTTTGAGTCTGGTTGAAATTTTTCCATCATATCATTCACGTAGTTAAACGTGTACTTGTCATTAAGCACTCCTAAAAAGAGGAAATATTTACCAATTATGAGTTTGCAGTGTATAATATTTACATTAATGATTTCTTACCAGTCTACCAAATCAAAACCTAACGGTGTATAATGCCCAGTGCCTATTACATACAGTATACCTACTTCTAATGTACCGTTTGTCCGCGAATAACAATTTTCTTAAGCCGGTGTAAAATATCCGAAAATTCTTCTTTTTTTTTATATATTAATATTTTAGTCAATATTGATATTTTAATCCAAAGGTCAACCGGAGCATGACCTCAATCTATTTTACGATTTCCTTTAAGATGATTCATGAAATGAGATCAACATGAAGGTCAACTCCGCAAAAGTTTTTTTTTTTTCATAAATCAAGACAAGAGTCAGTTGAGGAAACGGGTATACCTGGTATGTCATCTGCCCAATGCAATGTTCTATCAGGACCATAACTATAACAGTTTAGGTAAGGCTCCCAGAAGATCTTGGTATCACCTCGGGCTGACATCGAACGGGTGAACGCAGTCGATAATGATCTCGGCGTACTCCAGATCATTAATCGGGCTTGGTCGGATGACATTTTGGCTAAAATTTTGAAAGTTTTGGGAAAAAAGGGTTCATTGGTAGAGGTTATTGAATAACATTTATTTTCAAGTTCTAAAGTCTCTCGCTTAAAAAAACAGGGCCTATGGGAAACAATGCTCGTCAGGACAGTCAGATTCATTGTTAGGTCGTCATCTATTAGACAAAACAATTTCAATTTTATATAGTCATTTCCTGCTTTGTTATCTTACATTGTTATATTCGCCCCTAGCACTCCTCCATAGTCTTTGCGCTCTTTCCACACTCATCTAATCGATTTCATGTGTGATCGCAAATTGATTCAGAGGTTCGTGAGTCAAGCCCTGTATCACACGTGACATTAATTATTATATACCTATGAAACACGTCTATGAATACACGTATACACACACCCGCCCACCCCCTCCCACACACACGTAATTTAATTTTAACTTAGTACTACTTGTGTGGTTGGTGTCATTGAGCCAAGATGCTTTTACTCGAACAAAGTGTTCTTGATCCGATTTTTATTGAAGTCGAGCAGTATACAGGACCATAATCTACAGTAACCTGGTTTAGTTCCGTTATTATGGGCTATTTAATGCAAATAGAACTTGAACTTTGCACATGGTGTTTCTAATGATGCATATTACAGGAAAATATTATGGGATTATAGGCCTATATGAAAAGCATCTCACTACCTGATAGTTATGTACAGGAGACCTTCGACCTATTTCCCATTTTCGAGCTGATAATTTAGCTGGGATAAGCAATTGGTCAGTAATTATATATTGTGCATAAAGAAATATGATTCCATCATTCCATATTACTTTAACAATTTGTTCCATGCTCAAATCTTTCGATCATTCTCACATTCATCAAGTTCATAGCGAATGATTTATCACTGGTAGTCTTCAAAGATCAGGACCCTGGGAACCCCTTTTTTTTAATAGGGGGTGCTGGTTTAAATTTGACAAGCAAAAATAAGGTTTTCATTAAAAAATGAAAAAGCGAACGTCATTTTGGTCACGAGAAATTTGAGGGAAAAAAAATTAAGGTCATTTTGGTCACAAAAATTTTGACAGGACAAAAAGGAGAAAGTTTTCACTACATATTGAAGGTGATTTCGGTTCAACTTCTACTATTTTCCATATCTACCAGATTTCCAGGGGGTGCTGCCTATGGGAAATAACACAAGCAGCACACCCCAAGGGGAAGTATACTTAGCACCTCTGCTTCCCAGGGCCATGCAAAGATGAAGAGTATTCAGCGTGAAAATATATCACAAAATAACTAAATGCTTCAATATGAAAAGAGAACAAATATTTCCATTACCTTTTTGTCTATAAGGGGGTAAATACAGCGGTACAACAGTCGATTGATATTGGTATTTTTGAAACGAAATTACAAAATAACTAGATTTTAATTCGTCATGCGGACGAATTAGGTGGTCTGTCCTTATTCTCGCCATCATGATCACTATTACCATGTTCAAGCAGATCAATATGATCTTCATGATGACAACGGAATGTTCATTATGGATGGAATACTTGTGAAAGTCGGGAGATGATAAAGCACTGTGAAAATGGTCTCTTTGATATATGACAATACATGTGATATGAAAAAAGTAATTATAGTCTGTTTTATCTTGCAAAATTTTAACTTTTATACCTTTTAATTATCATAAAGGATCATGTACGAGGTGGTAAAAAAGAAAAAAAAAATGAAAAAAAAATCATCTTGTTTACCCCAGGACTCGAACCTGCGCCCCCGAGAACGCAAGTCAAGTGCGTTATCCATTGAGCCACGACATTCCCCATAGAGATTACACGTAAGCAAATTTGAGAATTGCAAATCCAATTTTGCAAGCGAAAAACGGGCATGATCCCGGCATCTGATCAAAAAATGGAGGGCACATTGCCGAAAGCTTAGAATCTCAGCTACAACATTCTAAAAGCTCAGAGACAACTGACAAGAGAAAGTGGAGATATAGCTCACGAAATAGAGGGATGTAGAATCTAGTTTTGAGAAAAAGTCATGTCCCATAGAGATTACACGCAAAATGAGGAAAAATGACATGCCTCTTTTGATCGCTATTTTACGCCATGATGCATTTTTCAAAATGAAAATTCATGTTTATTACGGAGAATGAGTACATTCTAAACTTACAACATATCGAAAATTGGGCGAAAATTGACCAATATTCACGGAGTTAAAGCCTAATTTGCATAATTATTATGACGTCATAACAAGGAAAATGGATATTTTAACTTCCGACGCCATTATGATGACGTCATGATCAAATTGAGGGACAATGGTGACATGAAATCAAATCTACAACTCATACTCTATCGATATATGAAAAAAAATGGGGGTCAACGCACTATTTAAAGAGCTACAGTGAATTTTCAATAGGCATGTTTTTGCCCATATATGGCCTATAGTAAGAGCTAGCGCACACACGTGCTGCAAACTTTAACGGGTGTTAATTTCGTTATTAATGGTCGTAGAAGGTTGATGAATGTATCAAATTGCTCAGAATTATATTATCAATGCAATGATATAAAAAAAAAAACGGCGTTTCTGCGTTGCGTTGAAGGCGTTACGCGCGGAAACGCGCGCGCATACGTGTGCGTGCGCAAATTTTTGAAATGCTTAAAATGACCTGAAACGTACTCTACTTTGGTCAAAAAGTGATTTTGAGCAATTTGAAATTTTAACGAGCGCGTACGCGCGCGTCGTAACCACCAGGTGACTTTTGATGACATGAACTGTTGACCCTTGACCTGAAGTTAATGTGATGTAAATATGATTATTTTTTGATAATTGATAATGGAGATATGATTGATAATGTGATTTCACAAAATGGCGCCTGGATGACGTCACGATGACCTGATGACCTTGAAAATGTTATTTTCACGTCTTATGATAATGACCTTTGACTGTGCCAAAATTGAAAGAAATTGACAAAACCGATCTGGAGTTATCCTAGGAACAAAAAATTGGCGGAAATAAAAATAAATAATAATAATAATAATAATAATAATAATAATAATAATAAAGAAGAAAGAAAATTCTGACAAAACTAATAGGTGATCTGTCGTTGACAGACCACCTAAAAAGTGCACTTACATAGTATCTTTACTACTGAGCTAGACGGTAAAGGCAATGTATATCCGACTTGGCTACCGGCGTGTATACAATTTTCTCAAACATCGAATCGGTCGTTAGTAGCAGATATTTACTGACCGAAATTAAGCAAATATTAGATAGATAATAATATGACCTGACATAGAAAAGGTCACAAATTGAAATTCTCTCTCGCATCACCCCTTTGCGTTTCTCTCTCTTTATTTCTCTCGCTCTTGTTCTCACTTTTACCCGGAAGCGAGAGTGAAGCAAGACGACCCAAAGGTGACGTATTTTTTAAATCTAGAACGGCTCAATATGCTTTGATATCCTTCTTTCTTTATTCTTCCTTATTTTTGTCTTCTTTCCTGTCGTCCATTACTACTTGAAAAAACCAAGGTGACCTGGCCCCTGGCCCCTGTCCCCTCTAGCACCGCCTTGTCACACTATATTAATTGAACATCAATGGCATGTTGAAATTGGTCACCCAGTTATGAGATAATGATCACGTGTTAGATGAAATAACACATTTTTTCACATGGACACACTCTCACACAAACCTCCACTCACACATACAAAATAGACTATGCGCCTTTTCACTCAAAACCAACCAGTTTTATTTATGATGATTGTACCGTAAACTTGACAGAATGAGAATAACAAGCTAAAACATTTCTGAGTGAATTGTGTCATGATTTGTATTTTTTCATGATAGGAAGATTGAAATGATGCCATATTTATAACCGAAACAAATGTTTACAAGGACCGGAAGGCCAAATGAAATAAAGTCTTTATAGGATTCCAGTGATAAGGATTGATCAAATTATGAAAGCAGTGTCACCGTGATATATACAAAATATATAAACATGATTATATTTAACCTATGGTCTTATAGATGCCTATCGACTGTCCACAAAGACGGGGGCAATGCCGGGGCAATGGATTTAAATTATTTACCTTAAAATATTTTCTTTACATAATGAGTTTACACATCTTCTATCAAAACAAATCTTCTTCAATCCTGATTTAATTCTTAACTTCATCACAATCTGTTAAAAAATATTTACATTAATCTTAATTGCAGAACTAAAACCACGCAAACTAAAAATGGGACTTCAACAAGAAAAAAAAACCTCTTTGCAAAAGAAAAGAATAGAGAGAAAGAGATAAGGTAGACCAAATAAATCAGACAAGCTATTGCATGTGAAAGTTATTATTTAGGATTGTATAAAAGTTGTTAGCACTTCAAACATTGGAAATTTTGATTGATGGTATTATCATTGTGTTTTTTGATTGGCAAAAATTCTTTTATTTTTCTCTAATAAACTATTTGACGAAAGGACGATATATCATCCTTGTTATATTTGATTACCACCCAGAGGTAAATGTGTTTATGAAAAAGGGAATTAATTATCATGATGAGGATTAAACAGGCCTAGACAACAAACATGAGAGATAACTAACCATCAATCTAATATGTAGAAAACATTACAATAAACTTTCAAGCAAAACCAAGGGGCGGCGGAGCGAAGTTGAAAGTGCGGGGGCACAGGGGAAAAGGGCACATTTTCTTTCAAAAAGGGCACTATTTTAACACAAAGAAAATATGACTAATCTACAATGGTGTAATGAGCCAAACATTTTGAGGGGGCTAGATATGTCGAATCACGTAAAATTTATAAGCTGCGTGCGAGCGAGCAAAACTGTTGGCATTTTTATAATGAAAATTGAATTTTGTGATAGATTTTGACATAATATTCAGAAAATAATATCACATTTTACCATTCTCTCTTTCCTTTTGTCTTTTTTTCTTGGTTGTGATTTTATTTTTTATTTTATTTATTTATTTATTTTTTATTTATTTATTTATTTATTTATTTATTTATTTTTTTTTTTTTTTTGGGGGGGGGGGGCAAGAGCCCCTGTCTTTACGCCACTTCTTATTTACTACACTCACATGATTCAGGAAATTTATGGCAGGCAGGATTATTCTTACAAGTTTTTTTCCTTCATAAGTATAGTCACACAACAATGAGAACATTGTTTTCTTGTTTCAAAGGGGAACTTGTAAACACATAAAACAGGTCCTTTTCAGGGGAAAGGGGCACAGAACATGTTCGAGAGGGGCACTTTTCCTGGGTAAAAGGGGGCACTGATACGAGAAAGGGTACCTATAAGAAGGCAAAGGGGCACTTGCTAACTGCATAAAACGGATTCTTCTCAGGTGAAAGGGCATAGAACACGTTCGTGAGGGGCATTTTTGGTAAAAATTGGCAGTGATACGAGAAATGGCACTTGCAAACACATAAAACGAGTCCTCTTCTGACAAAAGGGGCACAGTACATGTTCGTGAGGGGGCAATTTTCTCGCGTAAAAGGACACCTTTTCAGCGCCCCAAAAAGGGGGGGGGGAATGTGTTCCCCCACGCCCCACAGGATCGCCGCCCCTGGCAAAACCAATACTTTTATAGATAATTGCTTGGTTCCTGATTATGTTATACTTTGATGCGTAATTTATGCAGTCTTTCATACGCAGGCATGGCATAATCAGCGCACTCTTTTACATCCGATGAATATTCAGTCTCTGTCTTTTTCACTCCATTCCCGAACCCCGTACTAGTGAAAGCTCCTGAGAGGGTCAGACCAGTGCTATAGTTATTTAGGGAAATAACTCCTACATCTATAAACTCCCAATTCAGAATTGCAGGGTCCTTAATACTCTCCCATTTTAACATGTTTGATGTATACGAGATTCCAACCATCTCGCAGTACTTTGAAATAATCCCTTCAGGATTTTCTTGAAGATCATCTGCATCTATGATCGGAGGCACTGATTGGCCGAAAACGTTGATCACGTGGTCATAAAACTTGTTCAGTTCCTGGTAGATGTTCTTAAAGGCGCTCTTGAAGTCGATTGGAAGCACACCTTGACTGAGTTTCTCAAAGGACCTGTACATCTTGAGAGGATGTCGGATGAGAAAGGTATGCTGGTAATCAGGTCGTACTACGTCAAAGTTATCAATGATTGCCTCAATCATACACTTGGCGAAGAGAACTTGTGAATTAGGATGAGGTTCTCCCATGAGCTCATTTACATAATTGAAGGTGTATTTCTCATTCATAACACCTGAAATAGGAAAAAATAAATTATTATGGACCACGACGAGCGAGTGAACGAATGTTTACTTTAATGTACAAGGTTCTATAAAGAAGGTTTTTATAAACCTAAGTTCAGTGATTGACCCAATTATCTAAGCTATGAAAAGCCAGCGACATCATCTATAACAATACATTTACCTTTGAATTGTGATCTGGGCAGGACTTAATCAATAATTTTATTTCAAAATTTTCCGTCTGACAAGACGAGTTGACATATTTGACAACTTTCCTTGATTTTGATTGGCCGAGAACTTACAGTGGCAACTATCGGATAACACATGACTTGTCAGATAAAACGTCTGATAAGTCATTTAATAAAATATTCCCCTGTAGACTGTTCTTTAGTGGAGTCGATCCTGGGGGCGATCGCCCCACCAATGAAAATATTGGGGTGGCAAGCATATGGTTTTGCCCCCCTCCAATAATTCCGTAAGTGCAAAAATTGTACTGTTACACACACTGTCAGAAAATGTATCCTTAAAATAAAAGAAGTTCCTGCAGCAGAGTCTCGACAACACCTGTAATTTTACCAGATTGCGTAATCTTACAGGAAACTGGTATTTGGTGTATGGAACCTTACAAATGTTCTTTAATAAAACACCCTTCTTCCCTTTTTAAACAGACCTTTTCTGTTAAATTGCAGAAAAAAATTCATGTTTTATGAATGTACAGAATGATTCTGATCTTGCTTTCTGCAAATTCTTTTTTTCTGTAAAATCAGGGTTTTGTTAACAGTGCAGAAATCAGCAAATTAACCAAACAGAATATAAAATTTATTTTTTACATCTACAGTACAGTACAAAATCTATCATTGCTACTTTTATTAGGGTAGGCCCTACATTTACGCAGGAATCTCATCATATAGCCATAAAATTCTTTTCTGCCAATGAATAAACAAGAAAATGGCAAACCCCTTTTCCCATAGGCGGATCCAGGTGAGTTATGTATATCTCTAAATTAATTCTAATAAACTACTTAAAAAACCTTTCCATGACAGTTGATTAAAAAATTTCGGCTCGAGATTTGCGCTCGCATCGATTGTATAAAATATTTTAACCCATGCATCCTATTCATAGTTATAAAAGTACTTAAGATGTCCAGTTTCAGGCCTAAATATCAACAAATTTCGCGCTCTCAATTAGGCTTATTAGATTAATGAATAAGATAATGATATATCCACGAATTCCTAATAATCGAATAGTCGACAAGTTTCTTATCGAGCTTAGGAAGAGGAATAGGAAGATAGTCATCATTTTCATATATGATGACATTTTGTCTTTAAAATATCCAGGTCCTAAATCAAAATAACACTAATAATATATCAGCTCGCGCCTCGCATCATTTATTCATTGTAATCCATATCCACTTCACAATTTTCCTACACAATGCTTGAAATAGTGCATAAATTGGACCTTCTTCGGATCGGAATAAAAAAAATTAAGCTCGCGCTTCGCGGTCGCATTATTGACTTTCATAATAAAAGAAATGTATTTAGAATGCCCAGAATCCAGGTCGCATTATTAATGTAAGAAGATACCCAATTACCCATCCTTTTCATGATTTCCAAAACATTAATAGTGTCCCATTTTTAGGTCTGTCATTTTTCCCGCTCGCATCAATTATTTAGTTATATATCTTTCTTGTTCACGATTACAAAAAGTGCCTAGAAATTCCAGTTCTTAGGTTGATTTATGACTCATGATTTTGCCCCCCTAATCTGAAAAATGAATCGACCCCTGCTGTTCTTCAAAAAGCGGAAAAGGAGGGGAGCATAGGGTGTACTTTTAATGAGATGATAGATTTACCAGGTATATCTTCTGCCCAGCGAAGTGTCCTGTTAGGACCGTAGGTACAACAGTTTAGATAGGGCTCCCAGAAAACCTTGCTATCTCCTCGGGACGACATCGAACGCGCGAACGCAGTCGATAATGATCTCGGTGGACTCCAGATCATTATACGTGCCTGATTAGACGTCATTTTGAACTGCAATGAAAACATTATTTCTGTGTTACTGACATTAAGTTCAATTATTTCGCTACAAAATTCACCAGAAAATAACCTTAATCAAGTGACTTATTAATTTATTGGTTCTATCTCTCTCTTATGGCAATTCGTGGAAAGAAAAAAAAAACCTTGGCCAGAGGAGAATTCTTTCTGGAATCTGTGTAAACTTTCAAACTCTCTTCCTAAGGTCAAGTTAATTTCCTTTAAAAATCTGTTCTATATAATGAACGTAATTTTCAATAATCGATATACTCGTTACCTTTTTTATAACTATGGAAAACAAAATCGTATGTTCATTGTATTTTGCGTACAATGAATCTCTTTTTATTTTTTTTAATCATTTCATCAAAACTATGTACGAGGAAGATTTGTCCCTTGTAAAAATCAGAAATGTTTTTAATCACCATAACAACACACACCCAAGGCGCTTACCTGCAAGCTCTAAAGTTTGAAAAAAAATCCCTATGGATGTCCTATAATAGTCCTATAACCCAATGCGGAAGGAGAACTGTTCTTTAAAGTTGATTTGATACAGCCACCACGGTGGTGAAGGGTGAAGGCCAAGCTTTTGATTGGTGTCTAGTAGGATTAATGGGTATAATTCATGCTTGAAAACAGCTAGTTAATGAAACACAGATCACGTTATGCCAATCCATAAAAGATATGAATGAATGCAATTGATAAGGTCCACTACACTTTTTAAATAAATCTTTATGACAAGCTGTGATAAAAAAATATATAGTTGAACAGGAATGCACAGTTCATTGCATCTATATTTGCCATACAAAATTACACACTGCAGTGGGCAATGGATGATACTGAGCACAGTATATTGTAACTCAGTGGAAATTTGGCGGGTTAAGCAAATGTAGATAGGCAATATACATGTACATGTAATAGAGAGTTGTATATATATAGAAATAAAAGTTAGTAATTCCGTAGATTGATATTACAAAATGACCTTCATTGTACATTTTTTTCAGTGGATTTTAGTTTGCATCTTATTCAGAAAATAAGATCACATTGCAGCCATTTTCCTTTCTTTTTCTTGGCCATAAAAAATGGGGGGGGGGGTTCCATGGCCCATCCCTCACAGAAATTTTCAAGCTTGCCACAAGGTTGCGGTATGCTAGTAACTAGCATGCGGCTAGCTTAATGCAGTCAGAGTGATAGTTAAGCGCATTTGGCAGTGATATGCGCATGTTGGTATTATTATTATTCAACTCTAAATAATAAAATCCTCATTCACAACTAGTAATGAGTTCAGACATAAAATTTTAATCTCTATGAATGAATACTATATTAAACAATCAATATATACATTGTAAAGTTGAAATATATATATTTACATATTAAGTTAGAATAGAACATTTATAGCAATAAGTTATGCTGCAAAGAAATACCATGGAATATATTCATGTGAAAAATATTCAGAAAGTACTCTTTCAATATGAACAGAGGCAGGGAGAAAAAAAAATCAAGTCATAACTGATTTGAATATTTTCTATTTGAATACCAAAGTCTTCACAAACTACTCAAAATGATGATGTACAATTCATGAGCAAAGCAAGACTTCCAAAAAATAAAAATTCATTAGTACATAACAACATTGCAATAAAATTTCAAGGTGAAATATCTCCATCACAACTTCAAAGCACAATTCTCCAATATCTTTGCATATTAGAACCAAATTCATTATCAATTCCATAGGGTCACAGTGGAAATTAATGTATGAAAAAAAAAATAGGCCTTGTAAACTAAAAGATACAATTAATTGCAAAATCAAACTCAATTTCAAGCCTATAACAATCCTTGTTTACAAATTGAATTATGAATATCAATTAAATATGTCTCCATGTTAAAACCATGGGACAAGGTTTAATAAACCTGTCCAAAAGTTAGGCATGATATTAAGCCAAATACCTCATTTTTTCCAATCTACTGGGAGTGAATTTGCAACAATATAATTTTGACCAATAATAAAATTTGAATTCAATTATAAAAAAAAAAATCAATCTGAAATTACCAGAATTTAGCTGAATAGGAATAAAATGACTAAGAATCTGATTTATCACCCCAAACAGGTAACCAGTCATTATGCACACTGGCACTAATCACTTCATGAATGTATTCATTTAACAATGATTATCTACTCATTCCCAGACAAGGCAAAGGTATCATATAATGCATTTAAAGAATGGACGGATAAATATAACCTGTAAATGCTTCTCCAAGTTTAAAGTTGAAGCAAACAGACAAAAGTTGCTTGAAAAGACATACATCAAGATATTTTGTTTTTAATGTGCCACTGTCCACAACCAAAGACAAACAATCATGCATGGATGAAGACAGAATATATGTCTGTTAAACAGTGACATTTTTTTCATTCCCACTCCTGAAAGCAGGTTTTACCCATGCTTATTAAGACACCAAAATTAAGCATTTAACATTGTCAAACAGAAACTCTGTAAAGAATTTTGTACTTTTGTATACATACCATTGACCAGGGTAATAATACATGTATCTAATAAAGCCTGAAGAGACATTGAAAAATGCATTAAAAAATTAGTAATTACTATGGCCCGTATTCTGATAGCAGGTTTAGCTTAAACCCAGGTTTAAAGTTGTGGTTTAAGTATGGACAGCCAATTGTTACATAAATCACTAACAGTAGAGATATCATACTTGAGCTCATTTGGCTCTCAAATCATTCATAATTGTCTAGGAAGTATAAATAGATGATTGTCTTCACCATCGATGAATCAGGAAAGAGCAAAGTAAACATAAGAAACATAGAACTTAATAAAAATTTTGATACTTTTGGCTTCCCATACTTTAATCACAACTTTAAAACTGAGTTTAAGTTAAACCTGCTATCAGATGTCTTTAAAAAAATCATTCTATCTATAAAACATAGTTAGCGACACACTGAAGAAAAAAACATTTTCATCACACCAAGATTTCACTGATATCTTAAATTCATTGCGGAAGTTTTACCTAGGTTCAGAAGAATGTGATCATTAGCAATCTATCGGGATCAGACAAACACTGAGGACTGGTCAACCATTGTGCATAAAACAATTTGACAATTGATGTAATGTATCTAATCCAGCTAGATCTAGCACTTGTCATGATGATACCAAAGGCACTAGATAATTAACTTGGTTTCCAACCACAGACTATCTTGATACACAGACCCTGATTGAATATTCAGTAAACATACCTCACATGATTTCTCAATGTCCATATTTCAGATAGTTGGACATTCTTCAAAATATGATAAAGCACAAAAGATATGATACAATCTGGTCTGGCAAGGCTTTTAAACAAATGATAAATTCTACTTTCTTTATTTCAATGCCAATTCTACCAATATAAATTGAACCTTCCTGAAACCATTTGTTTTTATTTTTATTTTTATGCAAGGTTATAATGCTCTCCAAAGATTATGACTTGGGTAGCTCATGAAATATTGTAAGAATAGAGGAACATGGGATTAGATGTAATAAACAGATGATTATTTTATGTCATTGCCCTCAAACAGCCATAAGGGATTGGATCTTTTTTGGTTCACTGTCATCATTTTTTTGACTGTCACTCATTTGTCATTGATATACTGGGTGTGCAAAGAAGGACAAAACCCAACTTTTACAAGAATATCATTTTCTGCCTTTTTCTATTATCAGGCTCTGGCATTCTATCTTAACCATTTAACTACTGGAACAGTATGGTCCATATACAAGCCTATGGGATTCACGGAAAATCAGTAGTCAACCGGTTAACCTATGGTCTACTGGAACAGAATGGTCCATATACAAGCCTAAGTGATTCACAGAAAATCAGTAGTCAACAGGTTAACCTATGGTCTACTGGAACAGAATGGTCCATATACAAGCCTAAGTGATTCACAGAAAATCAGTAGTCAACAGGTTAACCCATGGTCTACTAGTACAGAATGGTCCATATACAAGCCTATGGGTTTCACAGAAAATCAGTAGTCAACAGGTTAACCTATGGTCTACTGGAACAGAATGGTCCATATCCAAGCCTAAGTGATTCATAGAAAATCAGTAGTCAACAGGTTAACCCATGGTCTACTAGAACAGAATGGTCCATATACAAGCCTATGGGAATGACAGAACTCAGTAGTCAAAGGGCTCATTCCGGGAGCTTCAAACAACAACCATGGTCTCACTGACTGGCATGTTGATAACTGCTGTGATGATAGGTGTACTTCTGCCTTCTTTAACAACAAATACCTTGAAGAAAAAACAAACAAAGATTCATCAAAATAAAAAAAAACTCTCATGTTTCAAGAATTATAAAAAATTGCATATAAGCTACAGAAATTTCTAGCAAATATGAAAAACCACTGCTGAAATATGGTGCAGCAAAGCTTAGCAAATTGTGCATTTTTTGTTGTTGTTGCCTAGATGCCATAAAATGTGTACCAAACACAATTTTAATAAGTAAGAACATAATTACTTTGTCTAAATTTGAACCCATGGTGGGACATCAAAATAATATACTTAAATGATACCAAGGCATGATTCCCAAAGAGTTTAGCGTGACTTAGAGTAATGCTTAATTACAAACGAGCAGAAAGTTGCAATCAATCGCAACTATAAAAATCATGCGCAACTACAGCGCGCATTAGGGACTTGCGATTGATTTTTTTACTTGCGTTTAAATGCAACTCTTTCTGCAACGTACCCCTGACCAATGCGGTTATGTGTTATGTACCACATGAAACAGAAATGAAGGGGAACTCCTAAGTCACACTTAAATCTCTGTGACATACACCAAGGAGCTATTCTGTGCAACTTCTACAGTTTCTTTGAGAGTTGCTAAGTATAGTACATGTTACAAACAATTTTCATCCCTATGCCTGAGTTCTATAAACATGCAATTGGCCAGCATTAATGCACCATGTCTGAACAAGACTTTTAATAACTTTGCTCTATAGCTCATGTACTTTATTTCTTCTTCACCAGATGCATTGAGCATTTAATAAAAATAAATATAGCAATAGAATATATAGAAATAGTTTTTGCGCTATATAAATGCATATTATTATCATTGTAACAAAATAATATCTTTTATTCATTATTATGTTCAATGAAAGGTAGTATCCGTGATGAATATTTGATGTCCTTATTGTAATAGCATTTAATAAAAAGCAACACTATAGCAAACTGTGAAAAAAGCTACTTTCAAAGTCATATTTCAGTGAGCCATTGTTTAAGAAACTTTAGGAGTATTTGAGAGGGTTGTCTCCAGAATTGTCAGTATAGTCAAATCAATCACTATATTCATCTTTGATAATTTAAACTTTCATTTATTTTGCTTCTATCATTAAAATTAATTTAAAGCTAGTCCGTTTTAGTTGGAGTGAAAAGAGAAGCTTAAGAAAACAGAATCAAATTTCTAGTTGTGTAATCAGGAGAATATTATATATTACTTAGGCTTTAGCTCCTGCTACTATTTCAAGTGGTCAGTGCATTCCATATATCACCCAGTAGGGTACCCATTCACCTAATCTGGGTTGAGTACAGTAAAATGTGGATAGTTTTCTCACTGAAGGAAATCAATATCATGTCTGAGATTCAAACCATGACCCTTTGAGTGAAAGGTGAGAGCCAGAACCACCAGACCATGATGTTAGACAGGTATTATTTCTCTTACCTTTATAACATCAGCTATTCCTTTATCACTCATGCATTCTACCAGTGTCTCATAGGTGTAGTTCAGACCAGGAACAAGGATAGGTACCTAAAATATAAAACATGACAATAAAAGCCTCATTCATATAGGTACATTCAATCATAGACTAAATCGGAAATGCAATAAAGGAAGAAGACAAAAATAAACCAGTATTAGACATGTACAATGATGTCATAAATCTATTTCAAACCTATACTTTGAATAATTTCTACTGATTCTACTGTTTTATAGTAAGATTTTGGCAAGCAATACGATTAAGATACAGGTACACAACAGAATGAAACCTATTCCAGACAAAACGATGATTCATTTCTTGACTGCATCTGGCCATCACCAGTTCAGGGCACAGTTGCAATTAAATAAGAACAAATATCAGAACTCTTCTGATTTTATTCTGATTGTAAAGGGTGGGTACACTTACTGGGATCATGGTCTTCTGTAGAGAGTACAGCTTCTCATCATACAGGAAGCTGATAAGTAGACCTAAAGATGGTTTGCTTAAGGATGTGTTCTGTAAACTCACAGTCAACTTGAATGTTGGTCCTATACCATGGACCTAAGGCAATAGGAACAAACAGAGACATTTAATATACAGGGACATTTTTATGATTAATTGTTGATTCAAAAATTTTAAATTTAAGAATCCTCCAATGAAAATTTGTAAACTAATCGGTGAGATGTTTGATAATACATATATCATTCTTTTAAAAAGAAAGATCAAAGTAAGCATGACATCATATTATCTCGGATTCTCTTGGACAATCAGTGAAATTTGAGAGGTCTGTAATGCAAAACCGTAACAGTACCAGTCAAAACAAAACATTAGAGTTGTCTCATTATAAAGTTGTTTAGTTTGTTGCGACCAACATAACACAAGACTGGTGATCTGTTATTGGATGCTGAATTGAATTCTCATTCATTTTGATCCCCATCAGCTCAATCAGAGTCTTTAGGGATAGAGTAGAATCATTCCAACAGTTTAAACAAGGGCACAAGGGCAGATCAATAGTCTTGTGTGACGTCATGCATAACTTACAAACATCTTTATGAAACACCCACCTGGAAGTACATTAGTCAATACATAATGGCCTGAATTCACAGGTGGTTTCAATTGTGCCATTGTACAAAATCATATGTATGTACACAATTTGAGATTGCCACCACTCAAGACTATCATTCCTAGCTTTATGTCATTTTGAACAGTTTGTTTTGCTGTATACGGTTGTTGAGTGTCTTTTAGAGATGGATTATACAAATAATAAATCAAAATAAAATCCCCTGATAAGAGTAATATGCATACAAGATCTTACTCACATGAGCTGAGAGCTTGATGGGTTCATTGAGGTTATTAGAGACTGGTGTGAGGCTTGAATCTAGGGCCTTCACAAACGCTCTAGCTGTAGTGAGCCGTAACCTATACAGGTCATGCTGGAACATCCGATGCATAGCTTTACACAACACAAGATAAGAAAGGAGGGGAAATAGAATTATTGTGATATATGATTTGATTAATAATAGTTATTGTTGTGACACAATGAAATAAAGACAAAATCAAAGGGGAGAGGAAAGTGGTCACTATAAGAAGGAATTCTTTATAATGATAATAAAAATATGCAAGATTTGTATAGCACAATGTTTTTAAGTATGACATAGCATTACATAAACTTTAAACACGGCTACCCTGATCAGGCATTCAAGCATTCAAGGAACTGCTCTGTGGAGCCATATTAGAGGGAATAATAAATAATTACATGATTCAGTAGTCAACAGGTAAGGAACTTACAGACACCATGTTCCCTCTCTCTCATAGTCTGATCTACAAAGACCTTGGTTTTCTTGGGAACATTAAGCTTCTGTTGCTGTGAAGCCGGAGGTCCTCTAACCATGTCTTTATCTTCAAAGGCTGCATTTCTCTTGAGGATCTTGACAATAAGACCCCCTCGCTTGGTACTCATTACAAGGGTGCTATCCTCACGACCAAACCTACCAAACTTTAGACCAGTGATGATGTCCTATAAAAAGATAAGCATAAAACCAAGAGTCTCAGATAAGATCTAGCAGTCATATTTATGAAAAGCATATAGTCAAATGACTCAGCCAGACAAAATAGTGCACATTTGCTCTGATCGCAATAATGTGAGAAAGATAAGTCATTGAAGCCATCATCGTTCAAGCTCTTGTTTTTGTAGCAGAGAGTTTCAGCATATGTGAGCTTTTGCTCATTACACTAAGTGAAGGTAATTTATTTACAATTATTCATGCACAATGTTTCATCTTTTTTCCAAAATCAGGAAATATATTTTCTATATGTAAAGTAAGTGCTTTACCAATTGTTCTAAAATTTCTGTAAAAAAACTATTTCTGTTCAAATGTAGACTTTGAATCTTTGATGGAAGTACATATCAGATCAGTATGCCAAAGTTAAATTTGGATCAATAAGGATTAATTTATCATTCAAAACAATTTTTAAAGTAATTTAAGATTAAACTGAAAATGAAGCAACTCTTCAAATTGATCCCCAATAATAGATTTACTTATGATCAATCAGTCTGATTTCTTGTTGTCTTGGTATTTTATTCTCATACTATTTTGTATACTTTATAATATTGTATTTTTCTTTTAAGCTGTATAGACCAGCAGCACCATGATTGATACTGCTGAGAAGGGCCATCCTCATGTTTTAATTTGTCTATTTCATGTGTATTATTTTATATGTACTGTTGCTTGCTTTTAACAGAAATAAATTGAACTTAAACCCAAATCAACAAGAAAACCCTGACTTTATTTTTTTTTTAAATACTGAAAAGAATGTAAGAGAAGAAATAACTCTTCATGAAGGACAGGAACCCTGTTCTCAAGGCAAACCTACCTCTGTTTTGATAGAGTTAATGAGGAACTTATCCCTGTAGATGTGAACTTCACCATTCCTGAGAGCAACCATGACTGCTTTAAATCCCTTCTGTCTATGATCCATTAGATCCATTGTAGTAATAGCAGCAGGTAGGTATACTGTCCATAGCTTCTTACCCTGGGTTAAAGAGAAATGTTCAGTTGTGATGATTTTGAATGAATTCACACAGAATCTAATAAAATGACCACTCAAGTGTTTGTATATATGTATATTTCAGAAAAAATAGGTGCCAAAGGATTCGGAAGGAAAGTGTGTAATTGCTGACAAATAAGCAAAACAACTAGCGCCAAATTAGCAACTTGTATTTAGGTTAATGATATACAAAATATTTTGAGGTAGTTGTGATTTACATTACCCTTGTATTGGTTTGAATAAGACATTTTCATGTTTAAACACATACATGCCCCACAAAGTTTTATGTATATTTCAAAATCTTGCATATTTCTTTCACACCTATATATACCAGAAAAGGAGAGAGAGAGAGAGACACACACACGAGGGATTTTACCTTTGTAGTGTAACACTGTAATGTCTGATCCATGCAGCCAACTATGATGTTTTTACCAACCCTCTGTAGACCAACGGGTTGTGAATTCAACTCAAAGCAAAGTTTGGCCATCTTCATCCCTCTACAAAAACGTATCAACAAATATAAAAATATCAAAAGATTAAGACTGGTATTCAACTGATACCATGTCGGAAGTATAAGATCAAGCTTTCAGAATCCCTAAAAAGGGTCAAAAGTGGTATCACAAGTTTCAAAACTGTTTCATTTGTCAATCTGTACGAGGATTAGTTAGTCTTGACTTTATATGTTTGGCATACATATTTTCCAAAGAAATTTTCACCAAAGAAAATGTGATGTACCCGTAATTTCAAATGAGGTAAAAACAAACAAACAAACAGATAAAGTCAGAAGAGATGTGTAGGTCTTACCTCTTGAGTGTATAAACATTTCCATTCCTACATGACATAATGATTCTAAACTCTACATCATACAGCCCTGATACACTCAGAAATACTGGAACACTTGGAACAGCCATCTATAACAAGCAAAATATCAATCAAGATTAAATTAATATCAAAATATATATACAAATATGTTTCAATTTGTATTTTATGATTTAAAAGAAAAAGAGAGTGACAGTAATAATAATAGCTAGATTTATAAAGCGCTTTTTGCCTGAAGATACAAAACACTGCTATTATTACCCCGGCTTTAGCTCAAGCTGCCATCATCGGCGCTCAGTGCATTCAAGGAAATAATCCTGCCGGGTACCCATTCACCTCACCTGGGTCGAGTGCAGCACAATGTGGATAAATTTCTTGCTGAAGGAAAACACGCCATGGCTAGGATTTGAACCAACGACCCTCTGTTTGAAAGGCGAGAGTCAGAACCACTAGACCACGACGCGCCCACATAAAATAATAAAAGCATAGATGCATTTTCCAGAGGACAAGGCAAATACATATTCTAGGATGGTTTTGGATCATTTATTAGTTTATTTGTATGTCATATTTCCTTTAAAATAATGAGGTCAATGAGAAAGCAATGTGACTTTCCTATCATGAAATGAAATTTACCCAATAGCAAAATTTGTTGAAACAGAATCAAGTATTCCACAGCTATTTTCAATTAAGGTTTAGGTGAGTGTATGTTTAATGATGATGATTTTAAGTACTTTTCATAAAGTAACATTGATTTTGTGACAGACTGCAATGTACAGTGCCATAACTTTTCCTCAAATTTAGGAAAACATGACTATCTTAGCTCATTTAAATTGTGATTAAGTAATACCACACACTAAAATGTGTCAAAACTGTATGGATTTTGCAAGTTCTGTTAAGCAGCACATTTGTGTCTTATGATACCATCCTTTTTGCTAATTATGAAATATGACTATATATCTTATTCACCAAAGGGGCCAGCTTACATAATCAAATCAAATCAAATCAAATAAACCTGGAAAGAAAGGCAGATTAGCTATCCCCACTGAAAGAAAAACAAATAAATAAACATATTATCAAAGTACTAAACTAACAAATGAACCAATCAATGATACAATTTACCTTTGTAAGAATGGTGAAAGCCTCTGGGTCTAAGACATAGATCTCTCTACTCTCCGTTCCAACTACTAAACAACTGATGGCATCATCATCAGATGTGCTCTTATGCAATGTATCAAGACAGGTTATTACAGTCTGAAAAAAAAAACAATTAGTGAAAGTTGGTACTACTACTACTTCAGGGGATGCTTTTACAATGATTCAAATCTGACTAAAAATCCCACTGAAATTCCCAGTTGCCTGTGGTGTATAACGGATGTCCCTTAATAAGTATTCACCAATGAGATGATACATAAAAATAACATGTTGGCACTCAAATACAACTTTAGGTCATAATTAGCTCTTTGTGAAACATCCCCAGTTGTTTTCTAGTTGCAAGTCTACACATTACCCTGATAATTATGAGTCAGTAAACTATATAAAGAGAAAAAACTCAATATTATTTGTGTATACAGGGATATTTCATGGTTTCCATCTCTAGACAACCAGATGCAGGCAAGTTTACTGGCAACCAGTTGCTACAACAGTATTAGTAACACTGAGCCTGCAGTTCTCATTACAGTCTGCTGATTTCAACATGGCAAATTACCATTACGGTATTGACATACCTGTCTTTTAAGCTGGCCTACTTTATGTAAATTAGCAAATGATTCCATCTGTTCCCTGTCTTGTAACATTAAAAACCTTGAAAATAAACAAAGGAAAACATGAGAAAATAAGCATTTCAAAATGTACATTCATTCATTTTGATAACAATTCATTTACAATTTCAGCAAAGAGAAAGGGAAATGATAAGACCCAAATTGTCCGCCTCACACAGAAAAAAAAATACAGGCCAGATATTTCATGAATGATTTCTTGTGAATTCCAGAATATATTTACCATATTGTACCATTTATTGTAAAACATACTAACTGTACTGAACATTAGTTTGAAAACAACTGATCATTATTGCATGTTATTTGTTTTTGGCCTATTATTTCTAATTTTGCAAAAACAGGGGTGAAATGTTAAATTGCGCAACAAAGACCACTAAGCTGACCTCTGGACAAATCATTACTTGTGTGATAAATACTTTAACCTAATTATAGCTCTTTGCTAATTTTTTTTTTTTGGTGGGAGGGATGGGGAGAGATAGTTGAGTAATTATTTATATGTCATCATAATATCAAGATGAAACATGAAATTACATGTCAAAATTATCATCAAAGAGAACTACAGACTTACGCACTTGGGTATTACAGATAGACTTACTTGAGAGATCTAACGGTTAGGGCTCCCTCATTTCCTTCTCGTCTTATGCTATCTAGCATTTCCCTCAGGACAGTGACATCAATTTTATCCTGAAGATACATGTAGAATAATTGTAGTCAGTATACTGTGTTTACATTTGAAATTTAAATTTAAAAATATTTTTGTTTGTGCATCACTTTCTAAATAAGCATTGAAGGGGGGGGGGGGTATCATGAAGAACTAACCAAACAAGTGTTCATTTGATTTTGTTTTATGCCCGAAAAATAATATCAGCTGCATCCCTATCACATGTCTACAGAGATAAGAGGATGGTGGGAAGCACTCACACGTATTGCGAGGTTAGTATTAGTATACTAACCTCGCACCATGAACCGCGTTTGGCAGTGGATTTCTTACTAGTGGGTCGCGCGTGCTTGGATCTCACTTCTGGTTTCCACAACACACAACTTCTATGGCTTGATTTTTCTGTGCGCGGCGGCATGTAATGAACCCTTGGGTGGTGGGAAGGTTAATGTTGCCCCAAATATGATAGGCTGAAAGCATACATCCATATTCACAAACCATTAGTTTCATTGATTCAGCTCAAAACATTGATCCATGTCTATTGTCTACAGTGTTGACCAATATTCTTGTTTGACAGATGAAAACTTTGACCGTCACAGCTCACTGTTATGTACACAACACATATCACAAAGTTTTACCATCACTATGTCTGTCTTGAGTGGCATTTTAAGATTTGAAAATCAAGCATCCCCTCAATATTGGACTTACTTCTCTAGCCTGATTCCATAAGTCTTGTTCAACTGGGTTCACATCGAGAGGAGGGAGAGTAAACTTGAAATAAGGCCTCAGATTCTTGTAGACGTACAAGTATGGACCTGATGCTACACCAATAGCTGTAGCAAAGAAAATGTCTACATCATCAGCATACAGGTACAGAACTAATTTACTTACTTTTCCGATAAACTTTTAAACTATCATTAGAATAAATGGCTCTATTATTCTGTTGCATAAAGAGTTGCATTCAAACATAGATTCCATCTATGATAATGATCACAAAATGACAACAAACATATTCCTATGAGTTTGTATGTTTTATAGTGATTGTCCTAAACATGGAATCTTCATGCACAGCATGTATTAGTGGCTTAGAGCAGGGGTTATTATTACAATTTGAGACACTTAACACCGTTTGCTATGGGGATGACTGACCGTAACAACAATTTTGCACTCTAAAGATTTTCCATGAAAAAAATGGTAGAAATACCCACAGACTTGTAAATGGAATGGAAAAGAAGTAAAATGTCTCTATATTACAAATGCCTAATCTCTAAAGTTCCAAAAATGGTTTACTAGTAAGACAAACCTATCAAATAAGAAGTAGAGGAAATTGAAGTAATAGAGTAAGAGGGTAGTATATAAAGAAGATAGCAAGTGATTCTTTTGTAATGAAATAGTGGCTAAGATTTTGTAAAGCATCAAAATGGATTCTGCATTATCTTGTGTTTTAAACAAAGATTACATCAACTAAATATTTGTGCATGATTTGTCATAGACTAACAGATATTATTAATAAATAGTACATTTTCTTGTATCTTTCATGTACATGTAACAAAGTCTAGTTTTCATTAAAAGATTGTAAGTAAAAGACATGATACCTGGTACTCTAGGTTCATTGTTATCCATGTAGAATGTACAGACACCTGTTGGTAGATCAATGATAGCATTCTCACTTATCAGGGTAGTTCCTTTGTAAACCTTAAGCTTCATGTCAAAAGTTCCTGTTCCAAGGTCGGCGATGACGAGCTTTGCTTCTCCATCCCCAGATATGTCCGAAAAGGCTGAAAATATGAAGTGGGTATTGATCATTTACACACAATGGCAAGAATAATAAGAAAGGTCGGACAATAAATATTTGAAAAAAATAATGAAAAAAAAGATGCCGTCCCACATGCTTTCGGTGCACGGTAAAAGTGCCACTTCATGAAATCATAAAAAGAATAGGCATAATTGATTGGAATTTGAGTTTAAGAGCTGTGACATATTTGGTGATTGCTTATCACATCCAAAATATTTAGAATGTGCATGAAAAAACAGTCTCTTTGTAAAAGTGTTTTCAAGTGTGCGACTTTAAATTATGTTTTCACGTACTGATACATAAGTTCAATCTAAATGTCAAGAGAACAGTATTCATTAAGAAGAGTGCTTAACGAATAAGAAAAATAAAAACTAATTTAATCATTCCCCATGCGAAAGGATAAGTATATGAAAATACATAGTTAAGATTCGGAAGTGATTATTTTAGAATCACCTTTTTTCAAGTAGTTGATAAAATTCCAGCTTGTGGTGACAGCTAGCTAACTGTTTATTTATAGCTAGATTACAATCACACACAATGCCACATTTAAATTCAATGAAAATAATCTTACCCATACATGATGAGAAGGTATATAGGCTTGCAACAGGGTCATTGTGAGCATCAAGCCACTTTGTATTTCCTTCATGGCTGTAATTAATTATTGCAAAAGAAAAAAAATGAATAGAGAATTAATGCTGCACAAGTAAGTATGTTCCTCTAATAGAGCATTGTCTTTATACTTAAGCAGAAAAGGTGTCCAGTCATAGGAACATGTGCAAATTCATTAACAATGCTTGGTTTTCAGCCAAGGTGCAAGTAAAAGAGAAGAAAGAAAAAATGTCACTTGAAGGACAAGTCCACCCCAACAAAAAGTTGATTTGAATAAAAAGAGAAAAATCCAACAAGCATAACACTGAAAATTTCATCAAAATCGGATGTAAAATAAGAAAGTTATGACATTTCAAAGTTTTGCTTAATTTCACAAAACAGTTATATGTACATCCTGGCTGGTATGCAAATGAGGAGACTATGACGCCATCCACTCACTATTTCTTTTGTATTTTATTACATGAAATATTCTAATTTTCTCCTCATTGTCAAGTGTTACAACGATTGATTCCTCCCTGAACATGTGGAATTAGCATTGTTTAATACTATATGGTTCAGTCAAGTTGGTCCTTCTTGTCGAAACTATAAAAAATGAAATTTTGTATAATTCAAACAATAAAAAACAAAAGAAATAGTGAGTGATGGACATCATCGACTGAGTCACCTAGTTGTGCATATCACTGTTTTGTGAAAAATAAGCGAAACTTTAAAATGTCATAACTTTTTTATTTTACATCCGATTTTGATGAAATTTTCAGTGTTATGCTAGTTTGATTTTTCTCTATTTATTCAAGTCAGCATTTTCCTGGGGTGGACTTGTCCTTTAAAGAAGAGTGACTGAAGAGAGGACACTGCCATTGATTGGGAGTGTATTCCAGTTTTTATAGCTTTGTTAGAATAATGTGATTATCTAGATTACAGCACCTGGTAATTCCAGATTTAATATCACCCAGGTAATATTGATATGATTTTGCCAGATAATTTTCATTTTTCATGAAGGCTTTCCGATGAGAATTTTCGATATCCTGGCCAATCAATGAGAGCGACAAGTTCCAAATGCAGGCACATAGACAAGCGCAGCGCAGCGGCACGAATCGCAATATATGGTGACTGGTAAATACGTCTGTAAGGATGGTGACATCATCCAAGGTGGCAACTTACGATGACCAACAAAAGGATCGAGGACAAGGATGAAGTATGTTTTGATCATCATTTGAAAGGAATTAGCGGTAACTGTGGTCTAAGGTATGATGGTGGTCCTCAAGTCCGCGCACCTAACGATTTGAGTTAAGATTTAACATGAATTTCTTTTTATTTCACAAAATCTTTCAGTTGATAATGTTCCTTACTAATGTTGTAAATCGGATCAAAAATCGGATCGGCAGATAAGCTTCTAAAATCGAAATCGAATCGAAAATCGAATCGGCGATGTTTAAAAACAAAGGAATACATCAAAAAAATTTTCGCGGTCGCGCGCATCTTCCTGAGAAAGTCACAAAGACGAATGCATTGGAATGGAAGTCGGCAACATGCGGGATCGTTTTGAACATGTTTTAGAAGGGTATTGAGGTGTTACTGCTTTACAATAAAATGAGTGATTTTTATTAGAAAGATAAACGAATGACGCATCTTCCGAGCAAAGTCGCAAAGGAAAATAAAATGAAAATAATTCACATAGATCACAGGTCAATGAACGATCGGCGGGACATCTTTTATAAGTATTTTTACGTTAGGTGCTAGCGATTTAGAATTATTTGAATGATCTCTTGATCTCGTACGATGTAAGAGAGTAGCGCAGAGATGTCTGTCAATAATACGACTTTATTAAGTTCACGGCGGGGTCCGCTATCACCACGAGGTTGAAGAGAATATGAATATAATCATAAACGGAGTAAGAGAGTACCGCAGTGACCTCCGTCAGTAGTACGATCTTTAAAAGTTCACGGCGACGTCCGCTATCACCACGAGGTTGAAGAGAAGATGTCTATCATAAACGATGTAAGAGAGTAACGCAACGAGCTCCGTCAGTAGTACGATCTTTAAAAGTTCATGGCGGCGTACGCTATCACCACGAGGTTGAAGAGAAGATGTCTATCATCATAAACGATGTAAGAGAGTAGCACAGAGATGTCCGTCGATAATACGACCTTTAAAAGTTCACAGCAGCGTCCGCTAGTCCGCTATCACCACGAGGTTGAAGAGATTAGATGTCTATCATCATAAAAGATGTAAGAGAGTAGCGCAGAGATGTCCGTCGATAATACGACCTTTAACAGTCACGGCGGCGTCCGCTATCACCACGAGGTTGAAGAGAAGATGTCTATCATAAACGATGTAAGAGAGTAACGCAACGAGCTCCGTCAGTAGTTCGATCTTTAAAAGTTCATGGCGGCGTACGCTATCACCACGAGGTTGAAGAGAAGATGTCTATCATCATAAACGATGTAAGAGAGTAGCACAGAGATGTCCGTCGATAATACGACCTTTAAAAGTTCACAGCAGCGTCCGCTAGTCCGCTATCACCACGAGGTTGAAGAGATTAGATGTCTATCATCATAAAAGATGTAAGAGAGTAGCGCAGAGATGTCCGTCGATAATACGACCTTTAACAGTCACGGCGGCGTCCGCTATCACCACGAGGTTGAAGAGAAGATGTCTATCATCATAAACGATGTAAGAGAGTAGCGCAGTGATCTCTGTCAGTAATACGACCTTTAGAAATTTCACGGCGGCATCCGCTATCACCATGAGTTGGAAGAGAAGATATCTATCCTCGTAAACATCGTCAGAGATAATACCGCGTCTTTCTCCCTCAATAATGCGACCTCTAAATAGCTAGCACCTCAAAAACAATTTTGAAATATGTTCTGAACGATTACGCAATGTAACTAGATCTACGCCAATTTTTTATATTCCATTTTTTCCTTCAAGGGGCATGATCGAAGATCGGCAAGTGATCGCCGATTGTGGTGAAATCGAATGGAATCGGTTGCCGATTGCAAAATCGGTTACAAGCTTATTCCTTACATCATTTTGAGTTAGTGTGCCAAATATCACATAAAAATTGGAAAGAAATATATGATATTCTTGGAAAAAACCTTGGGCAGTCATTTACAGACTAAACAAAAAAATGGTGCCCCATGTCTGTGCACCTATTCACTTTGCACATGATTGGGGGATTTTGGTGAGAAAGGCTGTATTTTGAGATTTCCACCATTTTAAATCAGATTTTTTGATGAATATCTATGTATTTCATGTGTAAAAGTTTGTGTTCGTTGCGCATCTTCTTTTACTAGAATTGCGCAGATACGCGTGTGCGCAGACAAGGGGGACTGCATAGTTCTGAATAGTTTATATTTTCTTGTAAAGTTGGATTTAATTTTTTTTGATAATGTGACATTTTAAGTATGTACAAAAAAAGATCTGAAAATCGGCTTTTTGCCAAATGTTAGATCTAACATTAATACTAATACGTTGTCTTTATGTTAATGCTAATATATTGTCTTTACGTACGGGCTAACAACACTTCAGTACCGTGAGTGGAGCCAATGGCAACGCAGTTCAGCAGAACAACCAAATACAGAGACTGAAGCTTTTGGTCTAAATAAATGCCTATTCTTATTAACTAAGCTAATCAACTTTTTATAATTTTAAAATGAGCGGTACTATTCGGTAAGCTTAGCCAGGAGGCTCCTAGAGTGTAAAAATTATTTACTAACGCATGCTTACTCTCCACGGAGCCAGGGATGGGATGTTGCTCTACGCGCACCAATTATTTTGGAGACAACAATGTTGCTCCAAAATAAGGTTTTGAGCCCAAACTTATGTAAATGGGCTAAAAGTATATTTACCCTCCACAGCGTGTATTTATTCAAATAAATCGAGAAAAATGGGAAAAATAATTAAGAGCAGGAGCGTTTACTGCATCGGCCGATTAATATCATGAATCATAGCCTAGGATTCATATTAATCGACCGATGCAAGTATTTTACGATTCATGATATTTATCGGCCGATGCAAGTATTAAAAAAATCTAAGTTGGCACTGCTCATGATATTGTCACCCTCTATGCGTCTTGTAGCTAGGCTACGATAACAAAGACGGCAAGATGGCAACAATAACAGACTAAGTAAATACTCCTCCTCTTAATTATTTTTCTCATTTATCTCGATTTATTTGAATAAACACACGCACCATTAGTACGTGCGGGGGGGGGGGGGGTAAATATACTTTAGCCACTTAAGTTTGGGCTCAAAACCTTAAAGAAAACGAGTATTTTGGAGCAACATTGACATTGTTGTCTCCAAAATAATCAGAGCGCGTAGAACATCCCATCCCAGGCTCAGCTCCGTGGAGCATAAGCATATGTAAGTAAATAATTTTTACTCTCTAACGTTAGGATTAGGAGCGTCCTGGCTAGGTGAGCTGACATAGTCTTGAGGACTCCATGATGATGTTTTTTTAAATATTTTGACATATACTTCTTCATCATGGAGTAACGACACTCTTCCCATAGACGCATAAGAGACTGACCAAAACAAAGATGGATTTCCTAGGGAAATCCATCTTTTAAGATAAAAATCACGTAAATGGTGGTGATTTTATTTATTTTTACACCTTCCTACGCCTAATCATGCTAATGCGTATGAAGGTTTCAAAAATTGGTTAATAAAATTGTCAAAAATTGAAGGTTTCTTACCAGACCGATCTCATGGGTGTAGATCCCTCGATCCGTTTGTCAACAAAGCAAATACAATAGGTCTGACCCTTGAACCGCTTCGTTATGACTTAGCTATGATTAGCGATGTTACAAAATGCCGATTTGAAGAACAATTTATAGATAAAAATTATTATTTAACAAATACTAAAATGTAATATGTAATTATAAATAAATATTATAATCACGTATTATAAATAATTATTATTATCATTAGTGCTGCCACCAAACGGATATCCGAACAGTTTCCGCCCGCGTGGACGGATAACGGATTTCATTTTTTGGGTTCGGGTATCCGTGGACACTGATTCACCACTTTCCTGTCACAAAAACTCATTAAATTTAGTAAGACTCACCAAAAAAATTTATAAGTTTTAGTCGCCAATATAATCACCAATATTAATTAATCTTCTTCTGTAATATATTCCCGCCGAAAACCATCGTTTTTATATCAGTTTTAAAACATGACCTTATATCAGTTTTGGAGCATGACTGTCCGTGAATGGTGTAAAGTTCCGTTCTGACAACGATAGCGATTTTACTATGGTGTCGCTTAAGATCGTTTTTCTTTCCCATCTTATGTTTTGATGATTTCAAATGCGTAACTCATCGTCTATTTTCTTACCTCGACTTTCAAAGCGAGTGAAGAATGAAGATAATTTGAAACCATTTAAGCGTCAAATAAATGTTGATCGGGTTACTCGGGTGTGTCATGTTGTTTCTTGTAATTTATTCATCAAATGCAAAATTAATTCTACTTTTTCTCACAGCAACTTTGGTTATAAATGAAGATTATTTTTGAAACTATGAAAAGTTGAAAACGTCGAATAAATGTTGATTGCGTGTGTCATGTTGTTTTTGTGATTTGATAATGGCGGACTTTGTGATGAATGATAATGAGAGTGAAACTGAAATGATTGAATGACGATGATGATGAGTGATGGCTAGTGAAAATGATTTTAAATGATTATCAAGATTGGTGAAGATGATAGCGATGAATGATGATGAGAATTATGAAAGAATGATAATTGTCAATTGAAAATCTCTTTCATGAATTAATATTTAATATATAAATTACAAAACACACATTTCCTTTATTTCAGTTTAAATGGCATATCCACTATAAATTTTGATATCCATCATCACGTAAACAATAATACTTAAAAGGCGGTATCGTGCCAGAAAGGTTTATGATGTGCGCCCGCCGAGTATGTGGTCGGTTGTGAATCGACGTGTTTTGCAGTAAAACTTACTGGCGATGAATGTAAGTGATTAGTTACTGTTACTGTGATTAAATCTTGTCTTGAATCTTTGTTAGAAGTGTGATTGTTTCAGAAGTTGAGAAATGAGAAGCTTGGCTATAATTTGGGGAATGGGGAGAAACCCGACATGAAAATGAAAATATTCCAAGTACAATCCCATTTGAAGGTGTAGCGAGTGTAATGTGACCAAATATATATCGGACGATTCACTCCAGACAGGACAGCACGTGCGTGAGCTGAATGATGTACATGTAGGCCTGTCTGGTTTTAGACTTTTAGTAATAGTAGACTCGCACTTACACTCGCCTCGGTCAAATTCATTGCATCTTATTTCATTCAATCGAACTAAAAAATAAACACACATACTCTTGCAACCATTAAATGGGATCGTAACTAGGCCCGACTTGTATAACTCAAATAATAGTCATTTACTAATAGCTTACACAGTCATACGATCTACATTTGTAGCCGTAGCCTCACGCTAACTCACATTAGTCAAATCCGATTGCAAAACAGATTCAACCCAAAATATTCAGCTTCTCGTAATTTCGTGGTTTTCAGAAATATTTTGACTAGCGCACGCTGACTCTCCCCATCATCGGATAGGTTCAAAACTCAAATATAACTGAAAATCTTAAATATAACTCAAATAAGTGCAAATGGATATTATTTTTCATATTTCAGGGTAAAATTTCGGATACCCTTCCGCCGTCCGGTTTTCAGTGTCGGGTATCCGAATATTGAAATATCCGTTTCAAGTCAGGCCTAATTATCATAATAATTATTTACAATCACGTATTACACAGGGCCTGACCTTTACTTTTTTCTTAGGGAGCCAGCCGGGCTCCTCAAGCACTTTTTTAGGGAGCCCGCATGGGTTTTAAGGAGCCCAAGTTTATCCCTTTTTTTTGCATAATACTGGTCATTACCTATTAAAATATTAAAGCACACCATCACGATACGTTTTTTGTTTGATAATCATCAGCACCAGTTGTATTTATTCAGGGTAAATCAGATTTTGACACCCCAACACACTTAGACACCGGTCACAAACACATAAGTCAATGACTTTTTTTTTTTCATTTTTAATGCCCCCCCCCTCAAAAAAAAAAAAAAAAAAAAAGGAAATAAATTAAATACATAAACAAAATTGATTTTTTTTCATGCTGAATCATGGATGTGGGTTGGTGTGTGTTTGTGTGGGTGTGACTGTGCGGTGGACTTGGATATACATGTATATGTTAAAAAAATTAATTCATCATCTAATTTCTACTCCAAATATTGTGTTTATATCAGTACAAAAACCACACAGGCTAAGTATGTCACATGTAGGCACATGTTACATGTACATGCATGTACCCTAACTTTTCCTGCAGTTCTTTGAAAACGCAGATCTCCACGAAAATTGCATTTTTCTATGGGGGAGTCTAAATTTGGTGAAAAAGTATTCATCAATAACTTAAATATATATCACAATGAAGAAACCATCCAACTTTATTGGTAGTTTAAAAAAAAAAACCTGAAATGTAAACTCTATCTGAAACAGAAAATCACCATCATTGAGGCCTTTACTGACCGAATTGTCCCCCAGAGCTCCGACTTGCACAAGTGTCAGTGCGTGCGTGAGTAAAATCCGACGGCCTCCTAAAATCAGATGTTGCCATGTTTGATGATTTACTGTCTGATATTTACCCCCTCCCTTGAAAAAATGAAACAAAAGATTTTTCAGGAATAATTCACTACCGAGGTAAGTTATTTTGGATGTTAATAGGCGCCCTTTTGACAAGCAGAGCCGAAGTCTACATGACACAGAATCGTGATATCCCTAAGGGAAATGTGTGCATTGGAAATTACACACGGCGTAAATGATAATGGACCCCTGTACATGCAACTGTTTCTCGCACCGGTGTAGCCCGATTCTTTTTTCCATAGGTACCATGTGTGTTGAAAAACGTGGTACAGAAAAAAAGACGCAGCTAAGCAATTTGAAACTCGCTATTTTCGCTATTTTCAAGGTTTTTTATGATTTTGAAAACATAATTTAGACTTATAAAGCATGGATTAGTGTGCTGGTAAGAAATTGCTTTTTTGGTGGCTGGTACTAGAAAATCTTAGGGAGCCCACCGGGCTTTTTCAATTACTTTCTAAGGAGCCCGCAGAGGTTTTAGGGAGCCTTTTGCCACCGGGCTCCCGCTAAAATCGAGCCCTGATTACATTTTAGTATTTGTACGTCATAACGAAGCGGTTCAAGGCCAAGCCAGGGTCAGACCTATTGTATTTGCTTTGTTGACAAACGGATCGAGCCTTCGAGGTATCTACACGAGATCGGTCTGGTAAGAAACCTTCAATTTTTAACATTTTTATTAACCAATTTTTTAAACCTTCTTACGCATTAGGCGTAGGAAGGTGTAAAAATAAATAAAATCACCACCATTTTACATTTAGGCCTACGTGATTTTTATCTTAAATTTAAAAGATGGATTTCCTAGTCCTAGGCCTAGGGAAATCCATCTGTTTTGGTTAGTCTCTTATGCGTCTATGGGAAGTGTCAAGACTCCATGATGAAGAAGTATATTTCAAAATATTTAAAAAAACATCATCATGAGTCCTCAAGACTAGAGCTGACAACGGTTACTAACGACGCAATTCGACCCGCTACGCCAACGACTACGTGTATACCCGGCCCGAATTTTTTTACTAGGGTTTACCCAAGTCGAGCGGAGCATGAACATAGAATTGGCCGAAACTCTGGGTGAGCAACACGCCACATGCCGCTGACTGTCTCTTGTTAGAGCAACCAGAAACAAACCTGAACGAATTCGCACTTGTACAGCGCTTTTAAAATCAAATCCTTTTAAAAATAGTTATGAATACACACTTCGTATGGAACCGTACCTCATAATACTTGACTTGTCAACGTTGGAGAGTTCATTCTTTTCACTTTCTACACTCATTTTCGCTAGATGTGGAGCTAAGCTGACAGTGACACGACCGAAAATATGCAGAGAGTAAAATATCTCTGTCAAAAGAGGGCGACTCTGTGATCCAGAATCAATTCCAGTCTCCACATTTAGACTGGAAGCTAAGAGAATTTCAATACAAACTTTTACATAGCATCATATTTTGTAATGACAAACTTTTCCAGTTCGGTAGAATACATTCCAATACATGCTCTTTCTGTAGAAAAGAGATAGAAACATATTATCATGTATTTTTTAACTGTGCTTAAGTGTCTAAGATTTGGACTGAAATAGGAAAGTAACAAATTACATTTTTTTAAATTCCTTGATGTACAATGGCTTGAAGTATTACTTGGCACGGTGTTAGACACAATATAAAACACAATGCTCTATTAAATCATGTAATAATTTTGGTCAAATATATGATTTACAATAACTGTAAATTGAGAAGGGTACCTACATGTAAAGAAATATGCAGTGCCATTAAAAGGTCAAAACAGATCGAATATGAAAAGGCAAAAAGCAGGGGCGGATCCAGCTTTCTCCAATAGGGGGGGGGGGGCAGAAAAATATTTTCATCAACATTTTTCTCGATTGGCCGCTATAATCTGATTTTTTGTTGGCTTTTCAGGGGGTAGTCCTAACTAAAGACTGAAGTTTTTAGTATATATTAGTTTTTATTGTTATAAACAAGTTAAGGTATCTCATTAGGTCTTGATATATAATGCGAGCGCGAAGCGCGAGCGAAAATTCTTTGATATTTTATGTCCTAAGAACTGAAGATTCTGAGCAGTTTTTATATTCATGAACAACTAAACAATGCGAGCGCGAAGCGCGAGCCGAAATTTTATTATAGTAACGTGAAAAGGGACTCAATTAGTGATTAGTGATTTTAGTGATTAATGAAGAGGATACAAGTATCACCAATTTAATAATGAGAGTGCGAAGCGCGAGCTCAAAATTTTTGATATTCCGACCTGAAAATTGAACAGTCTAAGCGCGATTTTATTTAAATAAAGAACAGGCTGTGTGTCTCAAACAATTAAATGCGAGCGCGAAGCACGAGCTTAATTTTTTGATATACTGACATGATAAAGGAGCATTTTGACAAATTTTGGTAAAAAATTTCAAAGAGGATAGGTATCTCACAAATCAGACAATGCGAGCGCGCAGCGCGAGCTGAAAATTTTGATATACATTAACAATTTGTGTAAATCAAACATAATAATGAAAGCTTGATGTGCGAGCTAAAATATTGTGTGCAAATTGATTTCAGAACTGGTTATATTAAGTGTCATTTAATCCTCTTGAATCATTACACAGGCAATGCGAGTGCAAAACGCGAGCAAAAATTATTATGTAAAGTCTATTTTCCAATTCTTCCCCTCACCTTTTTCTTGTTTCCTTTCGGGGTCGGGTCGGCCGTTACGAGGCTGTAAATTACACATCATGGGTATAATACCTCTTTCTTACTTTTCTTTCTGTTTTTCGTAGTTTCTATCAAGTTAAAGAGTACATTTTTTTCTGCAGGTTGACAAAAAATAGGGGGGCCGGGGCCGGCTCGGCCCCTCCTGGATCCGCGCCTGAAAAGAAAGGATAAATTCCCGGGATAAATTGACTCTACACCACTCAAAATGGGAAAAAAAATTCCAGTTGTCGGTTTGAGTCAATTACACTCAAGTGCATATTATTTTTCTTTCTTCAACTTCTTTCTCCCACTGATCCTTACCCATCAATTTGAATTAAAAAACATCAATATACAATTATCTTGCTACAATGCTCATTTTGCATAAAATGATTTATAATATAGTCTTGGAATAGTAGTATTAAATTCAATATTATAAGATTATGATGCCATTATGGGTAAAAGATAAAGTAAATGGGTTTCAGTTTGGCTGCTCTCCCTTCTAATTTTGTTTTGTTTTGTGTTGTTGTTTTGTTTTTGTGTGTGTTTTATATACAAAATCTTCAATCAGATTGTTGTATATACACTTTCTAAGTATAAACGTACAGACTCATTTTTTTGTATTGTCTTACAAAATATGGAGATATAAATATATATATTTTTTTATTATGGGATAGCCTATTCACATCTTTATTAAACATTTATTTTATATATTAATTTTATTATTTGCTCAGAACTTAAAAAGTCGTTATGTTTGGATTTTTTAATCATACAATACCGCATTATTTTACAGTACATACAAGTGAAAATAACTGTTTTCTTTGTTTGTATTATTGGTTATGATAATCTTTGTTAAAAAATGTTTATCACATGGGTATAATATTTCATTTGGTATATTGCTGTATCGTGTACTTCACTTCGCGCTTCGGCAAATTTTGATGTATCAGGCATGGGCGGAAATCCCAGGGGGACAGGGGGGACGTGTCCCCCCTACTCAAAATAGTAGGGGGGACACAATATAAAATGTCCCCCTACTATTCGTGGTCTTTTATGACGGTAAGAAATACATCATTCAAAATCGAAATAAAACATGTATTTAATAAAACATGTATCTTAGGACGAGATGACCTTAAATTTGGGGTGATAACCTTTTTTTTTTTTTTTTTTTTATTATTATTTTTTTTGTTGCTTGTCGAATTTTCCAGCCCCTTGTCCCCTTTACCTTTTGGGAGAGATTTCCGCCCCTGGACTATCAAGTACCTATTATTTTCGTGTATTCCATAAAGTTTTAAAAACATCCCTTTTCAGGTCTGATTTTCAAAACGTATCAGCTAGCGCTGCACGCTCGCATTTTGATTGGCGAATTATGTATGTCTCAATATTGATTATACAACAAACTACTTAAAACTTCCTTTTCATGACAGTTTATCAAAAATTTCGAGTCGCGATTTGCGCTCGCATTAATGGTTAAAATATATTAATAACTTGATGCATCCTATTTATAATTACAAAAGTGCTTGAAATGTCCAGTTTTCTGGCCATAATATCATCAGATTTCGCGCCCTCATTAGGCATTAATGAATAAGATATTAATTCAATAATTAAATTGTCCCTTTTGTTTCATCTCGCACTTAGCAAGAGGAATAGGAAGATAGTCATCATTTTCATATGCATGTCCTAAGGATATCCCGGTCCTATGTTAAAACTCAAAGTAATAATAATTGAAAATATCAGCTCTTTATTAAGTGCGATCCATATCCACCTCACAATTTTCCTACAAATTGCTTAAAATATATAGAGCTTTTTTCAGATCAGAATATCAAATAGTTTAAGCTCGCGCTTCACGCTCGCTTTGATTTTCATGATAAAAGATTTATTTAGAATGCTTAGATTCGAGGTCTAAAATATGAAACACGCTCGCATTATTAAATTAGGAGGATCCCCTATTACTCATTCTTTTAATGATTTACAAAACATGAATGGGTGAGAGTGTCCCGTTTTAGGTCTAAATCTCGCATCAATTGTTTAGTTATATACCTATCCTGTTCACGATTACAAAAATTGATTAAGATTTTACATTCTTTTTGTAGAAATGTCAAAAAATTTCACCTCTCGCTTCGCGCTCGCATTATAACTGCAAGCAGTCTTTAACAGTACTTTTTTCATCAGTTCATTTCTGCTCGCGCTTCACGTTCGTAGTAATCATTCATTTGCATACTCATCTTTTTCAGGATAGCAAACATTGCCCAGTATGTTCAAAATTTTAGGAAAAAATTCATAAGATTTCCAAAAAAAAATTAGCTCGCGCTTCGCGCTCGCATTATATAAATAAGGATTATGTTGTTATATATATATCTATGTTTATTCATAAGAAAAAAAATAAGAAGTGACTATGAGGACTACCCCTTCAAAAAAGCCAAAAATCCCGGGATAAATCATCTTCGAGCGGCCGATCGGGGAAAATTATATGGCTGAAAAAAATTCCGGCCCCCCCTATTGGCGAAGGCTGGATCCGCCCCTGTACAAGTGGTGCATTTCAGCCGATTCAAAGTTTGCAGCATTCTTATATTTCTGCATAGTCCCTAAAGTGTTAACCCCCATTCTTACATCCAGGATTTGAGCAGGGACATTTCCCTGATCCATCTATGCTCATCAATCATAAATTTGAGCATGTTCTGAAGGGCAAGAAACATCCAGAATTAAAGAACAAGGCCACCCTAACCATTAGTTGATTTGAATAAAAAGAGAAAAATTCAACAAGCATAACGCTGACAGTTTCATCAAAATCGGATGTAAAATAAGAAAGTTATGACATTTTAAAGGTTCGCTTAATTTCACAAAACAGTTATATGCACATCCTGGTCGGTATGCAAATGAGGAGACTGATGACGTCATCCACTCTATTTCTTTTGTATTTCATTGTATGAAATATGAAATATCCTGTCAAGTGAAACAAAGTTTAATTCCTCCCTGAACATGTGGAATTAGCATTGTTTTTATACTATATGGTTCAGTCAAGTTGGTCCTTATTGTCAAATCTATAAAAATGAAATATTGTATAATTCAAACAATAAAAAACAAAAGAAATAGTGAGTGATGGACATCATCGACTGTCTCATTTGCATGTCACTGAGATGTGCATAAAACTGTTTTGTGAAAAATAGGCGAAACTTTAAAATGTCATAACTTTCTTATTTTACATCCGATTTTGATGAAATTTTTAGCGTTTTGCTAGTTGGATTTTTCTATTTTTATTCAAATCATCTTTTTTTTTTTGGGGGGGGGGGTGGATTTGACCTTTAAGTTTGTTTGATAATTGATAGGGGATTCAGCGCACAAACTTGAAAGAAAAATTGAATGATGGACAAGTACTACGAGCTGTCCAATGAAGGCAAACCACAAGTGTATCACACTTTGCGATAGCGAACATAACCAGGAAAAACGACTTTTCTATTCAAACAAGTGAATTTACAATTAATTAACTTGACCCCAGTAACTTAATAATGAAATAATAATGAAAACGAAATGCGATTGTTGGCATTATGCATGAAACAGTCACGACCTGTTGTCTCCAACAGTGTGCGTATTTCATTGTCAAACTTGAAATGGAGTGCCAAGCACTATTGTCTTTCTGAACATGATCAAGGTTTTGATTTGATGAGCCTTGTTAGATCATGGATATTTTCCTGGTCAGACTAGAGAATTTCCTGGTCAGATTCTGGATGATCAAAGGGGGTTGGTATGCTAGACAGTGCAGAACATACAGCAGTACAGCATACAAACTTGGAATGGGCTGAAAAGTACCACTGTTATATAATAGATTGTGTATTCAAAACCGCTGAAGTGAGTCATATTGATTTTTTTATAGCAGTTAGAACATGAAATGAGCTTTCTATTTTTTTTTTACATTTAATTGAGAATAATATTAATATACGAATTGATTCAGCCGTATATAAGAGAAACATTTTTTTTTTTTTTTGGGGGGGATATACAGTGCGTATCAAAAAAAGTTTACACTGGAAATTAGAAAAGCCCTGGAAATTAGAAAATATACATGTGGGTATTGTTTTCACATCTAATCTTGGGTTTGGGTCTCATCTATCCAATGAAAGTAAAAGTTTTGACAGAATGTTACACTTGAGTGAGCACTGTCCATTTTTGTAAAGCTCGCAGAAATCTGTTTGCGCAGAAATGCTCGTTTTCACACTGTGTCAAGGGGAAAGGGCGAAATCAAACTTACCTTGCGAAACATTTCTCTTACATTTCCCTTGCACTTTTAGTCAATTGAAATAAAACGGATACATTCAAGCATTTTGTAACAATTTTGTCACCCAAATTGAAATTTCAACACTTAGTAAGCACAACCTTTACCCTTTTTGTGCCAGCTGGATCTGAGGACATAACTGAATCTGAACAAAAGTTTATATCAGACATCTCTAGCATTTTTTTCACTAAGTTTTTATAATTCAAAGTGGGTTTACATTTCATTTTTCATTTAATACTTGTTTCTCTACACTTTCCCCAAGCTTGACAATGATAAACAAAATGAAAATCAAGCCTAAGCCATTCCATGCAAATCACAGCTCAGTGTAAAGCAAATATCGTCACGATGGCCTCGTTGTATGGGGGAGTGGTGTAGGGCGCAATGCACTCTTCGAAGTGTTTTGGGGCAAGGAAACAAGTAAAAAAAGGTAGAAGATATCTTGAAATCAATTTACTAGCTAAATTCCAAGTGTTCTTTATGATCAAGGTCTATTTTTATTCGCATAACTATTTCAAAGTTCTGCGCAAATCATTTTTCACTAACTTTTCAAAAGCAACTGGTACTGACTCAAGCGGAAATATTTTTCGACAGTTATATCGTCATTTGCTTAAATGGATCTGTACCAATGTTAAAATGTGAAAAAATCTTCAGGATATCACAAATATATAATTTTACAGGATTTTTTCTAAGTGTAAACTTTTTTTGATACGCACTGTATATATGTATACATACACAACAAAAACAGTGAGTCCCCCAAAACCAAATTGCTGTAACTTTTGAACGGAATCATTTTGAAATATGATATTTCGTAGGTGGTTTTCTACACTCATTGAGCAACTCCTGGGGGAAAAAATGAGATTGATCGGTTGAGTCATGCTTGAGTAATCAAAGATTGAATTAAAAATGACCTTTTTTTTAAGTCACAAAAGAGTGGTTTTTCAGATTGTGTAAATACAAACTTGAGCAAAGGTTGTTTTTAGGTAAATTTTATGGTGTTTATGCTGTTTTACTATCCATTATTTAGCCATTTCACACAAAATTTTGATATCGTATGTTTATGGTTGAGTGAGCACAATGTTTTGTGACGTATCGTCATAGGGGATTATGGCAGTATCCCCTACAACTTGTTAAAACATGTTAAAATTGGAAAATGTTGGTGGCTCCCCCAATTACTCGGCCCCACCCCATTTAAAAATCCTGGATCCACCACTGATTTGTCCATAAATTCAACTGATCCTGAGAAATTGTTAGGGAAAGAATAAATTTATGCATTGTAAAGAGCATTCATTCCCAAGTTTTCGAATATGCTTGCTCAACCATGAAAAAGTAAAAAAGTTCGGAAAGTAAGTGGTGATAAAACTGATGGATGATAAAAACAACAGCAAATAAGTTACATTTGAAATCGAATTTGCCCCCTTCACTTTATTACCCCCTCAAAATGACCTGTGACATTGAAAATACCCCTTTCCCCACTTTGATGCATGCTCACTCATCCATAAATAAACATATCGATTTCGTTTTTGCACAGAATTCTGCTCATAGGTTGATAAACATAACTCATAAATGACATTGCTAAAGACAGCCTTGAGAAAAAGTTCCTCCATATTGAATAAGGGGTCACCTATTCTTAAACATATGCACCCATAGGCTCGTATTCTGAAGTCGGGTTTAATTTAAACTCTGGTTTTAAGTTGTGGTTTAATTATGGAAAGTCAGTTGTTACATAAATCTCTAACAGTAGTGGTTCAATGTATCAGCTCATTTGACTCCCAAAACATTATTAACTGCCTGGGAAAGATAAGTATGATGATTGTCTTCCCCATTAAATAATTAGTGAAGATACAGGTAACATAAGAAGCATTCACTGTATTACATTTTGAAACGTTTGGCTTCCCATAATTTAAGGCACAGAGTTAGACCATGGTCTGAGTTAAACCCAACTTCAGAATACGGGCCAATTTTGTACACAATGTCTATGAGAGAGGAAGTCAAAATTTTAACAAAAATGAAATGAGAGTTTGTTTCATGGACGGTTTTTGTTACTTCCGAAAACAATTTTTTTCATGATACTTCGCACATGGCTTCAGATTAACACTATCCAAAAGGCGCGCACTCCAAAATAATCATTCGATACAGCACAGAGTGGGGCCAAGGCCTTAAACTTTCTTCTCATTTGCATAATTTTCGATTATTGTGTGCTCCCTGAAGCATTAGACATCGGGATTTTCATAAAAATCAAATCAAATGAACTATGCAAGGAGGTTTGTGATAGATATCCATAGTTAGCAATTGCATTTTTTCCAATAACGTAAAAAAGAGCTAATCACATTCCACATGTTCATTCAAGCGTGAATGATTAATTAAGCGCATTTGAATCATAGAAGCATGTTAATTGGTCATGAACATAACGAAAAAAGTTTAGAAAAGGTCATTCAAGTTATCATTATGAAACAATACTTTCATATGATATTTGAATTTTTTTGTTTCATAAAATGTTCATTGATCCGTGAAACGATGAATATTGTTTAAGATACTCTTCCGAAAAATAAATGTCATATTCGATCATTTTTATCGAAATGTGTAAAAAAAATCCAATTATAGCAAATGTTAACTGGCGTTTATTTAACCGTGAAATTTAGCCAAAAAACTTGTATCGTCTTTTCGAAAGTACCTTTTACAAGCTTTCTATTTTTCATGACGAGAATGTGGAATTCATTCCAATAAAGTGGAATCAAAATCATGACATTTGGCTTGTGACTTTTGAAAAGTGACATTTTTGCCTTCTGGCGGTGCTCGCTGAAGCATGACATAACATACGTCCATAACATTTACTCAGAGGGTAGCTTATAAAATTACCTACACGCTCATGTAAAAATATATTTAAAACTTGCATTGGTTCGGAAATTATGGATGTATGTTTAAGGGGGACTTACTTTTTTGTTGTGTATATATATTTAAGAATGCCTCAGATCTCTTGAGTCCCCTTGTTTCGAGGTCACAATTTGAGGAATGGTGCTATGCACACATCCTGAATAGGTTTATGGACTGAATCAGGTTTCTGCCACCACCCCCTCCCCCAAAAAATAATGATAGACACCACTTTCTTTCTCTCTCACACACACACACACTCACACACCCACCCTCACACACAAACACACACACACCTGTCCTCACACACCCTCCCTCCATCGCACATCCGCCCTCAGACACCCAACCACCCTCACACACCCACCAGCCCACCCTAACACACCCACCAACCCAACCACCCTCACACACCCACTCGCCCACCCTAACACACCCACCAACCCAACCACCCTCACACACCCACTCGCCCACCCTAACACACCCACCAACCCAACCACCCTCACACACCCACTCGCCCACCCTAACACACCCACCAACCCAACCACCCTCACACACCCACTCGCCCACCCTAACACACCCACCAACCCAACCACCCTCACACACCCACCCACAACAATGCCGATGTATGAGATATATGGAGAGTCATAGCACTGACAAAAATACACGAAAAATTTCCCAAGCATATACGCTCCAAAATACATCATGCTGGACCATGTATAATTAAATACCTTATTGGAAGCAAAAAAAAAATGAACTACACCAGTTCAAAGCCGATAAGATACAAAATACAACAAAGCTAATTGCAAGCATTTTTACAGCTTACCAGCTCAGTAGGCCTATTTCTTTTAGAAACGTTCCAATTCGCAAATATCTAAATAGGGTATCATTTTGCTATTCACAGTTCATCAACAAGGATTCTCTGACGTCATCTTTTGTGGATGCAGCGTTATTACCTCCGTTTGTAAGAAGAAAATTCATATTATTTTCTTGTTTTTCAGTAGAAAAAAAAAAGAGAAATGTCTTTGGAATTATTTAGTGCTTAAGTCAACGTTAACTCACAGCTTTCTTGTCTACATAAACACGCATTTAATCTCAACTCCGACCACATAGGACATGCTGTAGGATGACGTCATTATAATTCAGGTCATTATTTGAGAAGCGCAATGAAGCCCATTATCGAGAATCACGAATTCGAGTGTTTATAAAGCAAAATACCTATCCAGTAAGCAGTGAAATGTATCGAACTTGCATGGTTTATTCCGATTCTTCACGTTACAAACGAACTGACAAAAGAACACCTTAGATTTCGTCTTGTTTGTTTCAAAATTGATGTAATTTCTCTTGATATTTTATACAAGTTCACACTGAAGTTTTCACGAGTGTCACACACGACACAACTTAGTTAAACAAGATATACATAAACTCAATTTAGAATTTCATGCAATTGCACTCCAAAGTACCCTTTTCATAAAAATGCGCATTCCCAACAAACAAAAAAACAAAAATGATGTTCTCTTCTGCTCAATCGTCTTTGATAATAACATCATACAATATGTGCCTAAAAGAATTGAGATAATGAGCCCAATTCAGTTGTATATAGAAAAATGCAGGCGCGTTCATTATTTTGATCAAACAAAATAAAAGTTGCAAGTTGTTGAATGTAGTACAGTTTTAGCACAAATAGCTTGGTGGGATATTACAAAATAAGAAGGAATTGAAATACTGTGAAACGAAATGTTTGAGTGCTGTTTTAAAATAATTATTATCATTATTTTTTTATCATTATTATCATCATTATTACCCCGGCTAAAGCCGGAGTAATAATAATAATAACAACGCGCCTCGGAATAGAATATTTCTAGATAGATGGCGCTATATAAATTATTATTATTATTATTATCGGGGGGGGGGGGGTATCATTCAAGACGGCAAAATAAATTGTTCTGTATATCTATTTATGGTTTGTATACTCTGAATTGTTTTTTTATTATTATTTCTGGGGTTAGAAAGTCAGAGATCATGGATATATTGCAATACACGGAAATTGTTGGGATTAGTGTTTAGCAGAAAAAGGAGCATCAGTCGTGCAAACTCATTCATATACGTTCAGCTTCACGAAGCGATCGCTGGGTCCCGTTGCATGGAATATATAATTATAGTAAATTCTACTGAATCCATTCATTTGATTATCTGAAGAGTAAATGGTACTATGATCATGATATTTGGTAGATACGAGTGATTGCAAAGTTACCATTATTTTAAGTTAATGGAACGGAGCCAAGAAGGACTTAAACATAATTATAATTTATCTATGTATTCATCAATTTCTTTACTAGTTTATGCTTTTAGGTGGGGTAGGGTTAGGGGGCTTTGGATACATCGATCTATATATATTGAATGACCGATCAATCGATCCACGAGAGCCGGGATAAGCTATAGGTCTGCTGCAAAATATTATTCTTTAACAAAGTTTTACAGGTCCAATTTATTGTTCTCTTTCGCGACACATTAATGATTATAAGCAATTGGAGGGAGTGATGAAAACCCCAAAATTTTCATGGTTGGGAGTGTTATGTTATTCACCATATGCCCATTATATTAGAAATATCTTCTGTATTTAGTCATATGGATAAATTGTGGAATGTGTATGCTTTCCGAAGCTATTTTGCATCTATCAACTCGTTAATGACATTATACAATGACTCCATATGCGAGAAAGCGCAGCGAGCAAGTAAAATATCAACGTTTCCCCTTTTAAATTAAGTGATGATTCACGGAGGGACTCGACGTCAATATAATACAATATAATTTTCATTAAACAGCAGTTTTTTTCTTCTTGTTTGCTAAATTAGCGGGTAGGGTGTGGACGTGTGACCCAAAATCTGTTTGTAGAACCGCGTCTGGTGTTAAGGCAAATTAACTCTAAATCAATAAATTTTCTTTGAGTTTAATCGAATTCATCATCACTATGCACTCGACTCCTTCTATCTTGTCAAAGATTTAAAAGTATTAGTTCATTCAGGCACAATAGCATGTTAAATAATAAAAGAAAACCCCAACCAATTTGAAAATGATTCTTGATTGTCATGCAAACGATCATAATGGTGGTTCAATCGCAACTTCAGCTGCATACGTACCCTGTTATTCATGATTTACGACGTTGATAGAAAATACATATCCATACATACTTTCGCCCACTTAAAGTGATTATGTATAGTAAACAAATCCTAGCTGATACTTGAATAATATCAGTAAATAATCATGACTCTGGGCGAATCGAATGGATCAATGAAATGGATACATGACATCATCTTTTAAAAGTGTCATTTCTTTATCCTTGCTTTGTATCATTCAGTATTATACAGTCTTATGTTTTGTTAGTAAATCTGGATGTATTTATGTAATGTTTTGATGTATTTTTTATTATAAGGACACTGATGAAACCCACAAAGGTTGGCTCGGTCCACCCTTTCTTAATATGTGAAATAAATAAATAAATAAAACAAAGTCTGTTTCTCGGATGTTGGATTAGACTAGCTCATGTCAAGGACGGGGCAAATCACGGTGCACAAGTATATGGACGGAAACCGTTTACATGCATGAACCGTGAAAGTGGGAATAACCGCATGATAAAAAAATTATGAAAAACATTTACATTCAATAAAATTATTTTCAAAGGGCATGGTATTTTACCGACATTACATCATGATATCATTGCTTTCATAAGTGTGTTCTAAAGCAATATTACTCTGTGAATATACACACAGAACAATTAAACCTGTAATAATTTATAAACGTTATGCAATTGATGAAGCAGTGTTGGATATCCGTGTGAACCCATTTGGAAATCCTGAACAAAAGCTGACAGTATAAATCTATGTGAAGTAGATTAAGTAGAATACCATGCCCTTGATGAATTGAAAAATTAATTTGCCCCAAATAAACAAATTTTTAAACTTTCATTGCGTTAAGGCCCTCCAACACAGGCCATAAGACTTTGAAAAATACTATCTATATCCCCAAGCACTGAGTTCCTTTCTTCTTCTGGCATAGAGGTTTGGATTTGTTCATGGCACTGATCAATTGGCTCTTGACATTGAATGTCCTCATGTTCTGTGTACCTTCCACCGTTGTTCAAAAGCATTTCGTTAGAAGGATACACTTCCCAAGCCATATCTTCAGAGAAACGCCTCCTAGGTTGGTTACCTTGATATAAACACGGTGGTTCGGACACTCTATCAGGACCACCTAACCATGGTCTGCGATAGCTTCGACGTTTCTTAGGCAATACCGTTCTACAGTAGTCTTCTTGACGAATTTCTTGCCTGAGTTTAGTCACCATGTTGGCTATCAAGACAGACCTTCGTAATGAGACCTCAGGGTCATCTATACATCGCATCTTATGTAGCGACATGTCTAAAACTCTCCTCCTATCACAAGCCCTGATAGCTTCGACGTCCTCCTCAGACATGCCCATCAAATCAGAAGTTCTACATGATGGAAGTATATCTGGAATCACATTGTCCATGATATCGGGTGACGTCGATGTCATCGATCTCGACTTGAAATCGTCTCCGTCGTAGCACATTGGTAATTCAATCTCACTGCTTACATCAGGAAAGAAATCATCCGGATCACAGCGACAACATTCCTCAATAGGTCCACAACCATTACATCTTAAGATGGCCTCTCCATGATTCATCTGCAGAGTCTCTGAGACCATCGTCATTTCCTGAGGTGTCCTACACCCGCATTCTTCCGTGTCATCTAGCATCTCACATAATTTTCGTTTTTTGGCGCCGTGGCAGCTGGTAACTGTCTGCTCATCCCTGCCATACTCCACCTCGACGTCCTCATCAAGGAGACTTCGCCCACCCATTGCTATCGGTTTTCGAACACAGCAGTCAGATCGTGAAGACGGTCCTATCGGAGTTTGGTGGTGATGAGTCGTCTGTAAAGGAGTACGAGGGCAGCTTACCAAAGGGCTACGAACTACGTTCCCTGCATAAAGAAAATAAATCAAAATCATAATATTAATTTACAGAATATCTCTAAAAAGTTCATTATATTAAAATCTCACGATATCATGCCAGAAAATGCCAACCTGTCAGAAGATCGCAATGAAAGATCGATGTTCCAATATGATGTGTTAGGTATGAAGCACTATCACCATCAGTAGGATTATAATAATTATGAACATCAATCTTCAAATCAAGTAGCATTACAATCATCATTATAACCTTTCCAATCTGTGATGCCACATACAATGCCTATGTCGACTAGATTTACTGGATCTTTCATTACGCCATACAACTGAGGTTTGGAGCATCTATCTAATGCTCTCGTTTCAAGAAAAAGTGATATTCCAACAGAGAAAATGAATCTTACCTATCAATATACAAATATGTATTTTTTGGCATCATTACTTTGAACTAAATGCTTCGGCACCTCTCTATTAGGAAAGAAGCCATACAAGAAACACATGATGGGAGTAATACGAGTATAGACGAGTACAGAAACTAAGGTCTTCCATGCTAAGTACAACATTATGTCTTCGTTAAATTTTGACGATTGTGAGGATTCAATGAGCGATAGCGTCTTGGAAGTTCTGAACACTTCATTTGAGACAATTAGCAATACTTTACTTAAAAGCAAACATTTATATTCAACAATCCATACATTTATATCTTCTTCTTATCGCCTATATTTTCTACTCACCAAATGTTCTCTACATCATGCAGAAAGCACTATTTGTTTACTATATTTAACAACATTTCCCTGTGATAACTCGTCTTTTCTCGTCAAGGATTAAATAACTTAATCTTTCAAAACACCATCCTTGACACCATCGCAGAGATCGTCTTTTCTTTGATTAACCCACCACCGCGAAAGCCATAGTCATAGTGAGAGATATCATTCCAACCATCTCTTACTAATTAGACCGAAAGCCCGAACTAAGTATAGCTTACATGCAATGCACAAAACTCACAATTATGCATTTTGCGAAAGACTTGGAAATGGGACTTACACACACACAGCGCGCACACTCACGTTGTTGCCGCACACACTCACACGCACACTGCATACGTCAGCCAGCGCATAAGTGGCGCCTGAAAAGCAGGGTCTCTTATCCAATCAGCATGATTTGAGTACGAGTGAAATGAACGGTCACACAAGATGGATTTTCCATGCATTAACTCATTCCTTTATTTCCCCTCTCTCTCTTTCTCACTCTCTCCCTCTCTCTATCACTTTCCTATATCTATTCTCTCCCCTTTTCCGTACCTGGGCTGGTTGCGTGCGTCGTAGATTGGTGGTTGTATCGGGGTGAGATGCTGGAGACGTCATCACAGCCATCGTCAGATGCTACGAAAGATTCGTCATGGTAACAGCAGTAGGGTTGATGATCGGGGCAAGGCAGATGGGATGCGGATTTCCATGGAAACGGAGAATAACGCTCAACGGGCACGGCAACGGTCATTGCTGGCGGACAGTAGTTGAAGTGAACGAACCCTTATCATCAAGGCCACGAGGAACTCTTCGATTCAACTGACATACATCTGAAACAAATCAGAAGAAAAGTCTAAAGAGTTATTCTTTTCATCTGAGTGTTCCTACGGCAAAATGCAAAATGATATCATGATTTACACCTGAGTATAAGAAAAAACAGAATCTTGACTATCTAATGTATCATTCCTGAGGGTACGTAAATCGTCATAAGTAATGAATATTGAATCATGTAGGGCCTAATTGTACATAGGCTACATCAATATAAAGCTCACTTGAAAGTAAAAGAACATTATGTTAAATAATGTAATGTCGAGAAAGAATTAGCATGTTGGGGGAATATGCAATATCTTCTTTTAATGTTCGTATTAGATATAAAACAGGTAAAATATTACATTTTGAAACAAAATACACTTTGACCAAAAAATGGACTGATAAAACAAACAGTGAAAACAATTTTAGAATCACACCCAAAATATCAAATATGAAAGAATTCGTGGTCTAATTCGGTTTTTTATGGATCATAGTGTAAATTAAATTTTTTTTAATAATGATAATAATTTTATATACCGCAAATTGTCTCCAAGCGGATGAATGCAATATTACAATGCCAAATGAAAGTCATAGAACATGTAAAATATTTAAAACTACGTTTTATGCATAATGAAGAAACACTCATGAGAAAAAAGAAGATATCTATCAACATGGTGGTACCCGCATGGCAATGGTGGTGGTGGTGGTGATAGATAATGAAGATGATAATAACAGTAATGTGACTTAAAATAAATTAGCCTTGGCTAAATCGAATATTCATTTCTGATAAAATTACACGTTTCAGGTTATGACAGTGCTAGCAAAATTTGAAGTTTTGCTCATATTGTGAGAACTTATTGATTGATCTTTGTCTCTCTCCAGATATAATCATTCATATTGGTAGCTTTAAAGTCTCATCAGCTATTAAATCATCATCATCATCTTCATCATCATCATCAACACCATCATCATTATAGCTGAACTTAACCCCCACCCTAGTATTTATTCCAGGATAGTGCTTCCAATTCATCAATATGACATCTCTCTTAGCGGTTTACATCATACATTTTCAGTAATTTATTGATGTACAGTGCGTCCCAGAAAAAAAAAGAAACCGGGATTCCCACATAATTTTTTCTTCAAAGGCAATTAATAATGATATTTCATTTACATTACCATATAATTCAACTATTCTTCTACACTTTGATATTTCATGTGACGAACACTTCACGCATTAATGAGCAAGACGAGTTTGAAATTTCAATGTCAAAATCAGGTTGCGCAGAATAATTAGACAAGATTGGTTCGTGATACGACCACCGTGCTTATTCGACGATTGACTCATGAGTATTTATTTTGTATTCTTTGTATCACTGATCCCTGAAATGAGAGTGAATTCAGATTAACGCGTGAGTTTCTGCGCAAATCGTTTCTGATAGGCCTCAATATTTATTGTTTGTAATCTGCCATGCGTGAATGATTTTCTAAGCTATTGGTCTCAAATTGAAGACGAGATTCCATTCTTACCATAAGTATCAAATTCATAGTAATAACACTTTTGTTGTGAAATCTATCTCTGAAAGCGGGTTTCCTTCTTTGTGGGACGCACTGTAAATATAAATCTATATCAATATTGTAGCTGTTTAATAATATCGTTTGACTTGTAATCAGGCCTTTGGTTTCCTTTGATTCCCTAGAAAGTTAAGATGGGTCATGTTGATCACATAGGGTTGGCATCCTTCTTAACTTGCGTTCACCAGCGCTTCCATGTAAAATAAGTAACTAGAAACAGTCAAACTACTGATTTACTCTGACCGGCTTTTATCCGAGGAACCTTACCATCCGTCAAGTAGGTTCCACCCTTTATAAAGGTAATTTGTTTTAGTATCTGAAATTGAAATGCAAATGAGACAACCTTACTTCTCAAGGGATCACCAACGGTGATAGTTTCTCAAAATAAACCTCACGGAAATTACATCTACCAAAATTTTTTTTTTTTACAAGCCATCTTTCTAAGGCTTCTCTACCTCCTCATGATCCGTAGACCGATCGCACGTTAATGCTATATTCAGCCCCTTTACCCTTACAAACAAATTTCCAAGCCACTGTTTGAAGTGTTAGTTGGTGTCATGCCCTAGTTTATTCACCCCTACATGGTCACCTTAGATTCGTCTATCCTGACCCAGTGTTTACGTGACAAGATCTTCGTTGATGAAATTTGTTGGAGCAAACCATTAGTAGCACTGAGAATGATCTGTCAGATAGACGATGGCTGATAAGATACCTATCGACACGGCTCATAAGATCAATGCAAATGAGTGTAAATGGACGCCGAGAAGGAGGCACACTGTCAAGGAAAATTCACCCAGACCAAGTGACATAAAGCTTTTTTATGCGATTGATTGTAGCATTGAGTTGTACACCATTGATAGCATTTATCACTTTAGCGCTTACTAATTGTTTAACAAAAGTCAACTGAACAATCGATTGATATGGTATAAGGATCGTGTCATAGAGGAAAAAAAGGTATTTCAAATATATTTTTTTTAAATGGATGTTCTTACGTGTTTGACAGGCCATTAAAGAGCGGTTACTATCTCAGAACGGTTAGTTTGTAGTTTAATTTTTCAAAATAGTAAAATTGAAAAAAAAAAACGATTTTCCGTCCTCCTTTAATCGATGGAATCAACCAAGCATTTTCCTCATTCTTTCTATCTTACCGATTTATTATTACCCATGTTCTTTTTTTTTATAATGTTTTAGTGGCTTCGTAAAGACTACTTCAGAAAGATTATAGTTGAAGTAAAATGTTCAAATAAATCAGTTTAGCTCGCAACATATGTTTTGAAATGTGAATTTTTATCGCAATACCTTTGAATACCTTAAGAGGAGTTTATTTCTGAAATGCGCATAAAGGCATAAAGGAACTTACCAGCCACCCCAAAACCAACAATAAGTAGTCCAAAATGAATATTGAATTTTTTATTGAGCATGAAAATCGTTCTTTAAAATGATATATAATTACAATCCTCACAAGTACTTGATTGAATGCAGAGGAAATTCGCGAGAGGTTTCAAAAATAAGAATACAAGATTTGAAGTTCAGGGTTCACTCAAGCATGATATATTTGCACTTTGCAATCTCGGTTCAACTTCCAAGCAGCACGAAGAAATGGTGTCAAAAAAACTCTTGTATCTTTTTTTTTAAAAACAATTTTACAATTTAAAATTTTGACAGCAAGAAGAAGAATAATATTGCTCTTTCAATTAATTGCTCTTTCATTTAAGTTAATTCTCTTTTTTATATCTCGGTTATTTACCGAAAAACTTCCCAGGCGACTTATTGTTGGTTTTGGGTTGGCTGCTTACTTTGTTTTGAGCTTGAAGCTGTTCGTTGAACATAATGATAAGCCTGTATAATACAGTGCTTTTGGGTCATATTTTGTTCCCAAATGTTAGTTCCTTCAAAGACAGGTAGCTAGATCGAGATTATACTGTAGTAATAATAATTAAAAAACAGTTAACAGCAATGATGGTAATGATGCTCCTCCCCCTCCCCTTCCTCATCATGTCCACCTCTTCACCTTCCTCCTTATACATCAGTTTCGTTTTTTGAAAAAAATATATTCATACATTTAAAAGGTGTAACGTCGTAAACACTGAATAAAAATACTGAAAATTTCGTTATTATTTACATATGAGGCCTATAATGAAAAGCTATGTCTAAAACAATAATATAAAAAGTAAACCTGTGTGCATTAACCCTGTGAGCATTAACCTTTTTTTTCTTGCTAATTTTTTCCCTATTAAAATCCCCATCATCGAGGAGTGATTTTTTTGGTCATTTTTTTTCTCGACAAAACCATCAGCACCTCTATTTAAGAATCGTTCCCAGGGCCCTGAATTTAGCTTTTTAAGAAAAAAAAACCCCCAAAACAATATGTCTCCTAGTAATACAGCAAATTTGTTCTCTTCTTTGGATAGACACATATAATTAGTTCCACTTTAGCTCCACTTGGAATTTATTTCACTCTGTTTTAGTCCAAAATGAGCTGATAATCTTGTGCTTATGACACAAATCAAAATGATCATTCAGGCGAAGAAGATGACTAAATCATCATATATAATCGATAAGGCAGAAGTAGCGATGATTTACATATTCCCTCTAGCATACTCTACAATCACATCGCCCATCCATTAGTACGCTTGAGATCATTGTATGCATACGATATTGGCTCATAATATAGAATGTGTCCACAGACCCTTTAAATATCCCCAGTCATTTAAATCTATTATTTAGGTATATGTAATCTGGTAAGCAATGTATGCCATCCTGAAGTAAATCCGAACAATGAGAATAAACAACAACAATGATGAGAGAAAGATAATTGTTTTTCATCGTTTTTATTCTTATAATCATAATTTTTATTATCATTATCATCTCCCTCATCACTATAGGCCTACCATTGTCATTGTAGCTGTGACCATGAAAAAAAACAAAAGAAACAAAATAGATTCAAAGACTGAAAAATGAAAGACATTTTTTTTGTTTACTTTTCATTATAAAAAACAATGAGAACTCAAAATGACCCTAATCATACACCAAAGACATACTATATCAGCCACGTGGAAAAGCCCTGACAATTTTACTCTAACCAATGTAGAAAGAGGGATAGAAATACTGCTTTAGAAATTAATATATTTTTTTCACGATTTTCCAAAATATGTATGAAATTAATAGATTTTGTTTTATTATAACTCCACCCACACTAAAGAAAATTATTGAGTTTATTTCAATTGAGATTTTAGCGGTACACAAAACGCATAAATTCGATATCAGATAAAACATACCATGGTTTATAAATCATTATTCTAGTCTAGGTAATGAATCGTGTCTGTATTCAGAGTCTATACTTGTATGTCCATTTGTATGCAGTCTATTGGCATGGTTTGGCTAACAAGGTATTGTATGCATACAACATGTCCCCTTTCAGACGTGCTCTCATCACCATCCCTCACCGGAAATTAATATGGAGTCTCAGAGTCCGTCCCTGGGAGAACACCCATACTCTCTCATACAACCACCAAGTGTGTCATAATCATAGGGAGATAGGTCTTCACATAGGGACATCCCCCATCCATTATTGGGTCGCTTAAAAGGGTGGGAGTGTCAAATCCACCCCTTTAACTTTTAACCCCATTTTATCCAATATAAATTATATTTGTTATTACCTCATATAAATCTAATTCAATATTCTCTTTCTAAAATATCATCAAAATCAAACAATAATTACATACAAAATTTCATAGCATTTACTCTTATCATCACTGGTACTCTAATGGGGCCTATTGCCCTACAATTTTTTCAAAGCGATATTTCGTGTTCAATTTTTGCATTATATTTTAAACGCCGTAATTGTATTGGATTTCTTGTAATACTTGTACGATAATACTTTATCCAAACAAAATATGTTCAGTACATAATCTAGAAATTCGACGCAATTTTTTATTGTTTACCGCTAGCTTTGCTCACTCGCAAATTTCTAAATTCCATATCCGAAAACGCAGTCCTTTTAAACCCTTTTCACTACTGTCTATCATCTTTCATCCCACCATTCCCTCTTTAAAACAATATTTTTTTATCTAGTTAATTTATATCCTACTAGTGAGTTGTTCTGTTTTGACCTATCGCAAGGATCAGCTGATTCATATTAATATAAGTTATTTCCATAAGATGTTTTTCTTCCCCTTTCCCATTATCCTCCTTCCAGATTATCTTCTATCCATTTCGATAATCCCAGAGAAATTTTGATTGCTCGGAAAATATTCCCTCACCTTCTTAGGCCCCTAGCCCGCCCTCATCTAAAATTACGAGAATAAGGGAAACCGATATTACAATATTGGACACAAATCAAACAGATTGTTCAGTGAGGCATAGCAGTAGTATCGTGGCAATACATCCTCTACTGTACCATCAAGCGTTGGGAAACAGGTTGAGGTGACTCTGATCAGTTTTCCTTTACATCTGAAATGAAGATAGAATATTACATAACTAACTGCCCTCTTCCCCCCTCCATGCCCTCACTCTTCTATTCTTACAAGTGACTATCATATCACTTCAAATACAAACTTTCAATGTATATATTATTTGATGATGATTCGCTAGGCCTATGCATCTGATGGTCATTTTTGATACCATCATTCAAACAAACGAACCAAAATGGCTTACATAAACATCTGTATCTAAGCATTTTAAAAATATGATACTTTAAGAAAAGTGTTTTTCCATCAGAAAGTGAAGTGGAAATGTGTATATATAACTTTGACTTTACTAAAACGGAATCTTTAAGACAACAACAACAACAACAAAAATACATGAAACGCTTGATAAGGATAGTACTCAGTGATTTTGAGCATATACAATGGAGAAATATTAAAAACAGCCTTCATATAATAAGAAATACTATAAACCATGCATTGGCTTAGATTTTCACTATTAAAAAAATAGTTCTTATTGATATTTTGATATGAAATTGGTCATTAAAATATCATCACTTATACTGTTTAAGCACCATTTCAAATAACCAAATAATATTTCTTTCATGATCTTACAGTGTATTAAAGGCTCGTTAGAAATCCTGACCGTTTAAAAGAGGCGCATGATGTAGTGGTTCTAAATACTGTCTCATAATGAGAGGGTCGTGGGTTCGAATCATACTCCAGGCGTTAATTATCTTCAGAAGGAAATTGATTTATATCAGGTAATTGGGGACCTGGTAGCAATTTATATTAAAATACTGAGCGCCTAACAGCAGTTTTGCTATACATAGTCAGGGTAATTATGTTGCATCTATTGAAGAGTGCTTATTACACTTCTGATAAAGATATATCAAGCGCTGTATAAGCAAATATAAATGTTATCATTTTTGTAATCAAATATTGGCTCAAATCATTTCACATTTGAAATCCCCATACACTACCATAATAGTGATGATGTAATCAAGACCAATAATGATTTAGTGAAATAAACACACACCTATGTGTTGCAAGGTATCATACGGCGGCGCGGTATTAGTGAAACATTGAAATTCAAATGCTTTCATCTTAATAATCTTCCCTCTTTTTTTCCCTGACGCATTTGCTAGAGCATTTCTTTTATTTCTTTTATTCTTTTTCCAATCAAGTAGATGTATATTTTTCGCCCGCGAAGCATTGTCCGTGATCAGGTTACATCAGTTTCGAGTCGCCAGCTCTCTCGCGGCGCCACTATTAGTCTCACTTCCAATGCTTTAAAAAAATACTTTGTTGCTTATCCGTTCCAGATGTAAATATTAATTTCATAACTACTACATTTGAAATAGAGTTTACTTCACATAATATAACTCTTATCCAGCGAGGGAAGATATATAAATTACATGCTAGATTTGTTCCAAAGATATTCATTTGTTCTATTTGTTTTCAAAGAAAAAGTATACCCGATGCCTTTAACAGAAACTATGGTATGCATATAGAAATCGGTAAAAACACGGCCTCTCTACTTACTCCTCTTAAAAATAAATCTTGAAATCCTTTCTATCAAGTCTTCACGTAGGCACATCACAATTCTCATTTAATACATGAAAAAAGCAAGGACTTCGAACTCTATTAGAGATTTTGAAATACTCCATTATGTAGACTATGGTCACACCTATCGATAGTGGAAATAATGGTGATTTGATTCATTAGCAGAGTAACAAACTGGCGTGAAAATTAGCATACAGTATGAGAAATGGTATCATAAAAAACAAGCTTGTGCATAATAACAGCACGATTAGAATGGATATTTCATCATATGAAAGTAGTTTGTATCGATGATCATTTAACAAAATCACGTTTCCAACTAAGAACCAAAAATGGACATGTATTTTCTAAACTTAAAATGCAGGAATTAGGATTTTTGTAAGCCTCATCCATAATGCTTTAGTGGTAAAACTTAAATGCATTTTTAATTCTCGAATAGTACGATCGCCATTCTCATTCTTTTTTTATAAACCCATATCGTTTAATTTCATATTCATCTAAAATCATGGTAATGATTCAAATATTTTATGTCTGTAAGCACAACTAATCAACACGAACATCTACATAATCCATTAGTAAAATATAATATTGCTGATATGTGTGATTTGCGAAGTATACTCTAGAACGAGGTTGATAATGTCGTCTGAGATACTCCTACATGTTGCTATGGTAGCAGTGTTTCCTATTGTATCTATATACAACAGCCTATAGATTCCGATAACTCTCTTTCAGTTGCGGGAAAGACTGGGTCTATTCACATTACACAAAAAGTAGATCGATATATATTTGTATTTCATTCGTTTTCTTTTTCTTTGAGTACTGATACATTGGGGATTTTATTCATGATAAGAACAATTTTGATACAAATTCAAATTTGAATTTGTTTTTTATAATCTCTAACAGATACAAAATTATTACATATAATTCCATTCGAGAGAATAACTGAAAATCAACAGATAAAGAAAGGGTAGAAAAATAATTATCAGTTTGTCTTGTATGCATATTACATAATTTGTATGTAAATTTTCATGATATGCCTTGTTTGGGTAAGATAATTAGGTTTCATTCCATTTTGTTTCTAAATAAGACAGGTAGTCCATATCCTTCTTACATCGCGGCGGGGTAATTCCGGAGGGGGGGGGGGCGGCATTAAAACAAAACCAAGGGTTTTGCAATACAAAATGACACTGTCAAAACTGGTATTTTAGGGGAAATCCCCAAGAAGCTAAATGACAAATACAAATGAAATGATGAGTAAACATTCAAATTCCAAATCGCTTCATTTAAATTCAATCTCTGCTATAAAAACATGTAAGATATGCATACTAAACGATTGTTCTCTATATAACCAAGATAATATCAACTTTCTGTTTGAGTGGGCCTTACCTTTAACAGATTAGGGTAAGTTATTATATAATCATGGACCGTCATAACATTACTTTGTCACCTGTTAGCATAGCAGAGGGATATTTATTGAATAGAAAATAACGTTCCAATAATTAGCGGGTAAATAATTACAACAGTAAATAAATATATTTTATCTTTTTTCACATTTCATTGATTAGCAAAATATCTTGAAATGAGATTTACTGGCAGATAGGTTAACGTGCTGGGTAAGAATTATTATATAATCATGTATGATATTTGTGTAGTTTAAGTAATGTTTTAGTTAAATGTTGAAATAAAAGGGATAATGGGGATTGCGATTACCGTGATAATGAGAAAAATTACATGACAGGAAATATCCAAAGTAAAAATAGGCCTACTTGTAAAACGGTGATCAGGAAAATCGGCATTTTACGTTGTTATGAACTTTTTTTACCGTAATTTTTAATACAATATTGGCGATTGCGATGATGGTATGGCATTGAAATATGATTCAAAGTAGAGAATCTGGTAATTCTGTATAAAAATGACAACATTAATAAAACTTAATTCAAATCTAATTACACAGTTTTTAATGAGTCCAGTCGGTATTGTTAATAATTAATTAATCTGAAGATAATTGTAGTTAAATAAAATAATTTGAAGCATGCATCACAAAGTTTATTTTTGTAAGACATTGATGTTGGCCCAAAGGGGGCTAGATTTTACGCAAATATATCATGCATTAATAAGTAGAAGCTTGGATAACATGAGAATGAGCTATCGTAGTGATCTGGGGAGCGTTTTATTGAAGGACTTTTGGACGTTTTATCCCACAAGTCATGTCTTTATCCGACAGTTACCATAGTAACAGTGCTTCTCAACCGATAAAAACAAGGAAAGTTGTCAGATCTGGCAACTTGTCGGACAAAAATGTTGATGAAACGCTCCACAGGACAGAGGCGGCACAAGGGTATGTTAAATCGTGGAGGCAGGGCAGATGACACACATTATCTCAATTCAATTATAGGGGTAATGTATAACACAGACCAGACCTATATCTTTTTTATATATTCTTCCATTTCTCCCTCTTTTAGGAGTCTTTTTACTATTCTTCCCCCTATTTTGCTACTTTAAAAATAATAGGAAAGGTCGCCCCTTTCTCATTGTAGATCCGCCCCAAGTGTAGATTTTTAAGCATTGTTCTGAACACTAATCACATTAGTCTGTTGAGTTACCTTGGATGTAGTCATAATAGCTTCACGTGATTAATATATCCACTGAGGTTGACTAATAGACTAAATTTAGCTCCTCACTTTACGACGAGAGAGAATCGACTACCAATTAACCTATAGCCAATCTGATCGTCGCCATACGCATGGTATTGTATTACACATTAAACCCAAATCAGATGTCTAAATCAGTTTTCTGGCTTTGCCACTGGTGCTTTTAAAACAAATTCAAGAAACATATTTCTAAAAAGAAAAAAAAATCACATAAAATATCAGGGTACAAAATGATTGCATAAAAAAGTATTAAAAAAATAACCAACACGATCAATAGAAAGGTAGGAGATAACTAGAAGATTTTGAGACATTCTATTTCAAATGCGTATTATGTAAATAAAATGCTATTTTAAGAAAATATATGTACTTTGCACATTTTCCTTCGTTGGTTATATCGAGTGATAATGGAAAGAATCGTTAATATACTAGTAAATCTCAATACCATACGTCTAGACTTGTCAGATAAAGTGTAGTATAACAGGGCTGACTTCAAACACACAAAAATAAAATCTAAGAAATAAATTTAATGATGAAATGTAATAAGCATTACAGTTTGGATGCCAAATAATTTGCTCTGATTTATATTTCATTTCTAAAAATAGAATAATGATCATAGTGGGGAACTGGCCATAGATGCCTTGCATCAGTTTCATTGAATATGAAATCTAAAAAGCCAATCTTCATTGGTATTTTCTGAGAAACGAATGAATCATGAATACAAAATGAACGCTGAAGACATCTAAAAGCCGGAAGGCGATATACCGGTGGAAACTGGAATCAGAATAATTGATCTACATCTGATGGTGAAATATTCTTTATATCACATGCTGAAACGATCTTTTGCCAATACACATTGCACTTCCGAATAACCGTCAATCAAAGACAGTAAATCCATAAGCTATTCTTTACCGATCAATGGTCATATAACGAAGTTAAGAATCATCTTACTTTTTACTCTTCTTAAATCAGAAATATTTTTGTCTATCTTCGATCTGAAGGACACTAAAAAGCTAAAAAGAACTAAAAAGAGCATAATATGCGCACCCTTCACTAAGGTTTATTACATACATCCACATAGAATCACTATTACACATTTAATCGCTCTGCTAAGATGGTTATTATGTGCTTGTTGAGGGGTAGGTGATTGTATCACGCACGTCCCTGGCTAAACCTATTAATTTTTGATTAGGTAATTCCCCCATGAGAAATGATACAGACAAGTTCTACTACTGTTTGACAAAATATCTCGTGGCCTAGTTCACAGGAGCTCCACTCATACCGCGCGATCTGAGTCAATATGTGGTCTGTGACAGTTTTTTTCCTTTTGATTTTATAATTTCTTAAATCTGAATGTTTGATCAGGTGATATCGATTGATAGTGCATGGTCCATCTCATTGAAAATTACGATTATGATTATGTCCAATGTTGAATTCTGATGCAATAATTCTTTGCACTGTATTTTTGATATGAAATAAACGTATCTACTGAGTTCTCAATAATCACTATTGATGATCGAATGGTATTTCGCTACCAGATTCGCAAATCTCTCAACTAAAAATCGCAAATGTCGAGAAGAAAAGTCGCAGTTTGCAACCAATTCTATCAATTTCAGTGCAACGTCGAATAAAAATATTAAAAAAAAGTAAAACAACGTTAACCTTTACCGAGCGTACTTCTAACATGTCTAAAGGGCCGTCAAAGAATCTGGATTTGAAAGTACATTCATCGGTAGGTTCGCATTTCAGCTTTTCCGGAGAGTATGTTTCTTTTCTTAAAATAAGGTGATTACGGACCTGTCTACTGATAAAAAAAACTGGAATATCTGGACTGAGAGTACCGACAGACGAACAAGGTCCCTAGGTTGGGACACGGTAAGCTCTGTTTCTTGAATCTCGTCATCAACGGTGTCGATTCGACAACTTTGCCACATAGATTAAAATGTTGATCTCAAATCTCGCGACTTTTTACCGTCAATCTGACGAATTTGGTCATGATGTTTTGTTGATTAAGCTCTTCGTTATTAGTTGGGGCTAAATCCAAGACCAAAGTCGCCGATTCCAACTGTTCCAAACCAGTCAATTATTCGGAAAACCTCATCAAACCAGTTGTGACGAACTTAAGCCCTGGTCCCAATGGCCGACGGACACAAAACGTACACGGATGTAGGGGACAAGCAAAATTTCGGGGTGGTTCGATACGTTTTCATCCTTTCCAGACAATGGACAAAATGGGCGAACAATGAAATAACAGTGGACGGGTGCTCGATGGATATAGAGCGTATGAAACACGTATGCAAAGAGTACAAAACGGATACATGTTTTCCAACGGATGGACCAAGCCTTTAGCGATGACATGACCTCGAATATTCTTTACGGTTACTTTGCAGAATTCGTCTATGTAAACCATTGTTTTCACAATAAAACAACTTATATCAATTTTGAAACAATTCATTATTATTTTTTTAATTCTTAAATATTTCTTTATATGTAGAATGACAATTCTCCGAAATTACAAAATTCATCCACCTTCATCTTATCTACTAATAATAGCGACGGAAATCAAATAAATAATGTTGGAGACGGAGTGAGAACTTCTAATAGCATTTTCCAAATATAAGGTCCTAAATAATGTATCTACAGGGATAATTCTTGGGTACTCGAAAACATCTTGATTCGAGTGATTTCATACTTTTGTTGGATAAGCTACAAAGCACTGATGAGTTAATCATGTTAAAAGATAAAGTTTGAATAACTTATCCTAACATAAACCATCCAGATTTAGACATCTACTGAAGACGAAAGTATATATTTACTCGGACAAGAAATGGTGTTTCATTGATTTATAGTGTCTACAATGTTCAGAAGCAATTGAATGCATGCTGAGGTTGTGTGAATATATCACTTTGTATTAGGCTGCAACTGACCTGGGACCAACATACAGGAGATTCCAAATTGAAGACTAGAAGACAATTACTTGTCGGGTAAGTTGCATAGACCAATGTGACGAAGCACGTATGATTCATACTTGGCAACCGAGCTGCCCGGAATCGGAAAGGTGGCCATTCATTATGTCAACTTGCTGGTGAGGGAGCTTAGCTTCCTAGTCGGGAAGCTTTCCCCGAGTGTCATGCTAGTTACATGATATATCCTTACTATTACGCACAGAGAAAAAACACTAATCAATTTCATATGTCCTTAATCTTATCGCTAAAATTTGCTCGATTACTCAGTGGTATAGGGTGATGAATGTCAGACCATACTGAGGTTAGAAAAATCTTCTTATCACTTGTATTTTGGTTTTTAATCGCTGAGCTATTATTTATAATAAGGTATAAGTGATTTTGAAAGTTCGTAAAGTACTTTGTGGTAAAAAAATATTTTGCAAGAAAATAAACTATTTTAATATCAATTCAAACATCTTAAATTTGTAAAGTCCATTTAAGCATTCAAAGTTCATCTATACTTATTAGATTTTTTTTCCTCAATGACATAAGGTTTGCACACATGAACAAGTAAAATGTACTTTTTAGATCACAGGTCATACAGGTACGTTTGATAATAAGATTCTTAGAATGTCTCTCCATATCGGTAAGACATTTAGTTGCAAGTATTGAAATTGCGCTAATTGAGATATAAACAAATATATAAATAAATGATAATGCAAAAAATATGCAGGTCCCTCAAGATAACGGAAAAATTTCTTTGTTATTGTACCTTGATTGATATTCCCTTGACACTTGACATTAATATGCAAAGTTATGTAATTTAACTGTATTTATTTTGTCATGGTTATTTACTCCATTTTAATGTTTCATGCATAGAATGTGAATACAAGATGATTTCAGTGTAAGTTTTGTTCTTGTATGACAATAAATAAATTCCATTTCATTCCATTAAATTCAATTTAGTGCTGCAATTCAACTTTACACATGCATTAAAATGAATGGAACACTAACACGTGAAAATTGTCACTGGGAGAAGTAACAGATATTTTCAGTATGCTACTTTTTTTTCCTTCCCAATTTTCTCCCTTTTCACTTATTTGGCAATTCAATGTGTATTTCTGGTTGATTATTGTAAACACACCACTGTCTTGATGGGTTTAATCATTAAATATCATTGCATTGATTTATTACCATAGTATTACCCTCCACTACATATTAGTTTACTTGTCATGAACTTTTGACACAGAATACATAAATCAGAAATTAAGTCCCGAGTACGGTTTCACGAATTCATCATTAGTGAAACTTCAGAAACGATCCAGTGAAACATAATATATCTGGCGGTGAACTTGTACTTTATGGCGGTTTTATGAAATGACACCCAGTGTCTCAGTGCCCAATGCCATTGGATAAAATTTCAAACGCAGACAAGGAGCTATATCGAGGCTGGTATAGTCACACACCCATCATTAACCCGTGATATTGAGGCATCCACTCGCATCCATAGGGGGCATGGTTGAGCGCTTTCCCAATAATGGAATCATCACATTGGATGAGTTCTCCATCAGGTCTGGGGTTGATATAACTACCACGCAACCTGAACACGCCTCGTATATCATTCGTCATTGCGTTATATTCAACGTTGCATTAATGCAACGTGCTCTCTACTTATTGTAAATTTTATTCAAATAGACATATTTCAGAGCTACCAGTCATTATAATATATTGCTACCTTAATCAACTGCCATAACCAAGTGTGTTCAGTCTCTCCCCTCTATCAGTCTAGATAAACTCTGACTTCAGCAACGATCATGATAATCATATTTAAAAGAACACCTAATTCCTTATAATTCCTTTTAACAAGTTATAAAAATTATAGTTACGAACGAATCCGAAACAAAGCATCAATCATTAATCTTAAATAATTTGAAAAAAAAATCATGATCCAAATCTCTCACTTGTACGACACTGTCCCTAATCACAATTGTTTGAGATTGATTTGAATAATGAATGATTTCAATATTGTAAGCTTATGCCATGAATTCATTTACAACAAAACATTTATAACATATTTAGAACTGATTTTACTTCTGACTTACAATTATAATCAATTATGACGAGATGTTTACAGAGATGAACCTACGAAGCTGTTTTGAAGAGGTAGCTGTTCTATATTCTCTTCGTGAACTATAGATTTACGCTTTATACACCAATGGTTAGTGACGCGAAGACGGCGCCAAAATCTCATCTTATATTGATGTGAAAGCGTGAGAGAGAGCAAGATCTAACGAGCAATGCATTTCTATTAGATATAAAAGCAATATTAAAAGAATATGAATTATCCACCTAAATTAAATAAGGATGGAAAAATATGTTATGTACTCGCATCAGGCTTTATAATATCGGTATACTTAACTCTTTGAATAGGCCTACCTGAAAATGTTGTCGAATGGATTATACTTAATTGGCAAATATAAATTGATATGAGATGCTACAATTAACAAGCAAATGTTGTAGTGCGTGACATACTTATTGATCTTCGATAATAGTACTGGGTCCCGTTTCATAAAGACTTCTTATAATAACAAATGCACAATTTCTGCAGCAAATTCACTATCAGCCAATTAAATTGATGGATTTCAGTAGCTTTCAACTGTTATTGTAAATTTGTTATTATGACAAGTTTTATGAAACGGACCCCTGACCTCTAACAGTCTGATTTACTGATCTCATGGCATTCTTAGAAATATCATGAGGGGTTGATAAGTGTGGGATATGATAGGCTGCTTTCAAAATTAAGTACGTGAGCGATGAACCCCTTCGAATGTAAAACAAAATGATTTTCAATGGCATATTAAAGAAAGATATATTGCCCACATATTACAAGAAATTCAATGGAATTGTGATGTTGAAAAATACCATTATACATTATTTGAAACTGAATTAAATTTAAGTATTTATTAACAAAAAATATCATATTTGTGACAGTTTCGGGATACAGCAGCCCTCAGCCTGGAAAAATCAGCGCTCCAATCCAAAACAGACTTGTTAATAAAAAATGAAAAGATTAATTGGAGGTTTAATTGGAATTTTGAAAAAGAATGAACCGGGGACATGAAAAAAGGAGAGCTAATCACATTTATATCATCGCAGTTGAGATTGGGAGTTCGAATTATGTTCATATGCAGGATAATTAAAGGTTTTGCCTGTCTAGCAAACACTGCAGAGCATGCTCGTCATTGTCTGGGCCTTTACCCCCTTCTCAATCTAATGTCTGCCCCCTGGCAGAAGCACGCTTGCATTGTTCACTCGAAAGACACTTGAATAATGACCGTGGACGGAATACACCATGCAGAATGCAGGAACGGCGACAGATGTGGAACATTGACTGCTTCAATAAAAGTCCCTTTCAGTGAAATCCACTTCACATTAACAAAGGAACACTCACATTTATATTTTCCGTCAACCAACCAGCCAAACCTCATGCAACCCCTCTCCCACCTCTGTTCATAAACCGTATTCATGCATACTGTATTGACTCACAGAGAATTAATATCTAAGGGTTGATATTACAGGGAATCAAAGCATGAAAATAGTACAATAGGCATGATATGTCTTTCACATGAATTGAATGTTGACATGAAAATCAGCTGAGTCTTCAAAATTCACACGGATTATGTTCAAAATCCGCTTAGATCGATCCAAATAAGTAAGATAAGTGATAAAAAATTCTACATCTACATCTTGTTTACTACGTGATTCAAATTTATGGATATTTTCCTGGGAACCTAGTAACGAGGTATAGTAATCATCATACTAAATATTTTGATTTGCATAAATTACCTGTTGCTATGTGTGGCAAGCCTATGGCAAGCTTTCAAGATGTCGATAATGATGTTTGTTTTAAAAGTATGCATGAAATTTGAATATGTGAGTATACACTGCTATGAAAATTTGACATTTTGGAGAAGTGTGACATATTGAGTAAAGTTGTATTTCTACTTTTTGACCAAAAGCTATTCTTTATGAGACGATCCGGAAGTCTATTCATGCTTGCCTGATATAGCAACAATACATGCAATCTGGATTCAAAGTTTATTGGAAAAAAATGATTAACATGGTAGATTTTATTGATTTCTCTCTTGACATGACTGTGGAGCTGACATAGTCTGTCATAAGGGTGAAGGAGTGGAGTCTCATGTCACACTGATTTCAATAAAATCAGTAAACATTTTTGATGAAAGTACATCAGAAGCTTGAGAGAAGATAAGACATTTTTGTGACGTCACTTCTATTATGCCGTGTAGGTTTACTTAAAACTTCACAAAGTGAATACATTTAAAATAAATACACAAGTCATGTGCATCAGATGTATAGGAAACACCATTAATAGGCAATTCTATTATAAAGAATCATGCATTTGAAGCGTGGAATTAATGATTATTTATAGAATTTATGATACACAGCGTAAAGTCGTAGACTATAGCGGGAGCAGCTCGCGGGTGACGTCAAAATTTCAACATCTAATAATTCATCACTCTGTTGATGAATGAAAGTCTGTAATTTATTATTTATTCTCAGTATGAATGATTGGATGGCAATACTTTGAGTGAATGTGTAGAAAACGTCTGACGTTGTTCGTGATGACTTGAAGGCTTGCCAGACATAGCGACATCTTATTCATGACATCAAATATTAGTCTAGTCAGTACTATCTATTCAGAGAGTATCGCATCTTTCATTAAACCGATCATTGTTACCAAAATAAAGAGATGATAATAGAAACCAACCCATCTGCCTTCCACCAAGTTTACGAAGCTTTATGTCTTTATATCGTCCAGAAGAAAGATGAAAGAAGGGGACAATGAAAAAAAAAACTATGGTCGTGATACTCGTTTATTATCAAATGCAGAAAATTCACTTTTAGATAGTCCTGCCCCATCGCTATAAAAAAGGGCCTGTTTAGGCGCTGCCCCTGAAAAGAGTGGCTAGGGTTAAAATTTAAATAAAGAAATAAATAAAGTTTCTGAGAACGGGATGCAATCCTGGATACTCTACTCTCCCCTCTTGAGCTCAATATTCGTATCACGAAGCACCACATGGAACTGGAGGACCTAAACTGACTACATAATGAGCAGAATCCTACCTTCACTAGTCGTACCACAGAGTATCATACCAGCCCTCATGAGAGATATCTTCAATATACCAATCAAACTTAACTGACGTGACAAGCAAGTGTTGCTTCATTACAACATAATATTTTGACAAGCATTGTAAATAGATTACTAGCACTTGATAACCGTTAAATGTACGTCTGCCAAAACTCGTTGCCCCAAGTCAGAGGTAAGGAAATTAAATATCCTTCATTGAAGATAAATACTGATGGTGAATGCTGGCAACAAATCAAAACAATTCGAAAGTATTTGAAACACGCAGAGTGATGCATTAGTATTACCACTTAACGATTAATTAATTATTCAAAGATTGCTTTCTTAACATTTGTCTATATAATCTGTAATAGGATACGGTTGAGTCCTTTCCGTATTGATATGAATTACAATGATTACTCTTTCCTATTTATCGTGACAATTTGACATTTTCGTCGATCAAATAACAGGAAATGGCATCATCATTGTTATATCGCTTGCATGTATTATACTTCATGCGTGAGAAAATATGTACATTCAGCAAGCTTCTGTTTGATATATCGTTGCTTTAAAATAAAAGGGAATTGCAGAAATGGAAAAATAAATAAACTTTAAGTTTGATGAATAAATATATTCACGAAGTGCAGTGAAATATAGGCCCCTTTCAGCACAATAACATGGGATATTTATTCAGATTATCATTAATCATGTTAAGATTTGAATAGTAGTGGTGCATTACTTTTTACCTGCATTACGCTGAAAGTTTAATGAAGCAATTGTTGTTGCATTTATTTCATTCTCTTCTACCTTTTCCCTTTTCTTTTTTTCTTCGTCGCCCTTTCCTCTTTCTTATTCTGCATACATTCATCCAGATATTGATATAATAAATATTAAAAATGCAAAGATTAAATGAAACGATCTTAAAAAAAAAAACCGTGACTTTCAGGCTGGTTGAATCAGTTGAATGCATCATTATGATCATGATGACTGTAATATTGAACGTTGATTGAATGATGTACAACTTATAGAATATAAAGTATTTTTTCATTCCAAAAAGAAAAAGTATATGAACATACAGGTGCAAATGATCGATTCACACACCAACACTCCAAACCATGAATCAGTTGATTAGACCTGATTTGATTCAAGGAGGAAATCCCAATTTTTTTTTGGGGGGTCAACATTTTGAAAAAATGTTAGTTGAATTAATTTGAAATCTCATGAACCGAAAAAAATTAGTTCAGTTATATGTTTATGCTAAATCATATAAGTCCAACAGTAGAATACTACTTAAAGTCAAAACTAGTATTGTCAGTTTCACCCATTACTGTAAAAGCATTATTGAAATTAATTATTAATATCAGATTTTTCTCTTGCCATGACAAACATTTTATCTTTTCGCTAGTCAATTATGAGTAAATTGACAGTATTAGACGGAATGAATGTGTGCTTATATGTCTGTAGGAATAACTCAAACAATGATCTCAGGTTGTCGAGAAGAATCCTCTAGAAACTTTGCTAAATTATAATAATCAACGGATCTACTTTAATGACAAAATCAATATAATTGCAAGAATACATGGATCACTAATACCTCAGTCACATTTGCTCAATGGCGCCGTACGGCTATTTGATAACAACCGTTTTTTCTGTAATAGCTACAAAATATATACGTGGTTTGAATAAAAATTGATAAAACGGCTGTTTCCGACTCGTCGTACAGCCGCCGTAGAGCAAATGTGACTGAGGTATTAATCATGTGAATAAACCATATAACAGAGTTCATCTGATAGTTACTATAGTACAAAAATCATCTCATGTGACTGAATAAATAATAATTCTGTCAAATACCAAAGAGTTTTATCTGATGAAAGTTTTCAACACAAAATTGTCATCGATCGATATTCAAATGAATATAAATATCATAAGCATAGTCTGCATCAGGCAGTATTTCTGAAAATTACCAAAGCTTGAATTCATTAACGACAACACAATGATGCACATCCTTAAAAAAATATGGTGGATTCAATATTTACAAATGCATGGATATTATAATGACTTGTGTGGTAATATTATCCTGGCACCCTCCCCACCCATCCAAGACAACATAAAGGTATGTCTACTGATCACACAATAGATCAGCCGCAATTATAAATTATTATCAATATTTGAATATGGTTGATTTACAAACTGAGATCTCATTTACGGCTTACCCGTCATAACACCATTTGATGTATACCGAATTGAATATTCTTGTTTTGTTGTACAATCGTTAGGTCTATCAGTTTATTTTGAAAGCTAATCGCTTGATAAATGCCATACCAAAGAACATCGTTTATTTGTACCAACCAATCCAATGATTACGTTTTCATGAAAGACAAACATTTAGTGAGTTTATTATCGTCCTTGAGTTCTATTCACAGTGTGCCTGAGGTCTATCAAGTTATCTGATGGTATTTTTAAGTTTATAAAGTCCCATTGGATATGCATCATAATTGAGCAATAACACCAATAATATAAATAGCATAAATCTATGCATACCTGGCAGGATGCCAACAGGTTGATTATCATTAGATACATACCCTTGATTATCTGTCTGGGAGTTAAGTTCATCAAAGATCAACAGATAATGAAGCAGATGAAATCAGAAAGCACGCATTGACAGTCAATGACCTTCATAAGATACCAGTCTTAGATGGTATACAATCTTCACTTTGAATCCATTAATCCGATTTTAATGGACACACCAATTACCAAGACTCCAATTACAAAGACGCATTTTAAATGTCCATGCCCCAAGTGGTTGTTAAAGAGTGTGTGTATAATAAAGTCCTAGGTTTTCTTCTTGAGCGTTAAATATCATACTTTATGAGTCAATAGCAGAACGTAGCACCTGGAAACGGTCCAAATGAAAGCGGAGGGAAATTATGAATCACTGATTATAGTCCTTTCCAAATGTGTGTTATCAGTGGGAGACAGGATTGCAAATACCCCGCTCAACATTACATCCGCGCGCTTTTTAATTGCCAAAATGCGAATCACATTCGTGAAGTACAGAGTGTGTCGTCTGCAATCGTTCTCAAATCACCCCCATACAGTGTAACAAATGTAGGGTAAAATTGAAGGCGCATCATTTGGTAACAGGTAAATGCATAATATAGCAGTGACTTTGTAACCTCGCTCGCTCTATCACTAAACCCACCCACCTAGACTACTGCTATTATTAGCAGCTGGGACTCTGAATATTACAGCAAATCGCACAAAAGACTCGACGATGAATGCATCCATATATTAATCACTCCTCCCGTCCGACTACGCAGCCAACATCAACGTCGGAAAAAGCGCCTGAGGCCCTTCCCGTTACCAAGCCTACTCCCCCGTGTAGTTGTGAGTTGAATGAATATTATTCACGGTCCTTAGTCATGAACGTTGACCTGCTCCGCCGTGTGGAAACGCAAGAAGCCGCAACAAAAGATGAGTGTTTGCATTAAACCATGTTCAAAATTGTTTCCCTTTTGTGATGAAAAGATGATAAAAAAAATCGCGTCATAATAAAAGCTCGCCTGGATTCTAAAGCTTGCCCTTTGCTCCCTCGCTCTTCAGTCTAGTGTTACATTGTTGTATCTTCTGGAAATTTTCCTAAATAGTATTTCAATAACAATAAAAAACTGCATCGAAATCTCGTATTCATTAACTATACACAGATAATTCAAATAAATCATTTTCATAAAACATTTTTTCCCCCTTAATTAGTTCGGCCGATGCCGAATCATATTGTGTATCATACATTGCCATCGTCATTATCAAAGTGTGTCAAAGGGTTATGTTTGTGTATTATGATTATCGTGTAAATATAGTATTCTGGGAATTGATAATCACTGAGTTTTCTATTTACAATTGTGTTTTATATTTATCCGAACGTGCAGACAAGTTATCCTTCTCATGGAATGCAGTAAAAGTGTATTATATATACAGTAAAAATATTCATAAAAAGACAAATACGTGATAAAGATCAAAGACAAGTACGTGATCAACGTTGGTACATACAAAACAGTTGGCCAAAAAGAATTAAACAATAAGGACTGTGCAAAAATGTGATAAATTATTGATCATTTATTGCCCATTTTATTGAACTAAACTAAATAAACAGCAAAAGAACGACCAATTTATTTGCAGTGTAGAGTTAGAATACTGATAACTGATTTAGCTGATGCCGTGTTTATAATAGTTGGTTGCGCTCTGTATCTTCTCGAAAATTCTTCACATTGTTTGCTGCTGTTGTTGTAGTTATAATATAATAATGTAAAATAATAAATATATTAATACATAAACTAAAAATATTGATGGGTATCTTCGTATTACACAAACTCATAAGATTTCTAAGTATGTCAAAACTTTGACATTTGTTGGCATTTTATTAACAGACTAACAGTTAGGGTGTTTTGACGTCTCTTGGTATTTTTTTGACAAATTCGTACGTAAATTATTCAATAAAGTGTAAATTTCCGATTTTCATACAATATTTCCTCAATGTATAGGGAAACAATTAGGCATTCTCGTCGGATATGAATCCAATGTATTGATAGAATACATCAATTTTTTAATCAATATTTCAAAAGTACGAATCAATATGAAGTTTTTTTAGATTTAAAGTTATTTCATGAGTTTGGTGTTTCGGTCTATACCACCTAATCTATTAAGTAAATTTATACTGAGAGTTAATTTGAAGTATTTTTTACGAACAAAATCACGGTGTCATGTTCTTGGCACAATGAGAAGTTCAATATACTATTCTAAATGATCTCGATAGACGTGAATCTTCTTCGAATCTCAATTAGCCTACACCTGGTACCAAATTGGGCAAGGTTTATTATAAATCGTCCGATGTCATCTAAAACTCTTTATCCTCTGATTGATTATTTTAATACCATGTATGTTTTCTAAGTCGTCAGAATACATCGATCATTGCCATGACTGATATCATTAGCATTAACCATATTGTTTGAACACGTCTAATAACTGTTTACTTTATTGTATAAGTTGTCAACACTTATTTGTTCTTGTATATTTTCTTTTCGAAAATTCATAAAGTTAGTAATGTGGCTTTCGTTTATCATTCAAACCACCTCACACAAATGAAGAATCATGACACGATGATATTGGGACGAGCCAAACAATGATTCAATTAATTCAATTATGCATGATTGTCTCTCACTTGAAATTATTCATATTGCACAGTATGACTACCAGCATAAATCCTCGACCTTGTCCTTATTGCGTGTGTTCCATGATAATATATAATGAACCTCTTCCACATCATGATATATAATGTAGACATTCACAGTATCTTACTGACAAACCCCCACTTATCTTCCTCATGGCGGTATCATGTTAATTCAAAAGTTAAATATATTGTTTATTTGGAATGATATGCGCTGTCAACTGGCTCGCAATTTATTCTTAATTTTTTAGAAAATAATGAGTAAACAATAAACTTTTTCCATGGCCCTGGAAAGCGGGGTGCTCGGGTGCTGAAGCACCCTCAAAAATTTCCTATGGAGAAAGATATACGCAGCACCCCTAAATAGGTCTTTTGGAAGATGTGTAAAAATTGAAAAATGTAACCTTAATGACCTCAATCTTGTAGGTGACACGATATTTGCTCCGGTATTAATATCTTACAGTGCATAGGGTTAGAGTTAGGATTGTAATAGAGTTTTTGGTTCATAATAATATTAAGAGAAAGGTTCGAGTTTATTTAGTTTTGGAGGTTAGATTTTATGTTTATCTTACTCTGCATATCTCTTTTCCATCGGAGCAGTTGTCATCGGAGCAAATGTCATGAAACCATTTTGTAGCACCCCCAGTGAAAATATCGTTCCAAGTGCCTTGACCTTTTCAGAAATAGTTTTGGGTTACGGTAAGGTGTGCGTGTGAACTTGTGTGTAAGGTTTACCTTTTATAATCATGTGCACGTGTAGGTGTGATTTTTATTGACAATCAATTACAATAATAATGATTATAACATTTGTAGGGCACTTAATACAGGTGTTTCTAAGAGAAATTGTGTTGTTACACGTACATGAGCTTTTTTGTGCACATGTAGGCGTGTACTTTAATGTATTTGTTTGTAAGGGGATAGCCAAGATATGTAATTTTATTTTCGTTATGCCCTCCCCACTGTATGTTGTTTTTTAAATCTTTATTGCTTCAATAAAACAAAATATATGTACAATTTTCATCGTGTACAACAAGATAGATCAAGATACATCAATATTCATCGTGATAAAGATAAAGTAAATCATTAAATACAAAAAAAATAAAAGCAAGTCTCAACTCATTTTTTATAATGTAGCATCTCCTTGCCCTTTTTAAACGCAATGAACTTTTCAACATTTTCAACAAATTTCAACTCATTTATGAATAAAGCTAACGAAAGTTGTCCTTCTTGACATTTTGTTCTGAAAATGAAGTATTTTGCAAATAAAATTATTGTGTTTGAAAGATGTTGAAACTTACTTGGAAAACCAAAACATATATCAATATTTTTGAAAATTTGTGACAACTTATATTGTGAAAATTCAGCCAAGTATTTACATCCGTCCAAAATTTAGAAACAATAGGGCATCAACAGAATAAGTGTATCGAAGTTTGTGGTTCAGTTTTACAAAAATGACACAATGGTGAATTCTTCATACCTATCTTAAATAAATACTCATTAGTTGATATACGGCGGTGAATAAACTATACTGGAATATTCTGATGTTTGAATCCAAAGTAACCCAATAAATAGTCAAAAATCTATTTTGCCATTGGATCAAAAGACTTAGATCTACACTTTAATCATCAGACCATTTTTCACACTGCTTGGTTTCTGATATATCTAAACAATGTTTTTTTAATAAGTTTTAAATAGCAGGATTTAGTCACCTTCTTGTAACTTATAAATCTCTTTAAACTATTTACATCGTCAGATTCATAATTTGTATAACTTGATCTAAAAGTATTTTTCCATTCTTTTTTTTAAACAAGAAATCAATGAAAAATATTCTAAATAACACTTTTTAGGCAGATTAAAGTCGTCTTGAAGTTCATGAAAAGTTTTGAATAGTCCATTATTCTTTATAATATCTTTTACGTATAAAATACCTGCTTCAAACCATTGTGAAAAAAATATCGTTTTACCGTCTATTTTAATATGAGTTATTCCACAATGATTGATTGTATGATGTTCATATACCGATATTACACACTTTCATTTAAATTATTGTTGAAATTCAATGAATTCAATTTTAAATTCGTTGAAGGGTGGTCTTGAAGTTAGGTGCATTGACATGAGTACAACAATCGAGTGCCTCTGTCACTGATGGTTAAAGGTCAAGTCCACCTCTGAAAAATGTTGATTTGAATCAATAGAAAAAAATCAGACAAGCACAATGCTGAAAATTTCATCAAAATCGGATGTAAAATAAGAAAGTTATGACATTTCAAAGTTTCGCTTATTTTTAACAAAATAGTTATATGAACGAGCCAGTTACATCCAAATGAGAGAGTCGATGATGTCATTCACTCACTATTTCTTTTGTTTTTTATTGTTTGAATTATACAATATTTCAATGTTTACGAATTTGATGATTAGGACCTCCTTGCCTGAAGCACAAAATGTTAAAATAATGGAATTCCACGTGTTCAGGGAGGAATGAAACTTCATTTCACATGACAATGACGAGAAAATCAAAATATTTCATATTTCATATAATAAAATACAAAAGAAATAGTGAGTGAGTGATGTCATCAGTCCCCTCATTTGCATACCGACCGAGATGTGCATATAACTGTTTTGTGAAATGAAGCGAAACTTTAAAATGTCATAACTTTCTTATTTTACATCCGATTTTGATGAAATTTTCAGTGTTATGCTTGTTGAATTTTTCTCTTTTTATTCAAATCAAGTTTTTGTTGGGGTGGACTTGTCCTTTAAGTGACCATTTTGACCTTGCTGTATGTACCTATATAATCATGCCTAGGTTCTGCCGCAATAGTCGCAGTAGACAGTAAGTAGGTTTACTACATACATTGTTCAGACACTTTAAAGATATCTGTTAATTAAAAATCATCATTTACTAAATCTCCTGAGGAATCTCCTGAGAAATTATGATGGCGTTCCGGTCGCTGTGCATTTCACTCTTTTGGAGTCACTAAATAATAATTTATGGAGCGATTTTTTTCTTGGGCTTCATTCTCATATCACAGACACAGGTGACAAGTGGGAACTTGCAGCTCAGATCTTTAAAAGTCAAATCATTGTTAACCTATGCCTTCCTAGTATTGCTACAAATAAGATAATAAAGCTTTTATATCTTTAAGGACTTATTAGTTTTTTAATGAATGTATGTGACTCTATTTGAAGATGCGGTTTGTCGTCATATGTATAAGAGTTTGTGTGGTGTGTGGGGTGCGTGGGTGTGTGTGTGCTAGTGGCGCATATTTTGAGGGGGCTTCTTAAATGATTGAAAGTTTGTGATAAATTTTGACATAATATACACCAGAGTATATCATACTTTACCATTTTTCCTCTCATTTTTCCCTTTTCTCCCTCTTTTTTCCCCTTGGTCATGGAACCTTTTTTGGTGGGCCAGCCGCCAATCCCCCCTCCCCCAATTTTACGCCATTGGTATATGTTGTCTTATAGGTCTGTGCTCCTGATACTTCATAATCATAATATTTTCCATGCGATATATGTATATGAAAAAAAAATGAAACCGTTGTCAAATCGAATTCAAATAAATTATACTATAATAAAGCATAAAAAATATTATATTCCATATAGCAAACTGGATCCCCATTATACGAAATAATCAGTCACAATAATTTTAACATTAAAAAAAATAAGAGCAAAAACAACAACTCGCCAAGCGATAATGAACATGTACTCAACTTAATAATAATCATTTAAAACATAATTTCTAATCCTTTTTTAGAAAGCTTTGAAAAAACATCTCTCAACCTTGGTTTGTATAACTTGTAATATCTCTTTTGATTCATTACAGCGTATACACGTCCGGTAGAAGTACGTGTGTTTTCAACAGAATCAAGAATACTTGAATAAAACATTCCACGCTCATACGTCATGAAAGACGTAATACCCAAGCTTCTCGTGTTGTACCTGTAATAATCAGAATAATTGTGATACCCTAATACAGAAAGGTAATTTTAGACTGCATGCCTGGTGACGAACTTTTCTCAAATAAACAGTAAAATTTATTGTCATTTGCAACTATATTTAAATGTTGAGAAGTATTTCTGAACAGAGAAACCTCAAGATAATGGATGATCGCATGCACGGGTACCTTCATAGAACATAAACCGCAAAAAAAGAGAGTTAATTTAGTACAACTGTGTTTTTTGATGCACAGTAATGTGGGAGTCACCATATCAAATAAGAAGGATAGGAATATGACATCACTTCTCATACTTACAGCCCATGCTACATGTATTATGTTTTATTATGAATGCATGATCACTTCCTCAATTTGGTTTTTATCCTATGCTATATATACATAATAATAGATTATGTTGATAGGTCAAATATTACATAATATTCTTTGCTCCTGAACTCTCTCTCTCTCTCTCCCCCTCCCTCTCTCACATTATTCTTCCTTCTCTCTTTCTCTGCCTCTCTGTTTGCCTCTGCCCCCTTTCTCTCTCTCTCTCTCTCTTACCATGTCCTTTTACTTTCTCATTCTGAATCTTATTTTGATGTGTATATATGTCTTCTTTGCTTATGTTTTCTTTATGTTATGAATTATATGTATTTAGGTATTAATGCAGAGCCCTCTGGAAGACCAGCGATTTTTTTAATGAACGTTCTAATTGTATATATTGTGTAATTTTACATATTTGTTTATATAAAGCTGAACAGGCTACTCTGGATACAGATTTGAAATAAATAAATAAATAATAAATAAATAAATAAGGGTGCCTAAGATTTCAAAATAGGTGTAAATATATCTTGTTTGTCCGTCGATGCGACGAGGACCATCTAATCATCCTGGGGTTTAATCATTAGCTTGATGGGTCCGCAGATGGGCTAGTCAGGCCAATCTGTGCCCTAAATAGTCTCTGGCAGTGTGGACATGGAATATTGGCTGCTGCTACAGGGTTGGCAGTCCTTGCCTTCCTGACCTGCCTGCGGGCTACGGCCACTACGGTCATATTTGCCTCACATGCTTCAGCACCCTTATGTACAGCTGTTCGCCATGCTCCTCTGTCTTGGGCTTTCTGTTCCCATGTGTCATGGTTGATGTTAAAAGACTTAAGTGATTCTTTTAGTGTGTCTTTAAAGCGCTTCTTTGGGCCTCCATGAGAGCGTCTTCCTTCCTGGAGCTCGCCAAACAGAAGTTTCTTTGGAAGACGTTCGTCCGGCATGCGAGCTACATGTCCTGCCCACCGGAGCTGAGACTGCATCAGGACGGTGTAAATGCTTGGCAGGTTCGCACGAGTGAGGACCTCAGTGTCTGGTATCCTGTCTTGCCACTTGATACCAAGAAGTTTTCTCAGACAGGTGGTGTGGAAATGGTTCAACTTCCTGGTATGGCGCCGATATACTGTCCATGTTTCACAGCCGTACAGCAATGTGGTAAGAACCATGGCCCTGTACACCTTGATCTTGGTTGTTGTTGAGATTCCTCTCCTGTTCCAAATGTTCTTGTATAGTCTGCCGAAGGCAGCGCTTGCCTTAGCTTGTCTGGCATTGACTTCATCGTCAATGAAAACGTTTCTTGAGAGTGTGCTGCCGACGTATGTGAACTTGTCCACCACATTTAGACGTTGTCCGCTTATTGTGATGTTAGGTTTAACGTTAGGCTTTCTTGGAGCTGGTTGATGTAATACTTCAGTCTTCTTTGTGCTGATGGTAAGGCCGAAGTTGTTGCAGGCCTCAGAGAACTTGTCAACACTATGCTGCATGTCAACCACTGTGGAAACATTGAGGGCACAATCATCAGCAAACAGGAAGTCATTGATAGTGTCAGTTGAGACTTTGGTTTTTGCTTTAAGCCTCCTAAGGTTGAAGACAGAGCCATCAGTCCTGTACCTGATGCCAATGCCCATGTTTGTATTGCTGAAGGCATCAGTCAGCATGGCTGAGAACATGAGACTGAACAAGGTGGGAGCAAGGACACAGCCTTGTTTCACTCCGTTGGAGACATGGAATGAGTCAGAGGTCTCACCGTTGTCCTGAACTCAAGCCAGCATGTCATCATGAAGCTGTCGTACGATGGCGATGAACTTTCTGGGGCATCCATACTTTGCCATGATTCTCCAAAGATCCTCTCCGCTAACAGTGTCGAAAGCCTTGGTAAGATCTACGTAGGTGGAGTAGAGGTCTGCATTCTGTTCCTGACACTTCTCTTGTAGCTGTCTAGCAGCAAACACCATGTCAACAGTGCCACGTGCTTTTCGGAAGCCACACTGGCTTTCAGGTAGGAGGCCTTGCTCAAGGTGTACGGTGAGGCGATTGAGTAGGACTCTAGCAAGGATCTTGCCTGCAATGGACAACAGAGATATTCCACGATGATTGTCACAAGCTTGGCGATTTCCTTTGCGTTTGTATAAATGTATGATGGAGGCATCTTTGAAGTCCTGAGGCACTGTCTCATGTTGCCAAATTTGTTGAAACAACTGGTGGAGTTTCTTAGACAAGGCCATACCCCCTTCTTTGTAGATTTCAGCTGGAATGGAGTCCACATTAGGAGCTTTGCCACTAGATAATGAATGGATTGCTTTCCGAGTCTCCTCCAAGGTTGGTATGGCATCCATTGTCTCATCGACCGGGACCTGAGGCAGCCTGTCAATGGCCTCGTTTTTTTTACGACTGAAGGCATGTTCAGTACACCGTTGAAGTGCTCTGCCCATCTTTCTAGAATTTTCTCTTTGTCTGTGATTATAGTAGACCCATCAGCACTGAGGAGGGGGGACAATGAGCCTGTGGTAGAGGGACCATAGAATTCCTTCAGGCCATCATAGAAGTTTTTCATGTCATTCCTGTCTGCAAAGCCCTGAATCTCATCCGCTCTGCTACTCAACCAGGAATCCTGCATTTGGCGCAACTTTGCTTGAAGATTGCTCCGCACACTCCCCAGTGTATCTTTCTTAGCTAATGACGTTGGGTCATCATGATAAGACTTATAGACCCGACGCTTTTCCTCTAGCAGCTGCTTGATCTCAGTACAGTTTTCATCAAACCAGTCCTTGTGTTTCCTGGTGCTTGGCCTAAGACACTCCATGGCTGTGTTATGCAACGTGTCACGAAGCGCAGCTCATGCTTTCTCGACATCATGGCCTTCCAACGAAGTAGACTGTAAGCGTTGTTCCAGGGTGTCGGAAAAAGACTGTTTGAAGTTGTCGACTTTCAGTTTGTTGATGTCCAGACGCTTTGGCGCTTTCATGGCTTGTGGTCGTCTCTTGGGCTGGACGTGGAGATTGAATTTGGAGACGACAAGGCGGTGATCTGTCCAACACTCTGCGCCACACATAGACTTTGTGACACGTACATCTTGTCTGTCCCTCTTTCTTACTATGACATAATCAATGAGATGCCAGTGCTTTGAGCGTGGATGCATCCATGAGGTCCTGTTCCGGGTAGGGAGGTTGAACACTGTATTCGTAATCAAAAGGCCATGCTTTGCACATGTTTGAAGGAGCAGCAGACCATTGCTGTTGCAGTTTCAAACCCTTTGGAGGACCAGCTAATTTGCCAACCAGTGCTGTCTTCACCGCAAAGCCAACTCCAGACTCTCGTTTCTCTCCAGGTCCACGTCCACTCCAAAAGAATGTATAACCTGCACCTCTTTCACATAGTTCTCCCTCATCTGCCAGCCTGGTTTCGCTTAGAGCAGCGATGTCAATGTTGTATCTTCCAAGTTTACTCGCAATTAATGCTGTGCGTCTTTGGGGTCTCTCTGAGTTAAGATATGTTATCTTTGTTGTCTTTTTTCCTTGTTTTCGACCGCAATAGTAGGGCCCCCATCAGCCGCGGTATGCTGGTTAGGGTTAGGTGGAGCAGGCAATGTTTGGGACACCTTTTCTAGTCCTCTCCTCATGCCATGGAGGTGAGCAGTGCGTTCCTAAAGAGGGCTGCTCAGTCACCCAGACGGCTGACGAAATCCACTGCTGCTCCGGTCAGTGAATAGCGACCATATGGCCTGGGCCGCCTGTGTGCAGGATTGCGGCTACGACTGCCAGTGTACCCACACCTGTCGCTACGTCGCGTGCCTGACGCCACAGGACTTGGTAAATGAAGTTGATGAAAGGATGATTGATGACTTGCGCTGTGAAATTTGTTTAATGCGAAGAAGAGTTGCGCATCGTCGACCTCACTCTCTCGTCCGAGACCATCTGGATCCAGCAGCAAGACAAAGTCAAGACGCCTGGAGATAGAAACGGATGCAGTGGATGACCAAGATGTTCTACGTGCCTCATCTTGCCCTATGCACTCCACCGTGTATTGCTGTACCCGCCTTCCTCTCCGTTGAACCAATCTGGTGGTTTCTTCCGCAGAGTCCATTGGAGTTCAGTCTTCACATGCATAGGTAGGCAAGCCCTAAGTTAACGAGTGTTACTGTTGCATGCAGACAGCTACTGACACACTCATTCATGTATCATGGTACACCGTAGGTAATCATGAAATGCCTTCTCGCTGCTCTGTTCTCCAGCAGTTTAAGGGTGATGGATACCCGGCCGGAACATAACTCACAAAAGCTCTAGCAATAGGGCACCCAGAATTAACCACTATGTACCATCCACACTAATGAGTGCAGCACAGGTAAGGCGCTGGATGCATCCCAGTATTCAAGGAACAGAGTTCGTCGCCTGTCGCCTGTAAATTTATGTATATCAAAACTGACAAAGGAATAAATACTAGACGTTTATATTCCCATGTTTTGTATTTCATCTTTTCATATTGCACTTGAAATCCCCTTTCACAAGTGTTGGTTTTATTGTCAACAATTTGTTCCACGTTATATGCCGTTTGTATCCAGCCCCCATATCATTTCTTTAAAAAAACAAATATAGTTACCATTTTTATTTGTTGCCTTTGAAATCCCCTCTATCTCAAACCCCACAGACATTCATTCTTATCTTGTGATATTGTACCAAATCAACTTTCTTTGTAGAGAAAGTGTTGTCCTTTTTCAAATCTTATGGCAGTGATTTTGTATGAGTTTGGGAATTGAAAATGGTAGAAGGTGGGGGGGGGGGGTTCCCCTGCCCACCTATGGCAATCAGTTTTACATTTAATATTCAAAGCAATATTGCCCCTTTTCTTTATGGATGGGTTGTTTTATGCTTCTTATATTCCTTGGAGATTAAGGTCTTCTGAATGAGCTAAATACCGTTGTAATTACTATACTTTATTATAGAACCCTCAAATCCATATACGGAATCATGGATACACCCGCAGTATTATGAGAAGAATATTAAAGGAGAATATAATAAGGTACCCTTGTCTATTTTTTTTTAAGTGCCAACTTCGAATAGACAATATTTCATGTTAGTTCGTGGAGTATGCCTAAGATCGCGTGTCGGGGCGCGTGTGAATATAATGGATAAGAGAAAAAGAAGGAGAAAAGGTGAGCATGGTGAAGAGAGGGAGTGAGAGGAAGAGAGGGAGAGAGAGAGGGGGTGGTAGTTGCACTGAGGCAAACATTGCTTGCAATGCTTCTTTCAAGTAGAAGAATATATATATATATATACATATATAAATTATATATATATATATATATATATATATATATGTATATACATATACAAATTCTAATTATAAAGCAATAATACTGCCAGAGAGTTCGTTTATAGAAAGGTAAATAGGCATAATATTCAGCAGAAGTTTATAAATAATATTTTGGAATAATACAATGGGGATTTTTTTTGGAGGGGGGTAAGGAGAACTTGAAGGAGACTGCCCCCTTGAAAAATTACTCATAGCTTTCAAATGGGTTTTGTATTAAAATATGGTGACACAAACATGGTTTTGAAAGTGTCTATTGTTTGGATGAAAATTAATACCCATTTGTAAACGTTTCTTTTTTAAAATTCATTGATTGATGATTATTTTATTTTGGATTATTATGTTCATACACAATATGAATTAAGTTACAATCAATTTCAAAAGTAAAAAGGGACACTTATGAATTGTCCCTGCATTCACCCTCCCCCCCAAAAAAAAAATGATAATCAGGACAAATAATACTTACAAGTTTTATATATACAATCAGTATTTCAACATCCAACACTAAAAGGACAAGTAACTCCAACAAAGTTGGTTTAAATAAAAAGAGAAAAATCCAACAAGCATAACGCTGAAAATTTCATCGATATCGGATGTAAAATAAGAAAGTTATGACATTTTAAATTTCCCCTTATTTTTCACAAAACAGTGATATGCACAACGCAGTGACATGCAAATGAAACAATAGTATAGGTGATGCTCGCTATATTACTTAGATAAGCATGCTCCCTTGGTTATGAAGCGAGTAGTTGCTCGCCCTCATGTGCCATGGTATACAGACGAGGTCCGAGAAGCAAAAAGGCAGAGACGTAAAGCAGAGAAGAAATGGCACAGAACAAGAACCGATCAATGTCTGAACGAGTATAAGAAAACTCGTAACACAGCATTATATGTTTTAAATGCTGCTCACAAAACCTATCACAAAGACTTGATAGCACGTAACAAGGATGACGTCAAAGGCTTGTTCACCGTTGTTAAATCTCTGCTGAATGTCTCAAACAAACATCCAGTAGTGCCATGCAACATTGATAGGATGACATTTGTGAATGACATAGGAAAATTCTTTCATGATAAAGTTCTTAGTATTCACAGTGATATTCAATCCAATATAAATTTGATTGATGGTATTGATACTGATTCATCTGGTCTATCTCCAGCACCCGAAAATATTAGGTTTGATAAATTTAAACTTTTATCAGAACGAGAAGTAAGGCAACTTGTAATGAAGCTCACTAAGAAGTCTTGCTCTGCTGATCCACTTCCAACAAATATTATTATGCAACATATTGATGTTATACTTCCTGTTTTTACGTCTATGATCAATGTCTCACTGTCTACAGGTTATTTTCCTAATGAATGGAAAGTAGCCCTAGTTTCACCTCTTTTGAAAAAGCCAGGTCTAGATCCTGAATTCTGTAATCTAAGACCTGTGAGCAACTTACAATATATTTCAAAATTGGTTGAAGGTGCAGCCACTCAACAAATCTTACAGTTCCTCAATAGCAATTCACTTCTTCCATCCAACCAATCCGCATATAGACAATATCATAGTACAGAAACTGCGCTACTTAGGATTAAGAGTGGTATTCTGATGGCAATGGACAATCAGAAAGTCACTCTTCTAGTATTACTAGACTTAAGTAGCGCATTTGATACTATAGACCACACCAGACTTATGGAAATTTTGCATAACTGTTTCGGTATCAATGGTTTTGCTCTCAACTGGATCAAGTCATACTTGTCTGATCGGCATCAAAAAGTTGTTATTGATGGTACTGTCTCAGATTCTTTCCCAGTACCTTTTGGCGTGCCCCAGGGCTCACGACTCGGTCCATTGCTTTTTGCTTTATACACAAGTAGCCTTATTAATAGCACTCAGAATAATTTTCCTGAAGTTTCCTGTCATTGTTATGCTGACGACACACAATTGTATATATCTTTTAGGCCATCTTCTACCTCTGCAGACACAAGTGTTTCAAGGCTGGAACAATGTATCTGTTTCATTCGTAGCTGGATGCTCAACAATAATCTGAAATTAAATGATAGCAAAAGTGAATTTTTGCTCATCGGCACCTCACAGCAGATCTCTAAAATTAATATCAACTGTATAAAAATTGGAGTATCCAATGTCAAACCATCTGATACAGCAAGGAATTTAGGAGTTTATTTTGATACAAACCTCAATATCGAAACCCAGGTCACGAATGTATGCAAATCAACATATTATCTCCTCTATAACCTTCGGCGCATTCGCAAATACTTTGATCAAGAAAGTATCAAACTGGTGGCGCATGCTCTGATTACAAGTAAGCTTGATTACTGTAATGGTTTGTTGTTTGGAATGCCTGATAGTCTCATTTCTAAGCTACAAAGAGTCCAAAATTCATGTGCAAGACTTATCTACCGTGTCCCAAAGTTCAGTTCCACTACACCTCTTCTGAGAGAACTCCACTGGTTGCCTGTACGTCAAAGAATTTCATTCAAAATTCTGTTAATTGTATATAAATCATTAATTGGTCAAGCCCCACATTACATTACAGAATTACTCAAACTTAAAACCCAATCACACAGTCGAAGCCTGCGAAGTTCCACAGATAAATTATTGTTTCAGATCCCATTTCACAAAACAAAAGTCACACTTGGTGATCGTGCATTTGCACTTGCTGCCCCCAAACTATGGAATAGCCTGCCAATTGATATAAGAAGCTCTCCATCCTTGGCTCTCTTCAAATCACAATTAAAAACATATCTCTTTAGTTAAGAAAATATGCTGCGTAGACATATGTAAAAAGAGCTCTGAACAAGCGCAGCTGAATATATCCATATAAAAGCTGCGCTATATAAATCAATGCTTATTATTATTATTACTTATTAGGAAGATGAAGGAAGAATGCTTTGAAGGAATATTTACCTTTTCCGTCGATCAGCGGATTCTTGTTTCACGGTCAGCTGACGTTCCATTTGAGATGGCGCTATAAACGAATATGCGCTTTTTAAACATTGCCTAAGTGATAACATGGATAGTGTTCCCCAGTAATTAAAAGCCATCGAACTATATAATGTTACAGGCTCATATTTTATCAACAGGGGCGGCGATCACCCCCAAGACTCTCAGGGATGAACACCGATCAAGCCCGATCAAAATAACCTGGTTCCATTTTTTGTAGTTTCAAGATTTTCATCACCACCACAGCTCAGGGGCGGCGACATGGGGGGGGGGGGGGGGGGAGGGTGGTCCGCGTCCATCCCCTATGAATTTTCAGGTAGTCAGCAAAAATGACGACAAAGAGAGAAAATGGGAAAAGAGGAAGAAAGGGAAGAAGAGGCTTTAAAAGAGTTATGAGACGAGTAAATCTATACCCCAATTATTTAGTGTTAAAATGGCGTCACATTGTCTTACAACTTTGATTAGAATATCCTGGTGTCGCCCCTTACCTGCCATATAGACCTGTGCTAATACCATCATGGATTTGTGTTACCTATAGGTGGATTACAAGGATGGATATGGCTTTTTGTTTTAAAATATGGACGATAATGCTATATAGCAACATTCTGAGCAGTGGCGCAATGAGCCAAAAATTTTGAGGGGAGGACATAATGGCACATTGGGCTATATAAATAAAAAATTGTGACATTTTTATTTTAAAAATATTATTTTGTGATAGGTTTCGACATAATATTCAGAAGAAAATCCATCCGCCTCCCCCTGCTTTCTAGGGCCTATAGGGTTAATCATGATGGTTTACATGATTGGGTTTCGGACTTTCATTTTTATCTTCAAATCTTTGTTTATCCAATCATCTCCTTTTGATTCCTCCTTTTTTCAAATTTATTCATTCGCTATCAATCAAGATTTTTTTCTTCATTTATTCTTTACTTATGCGCTATAGATTACATGGATTTCAATTAATCATGACCGGCTGTGCTATATTGACGAGGTGACCTTGTTTAATATTTAAGAATTGAGTGTAACAGGTTTAAATCTAAATCCAAAGTTCGATTAGTCACTGTGAACAGCAGATCATTTACTAAGGCTTGTAAATAATAATCTACTATCCAATCTATCCGATTGTAAGATTACATGTTTATCAGTTTTGATCACTTTCTTTATGAACGAACCTCCTTACAAACATGGTCATGTATATGTACATGTATATCTAGAAGCCTACATCCATTTTATTTGTATTCGAAGGCCTGGGGTGCATCCAGAGAGTGGATTTGAATAAAAGAGAAAATTTAAGCAATAACGCTTAAATTTGATTAAAATCTGATGTAAACTAAAGAAGTTATTACATTTCAAATTTTCGCTTATTTTTCAAAAAATTTTGATAAGCACTGTGTGCATAACACAGTCATGATAATTTTAATCAATTTCTGCTCAGGTTCATAATCAAGCCTACGTTTATTAGGGCCTGTGTTCGCCCATTTCAAAGAGCAAATAGGTAATTATGAAATTCCTCGTTGTTCGTCTCACCTTCAAGATTTCTCTCTGAATCAATGCAATGACTAATAGACGTGTTATTGGTATTCCTTCAAACTACTCCACTCCCGCGGGCGAGCTTATTGACATACATATTTAGCTTACTTGTATTGAGTAGTTTTCAATTTTATATGGTATAACATTGTTAAGAGTAAGCAGTTTTAGTGAGTTTGGCTTCCAAAAGTATTCAAAATTGAGTTCAATACTTGAAAATTGTCTTTTGCATATGAGTTAATAGCAATCAGAGGGGGGACGCGCGATTGACCAACCAGCCAATAACAGTGGGTGTAACGTGAAAGTTGTATCTTTTATGCGGCGCCACTCACCCATGTTAATACCCCTCTTCAGCAAATTTTGAAAATGTCCAAATGTCCATTCTTAGATTTGAGAAGAAAGCATTGCGAACAAGGATGAATAAATGTTTTCCATTGTTAATAAATGAAAGACATGGACATACACGTATATTCGCAGATTGATTTTCTTCATTACGAAATTATTGCAAATCAATCCCAATTAGATTAGGTTTAATAGACTCCGAACCCCTCCCTCCGAAGTTGCATATTTTTGGATTTTATTGCGGTTACATCACTGGGTTCGTATCTATTAAACTGAGATTTTATCCAAAGATTGAATTAAAATTTAACAAAAGTGATAGGCCCTATTACTTTAACCAGAAAGGTCTACTTTCGTAAATAAACTATAGTGGGGAAAATTATACGGAGACTCGAACAACAATAAGAGTTGGGTGGGATCATATTTCATTCCACCTGTGACTCACTACACTACCAACCGATACAACGGACGCCATTCCATTGCTAGCGTCCCTTGTTACGAGGATTACCATGTTCGTGTGCAGGCCAGGATCGGCTGTTTGAATTTCAGGATGTAACGTGTCAATAATCGACATTTTCCCAACCGTTTTTACTGATCGCTTTCATTTCATGTGAATAATGTTCGTCATTTAGTGATCTAGGAGATGGAATTTACCAGAGTAAACAAAATGGAGCCATTTGTAACGTTTATTTCATGGATGTTCGTTTGTGTTGTTGGCCGAGCAGCCGCACAGGGATCCTTCCCGGATTTGTTCAACGCCGGGGAGGGCCGGACGATTTCGACCGAGCCTCCGGTGGGTACGTGCGGCTACAACCCCAACACGGGTGATGCTGCTCGTAGTGGATTTTGTAGGAGTTCAACAATATCTTCCTCTGTTTCATCGTGTACAATAGCTTTATGTGATCAGTCTTGCCCAGGTAGAACTAATTTGCCATCACCAATTGGTCTTTTAAGTTCCGGTAGTTGTATAACAGAAGATTTCTCAAGTACAAGACCAAACTCTGAACCAAATGAGCCATCATATATTTTTAGAAACACTCCAGATTGTTTTTCTGCTCCTGCTGTACCAACTGTTGGTAATGATGGAAGATTAACCCTTTCTGTTTGGATTCGACCTGATGTCACCACTGATGGGTAAGCATCAGAAATGGTCTTTTGAAGTCAACATGGTTTTTATGGGGGATGTGAAATCAAACCATATACATGTAGACCATAACCTTGTTCATTGAATTCCTTGAGTCCCACAATCCGATTTCAACATTATGTCATTAATATTATCAAGCATGGTTTATAAAGATTGAGAGAGATGATTAAAAAGGAAGGTTTTAGGTACATGTATGCAACCTTTTTATTGGTCCCCAAAATACAAATTCAGCTAATGTTATATGGTAAGAAAAAACAAAATATTTTGTTTTATTTTTTGTATCTGTCACCTTGCGAGGCCTGATGTGCCACAAGTGGTTTGTGAGCCGTTAATTGAGAACAACTGAACTAGTGTATAGTACTCTTTTACCCTTTTTACACAGGATTTTCTTAGCCCCGGAATATTGCTAACCCCGTACTATTCTTAACCCCGTACTATTTTTTTTTCCTTTTCACACATGCCAAATTGTTATTGCTAACCCCGGATAAGGAATGCTTGCTTTTCACACACGAAACTCGCTAACCCCGGACTAGTGGTAGCTCATGAATATTCATGAGCGCACTGAGGGGTCATTCTGGTCATATCCAAAATCGCACGCGCTTTAAATACATTTGCCGATCATTCGTAGTACAAGTACTTCACTCGGAATTGTTTACCGGCTATACGACAGACCTAATTATTTGCTTGATTCTCATCACCTTTTCGCTGTTCATGAATATTCATTATGCTGACCTCTGATTGGACAACAGGGCCGGCACTGTTGCGGGGCATGAATGGGAGCGCTTAGCCCACTTTCGTTTTACACTAGCGATCTTAACCCCGTACTATCGCTCTTAGCACCGCAATTACTGGGATAACCCTGCTTTTTGCAGGGCTAAATAATCCCGTACTAAAGGTGGGATTAGCCCACTTTGCAAAAATGCTGTGTAAAAAGAAAGTGGGCTAAGCTTAACCCGTACTATGGGTGGGGCTAAATGGCAATTTAGCCCCACCTATAGTACGGGGTTAAGGAAATTTTAGCATGTGTAAAAAGGGTATTTAAGTATTCTTTTTTTTATGCTGCAGAAGTGTTTAATTTTAATTTGATTTGTAATAATTTGATTTAGCCTAACTAAATATCTTATTTAATTCAGTTGTAATTTGATTTCTAAAATAATGCTCAGAGTTTCCATTCTTAGTGTACAGTGTATGAATATTTAACTTGTTTGTATTCTTTTATTAGTTTGCTTTCTCCAGGGTATTTTAGCCATCAATGTATTTTATTAATATAGATGTACATGTAATACTGTGTGAATCTTTCAAATTGGTTATTTTGTGTTTATTTGATGGTAGAATATCTTGATGGAAGTGCATTTGAATTAATTTTAAATCTTAAGAAAGAGGAGAAGTTCAATTTTGCGTAAAATTTTGTTGACACCAATGACTTGCACATGGATATATGCACATATTCACTTTAAATCTCACTCTTCTGAGATTTAAAAAGTGGATAAATGTACCTGAAGCAAAGTAAATCATTGTCATGTGGCTGTCAAAGTATATGAAAGAGAGTATTTCTTGAGATTTGCCCTTTGTCCCTGTGACTGTGTGAGCAGTTGCCGTGGAACCAGATAGCCACCAGGCTTCAGATAGCCACCAGGCTAAGACCACACATATATTCATCTGGATTTCAAAATGGGATTATACTTGTCTATTGATGTCAGATGTTAAACCACACTTTCTTTCATAATTTGTAGCATTTTAAACAGTAAAAAAAGAATATATAGCTCTGTGTCTAAAATTTCAAGTGAATATAGGGTGGGAAATGGGAATATGAAAAAATTTGATAAAATTGCAAACCTTTTTAGCAAAGAGGACTTGATGAAGTATTATAAATCTATTGGGAAATAAAGGCATTCACACATGTGACTTTGATCAGAATTCAATTGACCTATGTAACCGATATAGAAAACAGATTATATTACAGATACTGTAGGTTGTGAAAATAAAAAAAAAGTCTCGTTCTGCACCCATACTTGTGAAGAATCCATCAATTTGAGAATTAATATATTTTCAGTCCTATGATAATTTGTTGTAAATCATGGATTGAGACTAAATCCATGTACAGTGTACTGTCACAGATCTGAAAGCAATGTATACCTTGGGTTTGTATATATCACTTAGACTGTACTTATTCTTTCTCTGCAAATTAATATTTGTCCCGTACACCAACGCAAAATATGAAGTTTTCAACCTTACATCCATCTGTCCTGTAGCTTTGTTGAAAATATGTTTTTAAGTCTCCACACGAGATTTTATCTCTCAGATCAGAGGGAACTTCATGTAGTTCAGTGGCAAATGAGACTGTTGACAGTTAAGAGTGATGTCCTATCAAATTTGCTGAGTTGGACTTTCCTCCAAATTTGTACGCTGTGTTTTACTACCCGGTACTCATATTCTAGGCCTATATTATTTCTTTTAAAAAAAATATATAATTCAAAATAATAAAAACAAGCAGAGAGTATTTACATAGAATACTCACAATTGTACATATGTATGTTGACGTTAAAAAAATGAACATCTCTGTCTTCTTTTTGAAAAATTCACTTTAAGGTGATGCTGTGAATTAGCAAAGACTGTTCTGTTTTATAATGAAGAAATTTTACAACATGCCACAGAAATAGCCAAAGTTATACATATTCGTAGGGTGCTAGGGGCATTAACCTTGTTGGCTTTTTAAAGGTCAAGTCCACCCCAGAAAAATGTTGATTTGAATAGAGAAAAATCAAACTAGCAAAACGCTGAAGCTTTCATCAAAATCGGATGTAAACTAAGAAAGTTATGACATTTTAAAGTTTTCGCTTTTTTTTTTACAAAACAGTGATATGCGCAACTCAAATGAGACAGTCGATGATGTCCCTCACTCACTATTTCTTTTGTTTTTTATTGTTTGAATTATGAAATATTTCATTTTTTTATAGATTTGACAATAAGGACCAACTTGACTGAATCATATAGTATTAAACAATACTCATTCCACATGTTCAGGGTGGAATCAATCGTTGTTTTACTTGACAATGAGGAGAAAAATAGAATATTCCCTATTTCATATAATAAAATACAAAAGAAATAGTGAGTGGATGACGTCATCAGCCTCCTCATTTGCATATCCACCAGGATGTGTATATTTAATTGTTTGTTAAATTAAGCAAAACTTTAAAATGTCATAGCTTTCTTATTTTAAATCCGATTTTGATGAAATTTTCAGTGTTATGCTTGTTGGATTTTTTTCTTTTTATTAAAATCAACTTTTTGTTGTGGTGGACTTGTCTTTTAATTTAAACCTTGACATACATGTATATTTCTCAACATACACTACACCTCACATTCTAACTAAACTGTACCTGTACATGTAGGTCACAATGCTCTTTGCCCAAATGCTACCTTTAATTTAAAAACAGTAGGAAATATCAGTTTGAGGATTTTTATCATTTTGAAAAGGTAATTTATATGCTTTTCACACTGCACTTTTTTCCCTTAACCCCAGGAAATTGGTAGGGCTAAGGGGGGGTCTTAGCCCCACCAATTTCCCGGGGTTAAGCTTAGCCCACTTTGTTTTCACACTACGTTTAAATAGCAAAGTGGGCTAGCACGGTAAATAGAACGGTACTATCTGGCCCTGCAAAAAAGCAGGGTTAGCCGGCTTATTGTGGTGCTAGCACCACAATTGCAGTGCTAAGAGGTGCAGTGTGAAATGAAACAGGGCTAAGCAAAAGTGGGGCTATAAGCATTAGCCAATCACAGAAGTCGAAATTGCATGTTAATCGCGCTCTGTATGGTAAAATCATCAATATTTATGAGCTGTGTGATTGCCCGGGGTTAAGGCGTTAACCCAGGCAAAGCAAATAGTACGGGGTTAAGAAAGACAGTGTGAATCGGAAAAAAATATATTATGGGTTTAAGGGTAGTCCAGGGTTAAGGAAATGCAGTGTGAAAAGCATATTGGACAACCATCTGATAATAATAATAATAATACAGGTATATTTACCCAGGGAAGCCGCTTCAGTTCCGAAAACTGTTCTCCCAGCGGGCCCTGCTATTATTATTACCCCGGCTTTAGCTGGGCTACCTAGGCGCTCAAAGCATTGAAGGAATTTCTTCCTACCGGGTACCCATTCATCTCACCTGGGTTGAGTGCAGCACAGTGTGGATAAATTTCTTGCTGAAGGAAATTACGCCATGGCTGGGATTCGAACCCATGACCCTCTGTTTCAAAGTCCGAAGACTAATCCACTGGGCCACAACGCTCCACTGATGGTTGTCATCAAGTTCTCTTGAGTCAACACTCAAGTCAAATGGGTTTGTTGAGATGGTTGATGGATGATAACTGTAAAACCAATGTGTGTTTAATATTGTAGAGCTATAAATCATCTTATATCACTTCTATTGCTGAAAGGGAATGTCACTGTAGTAAGTAGAGCGTGGAATCTTGTAGACATTACAACCATGAAGGAATGTTCTGGTGAAATGATGTGATTTTGCACCACAATGGCTTCATGAGAAATATATTTGAATAAATATTGACTTGTATTATTTTCTCTATCTGAGAATGTCAATCAGTCTGATGTCTCCCATGATGATGATCTCTAATACCCCTTTTTTTGGTAATTTTTTTTATTTATTTGAAACTTTATAAGGGTTATGGTAATAATTTTATTCCTTCTGTATTTGTAATGTAAAATACAATGTACAGTGTACAGTACATCCTCTAAAGCACATTTTTATGTCATCCATAAGGTTTTAGGACATACAAATTAATGCACTGTAGTATTGTAAATGTAGTAAAGAAAAGTAGTGAAAAAACACTTTTTGGGAATTACCAAAATTAAGAAAAGATTTAAAATGATGATACTGTATGAGTACAATATGATGATAGGGATCCTCATGCGGTTGGCGCTTCTTTGTTTTTTTATATTTTTAATACAGTACTATAATTGAGCGAAGGTCGCCAAATAATGACATCATCTATGCACTTGTTGTATCTTCGGCTTCTATCACATTTGATTATCGAACTGCAGAGGGCGCTAAATTTCTCCAAATTCAAACTGGCCTTCAGGTCAGTGAATGGCAGCACATTGCCGTACAGGTAAGTTGAATTTAATAATAATAATTATAACGGTATATTTACCCAGGGTGGCCACTTCAGTTCCGAAAACTGTTCTCCCAGCAGGCCCTGCTATTATTAAGTTACATGTATATATTAAACATAAAAAAGTGATATCTGTTGGGTATTTAAGATTTGTGCCATTGTTAATGATAATCTCATTTTAGTTTTACTTTGGATTAATTTACAATTTTTGACTGCAAGGATATCTTTTGCCAGTGGGTTAAAGAAAATATTGGTTATGATATCCGAATCTGAGAATCTTTCCATGATACTGTTTACAAATTTTCTGAGAAAGTACTTTTCATTTATTACAAAAATATATTGCTAATACATGTATGGCATATGCATCATGAACAATTAAATTAATGCTTAAGTGCATTTAAAATAAGTTACTATTTACATGTAGGTACATGTATCTTTTTGATTGGCACAAAATAATTATAAATATGCTGGGAATCTGGTGCATGAACTGCTTTAATCAATTCTATGTACCATTTGTTGTTTAGGGAGAGCTATAGTGGAATCTGTAATTTCTGTTGTTTACTTTGACTGCTGGCGACAGCTGGGATGTTAGAATGCATGACTTTCTTTTTCTATAGTACTATTTGAATGGGTATCAGAACACTGTACACATGGGAGAAAATGTAAGCCTTGCAGGGGAAATGTACAAAAGGATGTATTTCTACCTTTATGCAGTCAATTGCAAATAATGGGGAGATTTTCCTTTCTTTGTTAGAATGCTATCATTTTCCATAATTTTATTTAGATTAATTGTTAGAAGGAATTGTGCATACATTTAAATGCTGAATTTGCACTTGTATCAGTTGTATGCAATGGTTTAGGCCTACATCTGGTTTTCCACTCTGAACCATCACATTTATAGCATGTACACTGTACAGTATTGACTTACCGTATTGCTTTTGTTCATGTAGGTGTTTGGAACAAAGGCTAGTATTTTCATTGATGGTTTAGAGGTAGATGGTACACCGTTTGAAACCATGAACCTCCAAGGTGAAATCATTGATGACAGCAACGGTCAGACAAGGACTGGTCAGAGAATATCAGGTAAAATCTTTTTTTTTTAAGACAAGTTCTGGTCATATGATTGAAATGAAACTGTTTCTTTAATTCACTCATGAATCACATTCACGAAATCAAATTCAACTCCAGAGGTGAATTCCAGTTAAGTTTCACTCAAATTACGGTACAAATTTTGCGTCTGAAAGGCTTTACCTCCAAAACATCTTTTGAGGGGGCGGAGATTACATGACCTTTCAAGCACTTCCGTATTGTCATGCACTCATCATAGTTTGTATTTGCGATACAGTGCTTTGATTGACAAGTCACCAAGGACATATACTGCCTTCGCTCAGGGAATTCGAATTCAAATCACAGTTTTCAAGTGAGCATATGAAAGGTCTGATGATTCTAAAGATGAATTGCAATCATTATTACAATGATGATTCAAGATTCACATGTGAAAAGACCCCTAGTGAAATGCAAACTAAAATACATCCACGGGATTATCCACTAAAATTTGGTTGCAGCGGACCTTTGTTCATATATTTATTTATTTATATATTCATATTCCACAAATCCTCAAAGTACATTTCGTAATGAATCATTTTTACAATGAAAAGAAGATGCATCAACTGCATAACACATGCAGGATTGAAACGTACCAATGAAATGATTAAAGTGGAGGGGCCTACTGAAAAGCAAAGCTTCATATGTACTAGTGTAGATCATGGTGTTCCCCATGGATATTATCTTTCACCCTTCATATTCACTTGACTAATTGTGAATAGGCCTACAATATGTTCACAATAAAACATAGTTTCGTAACATAGTGTATGTACATATTGTACATGTAAATATGGGGAGCAATTAATGCTAGGTCAATGCAGGGAGGTACCATGTGGTCACACTCATTCACAAATTTTGACTTTCAGGGGGCTCATGAAAAATCTTAATAAGCAAAGTTTTTGTGAAATAATCACTTTTAGTATTCCAACACTTGTTTAGTTGATACGTGTACCTTTAATAACACACTTCTTACATGTATATCCATCATTGTCTATTTCAAGTTGTGCAAAGTTGATACATGTGTGCATTGTAACTTGAATAGTACCATGTGAACATGGCTGTCAGCAGTCTACCCCCTGGGTGTACAGATTGCATAGATGAAGTGATGAAGAATATATTATCCATTCATCATTCATCTACATGTACTAAGCCATTGGTGTCTACAGTGTCTACCTTACATTTCCTTGGAGAAAAGAATGATGAGAATGGAAATACTCCCACTTACTATATTTCTTTGTCTGCCAGATCATGCCAGTTTATTCCAACATTTACTAAAGAATGATATACTTCCACCCACTCTCTTTCCTTTTTTGGTCTGTGTATAAGTACATGGATTTCTTGCCAGAGTGGGTTGATAGGGATTTTTATTTTCAGTTGGATGGGCAAAATGTTTCCATCTCATCATGCATGTATTTTTATAAAAAGAAGGAATTTAATAAGAATGGGAAACTTTCACCCACTTTCTGACTTTTTCTGCCAGTATAGGCCTAATGTGAAGTACTTTTCTTGACAAAGTGGACCAAGTATTTATAATAGCTTTATCTTACTCTATATTAATGAAAATATAATTGGCCTAGTTAGTTACTGACCAATACTAAGTCACTTTGATGAATGAATTCTTACAAGATAATAATATTTGGTGAAACTTAAAAAAAAATACAATGCATGCAAACTTTGACAAATCAGATTGATAGGAAAAAAATTACCTTTTCTGATTTTATTTGTAGATCTAAATTATATCAAACATTCAATAGGCCTTATTACACGATGCAGATGTTTTGCTTATGTTCATACATAATCTTTTATGTATCAAATTCTGGTTTGAATTTGAGCATAAATATCTAAAATCGAAAAGAAAAATTGAAAGTTGACATGTCTTTGAATTGCCTGCCTATTATGGCATAGGCAGCTATTGTTCACTCTCTCAGAGTCAGTATCTCTTGGGGATAAGCTGTCTAGTCCAATTTGCTTTGTACTATGACTATCAGTGCTTACAATCTCAAGTCCTAGTGATGAAGCACAGTAAGCCCCGTGTAAGACATAAACCTGTGTTGCATATCATTTGAGGAGAAAAACATGATCTTTAAAAGACCTGGAATTTCCACCTTCGAAATGCCTTGATGTTACTTTAAAGAAAATTTAATAAAAAACAAAACAAAACAAGAGATTACTCCCGAAAGAATAGAATTTGTAAATTGAAAATGTATCCCTATGAAGACAGAATGCACAATACAAAGTACATCTGAACACTACAGTACATTATACTAATTATATTAAGAAGCTTTTGTTTCTGCGAATTGGTGTCAGATCTTGTAATTTACATATGTAGGCAACCGAAAAAAATACATTTATTTTTTGAATATCTTGAATGTGTCACTATTTCACAGGAACGGATCAGTTTGTTGGCAGGATGCAAGATCTGAATTTCTATCAGGTAACTTTGACCAATCGTGAAATAGAGGAACTAGCAACAGGAACATTCCCTCAGCTCCATGTCCAATCGAACTGTAGGTGTCCAGACAGTCATCCAAGAGTGAATCCACTAGAGGAAAGGTATGATTGGAACTGTACATCAATAGATAGGCCTTCTTCTTAAAATTGATATTTATGTCCAGTTGGACTCTAGGTCAGACGTGCCTGAATTTTCTGATCAGGTAAAGGTTTGGATGGGTGAACCGTTGTAATTACACAATGATTTGTCTCTCAAATCTTATGTCCGATTAGAATATCCTGGCCCCTCTGCCCTAGGTTTCCATGTATGTCTTGACGATCATCATAAGATGAACCATGGACCTATGAAGAGATGGACATTCATCGCTTACTTAATGAATTCACTAACAGGTGACTGTAATTGTCCTCTGAATAACATTCTCTTCATACTAGTCTTCTTTGGTTCAATGATCGTCACCGTGAGAAGGGACGGAAGCAGTTCGTGACTGGACATTTATATTTCACAAATTATATGCGCAATAGACAACAAATCACTTAAATCATGGAAAATCGATGTGCAGTTCTTTTTTACATTTGGTAATCTTAGTTCCATGTGTTTTATTTGGGGAAATGTCTTCATATTGTAATATAGAGGCAATACTGTATTGTGATTGATTGTTTACCATTTAAAATTTAATTTTCCGAAGTTTCTCCATAATATTCCAGATATACGTGGTACATAACATTTATAGATCGTGTATCTCTCAATGTTATTGAGGTCCTTATGTGTGAGCGGTAGTTAGCGGATCGAATAATATCATATTTTATATCATAAAGATCGTCTGCTTTTCAAGTTTGCTGCTCCAAATATGAAGCATGTTGACTGAAAGGCACATGCTGAAACAGGGTATCAGCCAACAAAAATCAAGACCGGGAAACTGTTCCGTCTTTGGGTGATCAGATACGTCTTGGTAGTCATGGTAATTGCTATTGTTACAACACCTGTATGTTCTCATTAAGATGCGCATAACCAGGCGACGGTGACTATCATTGGACCAAAGAATTGCTCGCGTTAATCGTCCATCTCTTCATAGGTCCATGGATGAACCCACTGAGTTCTTGATGTATGTTGAAAGGTGTATTAATGTTGAATCCTGACTGTAGGTGTCCTTGCAGTCATCATGAGGTGAAATTGTTGGGATGAGTAGGACCCTAACCATGTGCTTTCATACCAATGTCCTATTAGCCATCTTAACGCGAAGCCACTGGAGCCACAATGAAGCAACATGCTTTTTGATATTCTTTAAAAGAATACAAAGGGTCCAAGTCTGGTCTTACTATGGGACAATCATTTTTTTTTCAACTGGAACCTAGGGTACAGAGCCTAGAAATTGCATCCTTCAGCGGTCAATATGTGAGTGTTGTGAAGAAAAAAAAATGGCAGAAGTCCTTACACTATCACTCCATATATGAGAAATCATCAGGAAACTTATGAATAATTAACAAGTTTGTAATATACTGTAAGTATTATTTGATTACTTGTAATTTCCATCTCAAGCACTTTGATCATCTTTACCTCCTTCATGTATAGGTATTGCTTAAAGAACGGAGAGCCAGATACATCAGCAGATCAGATCAGTCGTCTGAATCAAGACAGTCATCCCTTAGAGTTTGCTAATGATGGTGATTTAGGAAGTTACTGGGTATCTACTCTGACCAATGGTAGAAGTATCACAGTGGACATTGATCTAGGGAGCAGAGAGTATCAGGTAGGTGTGATTTGAGTCCATCCACCCTTCCTGAGTTTTCCACTTTTTATTATTTCACGTTGTTATTAGTCCATACAATGCATGATGGCTTGGTGGTAGAGTGCCTTCCTCTTGAATGGAAGTTCTTAGGTTCATTCCTTTACTAAGTTATACAAAATACTTTCCATAGGTAAATATGCACATTCTCACTAGAAGTGTGCAATAGGGCTCGATAGGGAAGAGTTGTTATTTTATTTACTCTTGTCTTGATGGATAAAACTTCAAATGTTGACTTGAATTGAGGATTGGCTGTTGATCCTTTGCAGTATGTGATAGTTTGATGATGCAGTCCCAGCACTCTGGGCACAATATAATTACTCTAATCCGCAAGTTTCAAAGATATGCATAACAAGTAAACTTTCTTTCTTATCTTTATCTTTGATATTCTCCCAGGTGTTCTATGTAGTGCTACAGTTCTACAGCCCTCAGCCTATAAATCTGACCATCTCTCATCGCAGCGATAGCTCGTCTCCTTGGCAGGTTTGGCAATACTATGCCCAAGACTGTCAGAGTGGGTTTGGATTGGATAATAATGGAGACCTGGACACACCAACATCAGTCAACTGCATTCAGTTTCCAAGGTAATGAAGCATTTTTACACTATGTTGTTTGTTTGTATTTATTTCCATATAAAAAATAATAAGATACACACATGATCAAATTTAACAAATTATAAAGAATATGGAGGATGGCCCATTTCAGCAGTATTAACAGAACACCACTGTTGAGGTCCCATGTTGATGTTGATGTGATGAGATATAACCCTCCAATTATTGGTGAACATTTTGAAAATAGCTCTTTCACTTCTGTTTCCCTTTATTTCTCCTCAAGAGATCAGATAAAAATACAAAATACATAAAATAGACGATGAATAACGATGTATAAATAACAATTGTTCATCAAACAAATTAAAGAAAATGAGGAGAGAAATTGCCTAAAATGAAAATATCTTCTAATGCTGTGAGATACAATGTGTCATATTTGAATATATATTTGAAATTGTATGTCTAGAACAGGGACCTATTTTGTAAAACTGTTCAATATGTAATGCAACACTTTACCATTTAAGACTGGAATTCGCTAGGATGACAACCTTGTGTTCTTCCTGCCTGTTTTTAAAAGAACACATAATTTTGTAAATTTTTAATATCACAAAATATACCTTGGCATTAAATGAAGTTTTGATAGTATTCGTATCATTAAAAAAAACCTCCCCATATTTTTATTGTAGCCAATGCAATATTTAAAAACCAAGAAACCCATGAAGCTTGTTATATCATACTGTATTCTAGTTGTTTGTAAAGGCCTGCATAAATTACTGAAAAATTTTATGAACCCCATACCCCATTTAAGTAAATGAGTTGATTTTAAGTTTTTATGCATTATAACCATAATATGGTGGAATTGAAATATAAGAAAAATCTATGTGCTTCCATCTCTCAGATACCATGTTGGTATATAATGAGCTTAATGATATTTATTCACTTTCATTTTAGTGACATTCCATACTCCAAGGGGAACATCACCTTCCAGTTACTAGCCCCAGAGCCAGTAGCCCGACCAGGTTACAATGATTTCTATAATACACCTGATCTTTTGGAGTTTGTAAGAGCTAAAGAGGTTCGCGTTGTGATGGAAGGTCATTATCATATCAACCCCAACTCTGTGAGACATATGTACTACGGCATTGAGGAACTTACAATCAGTGCAAGGTAAGTTTCTCACATTTCATAATAATTCTTCATTTTTACCCTCTTTCAGGAAGCGTATATTGGGGAAGAAATTTATTTTCCATAGTGTTCAATTTGTACATTGTGAGACAAATTGCCCCACAGGTCCTCCAATAATAGTGACTCAATTATGTCATAAAATACATAAATGTATGTTATATGATGTCATAAGAATCATGTTTTTTATGCTTGGTCTGTGCAACTGTAGAAAAGTTGTTTTGTGCAAGCTTTTTAATAGAATTTGAGCGGTCATATCCCACTGACTTTGTACACAAAAAAATGATGCTTATTGTTGTTGCTGATCTCTTTTGCACCTTGTCTGAATGAGCATTTCTTAAATGAGGGCTATCTCACATGAGCTATGCAATTCCATAGAACTTTGAATCTTATTATTTCTGTCAGCATTAGTTGAAGCAACCATAATATTTTGTGCACTCAAAATAAATTCTTACCAGGTTCATTTCGCCTTGGTCAAGTGCAGTGTAATATGGATTTACTATAAAGAAATTCAACTCTAATATAGAAATGCTACCTTGAGATAAAACAAAACAAAAAACAGGAGAGTCTGTCTGAATCACTACCCTCTGATAATTTGTTGAATTGATTTTATTGAGTGATTGATTTTTATTTCTTTTATGTGTATAATTCAGATGTGATTGTAATGGGCATGCTGATACCTGTGATATCACATTAGATCCATACGTCTGCAACTGTCTTGATTCAAGCTTTACAACAGGAATTGATGTAAGTTTCATCTTCTGTGTGTTTTTATGGTTTTATTTAATACTTTTTACCCAATTAACAGGATTTGATTACAGTTTTAAATACATTTTTTCCCTAGCCTATGTTATCTTGGGATGGTGGCTCTATAGAGTAATTTCAATTTGTCACTTATTCTTTATTTGGTAGATGTTTGTTTAATTTCTTTTATAGTTTTGGTGATAAGCGGCCTAAAGCAAACAGTTTTTCATTTTTATACAAATTAAAGGTCAAGTCATCGTACTAAGACAAAGTTGGTTTGAATCAATTAGAAACAAAGTTTTGATAAGATGTAATGCTGAGTTCGTCACTTATTCTGTATTTTGTAGATTTTCGTTTACCGTAATTTCCTTTATAGTTTGATGATGAGTTGGATAAAAAAATTGTTGCTGAGACATTTTTTTTCACCTGGCTACAAAAGAGTGGAACAATGAAATTTTATACAAATTATTGTTTAAAAAATTAGTTTAATTCCAAATTGAACAGACACATATCTTCTTAATTGTCATGACATTATGAGCTTGTTCATGTAAAAATTTGTATACAGTATACATTAGATGGTTTTTGGAAAGTGAGAAATGTTTTAATTTCTATGCTTTTTACCATGTCTGAATGAGGACTTACTTAGACAAAATTATGTGTAATTTCTTTGAAAGTTCTTTGCTTTACGTCTACAGCCATACATGTATACTTGTTAGATATTTAATATTTATTTTATACTCTATTTAATCAATTTGAAGTTTCAAAGAATTGCAATGAAGTCATATCACCTATTTATTCAACATATTTAACTCTATGAAAAGTTCAAGTGCTACTTCAGAATCTCAAGTACTATAGCTATGGCTTTATAGTGATGTATTGCTTGAAGTCAGATTTTGGCAAGTATTCTAATAATGGTTGCCATCAATTTGCAAGATTGTCAGTTAGTGGGCGTCCTGTCTAGATTGGGGGCAGGAGTCAAAATCATTTACAAACACACATTCTAAAAGAATAAAAAATGAAGAGAGATAAATGTGTCTCATCTTCAACTGTTTCTAAGGAATACTAGTTTCGAAAACAAGTGAAAATATGGATGAAGCAACACATTAAAGAGTCAATTTACCTCTACATATTTGTGAATAGTTCCCTGTGGGACTCTCTAAAGATAATAAACATATTCATCAATGAAAGTTATCTATCAATATTGTGTGCATTACCCTACTGAACTTAGAATCTTTTTTGGAGAGATAGAGAGACATATTCAATAAATTCTTTCCTTATTGGTAATTTATGAGTTAGTACAGAAAAAATAAAGAACAAGATTGGAGATAACAGATGAAGTGTTGTAGTGGTGGCAATAATAAGTGGGCATCAATATTGTTTATATAATTTGTTGATTTTGAAGCTAAAAAATAAGAAGAAAATAATGATAGAGACAGATTATTAAGTGGAAATAATTAAAGCATAAAGCACTTAAAAAAAAAATCATATATACAGAAGGATAGGATGAGCGAGAGAGATAGAGAAAGAGAGGCGGTGGGGGTGTAATATATAGTTTGTGATAGAAATACATGTAGATGAATAGAAACATTTACTAGTGATCGAAAGAGAAAAAATAGAGTAAATTGAATCTGAGAAAAAGAATAAAATAGAAGACATGTACAGTTGTAAGAGATGTAAAAGAAAAAGAGATTCATGGGAAAAAGTATTTTAAAAATATATATGTGCAAATTGTGCATTATCCAAAGCGAGTGTGTGTAAGAGAGAGGGAGAGAGAGTGAGAGAAAGATTTAGAGTGAGAAAGAGAATGATTTCATTTGTTGACACGATCCATAATATATTTTTGTGAAATATTAGAATATCACACAAAAACCACATTCATATACAAATTAAAAACAGACACATACATGTACGTGCAGAATCACATGTTATTCATCAAGGTCAAAAGTTCACAACTTGTTATTTTCCTACTTGGAAATGTAGTGTTTTTATGCTTGTTATGTTCATAACTGATCAGAGTGTACATCATTTTTTATAGTGTCTGTGTGTTGTGGAAAGAAATAAATATAGGATCAAGGAGAATGCTACGATTGTTCATAGTTTGCTTATTCATGTAAATTTGAATATATGTTTAGCTATAGACATCAGTGTTGGGTGTTATTTTGAATGTCATAAGTCTCAGAAATTAAAGAGCTATTCATTAAAAATGTATTTCACCACTCTTTTTAAAAATATACACTTGCTCCTGGCATATTTATGATTGTCTTGAAATTCATCTTAAAGGATGAAAGTTCATACTCTCTGATTTACAGATGGAAACTGGATGAAAGATGAATTATGGAAAAAATCTGGTTTAAGTTGTCACTGAGGAGTGTGGGGGTGGGGCACTGTGGGAGGCTAGTGGTATGGGATTTATGAGGGTGCCATGTTATTATAGACAGATGGACCATGTGTTTATAGGATTTGTCATTTGTTTGGAGTAGTTTATGAGTGGTTTAGGATGGGATCAAATCTCATATGGAGTTGATTGATGATGCTTGGCTGACCATAGGAAACCAGGGACCAAATGCACAAAACCCACCACAAATGCTCGCTTGAACTCCCCAAAAATGTCCTCAACTGGTATTCAAAATACACCTGAATAAGAGTAAAATTGAAGGATTGACAATGTGTTATTTTTAGAAATTATACACACAAAAAAATGTTATCAAAGCATTTGTAAAATTAAAGCAATCTCAGTGAGGATTCGAGGTAACCATCTTGTATTCTTTGTTCAAGTGATTGGTTAACATTGGTTTGACTTTTTAAAATATCTGAGCTAGAAGGTCACACTTGTCACCTGTGTCTGTGATATGTTACAAAAATGAAGCCCAGAAAAAATTGCGTGCGAAAATAATTATTTAGTGCTTCATAAATTGAAATATAAAGTGACAGAAAACACCATCTTAATTTCATCCCATACACTTATGTGTACTATTTAGGCGTCTATAAGACACCTATTTACAAAATCGGGGTTCGCCTTGTAGTTTTAGCTTTTCATTCTCAATAATGGTTGTTTTCAGGGTTTATTAGTTCTAATACATGCACTTGTACACATGTATCATCTTGGTTTGAGAATTTTTTAAATCGGCTGCTCACAAAGTTAAACAATACCTTTAACTTCATCAAATAAGAAATTGCTTGAAGTATCTGATGGGAAATGATACTACTGCAGTTGCTATTGAGTACAGAGGTCATCATCAAGGTGACACAAATATATGAATCAATATAAAATTAGTAATAAATACTGTGAATTTTCTGTGCTCTTTTTAGTGTGTTTATGGGAAAAGGATATGTTCAAAACACATGCTCATCAATGATTTTGAATTATTTATAATAACAAGAAAATAATTTGGTTCTTGAATATACCTTATTGATTGATTTGAAATTGAATACATTATATCAGTATGTGATACTAACCGCTCTCTGGTGAATGGATTAATTGATATCTTATTTTTATCTTGTTTTGATTACAGTGTGGCCAGTGCTTACCTCTGTACAATGACAAACCTTTTCGTCATGGTGATCAAATCAATGCATATAACTGTAAACCCTGTCAGTGCTATGGACATGCCTCAAGTTGTTTCTATAACCAAACCCTTGATGATTCACCTGACAGACATGACAGGTAAGAATGTCTTGTTCCTGCATTTCTGCTTTAATTGTTTGGTCTTTGGTGACTTATGGAAAAACTTGATGTAGCAAGTACATGTATGGTAAATAGCAAAAAGAGATGCCAACTGTTGAGTGTTTTGTAAAGCATTTTGTCAGTATTAATATGAACTGAAAAATTTGCTCTTAACCAATCAGACACAGAGATTTTAGTAGCTTATAACAAAATAATTTGACATTCCTTATCATTGTAGGGGTGGCGGAGGGGTGTGTTTCAACTGCCAAGATAACACACAAGGTCAACATTGTGATGAATGCATAGAAGGGTTCTTCAGACTTGATGGTGTACCATTGGACTCTACTGATATCTGTGACCCGTGTGAATGTTCTCTCAATGGCACAGTAGCAGGGAATCCCATGTGTGAAGAGGTAAAGTAGTATTAGTACAGTGGTGATGGTGGCGGTAGTGGTAATGATGGTGGTGGTGGTAGTAGTTGTAGTTGTAGCAGTAGTAGTAGTAGTAGTAGTAGTAGTAGTAGTAGTAGTAGTAGTAGTAGTAGTAGTAGTAGTAGTAGTAGTAGTAGTGTTGTTGGTTGTGATGGTAGTAGTAGTAGTTCTTGTAATAGCAGTAGTGGTAGTGGTGGTTGTGGTGGTGGTGGTGGTCATAGTAGTAGTTTATATATAGTGTGAATCAGAAATATATGAATGAAGGAGGAGGATGCCCTAGAAGTGAGCATCATAGTGCAAGTCAGTATCTGTAACCCTTCATAAGAGGGGGAAATGCTGACTGAAATAGATGATGCTAATGATGATCATGGAAGCCCTTAGGATCCAGCAGATAAGGTAAGATTTAAGGTAAGCACCTGATCAGAGCAGCTGTGCTAAATCCAAGGTAATAATACACACTGCTCAGAAACATTGTATCAGCTTTTATTAAGTGGATGGTGGGGGGGGGGTGAGGTCTCCTAGGTCCCTCTGAACACATGATGAGTTCAACTCATAAGAATTTGACATGATGTTTTCTGATTTTTCCAAACCGAATTAATTTAAATCATTTACATCCACAACAGAATAAAAACCTTACAAATATATACAAAGTAGAATGTAAGAAAAATTAACAGAGCTGGTTTTTGCAGATTTTTCTTCAAAATCTTGCACAACTTTTAAGACCAAAAAATCATGATGCCAGTGTAAGGTGTTTTGAATTTACACTGAGGTGCTCCAAGAAGTAGTGGTTTTCACTGCAATTATAGATCACAAGGTTATGAGTTCAAATCATATTTAGGTGCTAAAAGGAGTAGTGGTTTTGTACTGCTGTCTTGAATTACAAGGTTATGAGTTCAAATCCTATTTAGGTACTCCAAGGAATAGTGTTTTTTCACTGTTGCCTTGAATTACAAGGTTATGAGCTCAAATTTAGGTACTCCAAGGAATAGTGGTTTTTCACTGTAATTATAGATAACAAGGTTATGAGTTCAAATCATATTTAGGTGCTAAAAGGAGTAGTGTTTTGTACTGTTGCCTTGAATTACAAGGTTATGAGTTCAAATCCTATTTAGGTGCTATTTTATAAGGAGTAGTGGTTATGTACTGCTGCCTTGAATGACAAGTTTATGAGTTCAAATCCTATTTAGGTGCTATAAGGAGTAGTGGTTATGTACTGCTGCCTTGAATTACAAGGTTATGAGTTCAAATCATATTAAGGTGCTAAAGGAGTAGTGGTTTTGTACTGTTGCCTTGAATTACAAGGTTATGAGTTCAAATCCTGCATTGGTGCTCCAAAGTGTAGTGGTGTTGTGCTGTAATCTTGAATTACAAGGTTATGAGTTTAAATCCTATTTTGGTACTCCACAGATTAGTGGCTTTGCTTTTTTACCCTGAATCATAAGGTTATTAGTTCAAATCCTATTTAGGTTATATAAGGAGTAGTGGTTTTGTACTGTCGCCTTGAATTACAAGATTATGAGTTCAAATCCTATTTTGGTGCTAAAAGGAGTAGTGGTTTTGCACTGCAACCTTGAATTACAAGGTTATGAGTTTAAATCCTACTTTGGTGCTCTACGGAATAGTGGTTTTGCACTGCAACCTTGAATTACGAGGTTATGAGTTCAAATCCTACTTTGGTGCTCTACGGAATAGTGGTTTTGCACTGCAACCTTGAATTACAAGGTTATGAGTTCAAATCCTACTTTGGTGCTCTACGGAATAGTGGTTTTGCACTGCAACCATGAATTGCAAGGTTATGAGTTTAAATCCTACTTTGGTGCTCTACGGAATAGTGGTTTTGCACTGCAACCTTGAATTGCAAGGTTATGAGTTCAAATCCTACTTTGGTGCTCTACGGAATAGTGGTTTTGCACTGCAACCTTGAATTACAAGGTTATGAGTTTAAATCCTACTTTGGTGCTCTACGGAATAGTGGTTTTGCACTGCAACCTTGAATTACAAGGTTATGAGTTCAAATCCTACTTTGGTGCTCTACGGAATAGTGGTTTTGCACTGCAACCTTGAATTACAAGGTTATGAGTTCAAATCCTACTTTGGTGCTCTACGGAATAGTGGTTTTGCACTGCAACCTTGAATTACAAGGTTATGAGTTCAAATCCTACTTTGGTGCTCTACGGAATAGTGGTTTTGCACTGCAACCATGAATTGCAAGGTTATGAGTTTAAATCCTACTTTGGTGCTCTACGGAATAGTGGTTTTGCACTGCAACCTTGAATTGCAAGGTTATGAGTTCAAATCCTACTTTGGTGCTCTACGGAATAGTGGTTTTGCACTGCAACCTTGAATTACAAGGTTATGAGTTTAAATCCTACTTTGGTGCTCTACGGAATAGTGGTTTTGCACTGCAACCTTGAATTACAAGGTTATGAGTTCAAATCCTACTTTGGTGCTCTACGGAATAGTGGTTTTGCACTGCAACCTTGAATTACAAGGTTATGAGTTCAAATCCTACTTTGGTGCTCTACGGAATAGTGGTTTTGCACTGCAACCTTGAATTACAAGGTTATGAGTTCAAATCCTACTTTGGTGCTCTACGGAATAGTGGTTTTGCACTGCAACCTTGAATTACAAGGTTATGAGTTCAAATCCTACTTTGGTGCTCTACGGAATAGTGGTTTTGCACTGCAACCTTGAATTACAAGGTTATGAGTTCAAATCCTACTTTGGTGCTCTACGGAATAGTGGTTTTGCACTGCAACCTTGAATTACAAGGTTATGAGTTTAAATCCTACTTTGGTGCTCTACAGAATAGTGGTTTTGCACTGCAACCTTGAATTACAAGGTTATGAGTTTAAATCCTACTTTGGTGCTCTACGGAATAGTGGTTTTGCACTGCAACCTTGAATTACAAGGTTATGAGTTCAAATCCTACTTTGGTGCTCTACGGAATAGTGGTTTTGCACTGCAACCTTGAATTACAAGGTTATGAGTTCAAATCCTACTTTGGTGCTCTACGGAATAGTGGTTTTGCACTGCAACCTTGAATTACAAGGTTATGAGTTCAAATCCTACTTTGGTGCTCTACGGAATAGTGGTTTTGCACTGCAACCTTGAATTGCAAGGTTATGAGTTCAAATCCTGCCTTGGTACTTGAAGGAGTAGTGGTTTTGAACTGTAGCCTTTAGTTACAAGGTTATGAGTTTAAATCCTACTTTGGTGCTCTACGGAATAGTGGTTTTGCACTGCAACCTTGAATTACAAGGTTATGAGTTCAAATCCTACTTTGGTGCTCTACAGAATAGTGGTTTTGCACTGCAACCTTGAATTACAAGGTTATGAGTTTAAATCCTACTTTGGTGCTCTACGGAATAGTGGTTTTGCACTGCAACCTTGAATTACAAGGTTATGAGTTCAAATCCTACTTTGGTGCTCTACGGAATAGTGGTTTTGCACTGCAACCTTGAATTACAAGGTTATGAGTTTAAATCCTACTTTGGTGCTCTACGGAATAGTGGTTTTGCAATGCCACCTTGAATTACAAGGTTATGAGTTTAAATCCTACTTTGGTGCTCTACGGAATAGTGGTTTTGCAATGCCACCTTGAATTACAAGGTTATGAGTTTAAATCCTACTTTGGTGCTCTACGGAATAGTGGTTTTGCACTGCAACCTTGAATTACAAGGTTATGAGTTTAAATCCTACTTTGGTGCTCTACGGAATAGTGGTTTTGCACTGTAATCTTGAATTACAAGGTTATGAGTTCAAATCCTACTTTGGTGCTCTACGGAATAGTGGTTTTGCACTGCAACCTTGAATTGCAAGGTTATGAGTTTAAATCCTACTTTGGTGCTCTACGGAATAGTGGTTTTGCACTGCAACCTTGAATTACAAGGTTATGAGTTTAAATCCTACTTTGGTGCTCTACGGAATAGTGGTTTTGCACTGTAATCTTGAATTACAAGGTTATGAGTTCAAATCCTACTTTGGTGCTCTACGGAATAGTGGTTTTGCAATGCCACCTTGAATTACAAGTTATAGACATTTAAAAGGTCTTGTACTTTCTATGGGGATCCTCAAATTGGCAAACATGGTTCAAAATTGCTGATTTTGTGGACAACTCTCCATTTGTTTTGTACACAATTTTTCAGATTTTCCCCATTATCTTTCAAATTGCATATTGCCTCATTCTGAGCATAATATATATCATAGGAAAATATAATTCACATCACATATGTTAAGGTCAGGAGAAAATAATGTGAAATATATATAAATATAGGGTTGTCCACAAAATCAGCCATTTTGAAACACATTTGCCAATTTGAGGATCCCAATAGAAAGTACAAGAAGACTTTTTAAATGTCTATAACTTGCTTATTTCACAACCGATTTTGATGAAACTTGTTTTAAATTGTTCCTCTCGTTTTACTCTTTCCAATAAGTTTGCTTCTCTTCTTGAGTTTTGGTTTCCTTTAAGAGTTAAAATCCTACTTAGGTGTTCCAAGGAGTAGTGGTTGTGCAATGTAACCTTGAATTACAAGGTTATGAGTTCAAATCCTACCTTGGTGCTCTACGGAATAGTGGTTTTGCACTGCAACCTTGAATTACAAGGTTATAAGTTCAAATCCTGCCTTGGTGCTACAAGGAGAAGTGGTTTTGCAATGTAACCTTGAATCACAAGGTTATAAGTTCAAATCCTGCCTTGGTGCTTTAAGGAGTAGTGGTTTTGAAATGTAATCTTGAATTACAAGGTTATGGGTTCAAATCCTGCCTTGGTGCTATAAGGAGTAGTGGTTTTGCAATGTAACCTTGAATCACAAGGTCATAAGTTAAAACCTTGTCATGGTGTTCCAAGGAATAGTGTTTTGGCACTGATATTTGAATCACAAGGTTGTGAGTTCAAATCCTGCCTTGATGATCAAAGGAGTCATGGTTTTGCACTGTTACCTTTTGCTTCAATCATTCGTTTTAAGTCGATTTGGCAGGGGGGAACTGGGTGATGATAGAGATATATTGAAATTCCAAAATGTATTGGCCCCTCAAAAATCAAGCACATTTTCTCATAACAGTTACTGTACGTAATAAGTTACGTGTAAGTATTTGTAGCATTATCATTTCTGTGGTGCTAGTTTACTCCCAGGTGTTTCTCAATCGATCTTTTGCTATTCATAATATACTATTAACATAAGAATATTTACAATTCACATCAATTATGAATATTTTCAGGTGAATGGTCAATGTAACTGCAAGCAGTATACATCGGGTCGTACATGTGATACCTGTCAGAATGGTTACTACAATCTAGATGCTATAAACCCTGATGGCTGTGAGCCATGTCAATGCATCTCAGCTGGTACAATCAACTCAGATATCTCATGCCATCAACAGACTGGAGTGTGTAACTGCAAACCTAATGTCATAGGTTAGTATATCTCAAAGTGTTACTCTTTAACAGAGTCTTTTTAATTGATGTTACATGTCCATGTACCATTGTACTTTGTTTAAATAACAAAATAGAAGTTTTTGTTTCTATTATCATGTCAGAAAGATGTGTTTGAGATCGGACTTAAGAGCAATACACGTTAACATGCATACGTGACGCAGTGGTAATCTGATCTTAATTGAGCAATAAAAGTTGATTGATTTAACGTGCAATCAGCTACTGTATGATTTTGTTTTCTCAAGCTGTCGTTAGTTTTACGCCTTACAATGAATTTCTATAAGCTTGAATGTCTTTTTTTATTATGTTTGTAAGGAGGATGACATGATGTGGGGGGGGGGGGGTAGATGCTTGGTGGTGATTGTGGAGGAAAAAGGATTGTGAGATAAGAAGGTACATGTATATCATCCACTTTCAATGGAAGATCCTCCATGGATAAGTGTTTCAGTTTGTGTGTGTTTCAACTTATAATTTGCACACTGTTTTTCTAGATATTTTTTGTACTGTAACATGTGTAGTGTTCTTTTATGTTGCTTGCTTCTGACTGTGATACTTCTATTGCTCTTTAATACTTAAGGGAATTACTTAGAAACAAACTGTTTTCACCCTTCTTTAGGTGACAAGTGTGACCGTTGTAACTATGGTTTCTATGACCTTGCTGCTTCTAACCCATTTGGTTGCCTGCCATGTGGTTGTGATCCTGATGGTTCAAGTAGTATCTACTGTGACCCTACCAACGGTCAATGCCAGTGTAGACCATCCACCCAGGGTAGGACGTGTGCTGAATGCCGTGATGGGTTCTATGGCTTGGCATTAGGTGGATGCTCTGAATGTGATTGTGATGATGCTGGGACGGAGCCAGGAGCACCATGTAACAAGGCTACAGGACAGTGTGTCTGCAAGGCTAATGTTCAGGTTAGAATTATACCACCTAATGGTAGTCTAGAAAAAAATTGGGATTTTGACCATATAAAGCCACACTGTATGGCTCTGATTCTCAAAGGTGTATTTTTTAATGTGTTAAGTGCATTAGTTTTATTTCATTGGGGCCTATCAAGCGTGAATTTAGCCCTCTGTGACGAAAACATTCATTTTTTTTACCCTTTCTCAGTACATGCCCTAAATTAAGACATGAAATCTTCATAAAGTATGGTTTCAAACCAATGATTCAAAACCACCCATTCCTGTGAGAATACAGGACTGTGTATTGAATTTAATAGCAATTATTTGTTTTGGAATTTAGATTAAGACTCCTATGGCCGCACTGCCCAATCTTGACAGATACCAAATTTACAGACTTTTCTATTGCATCAAATATTCTATAACCAAATCCATGCAATTGAACAGTAGTGATATTTGCAATGAATTGAAGTTAAATGTTCATTTTTGATTCCTTAATTGTAGAGTTAATATTGATCTTGATTGTAGGGTGTACGATGTGACCAGTGTGCCCCATCCTATTACAATCTCCAAGCTTCCAATTCTCAAGGTTGTTCACCATGCTCCTGTAACACCGATGGCACAGTCAATGGCTCGACCTCCTGTGAGGCCGTCACTGGTCAGTGTGAATGCAAGACCAATGTCCTTGGACGGACCTGTAATTCCTGCGCTCCAAACACCTTTGGTCTTGATGCAGACAATGTAGATGGTTGTGAGTCTTGTGGATGTGATGCTACTGGTACACAGACAGGATCAAATGGAGAAGTGTTGGTCTGTGATCAGAATTCTGGACAATGCTCTTGTCTGACAAACAGACTTGGAAGAATATGTGATGTCTGTGATGAAGGTAGGTTCATGGTTTGACTCTCCATCACAAATTGATCAATACTTTGTAATGGGAATTTTGAATAGTCAAAATAGGACAGGTGGGGGAGAGGTGAGGGTTTTTTTTAAGAAAGATGATGAATTTCTCTACTATAGGTCATATTTTGAGGTTAAATGTCTAAAGTTGACCTTGAAATGTTTCCAGCCTTGCCGTTAGGTATTGTCATTCAATATGTGTCCCACTTCAGTACGCAGCATGTTATGAATCATTTTAGAGCTGAGATTCTGTTCTTTTAAACTATTGGCTCACCAGAGGTGGAGCAATTTATTTTTGTTGCCTTAGAAGCGCCGATTTCAAACATTGTCAGAGCCTTATCTCCCTTTGGTAAACCATTTATTCCTATGAATAATTTAGGAATCAGTCCCCTCGTGTCTATAAAGATTTCTCTGAACCCGGGTCAAAACAAAGCTGTCTTTATTCTTAAAAAGATGAATCACTTACCTGTACCTTCTGCTCTATTACAGGGTTTTATGTTCCCCCCTCTGATGGGCGTGGCTGTCTGTCGTGTGACTGTGAACCATTGAGTACAGAGCCTAATTCATTCTGTAATTCATTGACCGGTCAATGTCAGTGTCGACAAGGAAACCCAGGTGTAACAGGGAGAAGATGTGATAGCTGTCTGGAAGAGTACTTCAACTTTAACCCTAATACAGGAATGTAAGTTACATCTCTTCATTCACTGCAATGTTTAACTTTACTTATTATTGTTGTTTTCATATTTTAAAAATTTCTTTTCACCAGGAGTTTATTATAGCTTTGCAGTCTCCAGTTCAGATAATCTTTAGAATGTCATTATTGTTATTACATGTATTGTAACAAAATGTGTTCTAGATGCGAAGTATACACATTGTGCAATGGTGATTATGGCAAGAAGCTGTGATATGTTGTCGACCATTTGATCTTCTGACTCTCTCCCCTCTTATTCAAATTCCTGTCTACTACAAATTTATAAAAAATAATAAATCTACCTTTTTTTGGTAAAACCGAATGCATGAAATACATCCATTATTGTATTTGAGCATAAACATTTTATGAAATAAATGGCAATAGTACCATGATCTCCCTACTTGAGACTTACTAATAAGCCAAAATTGATCACATACATTTATTACTAGACTGGATGCATTCTCATCCATTTTGTTTGATCTTATAGGTGTTCACCATGTGACTGTGACCCTAGAGGTAGTGTGAACACAACATGTGATTCTAACACTGGTCAGTGTGAATGCAAGGATCTTGTGACTGGTAGACGGTGTGATACATGTCAGACATCATCAAGTAATCTACAGGCTTCTAATCCTCAAGGATGCTCAAAGAGTAAGGATAAGCTACAGGCAAATCAGATTGTAACCCAATGATGATAGTAGTCAAACAAAAGGCAAACATTTCTAATATGGGTTTAAACTTGATTGTAAATGCCAATTATTTGTAGTAGGACATTTCTCTGTTCAAAAGAAAAATCATTATCTTTTTAAAAAATGAGCATATTTTGCCTACTTTGTGATATTTCTGCATACTTTATGATATTTCATTTTGTTATTTGTCCTAATGTATCATGTTTTTACACATTTTGCTGATACATGTATTTCTTTGCATGTATGTGATAAATCTCATCTGGTGCCCATTGACTTCACCTGACCTGAGTGCATTACTCAATTTTGACAGCATGAACCTTGATAACATACACTATTTCATCAAACTCTCTTTAAAACTTTGTACATTGTACTAAAAATATAATGGTGATATAATGAAAGTCTAGTTATATTGTAATCGGTTTAATTGATCTATTTGTGTGTTTATTGTTGATCATCCAGCTCCCGCCCAGCAGCCTCCTCCAGTGTGGCAAGCAGTGAATCCATTCTCTATCTTACTAACCTGGGGTCCTCCTGATGAACCCAATGGTAACATCCTAACCTACTTGGTCTTCAGGAATAACACTCTCGTCTATAATGGATCAGCTGCCAATCCTCTAGGTAAGGAATCTCTTTATTACATTAATCTACTACATGTATATCAACACTGCCTAGAAGGTGATTTAAAGTGATCTTTATTAGCAGGTGGTCATTATGAACAGGTACCTGTACCATAGGAACTGCTTTTCAGCCAATCACAATAAATTAAAGTTGACAGATCTGACAAGTTTTTGGACAACAAATTTTGATGAATAGCCCTCTTTACTTTACTTTACCCATATCCACCAAGGTAATGCATGCTCACTGGAAATTTTTTCATTATATCCACATTATCAGCATTGAGCTCCTAATTTACCTGAAGTGGTTTATAAGCCGGGGATGTTTTACAAAAGTTTAAGTTTGACTAAAAATCACACTTAAGGACGTTCCACAGTTAAAATGAAGTCCATGTCATTTTCACCAAATTTTGCACAGAGTTACTTTGGTATCTATGCATTATGAAAATGCAAAAACTAATATAGGTTCATGTGCTTATTTTTTTTCTACGGGACTTCAAAGTTGCGGTATTTGAATGATATGAAATGTTGCGCAATCATGAGAATTATGCCTCTCTTAGACCTCACGAATTCACCAAATGAGTTTAAATCATCTTTACCCAGTGGATACCGCATCAAACTTCATCAAATTTTCAAGATATATAACAAAGTGTATTACAAAGTAAGAAAAAGTCTTTTAATTGGTAAAACTATATCTATTTGGAGTCAGCAGCGCCCTCATTTGGCAAGAATGGTGCAAAAGCTAGGAAAAAACAAATCTTCAAAGACGTGAATCTACTCAAAAATAAAAAAAAAGTATTTTATAAGCTGCACTTTTTCAAAATCCATGTCATTTTTATCAACTTCGGCTAAACTGTAGAGGAATGTATATGGAAGATGTAGGGAAATTAAAAATATGGGGTCCATGTGCTCGTTCTTTAACTATGAGTGTCAAAAGTGTTGCGACTTTGCATGAAAATTGCCTAAAATGCGCCGAAAACATGCAAAAGTCTCATAATACCGTCTGAAATGAAAAGGGTTCCCGTATTTCGCTCCCAAACATTCAAAATCCATGTCGTTTTCATTATACTCTCTAAATTTATAGAGGAATATATTCTAAAGCTGTTAAAATATTAAAAATATGGGGTCCATGTGCTCATTTTTCCAAAGTATTGCGAGTTGGCTTGAAAATATTGAAATCCACCTAAAGTGCGCCGAAAACTTGCAAAAGTCTAATAATACCGTCTAAAATGCGAATGGTTCCGTAGTTTTGCTCCCAAACATTCAAAATCCATGTCATTTTCATCATAATTTCTAAATTTGTAGAGGAATATATTCTAAAGCCGTTAAAATATTAGAAATATGACGTCCATGTGCTCGTTTTTAAGTTACCAGTGTCCAAAATATTCCGAGTTGGCTTGGAAATCGCCTAAAATGCGCCGAAAACATGCAAAAGTCTCTTAATACCCTTAACAATGCAAATGGTTCTATATTTCGTTCCCAAACATTCAAAATCCATGTCATTTTCATCATACTCTCTAGATTTATAGAGGAATATTTTCTGAAGGCGTTAAAATATTAAAAATATGGGGTTCATTTGCTCGTTTTTAAACTATCAGTGTCCAAAGTATTGCGAGTTGGCTTGAAAATATTGAAATCCTCCTTAAGTGCAACGAAAACGTGCAAAAGTCAAATAATACCGTCTAAAATGCGAATGGTTCCGTAGTTTTGCTCCCAAACATTCAAAATCCATGTCATTTTCATCATACTCTCTAGATTTGTAGAGAAATGTATTCTAAAGACGTCAAAACATTAAAAATATGGGGTCCATGTGCTCGTTTTTAACTATCACTGTCTAAACTGTTGCGAGTTGGTTTGAAACGGCCAAAAATGCGCCCGCGAAAACAAGCAAAAGTCTGAAAATACCGTCCAAAATGTCTAAAATACGAATGGTTCCTGAGTCCTGCTCCCAAACATTCAAAATCCATGTCATTTTCATCATACTCTCTAGATTTGTAGAGGAATATATTCTAAAGAAGTTCAGACATTTAAACTATGGGGTCCATGTGCTCGTTTTCAAATTATCAGTGTCCAAAGTATTGCAAGTTGGCTTGAAACAGCCAAAAATGCGCCGAAAAACAAGCAAAAGTCTGTTAATACCGCCTAAAATGCGAATGGTTCCGTAGTCTTGCTCCCAAACATTGAAAATCCATGTCATTTTCGTCATACTTTGCACATAGATATCATAGCACCTGAATATTTCAAATATGCAAAAATCAACATGGGTTCATGTGCTTAATATTTTGCTATAGAGCTTCAAAGTTAACCGAAATGGATGTTCTTAAGAATTGCGCATTCAAAAGAATTTGGCATTTTTAGACCTCACGAGATCACAACAATGAGTTTAATGCTTTATTACTCAGTCAAAATCCATAAAAATTTCATCAAATTTTGCAACATGATTAAAATTGTATCCTTAAGATGGATAATCTATTTATATTGCTTTCAATATTGTTTGCTCATGTAAGTCTAACAGTACTCTCAGTTCTTAGAAATTGTGGGAAAGATATCAAAAATGTGAAATTTCAATAACAAACTTGAGCAGTAAAAGAAATGCTGCACTTTATTCAAAACCCATGTCATTTTCACCAAACTTTGCAAAGTTGTAGAGGAAGGTATACCTAAGAGGTGCAAACATTAAAAGATATGGGTTCATGTGCTTGTTTTCAAACTATCAGCACTCTTATTAGAGCAAATGTGCTTCTTAAAACACTCCCAAAATGCGCTAAAACTTTGTATCCATGTGAGGAAAAATTCCGAACCACTCTACCATTTATTCAAATATTTCATCATACTTTGCAGCACTACAGAGAAAAGTATTTTGACATTTTAGAGGAATAAAAAAAAATGGTCAATGAAATAACTCCAGTTTATTAGCTTCATAAAATAACACATCGGATCTGCAGTTAGTGCAGATAAGGAGAAAATTCAGCTCACAATACCTAATGCTGATTAATCACCAGTTCATCCATTGTGACGTCAGCGCGCAGAGTGTAAAATATGCGCAGATCATGATGCGCACAAACATAACTGTGGAACGTCCTTAAATTCCCAGTTGTGTATGATATATGATGCATCACTGCAGATTATGCACAGTAGATATGTGATACTGTTTGCACCTAAACATGACTTAAGTGAATATTTGTTAAACACCCCTTTGTTATGAATGGTCACTGTATTCTTCTTATAGTTATGCACCATAGTAATCAGTACATTGAAGGAATTAGATCCTACAACTTACCTCATCACTTTACCATGGTAAAATACTTTTTGAGTATAGATTAATGTTTGTCTCTTCATTCTCTTTCTTTCATCAGGTATCCAGCAGTTTGAGGATCAGAACGTTTCTCCCTTCACATTCTACAGCTACTATGTCCAGTCAGTAAATGAAGCTGGTCGGGCTACTAGCCCCACGGTCATCGCCCAGACACCTGATGCTATTCCTGCTGGTTTTGATGTCTTGGTCATCACCAACATCCAGGCACGGTCAGCAGACTTCTCTTGGTCTCAACCCGCAGGTCAGTGTTTAGTATCATCATTATTGATGCTGTTAAATTCATTTATTGATGATTTAAACTGATGATATGTGATAGAATCTCTTAAAAAAGAGTCGCAATCCCAAGCCAAATTCCTGTACTAAATTACAGATAATTGAAACACTACGCTATTCAGTTTAAATCTCCTGGATTCACACATTTAGACTGCCAAACATACAAGATAGAAAGTAATGGATCAGGAAAATACCTTTATTATCTTTCTCCATTTCTCAACCTCTCTCTCTCTCTCTCTCTCCCTTTCTAACTCTCTATCTGTCTCTTTCTCTCAGGTTCTTCTCTTTTTCTCTCAATGTGGTTTTATTAAAAAAAAAGCCCTTGAATGCTATTGATACCTTACCACAGCTGAATGAAAACACGAGTAAAACATCTTTTTTTATGTTCTTTCATTATGCATTGTTAGTTTGTATGGTATTAGAAGAAAATCTGTGTTATTATACAGGTATTCCTGATTCATAATATCTACCATTGTAATCCATACAGATATATCAGCTACTGTGACCCAGTACATCTTGACCTCAGTGACCCCTAGCAAGCCAGACCCTCCAACACAACACTTCAGTGGTCTAGCAACCAGCTACCAGGCTATAGACCTCATTCCATTCACCAACTACACCTTCTATCTGACTGTGTGTACCCCTGGATCCTGTGGACAGGGGCGACCCACCCTAGCTTACACCCCTATGGCACCCCCTCAAGGAGTCATGGATCCTAATGCTACTGCTCTAAGCCGGAGTTCTGTCTTTGTGAGCTGGGACCATCCTACAGAAGCTAATGGTAAGCGTTAAAACTGTGCGTTCAACGTGATAACTTGGCCCGTTCTGATTAATAGTTGTGATTGATCCACATAATCTCAACAACAAAAAGACAGCGGCTCCAAAAGCTAGAGTGCATAAACATGTACGTCGATTCAAATTATTTTCTTTTTACATGCATCTTTGTCAAATCAGTGAGCTGCTTCTCATTTCCAAATGATATCTACATTTCCTAGAGGAAGAGTGATTGACTTTGATGGTTTTCAGAACTTGAGCTTGATCTGAGCCCCGTTTCATAAAGAACTTACAACTGTTGTAACTTTGCCATTATGGTAACTACCATGGAAACCTTGGTTCTGATTGGCTGCTGATGCCTGTTACCATGGTAGTCGCCATAATGGCAAAGTTACAACAGTTGCAAGTCAATTATGAAATGGGCCCCTGATCAGTCTTTTGTAAGACAGGGCTCTGTTCTATCCTAGGAAATAAGGCTCTGCCATTTTCTTTGAATAAGTATATTTGTAATGGCAAAGTGATATATTTACTTCGAATTCCACAAGTTCATGAACTGGTCCATTTTGTATTCACACTTACCAGGAATCATCACTCACTATGAGCTGTTCTTCCGAGGCTATCCTGGACCAGATGGTATCATAGACCCATCAGAGACTAGGATCTTCTACCCTGCAGGATGGTACAACCCAAGACCGATCCTGACACCCCTAGAGGATCCTGCAGAGCCACCTGTTACTAACTTCACCCATACTGGTCTTGATGCATTCACTCGTTACCAGTACAGGGTGACTGCTAGGAATCTAGCAGGAACAGGACATAGTGGTTGGACAACCGTTAGGACTGCTGAAGCTGGTAAGCTTGATTGTCCATTACCCAGGAGAATACTATTATGCCTATTCGGAAGACAAGTAACTGTTGTATTTTTGCCTATTAACTAATTTGCGAAGTAAACAATAATTTTGCCAAATACTAGTAGGCACAGAAGTTGCGTCAACAATGATAATGATAATAATAATAATCTGGTTATTTATTAGGCACTTAAGACATAAGTTGTAAGTATGTAAGCACTTAACAGATTTAATATTACCATGGTCATCAGATTCAATCAATTATTTCTGCAAAAAGGTGTACACATCCTCCACTCCCTGGGGAGTAATCCAGCCCATTGCCAATGAGGTGCACACAATACCAAACTAGCTACAATGACTCTCGCATCTTACTAAAGCAAAGCAACTATTACACTTGTCCGAGTACGACACTCAAAAGATCAGAAGTTAGAAATACAAAAAAAGAAGTAGCAAAGAGGGAATGAAATACCAAATGCTTATTAGGGAGAAGAATATACATGTAGCAGTCATTACAAGCTAATCGTGTATGTTACTTTAATTTTGTTTTTCAGCCCCTCTATCCACACCAGCCCCATCTGTTCTTGGTGTATCTAGCTCAGAACTCAACATCAGCTGGTCTCAGCCTCAGGATAATGAGATTAGAGGTGTAGTCATCAGCTATAAGCTCTATCGTTACATTACATCAGATGATCCATTCGCTCCTCCAGAAATACAAGAGGTAATCCTGTTCATGCTAGGGTTGGTTTCAGTCTGTTTTTCTTACTATTTTTATTAAATTAATTATGTATTTTTAGTTCTCCAATCTCTTATCAGTCTACATTGCATTGAAACTCCATATGACATGACTTGTACTTATATATAATTGAATATTTTCTTGGATGATTCACAATTTCTTTTAGTTGATTCATTGACATATTTTTCCATTAGCCAGCTAAGTTACCACTAGACAAGGAAAGTCCTCAACCTTATTGTGGTACAGTGTAATCTATTCACAAATAATAATCTTTTGTTTCCATGATATTTACCTACAGTTGGTATATTCTGGTGATGGCAATGGTAGGTTCTTTCTATTAGGAGGTCTTCAGCCCTACTCTATCCATTCATTCTCTGTGGAAGCCTGTAATAGCATTGGTTGTATCCTCAGTCCAAGGGCCAATGGGAGGACACTTCCAACTGGTAAGTGTGCTGTAACACAAAACCTGTCAATTGATTGTAATGTATATTTACATGATTGATTGCATTGATAGTGATGGTTAATCATTTTTTAAATCAATCATATAATCAATCTGTAAGCTTTGAGTTACTCTTATAGGGTTTGAGCTTTGAAGGTTTGCATGGAGTTAAGACTGGATGGTGAGATTTGCGGTTTTATAGGGTTATTGAGAATGATATTAATATTGTGATTATAGTTGATGTTATGTTTTGTGTAAAGCTTTCATGATTGGCTTATTGTGCAATTTTTCATTGTAACAACTCTCTGTCTTTGAACCTGTTCTTCATATAAGGAAATTAGATTGAATTCAATGCTAATAATATTTTGTATAATTCAATGCCAATAATATTTTGTATAATTCAATGCTAATAATATTTTGTATAATTCAATGCTAATAATATTTTGTATAAAAGAAAGCAATTTTATTTCATTGCTTTACTTTTACAGCTCCAGAAGGACAAGGACCTCCTTTGGTTGATGGTTTAAATTCCACTGTCATGCAAATCATATGGAACCCCCCTGTCATGCAAAATGGACCTGACCCATCTTATCAGGTTCAGCGTGTTGTAGCATCACTGAGCAGGACTCCTCCACGTGTGGAGAGGGGTGCTAGGTTCACTGGTGGAGGATACTATCTCTTCTCAGGGAACATTCTTCCATTTTCATCATTTACTGGTAATGACCACTTACTATTCTTTCTTAATTCGTAATATTCAAACAGTAAGTCAGAGTGAGAAACTTTCTCCTGAAGATATATTGATGCTTCATTTATGACAATCAAGGGAAATTGAAGTCTTTAAACAAAAGACACAAAGTTTGTTATTCAACAAATTGTGATTTCTTTTCTGGAATCGGTGTTGATGATTGATGAAACATACATTCTAACATATAGCACTGTGGGCAAAATTTTTCATTCAAATTTTGTTTATGAAGGATATTATGTTGGACGCTAAATTTGAGTGACATGGACTTATTATCTGGTGTATACTGTATTGTTTCTTTCAGGTATTGAGTTTGAGTTCCGGGTGACCCGCCCCAGTGATGCCCTATCCCCTGTCTCAGCCCTCCTGATGTTTGCTGCCTCCAATGGTGAACAGGAAGAGTTGATCATAGTCCAGTTGAGAGAGGGGCGACCATGGTTCATCTTTGACCCTCAAGGGGGTATAGCAGGTGCCACGCCCATGGATGAGGGAAGGACATATGATGATGGTCTGTGGCATAAAGTCAGTATCTCTCGGGCCGGGAGTGTTGGAAGTATCACTGTGGATGATACATACACAGGTAAGAATATGATATCATTAATGCTCTTCGTAGTTTGTTTGATTGTTTATGCCATAATGTGTTAATTGACCACAGCGTTATGGAACCCTCGTTCTGTTGCTGTGTACCCGTGATGATGATGATGAATTGCTTTAAGCTTTAATTTGTAGATTGTTAGACTTCAGATGTGTGCAATTGTACACCTGGTATTTTATAATAACATCCAAGTGTCCGCTCTATCATAAGTCATCGGATTACATTACTGTCCACTTTTATTCTGTAAATTTTCTGAAAGTAGATATTTTCAGATTGTATGTTACTTGCTGAAGTTCTTCAATAATGATAGCCTCATTTGATATAATGAAAGGTTTACAGTAGTCAATGCCCTCTTACGAAGTAAACAACTGTTGAAATATGGAACAAAAGAGAGCTTAGTCTGATAGCATGCTTTGTAGTACCAAATCAAACAGGATGTTCAATTGTTAAGAGCCCTTGTAATGAAGGGATTATTAGATTAGGCTAAATGTGGTACAGATTATTCTGCACTTTCCTGTCATAAGAATCTTCATGATACTATGTGTTTTTATTCATGGGCATTGGATGGGGATACATGTATTACAATAGCTCTCATACTCCTTGTGAAAGAGGTTGAAAGGGCTATAATGACACATTTTTAAAGTAAATATGGTCTAGCAGAATAAATGATAAATTTTGATTGACTGCTGCCAAACAGAAAACTACCGACTAATTCCACCTAAATGATCATGGTTGCTCTGTTATGGATCAGGTAACCTACTAGTGTTTCTTGGCCTTTGGTATCAAATATTTAAATTCATCAACAAATGAACTGACTAGTAATCCTTGAACATTTTATTCTCTGATGCAGGTACTGTCACAGCCCCTACAGCATCGACTATCATAGGAGAAACTACAGGCCTCTATGTGGGCGGTCTCCCTGTGAACTTTGACCTCAGAAGATCAGAAACAGAAAATCTAGCTGTTATAAGGACCAACCTGATTGGGTGTTTGAGGAATATCCGAATTGAGACTGCACACGTACCCACCCCTGTTTGGAGAGATTTGGACTATTCCAGTGCTTTAGAGAGAGTACAGGTTCCAGGGGGTTGGCAGGGTTGTCCGACAGAGCTGGAGAGGGGTGTTCACTTTCTTGGCAAAGGTAAAATAGATACCTATCATTAGACAATATCCATCCGTTTATCATAGTACTCTTTAATATTGAGTTTGCCAATTCAGTTTCTTAAACTCTTTGTTTTTACCTTGCTATAAATGTAGCTGTTCCTAAAAAATGCTGTAGTGAACAGGTTAGTGAACCAAAATTAAGCTTCTGAATTTCAAATCTGGTTTTTATTTCAAAACTGTTCTAAAGTTTGAACTCCAGTTGGAGCAGATACCCTCTAGGAAACATTAAATGTTTAAGTAAAAATAATCTTGATTTCTATAAAGTTGGTAGCAATAATTTTACAGTCACAAAGACCACAGAAATAAGAAAAGGCCTGTTATGAAAACTAAAGAACTGAATAAATTTAACACTTATTTGCTTGATTTATGCAAAGTCATAACATTTGATGAAAAATATGTGTCACAGTTAAAGGATAATAAACATAATTTAGAGGGAGGATAACCTCTCACGATATATCTGAAATATTATAGCCCTTTATCAAATCAAGGTGTCTGTTCTCCTCTCCTTTCCCATTTACTCTATATTATTCCTTTGATAATAATATTTTACAATCTTTCCCCATCATCTGACTTGCATTCACATTTTTTCCCCTTTGCTCTGTTTTCATCAGTTTTCTGTCTCATTCCACACCTTTTTGCTTTACAGGATACCTTACATTGCCTGAAGGTATTTTGAATGGAGGAAACAGCTTCACTCTAAGCCTTGATATAAGAACTCATTATCAGACTGGTCTAGTGTTGTTTGGATATCATCAGACTGGTAGCTACTTAATCATCCAAATTGTTGGTGGTAATTTGCAGGTTAGTGAAAATAAATATATGAGCAGGACCATGTGACAATATATATTCAGTCAGCATTTATCATTGAATTTAAATTGTTATTAAAAATGTTATAATTGAATGTATCTTTCTGTTCCTGAGTCTCACATTCACAATTTGTTCTTAGATCAACAGTAAACTGTGGTTTATGTATAAAGAGTTGTATGTTACTACTTTGTCTTTTTGCATCTTTGTTTAACTGTCAAGAAAAATTATTGTTCGATTCTTCAATCGGTGTTTTCGATTAGCAAAACTACTGATAAATCAAACAACTGGATATGTAACAAAAGGAGTAACTGTTTGCATGCTTAAGCATAACTCTATTTTAATGTCAACCTATGTATAAATAATTACTATCAAGAGTGAATATGATTTGAAACATATTTTGGCAAGTCATCAAAGTGTAGTTCCTTTAATTTTAATGTTGAACTTGTAATGCGAGTGTCATTTCTTAAATCTGCCCAGGGAGGGGATCTTTTGTAGTGTTATTGGTAAATGAAAGTGATTTAAGTACATTAGAAAGATATTAGAAGCAGATTAAGATGCAGATTACAAAATTTGTACCATAATGAAAACAAAATGAATAGATAAATTAAAAGATAATGTTCCCTTGATTTGTTATTTATAGATCAAAGTGTCTGTTGGTTCCGGTTTACCTGTTGTTCTTTCCATACCAAACACTGCCCTCTGTGATGGTTTATGGAAGAGTGTCATGATTACCAAGGTTGGTAACCAACTGTCAGCATCTATCAATGGTGGAGTGTCTTCTGGTATCCAGCTTCCATCCTCATCTCTCATCCTTTTCTCTTCACTTCACCTTGGTGGTGTTAGAGATGAATCAGAAGCAGGAAGATTCCTTGATGGTATCAGTGTAAATGCACAAGGTAGAACAAACTTACCAATTGTTGTTGAATTAAGAAATTTGTTTTTAGAAACATGAAATAAGTGTAATGATCTAGAAATAGATGTTTTTTTTAAACCTAAACTTCATGTATTCCATTCTTATTTTTGCATTGGGTCTTGTTTTATTTTTCTTATTGTGAAATTTGACACAACTTAGCCTGTAAAAGATCAATGATCTCATTAGAATGATAAAAGTGTTAAAACTTTAATATAATTATTTAATTCTCTAAGTCTTTTATAGGGACCATCTGGTTCCAGTGAGAAACATGTTGAGTCTCTAGTGATGTTTTATTGAAGGATAAGGTTCTTTGGATGATATTCTTATTATTCTATGTATGAAAAAAAAGTCATGCCTGTATAGCATTCATCACTTACTTCCTGAGAAGTCTCTAAGAGCTCTAAAATAATGCATCATAATTACCTTGCCTTTATCAGAGCAGCTGCTATGCATAATTCTTAATTATTCATGCTCCTTATTTTAATGTATTCTTTGATCATCCTTCCTTCATAGGATTTGGTGGTTGTATGATAGAGGTAACCATTGATAACACTCCAGTAACCCTGACATCTGATAAGACAGACATCCATAATGTCTACCTAGATAATGCTAAAATGCTCATGTTCTCCATTTTACTGTACCCTTTAATAATCTATCCCTTACAGGTTTTGGTGGCTGTATGAGAGAGTTGACCATTGATAGCATTCCAGTAAACCTTACATCTGATATGACAGGCATCCATAATGTCTACCTAGATAATGCTAAAATGCTCTTGTTCTCCATTCTACTGTACCCTTTAATAATCTATCCCTTACAGGTTTTGGTGGCTGTATGAGAGAGTTGACCATTGATAGCATTCCAGTAACCCTGACATCTGATAAGACAGACATCCATAATGTCTACCTAGATAATGCTAAAATGCTCTTGTTCTCCATTCTACTGTACCCTTTAATAATCTATCCCTTACAGGTTTTGGTGGCTGTATGAGAGAGTTGACCATTGATAACACTCCAGTAAACCTGACATCTGATATGACAGGCATCCATAATGTCTACCTAGATAATGCTAAAATGCTCATGTTCTCCATTCTACTGTACCCTTTAATAATCTATCCCTTACAGATTTTGGTGGCTGTATGAGAGAGTTGACCATTGATAACACTCCGGTAAACCTGACATCTGATATGACAGGCATCCATAATGTCTACCTAGATAATGCTAAAATGCTCTTGTTCTCCATTCTACTGTACCCTTTAATAATCTATCCCTTACAGGTTTTGGTGGCTGTATGAGAGAGTTGACCATTGATAACACTCCAGTAAACCTGACATCTGATATGACAGGCATCCATAATGTCTACCTAGATAATGCTAAAATGCTCTTGTTCTCCATTCTACTGTACCCTTTAATAATCTATCCCTTACAGGTTTTGGTGGCTGTATGAGAGAGTTGACCATTGATAACACTCCAGTAAACCTGACATCTGATATGACCGACATTTATAATATCTACCTTGATGGATGCCCTCCTGTCACAAGCGGTGCCATCCAATGTTCTGATCCACAATCAGAATCCATCTATCTGGGAATCGGGAGGAATGTCACAGATAGTGGACTTAGTATATTTACAGGTACTATTTATCTATTGACTGTATAGCAGTAGTGAAAGTATGTGCTTCTTTTCTGATGCTGATGGGCTGATAAAACCTTGTATCTCAAAATTTAAATATTTTGATGACAGCTCAGAATAAGCTAGATTTTAGTGTTATAACATGGGTAGCAACCTTCTTTTGCCTCGAAAGAGTTCTTTACAAGTATCAGAAGACCGTTTTCAGACAGTATGAGATTGCCACTATTGCTATAATCTTAAAATACAGCCTTTTCTAAGCTGACCTCAAAATTTTAAGATTTTGAGGTACAAGGTTTTATTAGCCCAGCCATGATATCTTGACTTGAGATTTAACTTCAGGTTTCTCAATGAATACAGATAATGTGAGAAATTGTGAAATATCATTGAATTATTTGTTCAAACTTTGAATTTTGTACTGGTTTTCTTGAATTGGCATTAGCGCAATTAGTGATATTTCTAATTTTAATAAGAATGTGACAAGAATACAAGAGATCATTATTAGAAGATGGTATTGACCGAGATCTTAAAGGTCAAGTCCACCTCAGGAAAATGTTGATTTGAATCAATAGAGAAAAATCAGACAAGCACAATGCTGAAAATTTCATCAAAATCGGATGTAAAATAAGAAAGTTATGACATTTTAAAGTTTCGCTTATTTTTAACAAAATAATTATATGAACGAGCCAGTTACATCCAAATGAGAGAGTCGATGATGTCACTCACTCACTATTTCTTTTGTTTTTTATTGTTTGAATTATACAATATTTCAATTTTTACGAATTTGACGATTAGGACCTCCTTGCCTGAAGCACAAAATGTTAAAATAATGGAATTCCACGTGTTCAGGGAGGAATGAAACTTCATTTCACATGACAATGACGAGAAAATCAAAATATTTCATATTTCATATAATAAAATACAAAAGAAATAGTGAGTGAGTGATGTCATCAGTTCCTCATTTGCATACCGACCGAGATGTGCATATAACTGTTTTGTGAAATGAAGCGAAACTTTAAAATGCCATAACTTCCTTATTTTACATCCGATTTTGATGAAATTTTCAGTGTTATGCTTGTTAAATTTTTCTCTTTTTATTCAAATCAAGTTTTTGTTGGGGTGGACTTGTCCTTTAAACATGTTGCACATGATAAGGAGATGAAATGAGCTGTTCTTTGATTTATCCTGTACTGTGTTTTTGTTATCTTTCACAGAGTATCTCTACCAAGTAATAGCTACTAACATTGCTGGGTCTTCTGATGGTCCATGGGCTGCTGGAAGAACTAGAGAAGGAGGTTTGTCTTTCAAAACAAATTTTAGATGACTCTTTAAGAGTTGTAAATTATAGAAAGACCTTTTATCTGTTAATTTCTCAACATTCATAAGAGCAATGAGATTATGTTTAGTCTTCAAAAATCTTAAAAAGTTAAAATTTCTATGCAACAGAATGATATTACAAATGATTGAATGAGAGACAAGTTAAAGAGTTGTGTTAATATTAAATCATGACAATTATATGATAAATCCGCCAAATTCATGTGGTATTACAGTAGTATTTTATTTATCATATATGTTTTGTATTTATCATATGTTTTGTATTATCAGCCTTCAAATTTGCTCTCAGTATTTAGACAAATAAAAGCAAGGATATTACAAATTAGATGTGTTGAATGACAGAATATGTTGCTTTTCATTTGTCTGAATCCATGAGATCAGTTGATGAATAATCATTGCTTAAAAAATACATTCAAATACATTCATATGCATATTAGAAATGTCACACTCATTGTTATATCTATCCTTGAATTTTTCAGCTCCTACTGGGCTGACCCAACCCATTGATCCAGTATCCATCACAGGCTTTGTTATTCAGCTGCAATGGCAGAGACCCTCAGGCAATACAGGTCTACTCACACAGTACATATTATCAGCATATAATCAAGATCTACCTGACATAGCACCAGTTCAAGCTTTCTTCACAGATACTACGATGTCAGAGAACATAGGTAAAATCAAAAGCATCTTAAATGATTCCTTTTGCCTGCTTGACATTATCAGGCTTTATGTTTCAAAGTTTAGCAGAGGACATTTTAGTGAATGAGCATTAAATAGTTGATTACTAATACTCTTTAATCAGCATATGCTTTTTTATCCCCATTAGATCAAGTTTTTACAGAGGGATGAGAATTAAATTTTTAAATGTTTGTAACGTTGATCAGAAGGTATTTGTTTGTATGTGCAAAGAACTTCTTGATGTCCTGTGGTCACAATTTCTCTCCTGGTATGAAATGGAAAAGGTAGTAAGTGCGGTGAGGTGATTTTGACTATAGGTGGGGAAAAAACTCAATAAATCACAATATCTTATTTGTATTGTTTGCTTTCTAGGTAATATCACTAATGTTGTCCCATATACTGACTATGATGTGACTGTGACTGCATGTACAGCTGGAGGTTGCTCAGAAAGTACTTCAGTCAGTGTGAGAACTAGAGAAGAAGGTAGGTCTATCCTAAGGTACATGATACTTCCATTATTGTAAGTTTTACATCAGAATGAAACTGCTACTTTTTTTGCCCCGTATGTAAATTCTAAGAATATCTCAATTCATCATCTCTCTGTAACTGCAATTTCATTATTAGGATAAACAAATCCTAGATTTTGTTCATCAGTTTATGAAGAATAAACTTAACTGAAATTTGAACTGATTTGAAATTTTATTTCATGGAAATAATATAGATATATATTCAGTAAATATAGCAACAGTTTAAAAAAAAGTAAAAAAAGTAATTCAATGTGTATATTATATTTTCCGGAAAATGTGTGGTTTTATTTTCATGAATAAAGTTGAGTGTAATTAAAAAATGAAAATACTTTTGACACCTGGCAAGTTAGAAAATTTTTGAGGTATTATAACTCATTTGCTGTTAATTTCTGAATTACTTGATTAATTTCATGATAGCTCCCTCTGGTGTCCAGTCACCTGAAGCGCTTTCCAAGACGGCCCGTAGCATCGTAGCAGGATGGGCATTACCAGAGAGACCAAATGGTATCATTACATCCTACCAGCTTCAGCTTGATGGTGTTACAGTCTACACAGGCACAGCACGTAACTACACACTCACAGGATTAAGTGTCTTCAACCCTTATAGACTCCTTGTTATAGGTAATTATATTTAGATTCTGTTTTTTAAACAAAATGATATAACCTGATAAGAGTTTGCCATAAAAAAATCAGTACACTCTTTTATGAGTCTCAAAATGGGTCTGATTCATCATTGTTCATCCATAATTATCAGAAATAGATTAATTAAAAACGTAACTTAACTCCATGCATTTACAATATTACTGTTTGAATTCTATTCACATAAATATTAAAATGATATCAGTTAATTTTATACTCTTGTTCTGTTTGGATTCTGTTTCATATGCAAATTTAGTAACTAGGCAGCATCAACAGGACCTAAGAAAAACACTGACATATTAATGAGCTTGTTGCATTGCATTATCAGTTGAATGATCTTTTATTTATATTTTGATCCACCCTATTTTTAAAATAAGGTATTCTGAAACCAAATTCATCTATTTTGCAAGTAAGATAATCTTGATTCCATTTCTTCCTTATTTTCAGCTTGTACCCAAATAGGCTGTTCATCCAGTCCAGAGGTTACCATTACAACCTCTCAACTCCCTCCGTCTTTTGTCAACCCACCTACTCTATTCCCCCGCAGTCCAAGGTCTATTGAGGCACGATGGACAGCTCCATCTCAGCCTAATGGCATCCTACAACATTATGTTCTTTATTCATCAACTGTGAGTGGTGGAGTAGGGGATCCAGTCTTCAACACATCTGATCTATTCACTGACTTTCTACTTGATGACCTCACACCAGGAACAGTATATTATATGTCAGTAGCTGTAAGTATCACTTGCTTTTTCTGCAGAAGTTCACCCTGATATCAATATATATCTTATTATTTCATTATTGTTCTATTCATTGCAAATTATTTTCACTATTAAATCATATAGTATTCTTCCTTATATATTTTTAGAAAAGCTTTTAAAAAACATCTTTTTTGTAGTTTGTAGATGTAGGATTGTGTAACTCTATTCAATTCAATGATTGTAAGCGAATTGGGCCTTGTGGGAAAAGCGCAGTATAAATAGTGAGTAATAATATATTATTCTTCCTTATATAGCACTTAAAATGTAAATTGAAAGAAATCTCTAAGCACTCATAAACAAAAGCAAGATAATTTAATGTGTCATTTCATCTTTGTAGTAGGATTGTAGGTAATAAGCATTTTCAAAGACACCATATATCTGCCTTTCTTCCACAGGCATGTACTGGTGGTGGATGTACAGTCAGTGATCAGAGCAGTGTAAGGACAGAAGAGAGTATTCCAGAGGGAGTACCAGCACCAATCATAACAGCTACTAGCCCATTTGAGTTGGTTGTAACATGGACTCATCCAACACAGCCAAATGGTAGGTCTAAAATAGTGCACTATATTTATGTCAACCAGTATTACCACTAAGTGTAATTTTAATTCTTTTAGACAGTAATTGACCAAATGGGTAATCGGGAAGATGAGGAAAAAGTAATAATTTTACCGAAGTGGATGTTCGACCAAGTGAATGTTGGACCAAAGGCAATTACACTAAGGAAATAGTATTTTCAAACTAGGTTAGCACTGACGATGTAAGATATACTAGAAAGTGTGATGACTAGCTCTTATGGGCAAATTCTCCAATTAACACCACAGAATACACATAAATCCCACAAAGTAGCAATTTTTCTCACATCATTTCTCAAATCATTTGATTCTCATATCTCTGACAGGTGTAATCATCAGCTATGCCCTGGTGCAGAATGGCATTGTGATTCAAAACTCCACCGCCATGTCTTACTCCGCTTCCAATCTCGCTCCATGGAGTCTACATGTCTTCAGGGTAGAAGCATGTACCTCCAAGGGGTGTACGTTTGGGCCAGAGGCGTCTGGACGTACCCGTGAAGCCCCGCCCCAGGGTAGCATTGATCTTACTGTGTTTACAATGAATTCTAGGAGTGTGAGGGCTACCTGGACCTCACCAGCCCAGCCTAATGGTATGCTAGTCTATGAGGTTCTCTTCACTGGTCTGTTCTATATGGCACCAGGTTAGTCAATTCAAACATTCATTAGTCGTGATATGAGGTAGGGTTGGTCCAGGATTTTGTCATAAGGGAAGTTGATCTATGGGAGGGGGAGGGTGGGATGATGGCAAGCTAAATGAAATGGGAGGAGGGGGAGGGGTTCATTTAAAAAAGAGGTAATACCAGTTGTGCAAAGAGTGTATTCCCTGTTACAGGCATGCAGTAAAGCAGCACTTCAATTTGTTGCCAAATAGGGCACATATCTCTTGTGCACTCTTGAATCTGCACCTGATCCAAGATAAATGGTTTCTTTTACCAGTCTGTTAAAATGATTAAAGACTGAGGAACTGGAACTAATTCAAATGTCTGACATTCAACTAATTTTGTTTATAAGATATCACATAATGACTGCTTTGTTTCTTGATAGAATTTATTACCTTTCTGATTAAAAGCATACATTATTCTGTAATCCAGACATTACTGGTTATCATTAACCTTTAACTTTTTATCTCCATCTTTTAAATATGCATACAGAAGCCAACAATTATGCTATTGTAACAGAGCAAAGAGCCCTGTATAATGGAACTATAGCCAATGAGATCGTAGAAGTTACTGGTTTGATCCCACACTCAGCATACTCCATTCAGGTTAGAGCTTATAACACAGAGGGCAGCATTCTCAGCAATGAAAGGACCGTTACCATGCCAACTGGAAGTAAGTCATGCTAGTAGGAAATATATTACATTGAAATTTAGTCCAGGATAGAAACGATGTGTGATATACTTTATCTCTGTGTTATTTGCATCGTTTTCATTGTCTTTACTTCATAAAGAACCTCTTTCCACAGACAATATAAGTAAAATAATGAATGAAACTTTACAAGTTGCTAGCTCTTACTCAATGCTATGCCTTACTTTTCTTTTAGCACCTGATGGTGTCCTGCCTCCTATGTTAACTGCTACTGGACCTACATCGATCCAGGCTACATGGGATGAACCCGCTAGGAACAATGCCCCAGGAGTACCTTCATTCCAACTCAGATATAGACCTGCAAACCAACCAGGAAACCAAATTGAGTGAGTGTCAGAGGTGTTAAATCATCTAAAAAAGGGTGTTATCAAAAGTTGAAGTGTAGTTGTCTTAATAAAAGGAGTTCATTGCTGAGTATCCAATTTATGATTACAATATTTAACATGCTTTTGGAATCAGTAAGACAATTTTCACTCAATATGGGGTTGATAAAATTTATGTGTTGACACTCATAATGTATGAATTTAACAGTTTATCATGCAGCAAATCTGACATAACTGTTTGTTTCTCTTATATTTTCAGTGTGTTTAGCAACTCAGTACGAGTGATGAGCTATACATTGACCGGTCTACAGGCATTCAATGAGTATGAATTCAGAGTGATCGCTATTAATAATGCTGGGCAAACCCTCAGTGAATGGGCTTCAGTATTCACCAGGGAAGATGGTAATTTTATTTTTTACTTGTTTTCCTTATTTTGGTCAAAGAATAGATTGCGCATTATGTAGAGGTGTTGTGGCTCAGTGGATAAGTCTCTGGACTTTCAACCACAAGGTCTGGTTCACTGCAGCACTTGCATCCTTTGGTAAAGCATTTATATACATTTGCCTCTCTCGACCTAGGAGTAAATTGGTACCCAGTAGGAAGAAATTCCTTGAATGCTTGAGCGCCCAATTAGAGTACTCATGCCAAAGCCAGGTAATAGTATGCAATGCTTAGAAACATTGTATTAAGCACTTTATAAATGTAAATCAGATTTAATCTTGGTTTATAAATTCATAAAGGAGCGACAATCTGATGCAATCATGATAGTTTCTGAAATTTTTGATGGAGGCATACATTTTTTTCTATGTTCAGCTGAGAATCTATTAAGGACGTTCCACAGTTAAAATGAAATCCATGTCATTTTCACCAAACTTCGCACATAGATACTTTAGAACTTGAATATTCGAAATATGCAAAAATTAACATAGGTCCATGTGCTGGATTTTTTGCTATAGAACTTCAAAGTTCACCCAACTGGATGTTCTTACAAATTGCGCATTCAAAAGAATTTGGCATTTTTAAACTTCGCAAGATCACTACAATGAGTTTAAACCTCTATTAATCAGTCAAAATACATGAAAAAGTCATCAAATTTCGCACGTGAGTTAATAATTGTATCGTTAGAATGGAGAATCTATTTATAGTGCTATTTGTTTGCAATTTTAAGTCTAACAGCACTGTCAGTTCTTAAAAATGGCGTAAAACATAACAAAAACCCAATCTCAAAAATGTGAAATATTAATAACAAACTACAAAAGTACAATAAATGCTGCACTTTATTCAAAATCCATGTCATTTTCACCAAAATTTGCAAAGTTGTAGAGAAAGGTATACCTAAGAGGTACAAACGTTAAAAAATAGGGGTTCATGTGCTTGTTTTCAAACTATCAGCATTTTAATTAGAGCAAATGTGCTTTTTAAAACACCAAAAATGTGCCAAATGTTTTGTATCTATGTGAAGAAAAAATCAAAACCACTCTACCATTTATTCCAACTCGGGGTCATATTCGTGATTTTTGGCAGCACTGAAGAGTACAGTATTTTGAAATTGCAGAGATATTTTTTTTAATGGTCCATGGAATAATAAAAGTTTTTTAGCTTCATAAAATAACGCATCGGATATGTAGTTAGAGTGCAGATGATGAGAAAAATCAGTTCATATCCACATCTAATTAATCACCTGTTCATCCATTGTGACGTCAGCGCGCAGAGTGTAAAATATGCGCAGATCATAATGCGCACTAACATAACTGTGGAACGTCCTTAAGTTAAGATTTTACTCTTATTAACATAAGAAATATTAATAGAATAAAACGTTATTTCAAAATTTAACAAGAATTGTAAATTTTCAGACAGAAGTACATGTATTAAGACAAATCCTTCTTTCCCCTTGTAAACAAGAATAAGTAATGTGATCATAGGCCCACATATTGCTATTATATGTAATGTATTTTGTTTGTGTTTAGTACCTGGTCCCATAGACCCACCTATGGCTACTGATGTACAGGCCTATTCAACCATTGTGACATGGGAGTTTCCTGATACACCTAATGGCATCATCACATCAATCAGACTCTATCAGAATAATGTCCTCAAAACTATGGTCAGTTATACATCTCCTGATTTATATCTTAGTAATGAAATAGTTGAGTTCACATGTCATAATTATGTTTGTCTAAAGATGTCAAAATTGTGGGTTTTTTCTCCACATTATTGCAGCAATATGCAGTTAGAATTTATTACATCTATTAGCCCAAACAAGAAAAGAGAAAAATTGCTGTCTCAGATGCTGTAATCTGCATTCATATTGATTTTTCAAAGGGTTGGATCTAGTGTATATACATATATGATGCTTCATTCCACTTTTTGCCCTACATGTACCTCTCATATTTCCTTCACCTTTTAAATTTTTATTTATTTACATTAGAATCATTCACTCTTCTTGTTCACAGTCATATTCCTAAACCAGGTAGTGTTACAGCTACACATACATGTATGTTTCATATTTATCTATGTGATGCTTGACTTGACATTGATTTCATATTTTTTCCCCTCCTATTTCAGCTTCCTGGTAACACTACCCAGTTGTTCATTGATGATCTTACACCTTTCACTGACTACATGTTTAGTGTTGAGATGTGTAATACTGTTGGATGTACAAGAAGTCCTGACTCAATCACTTACACTACTCCACAAGCTGGTAAGGCTCATTCAGGCATCAACGTTTTGAGTTCATATTTGATGGGATATGAGGCACCCCTGAATAAAGAGATTAGTTAAGGAATACTTGTCTATTTTTTTTGTAATTTGACAGACACAGTAGAATTTGAATTTCATCCGTACATTATAAAATTGCAATTCTTTATATACAGCTGGACATAAGCAAAAAGTTAAATTTACATATTGGATTCTAACCTTTGTTTATTTATTATTGATAGTTTAGTTCAATTTAATACCTTATTATTACCTGTAGGTCTCCTGTATCATATTTCTATATCATGATTAACAGGCTTTAGTAATGAGTTTCAGCCAGGTTTGATTTCTAACATACAGGTAATTAATTACTTTTTTCTCTCTCTTTCAGCGCCTACGGGTCAGTCACCTCCAGCACTCTCTTCCCCTACACCCACCTCTGTCCAGCTCTCATGGTCACCCCCATCCATGCCTAATGGTATCCTAACAGGTTACCAGATTGAACGTCGTCATCAAGGTTTCACTGCTATCTTCTCAGTGGTCTCCATAGCTCCTGGTGCTCCTAGAGTCTACTTAGATCTATCTGCTGCCATCACACCTTACACAGCGTATGAATACAGGGTCCGGGTGACCAATGCTGCTGGGAGCTCTACTAGTCAGTGGGCCAGTGTCATCACAAAGGAAGCACGTAAGTTTATCTGTAGGAATAATGGGCTCTGAATGAAGAATTTTGAACATCTCAAAGCACACAGCTAACTTCTAGAAATTCAAAATACTCTTTCTAGATAGAAGACATAATAGAAAGTCGGGAAATCATCACTCCCAATGAAGAAAAACAAATCATGGAACATCATAACATATTATTCATTAGTGTAATTAACTTTACTTGATTAGAAGAAAACTCACATGGAATAGCCCTCTCTCAGATCTACTAGTCTTAGAAATGTTCAATTTTCTTCTGAGAAAACTCATGGAAGGTCTGGGATTTTTGAAAATGTTAAGGTATATGAACTTTACTAAATTTGGTACTTCCAAATTGATATCTATTTTTATTTTTGTTAGCTCCTGGTGGTGTACGTGAGCCATCAGTGACAGTCCTTGGACCTGATTCAGTGATGGTCTCTTGGGAAGAACCAGCTCAGAGTAATGGAGAGATCTTGAGCTATACTATCAGGATGCCTGATCCTAGAATCTACCTAGACCAGACAAACCTCACATCATACACTGTCTACAACCTGGTTCCTTATACTCAATACTCAGGTGAGTCCTATATTATTGTTGGATTTCACTGAAAATGAAGTTATATCTATGGGTAATCAGAAGAGTAACCACCAACTGGAAAAAATCATTTCTGAGGTCTCTCATACATAATAATAATAATAATAATAACGTATTTCTTGTATAGCGCATATCACATTATGTCATAACGTCCCTATGCGCTTCCAAAGGACTTGGATATTATTACCCTGGCTTTAGCCCCGCAGCCTTTTACAGCGCGGTGGCATTTCAAGAAATGAATTCCTGCCAGGTACCCATTCACCTCACCTGGGTTGAGTGCAGCACAATGTGGATGAATTTCTTGCTGAAGGAAATGACGCCATGGCTGGGATTCGAACCCACGACCCTCTGTTTCAAAGTCAGAAGACTAATCCACTGGGCCACAACGCTCTACATGGGTCACATGTGCATGCTTTATGACATTGCTTTATAAATATTGTGATAATAGTATAATGGGTCCTTTTCAATAATGTAGAGTTAATTAAATTAATGTGTAAATATAAAGTTAGAGTTAATTAAATTAATGTGTAAATATAAAGTTAGAGTTAATTAAATTAATGTGTATAATATGAAGTTAAAGCTTTTGTCTGTAATGAATCACTTTACATTGTATTGATGTGCTTTCACAGTGACTATTGAGGCATGTACTGCAGGTGGATGTACACAAAGTAATCCCACATCAGTGAGGACTGACCCCACCCTACCATTTGGGCAGATGTCTCCTAGAGGTGATGCTATCACACAGACTTACATCTCTGTCATCTGGTCTCCTCCTATTAGACCAAATGGACCTAACATCCGTTATGAACTCCACAGACAGAAGCTTAGACAGCCACTGAGTACAGGTATATGTATATATTAAACACTTATTTTACCTCGAGACATCTATTGCATATTACTGAAATCTGATACAGAATGGCTGTTTCATAAAACTATTTGTAAAGTTATACATGATCCACTGAATGCAAAATTGATTGCATTTCCTGTCTTTTTGTTTATTTCAAGTCATGATATTGATGATTTTGTTTTACCTGATTACTAAGAAAGCCACTAGCACTATAACCAGAAATCAGTGGGTCACTGGATTCAAGATCAATGCTCTACCCACTGAGTTATCAAGCCTCCTTAAATTTCTCCAGAATTTAATGTGCTTCAAAATCACTACAAATATTTGTATGCAGTTATTGAAAAAAAAATCAGCTTCTGTTGAATTACATTTATTCATTAGTAATTTACTTGTTATGTTGCACTTTGTAATAATAATGGTTGCTTTTCAGGACTTTTCACACCAGTACATACATATATCTCCTGTATTTATTGTTCTTGTTGAGTAGGTCCAGTTCAAGGACTGAATTTCTGGGAGTTCATCTATGCTGGAGATGATACAACATTCCAGGACTTTGGATTGTCTACATTTACCACATACATCTATCGAATCACTGTCTACAATGACATTGGGTCAGTGACCTCTGACCCTTCTGATGAGGTCACGACCTTAGCTGGTCAACCAACTGTAGCAGGAACAATCACTGCTGTGGCAATGGACCATATATCAGTCTTACTCAATTGGACAACTCCTTGTAAGTTTATTATTTCATTATACCTTTTGTGTTATGTAGACCAAATATGATTGATGCTTTAAAATCACAAGATTGAATTAAATGTGACTAATAAGCCCTTCTAACAAATCTTCATTTAATTCAAATTCATGGGCTTGTAAATTTTATGATATGCAATGCATTTACATAATATATTCATATAAAGAGGTGTTCTGCATATTTCAACAAACAAATTAGTGGAAGGATGGGGGAGCCCATCAGATGCTAGATTTTAGTAAATGGAAACAAAAAGTTTTCATTGAATTGAAAACCACTGACTATTTTTTCATGAAATATTTTTAAATGTGGCTTTCATTTACCCTCTTCCTCCAACATCAGAAGTTACTTTAAATATTTTACATCTTTTCACTTTTTTTCTACATCCAGCTTTACTAGAGCTTCAGGGTGATGTTGTAAACTACTTCATCCTGGTGAGCTCTCCTTTTAGACAGTTTGAATTGACCTATGACCCCAGCGTGTCTGGTGATCTCTTGACCTCACTAATGCCAAACACAGAGTATGAGTTCCGACAAGTCATCTTCAATGGAGCATTCAACATCACCAGTCTCCCAGCTGTGACTCAGACATTAGATGGAGGTTGGTATTTAAAGAAAAATATCTAAAAAAGGAAAAAAATGATTAAATTCATTGTAGATATTGTCTTTGCACATTTCTTTATAAACACTACATTCTATGGGACCCACCACCTTTTCTTTAAAAATTATTTTGTCTATGTCTGTTTCCAGGGAAACTGAATGACAGTACCCACACCACAGTCCATAATGTCTGAAAATACAGTTATACACTACCCCAACTTTTACTTTTTGTGGACTGTCCTTCTCTCTTATTGCTGAAAAGAGCACTTCACATTTATTTTATGTAATGGTGCTAAGAATTTTCCTTTCTTTTAAGTTGTATTTTAAGGGCAGGGTCGTATGTATTCCATCAAAACATGTTGATGCTTATCTCTCTTGCCTTGTAGCTCCTGAAGGTTTCGCTGCTCCCCTGATCAGTGTTCTAAGCCCATCAGCAGTCAATGTGATGTGGTTACCACCGGATCAGCCAAATGGTGAGATCACACAGTATGTGATATATCTGGATGGTCAACCTCATGGTAGTGTTGAGAGCAATCAATTACTCTACATCATGGCTGGTCTACAACCTTACACTGTCTACTCTATACAGGTGAATATCATTCAAACTGCGGTCCTTATTCTCAAACAGGATCAATTTCAATTTACATTTGTAATATATGGTATATGAAAGTCTAATGAGATAAAGACAAGAAGATGTTTGATTCATCAGTTATTTTGTTATTCAAAGCTTTATTTAAAATTAAAATTAAAATTAATCTTAGTAATCTTTAAGCCAAAATTTCCACCTCTCTAAAAGGCCATTGCTACAGTTGAATGCTAAATCCTTGTCATGGAGAAATTGCAAATAAGTAAAGAAAAAAAAATGGTTAATATCTAGTTTTATGGGACAAATCTGGAAAGAATTATATGATTAAGGGCTATATTTGTGTTAGCTTATTACCATATTCTAGTTTATATTCCCTTTTTTCAAACTCAGGTTGAGGTATGCACAGTATACGATTGTCTGTTGAGTAACATTACCGTGGTAACGACCCTTGAGATCCCGCCAGCAGGGGTCACTGCTCCTAACCTACGTGTGCTAGGTCCTCGAGCAATGGAGGTATCTTGGGCCTCCCCTGCATCACCAAATGGAATCATCCTAGGATATGAGATACAGCGGAGGGAATATCAACCTTGTTCAGATGGGTAATAATTCTTATAAACTCTTGGGTCCCAAAATACAAAGCTTAGCGACTGATCTTTCAATTGATTTTCATGATTAATTGTACATTGTATTCAATGCCATCAATCATAAAAATTGGTTTACGATCAATTGTTAGGCTTTGTGCTTTGGGTCCCATAAGATAAAGTTTAGTGCTTGTTCGTAGGGCTTATTGTTAAGGGTGATTGGGGGAAGTATGAGGGAAACATTACTTTCTACTGTTGACATTATTTCTGTGATAGAGGAATGTTTATTCATTACATTGCTTTCTCTTCTCTCCATAGGACACACATAATGATGAATAAAAGATAAAGTTTCCTTTCATATATCTCTGTATCATTACAGACCTAGCACACCTTCAGATGGCAGTGATTCAAGCTGTGGCTATGTGGAATGTTTACGTTCAGAGAGTGTCTGTGGCAGCCAGTGCTACTCAGGGCTACAGGTCAGTATAAACTTACTTCTTTTTAAAATGTTGTTTTAATAAATGAATAGCACACGTCATCATTCCTACATGCGTACATGTCAACTTGTATCATTTCATATGATTTATCACCCTCAAATTCTCTGTCCATATTAACAAGATTTGCTGAAAAATGATTGATATATGCAGTAATATATCATAATAACTATGATTATGCTTGCTTGTTTCATACCTAATGCGTACCTTTATCAGACGTCTCCAAGTGCTCTGCAATAATGTAGCATAACCCTGGATTCGTTTACAATTTTATTTCATTTTATTTGTAATAAAATGAGATTAGTTACTTTTATTTGCTTTAAATTTGTAGCAATTGAGATTTCTCAAAGTGAATAAGGTCTGTTTTGTTGTTGTTGAGAAATATTAGAAATAGCCATATGAGGGATGATGGTATGCTGACACATGTTGAGCATCCAATTTATCATGGTAAGCAGTGAGGTGGTGATTCAGAGATGCTTATTTATTACTGTGTTGACAGGCTTGTTGTGATGGCATACTACATGACACTCAGCCAGACTACCAATGCTGTGATACTAACTACCTGATGGCACCGGTCAATGCATCCACACCGTTCATCTGCTGTGGTGGTCAGTTCCACACTGAACAGGTCAACTATGAATGTTGTAATGGTCAGTATGTCCAGGTATTCCCCGGTCAGATCTGTTGTCCAGACCCAGATGAGGATAGGGTAGCTGTAGGATCAGGTGATGCCTGCTGTGCTGGTGTGCCGTATGATTCAAGCGGCCCTCAGATCTGTTGCGCAGGTAAGATAATATCAAGATTCTTAGAAGTTACAATGTTAAACGATACTCTATATTTTAATTTTCATAGAAATGGTAATGAATTTGTGTCAAGTTGAATTAGATATCAAAAGTAACATAATATTTTCCTGGTGCATTTTGGAGCATATCGTTCTGACAAATGCACCAAAGTCAATTGGGTTCAATAATCATGCTTTTGGCTTGTTTTTTTTTGGAAAGAAAATAAAACCATATGAATGTCAAAATTTCTCTCATAATAAAAGATAAGTGAGCACTTAACAATATACCTGGAATGTTGAAAAGGACTGTGTACAGCATCATGTTTGGTATGTGGAATGTTTTCTATACAGACTTTGTTTGTTAGATAAAACACCCAGCCAAGGCTTTACACATCTGAAAGATAAGACATACAAATGATAAAATTGCTGCTTGTACTATTGTTAAAGATCTGACATGATATTGTATTTATTGTACATTTTATTGTATTCATAAGATGATAATAAACACACCCACATTTATTTACAGGAGAGTTTTATGACAGGAGTCAAGGTCTTTGTTGCAGTAACGTCTTCCATTCTTATGAGGGTAAAATTAACCATGACCAATTTAAAACTTGGATCACTAAATAACTCAAAACTTTCTACTACATAATTTCTCTCTTCACTAGATAACCCTTCTACTCTTTCAAACATTATGTAACCCGTGATGTAACCCCCTCTTGTCATATAACTGTATAATATTAAGTATGTGGGTTATTGATGGTTTTACTGAGCTGTTTGACATGTAACTATTTCTTACTAATTTTGTTTTCATCTAGGAATCATAGTGCAAGGTAATCTCAGACATTGTCATGACTGATTGATGTGTTCTTGGCTGCTCTTTATTTAAAATTAGCATATAGTAGTTTCTGTTATGTTATGCTTGAGTTTCTTTCATTATTCATTCTTTATTGAAGATATATATAAGCATTCATTTTAAATTTGTTGACACTTTTGTCATGCTGAGGATAGGTACATGACTACAAAATATATATACATCAACTTTTCTATGAAAATTGTACAAGTACAATCCCACATGTTACTTTTTGTTAGACACATTTCAGTGCTAAAAATGTATACTAGTAATGTATATGTATATAGATGACATGTAATATAATTGTTTGAGATCCCCTACAATTTTTTTTGAATATCCAAGATTTACAATATTCCCAAAGTCTCAAATCCCCCACCTGAGATGTGATCATGGTGATATGGTAGCATTTCCATTGTATTTTGATCTATTTTGATGATCTATTATTTTTCAGTTAAAGCTCTCTCCTAATGCAACCTTATTTTCATATAATCATATAATTTTGCACTTCATATAGATATAGAGTCTTTATTCTGTATTTTCAATCTGTGGTTTCATTCTTTACTACGTTGTATGTTATGTATCTTGTATTCTATCTTCACTTCACTAGATGTCCCAATGATATTCTTTTGTTTTGTCTTTAATGATTTTCCCCAGGTGGGTCTTTCATAAACCCTTTTAAACTTATGCAAACCTTTACCAACTATCATATGACAATTAAAAATTGTCTTTTTATAATGACATACATTAAACTTAACCATTTCCATTGTTATATTGGTGCTGATTTAGTTATGTGTTTTGTTTTAAGCACTGTGTATAATAGATTTCCATTGCTGTAGCTGTTATCACTTTGCACCAGACATTCATATATATTATTATGATTCAACTACATCAAACCAGAATTGGAATAGTTTAGCTCTGTATTGCCTTCTATTATATTTTTGTTTGTGTAGTCCTATTTTGTAAAGAACAACAACTTGATTTTCATATTAAAAAAATCATAAAACCAATGAATTTTCAAAGATCAAAATTTAAGTACAAATTCTTTTTGTCCTATCAACAGCCACTAACATTTTCAAAGTCTTTTAGAGGCAGAGGGGGGGGGGGGTGGTTTCAAGGTGACCAAGATTTACTGAATCAAAGATATCTGCTGTATACATGGATGTAGACTATTTTCTGAAATAGTGATATTTTTAATGATCTGTTTAGGGGGCAACAACTGCATGACATTTATTTTTTACTACCTGAAGTTCTGAATAGCATATGCAACCAAAGGGCAAAATGAGAACTAATGATTGTTTTTACATGTTACATGTAGATTTCATACAAAGATTCGAATGTATGCTCAACCAACTTACTTTTAGGACAAAGTTGAGATTATAAGGTGAAACACGGATAATGTCCATGTCCTGTGATATGATTAAACTTGGTGCAATTGGTCTTAACTAGAGTTACTTTAATTTAGAATGTATTTCATTACATAATCCAACCATTGTTGACCATTTGTTTTTCTATGATATTGTTGTACAGGTCAGTTTGCTGATGGGATGAGTGGTCAGTGTTGTGGTGGGATCATGGTGTCTGCTGCAATGACCTGCTGCTCTGAGAGAGACATGGGCGTGGCTTATCTACCAATAGAAGGCAATGTTTGCTGTGGTACGGAGTATGTTAATATGACAACATCATTGTGTTGCACAAGTGAGACTGGTGTAGCTGAGGTATGTCAGGAATGAGGATATTATAGTGTTGACCTTTTGTCTATTACAGTCATATAAGAAATAATGTTGAAAAGACATTGAAATTTTGGTTTGATTAAAAGATAAATGCAAATGGGATTTGTGTAAAAGACTATTATTGCTTGTTATTTGCTTTTATTTTTCCATATCTTTGTGGATGGTAGATTTTTCTTTGATCAAACAGTGTAACATATTAGAATGAGATTTTTCATTATGATATTATATTTGTTTTTGAAGTATCTGTAATAATTATATTGAGTATTGTTTACTAACAGATGATTAGGATTTTGTGAGAAAATTAGACATGTAAAATTACTATGCATTAAAAATACTTAAGTTTTTTGACTTTCAGTCTTTGTATCGCTGATATGTACCTATACATTTCATTAATATGTAAGTTATCAAGATTCATTTGCCTATAACCTCTGTATCTTTGACAGACCTATACATACGACACCCCTGATGCTAAACAGCAATCAAATGACCAATGCTGTGGATCTCAGAGGATCTCTCCATCTCAGGCATGCTGTAATGAAGTTGGTTATCAACCTGGTACTAGGGTCTGTGCTGATCGTAGCTCATCGGCTCAGGGGCATTGTGGGATTGGAACGGTCTGTCCAATCAGTCAGGCTGTATCTTCATTCTGTGACAGGTAGGATTTATTAAAAAAATGATGGATATGTGGGCTGTATGAAAATTAAATTTTCAAAGAAAGTAGATTTAGTGTGTGCTTGTTTAAATATTCTATATCTGACCACCTCATTAGCCTTCTTTGGCATGACATCTATTAATTTGACTATTACAATCATATGTACTATTCTTATGTCATAGTATGAAAGTTGGTGGCAGTTGGTGTCATAGTATTGTCATTGATCATACTTAGATGATTTTTTTTCAAAGTGTTCCAACATATTCATAAGTTGTTATATTCATGACTGTAGTTTTGATTGTATTTTCTACCGTAAACCAAAACAGGTAAATTTAGAAAATATTGCACTGAGCAGAATTTGCAAAAAATATAAGAATTTTTTCATTCAGTTATGTTATTACATTTATATTCCAACAGGTGTGACTTTGATACCAACATACACACATGCTACTCGGTTGATGCCTCCTACATCACTTCATCACCTAGTAATCCTGGTACTCCTAGTGGTTCTAATGGTCTGTGTCCTTCTGCTCTCATCTCTATCTATACATCAGGACCAAATATCTACTCCTATCTTGGTAAGTAATTCCTGGACTGGGGTCTGAGAAATCAAAGTCATCTTTGGAAATCCAGCTTACATGTAGTGTGACTTCTATCCATTCACCGCCTATGGAGGTGTTGTAATCTAGTGGTCATTTTTCTTTCCTATCAAACAGAGAATTGTGTGTAAGAATCCATCCATGATGTTAATTTCCTTTAGCAAGGAATTCATTAACATTACTCAACCTAGTTGAGGTAGATCTGTACTAGTCTGCAGTTACAGACCCTGATCAACTTTGATCAACAAATGAGTCTCCTGTATAAAAGTCAGAGTAGGCTGCGCATTGAGACCACTTGACTCGGGTAAGGGTTTGCACAAAATACTAAATGGGTAGTGGCATGATATATTCCTTGAATGATGTCAAGACTATATGGCACCTCAGCTACAGCTATGGTAATGATATGATTTACCTTGTATGTTCAATAGAGTACAAGCGTGTAGTAGCTTCGCTGTGTAGATGGATCGATCCTATTAAACAAATAACAAGTATTGTAAGAGACCTGTCAATTCCACCTTTCCATGTCTCTATAGGCGGTTGCACACTCTGATATCTGCATATTTCATCCAGTATTCCATTGACACTTTTTCCATTTGCTTTATCTATTTACAGATCAAGGTTTATCACCCTATACAAGGTATGAGTACCTCATCTCTGCTATCAATGCAGCAGGAAGCTCAAACAGTGGTCTTTCTAATGCTACTACAGATGAAGACATACCATCTCAGGTCCAGGCTCCTGAATGGTTCGTTGAGATGGGTGTACTAGATACTATCCAACTAGCATGGGATCCACCTCAACAACCTAGTGGTAAGATAAAAGTGGCTTCTGAGTAACAGCTTGTTCACAAAGCCCCTGCAAGATGAATAGTGTTCAGACGTGGCTTGATAAATATTTCTGTGGAATCCTAAAAGTCACGCCAACAAAGCAGACTAAAAAATGACTGATAGTATGTCTTTTGTAATAATAGATTTTGTCATTGAGGAGTTGATGTGACTATGATGTAATGGCCAATGTTGGACATAATAGCTCATGATAGCATATTTTTCATTGACCTTTAAAGAAGTGATTGGTCCACTTATTTTCTGCTCTTGATAATCTTATCATGTGAAGTCTTCATGATATTTTTGATATATTTCTGTTTTGTTTCTTTTTCAGGTATAATTGTGACATACATCTTGAGAAGAGATGGTATTGAGATATACAGAGGAGCAGATACATCTCATAATGATAATACAGGCATCCAACCATTCCAACATTACTCCTATATATTAAGTGCTTGTACTAGAGTTGGATGTGCTGCTAGCCAACCGGTAAGTCAACAAACCGCAAACAAGTGATAATAGTTTTATTGAGAGATTGTGATTATTTCTTCATTTTTCCTGTATATTAATATTTCATTTGTTTATTATTCACGGTTTTTCACGTTTATTCATGTTATGCATATTATCACTCATGTAGTATTCATTGGTAAGTATGTTTTGCTTTAGCTTAGTTTTAGATTAGGATAATGCTTTTTGGGGGGGTTATTGCTGTCAGTTCAGGTCACAGTAAATCTACGTTATTTCTTTTTTGTATTATGTAATTCTGCACACTGGTGCTCACTCTTATAAAACATAGAACCAAATTTTGTTTGGTTCTCGAGTATGGAGAGTGATAGAGGAATATCAAGAAGATATCACATCATTCATTGTGTCAACTATTTGTTGTTTTTATATGAACATGACAGGTGGTAGCAGCTACCCTTCAGGCACCCCCTGAGAACTTGTTTAACCCTCTTCTAGCTGCTCTTAGTTCTGATAGCATTCAGATCTCATGGCAGGAGCCTGGTCTTCCTAATGGGGTAATACAGGGGTACAGTATCCTTCTAACAGGTGTGGCAGAACCTATCTATCAAGGTGGTCCGGAAGACTTTCAATTCACTCATACAGGTGGGTATGATTGATTACAAAAAGAGAATCAGATGATATTTGCAGGCTTTATTGATGAATTATTTGATTGTTTGCCAGAGTAATGTAATAATAGTAATTGTGTAGATTTGAAGAGCGCACATACCATCCAAAAACGCTCATAGCACTAGCTCAGCAACTGTATATCTATGTACGAGCTACGAATATAAACAATTTTACATACCAATAATGTTCAGAACAACAGGTAAAATGTGGTTTGTATGGCACCAGACCAGATATTTTGTGCACTTTTATGGAATAGGCAAAGTGTAATTATTTTTCAGTGTAGTTCTGAAAATATTTTTATTGGTTGGTATATGTATTGCAGAAATTCAAATTAAATTACTACTTGTGTGTACGACTGAAGAACAACAATTTCAAGTATATGCACAGGTGGTGAAACACCATTACTAATTACATGACATATTATTAACGTAGTTATTGTGAATTTTTTTTTACAGACTTGAATCCTTACACGGTGTATGAGTACAGACTTGAAGCCTGTACATCAGCTGGATGTTCACTGAGTGATCCAGTATCAGTAAGGACAATGCAAGACGCACCGCAAGGTGGGTCTCCATTTATGTTGTTGGATTGTCTCCACTATTTGATTTTATTATTTTCCTCAACATCATCATAATCAGCTTTATCACTATCTTCATTGCGATTGTCAATGTTGTCATAATCATTAGCACCATTCACAACTTGATCATCATCATCATCATCGTTGTCATCATCATCATCATCATCATCATTACATTACCATTATCTTCAGCATTGTCATAAAGTTAATCAGCATGCGTCATTATCCTCCTCTTCATCATAATAATCATTGTTGATTCATCATTTGCATTTAAAATCTGTAGTTCTTTCTTCCAAATATGACTTCATGACTTTTTGTGTTTTATCAGTTTTCAGAATTTTCAGCAATGAGGAAAAAGTACACTAATTCATATGTGTTCACTCTCACTGAATAATAATTGCTTTATATCATATATGCATTTATAGAGCTGCTCTGTATTTGATAAATTCAGCTTTGTTTTGACATTAGAATGATTCTTTTTATCATTGTCTTATTTTTGTCTTGCAGGTCTTGTACAACCAACTCATGTTGTAGTTAGTTCAACAATCCTAGAATTATATTGGTTTGAGCCTTCACAGCCAAATGGAATCATCACTTCTTACATGCTTTACCGCAATAGTGAACTTGTCTACACTGGCAACAATTCTGTTTTGATGTATGTTGACACTGGCTTAACACCTAACACCAGGTATGAATATGTGGTGTCAGCTTTGACCATTGCAGGACAATCAAATAGCACCATCCATGTAGCACAGACACCATTTCTAACACCAGAGGGTATACCACCACCAACACTGACAGTGCTATCTGCAAGGTCAATCCGAGCAGTGTGGACTCAGCCGACTGTTCCTAATGGCGTCATAAGACAATATGGTATTGTTATCCTTAGTGGAACTCCAGATGAAAGAAGATTGGTATCCTCAGATGACACAACTCTAGTAGTGGACAACTTGACACCATACACCCAGTATGATATGAGAGTTCAGGTTTGCATTGATACTGGATGTGGAGTAGGACCAAGAGCTTATGCAAGGACATTTGAAGCACCACCAGAGGAACAGGGTGCCCCTGCCTTAGTATCCACAGGACCAAGTGTAGTAGAAGTCTCATGGGAACCCCCTGCTAAACCAAATGGTATCATCCAACAATACTTTGTATATCGTAGGCAGTATGGAACAACTCAGGAACTTCTTGTGTTTCTTACTGAAACAGAGCAGAGTTTTGTGAATGCAGGAGGGGGATTGGCTGCATTCAATCTCTATGAATACAGAGTAAGAGCACAAAATTCACAAGGAACCACAGATAGTCCGTGGGCATCCATTAGAACTCAAGAATCTATTCCCATAGGTATTGCTGCACCAAATCTTGTAGCTGTCAGTCCATATGCAGTGCAAGGCACATGGTCACCACCCTCTTCACCGAATGGTATCATTGCCTACTACCGCATTGAGTACCAAGAACGACCAAATGACCCCACAGCCACACCTGCTGTTGTAGTAGCAGCAACAGTAGAAGCCACTGTCCTTCAAACTACATTTTATGGCCTTTTACCTTTCACATCATACCAGGTTCGCATTGTTGCTATCAATGGTGCAGGAGAGACGAGTGGTCCTTGGGGTCCTGTTACAACTCTTCAAGGTGTTCCGGGTGACATTGGACAGTTCTCAGTAGAGCAACAGTCCAATGGTTTAGCTCTGTTATTGAGGTGGGATGAACCTGGACAACCAAACGGTGTCATAACCAATTACTTCATATATGAGGATGAGTACCTCATTGCACCAATATATACTGGACTCACAAGAGAATATCTCTTTAGGAGATTGACTCCTTACACTGAGTATGTGGTTGTTCTAGAAGCATGTACCAATGTTGGTTGTGGAAGAGGCAATCCACAGACTGTAAGGACTGCTGAAGTAGCCCCTGCTAATCAAGCTCCACCTACCCTTGGTTTTGTGAATTCCACAGCAGTTGTCCTGAACTGGAAGGCACCTGTGGATCCTAATGGGGCTATTACCCAGTATGATGTTATTAGAAGATCAGCAAGACCTGCTTCAACAGAGAGAAGGAAGAGGAACACAGATGATAGTGCCTTCACAGTTACAGTCGTCATTCATTCTGAGTACAACACTGATGACGAAGACTACACCTTCGTTGATAACTCTTTGCAACCATATCACATCTATGAGTATCGCATTCGCTCCATCAACTCTCAGGGTTCTGTAGACAGTGACTGGGTCCAGGTAGAGACTGACCAGGCTGCTCCTCTTGGTGTAGCACCTCCCACTGTTAATCACATCACCAATACTCCCGGATCACTTGTTATTGGATGGACAGCTCCCACAGAAAGTAATGGCATCATCACTGGGTATCGACTGCAGAGGAATAGTAGCACTCCTTTCAGTTTTGAGGCAGATTATGGATTCCAGTTTACAGATATGAATCTTCAGGCATTCACCATATATGTCTATACCATCACAGTATGTACCCAGGGTGGCTGCACCACAAGCTCAGCCACCTCCATCAGAACTTTAGAGACAGCTCCCACATTTGTTGATCCACCAAGTCCAGTCGCTATCAGCTCTAGTCAGATCATGGTCAACTGGACAGTACCTTCCATTGCTAGTGGTGAGATCGTCCAGTATCGTCTAAAGGTTGATGATGAGGTACGATACAGTGGTTTAGGCCTTTCTACTACCATCAGTGGTCTGATTGCACACCAGGAGTACACATTTGTCCTTGAAGCTTGTACTTCTGGTGGTTGTACTGACAGTCCAGAGGCTTTAGCTCGTCCATTTGAAGCACCCCCTATAGGAATGAATCCACCTTTGTTGAGGGTTCTTAGTGCTACAGCCATTGAAGCAAGCTGGTCTGAACCCAATGAACCCAATGGTATCATATCACGTTATGAGTTACGTAGAGATGGAAAACTAGTATATGATGGTGATGCCCAAAGGTACCAGGATTTTGGTGATGGAGGACTAGGACTAACCCCAGGTCAGCAGTACTCCTATGTCATCACAGCCTTCAACAGCCGGGGTCATGCTATAAGTGATGCAGCCGTAATTACTACTTCTTCATCCTCACCAGCTGGTTTGAGTCCACCAATTGTCACCCCTTTTTCTTCACAAATCATCAGTGCCACTTGGCAGCCTCCAGCATTCCCCAATGGTGAAATCCAAAACTACACCCTTTATGTAGACAACAATATTGTCTACTCTGGAAGGCTATTTAGCTTTGACATCCGGGGCTTGGACTTCTACACCTTGTATGAGATCCGTGTAGAAGCTTGCACCACTTCAGGTTGTGCTCTAAGTGACAGTGTGGAAGCAAGAACCTTTGAGCATACTCCTAGTGATCAGGTAGCTCCTTCTCTGGAACCTTTGGCCGACAACCTTGGCATTGCAAGTGGTATCCGTGCAGTTTGGAATGCACCAAGTAATGAGAATGGCATCATCATTGGCTATGAACTCTACCGGAGGAGTGTGGATCGCATGACAGGAAGGAGATCTGACCCATCCTTGTTGGTCAACACTACCCTGAGGGAGTATGTAGACATGGATCCATCACTGATACCTGATGAAACATATGAGTACTTGGTAGTATCCTTCAACTCTGTAGGAGATGCATCCAGTCCTTGGGCCTCTGTCAGGATGCTGGAAGCACCACCACAGGTATGATAATGTTTTACTTTATTCTGATAAACACAAAATGCTAAGATCCTTTCAGCCATCACAATATAAAATACTTATTTTCATATTGCTATCAAGAGCTTGCAATATCAAGTTTAGTAATTAAGGAAAGCATGGTGTTTGTTTGGTGAGGTACATCTGCACAGGTGTAAATCTTTTTGCTTTTTACCTTCTAGTTATTAATATGGTTAGGATTTTAATCCAAAATAACACCTCTCATGCAAGTCATACATGGATCTCATGTGAGTCCTATATTTCTGTGTTGATTGACATGAAACATTGAGTCAAGAGATTGATTTCCATGCCTAATGACTACAGCGAAATTGCATGTATATAGGACAAGTGCTATCTTCCAAAGGTTTAGTTATTTATAGTACTTTGAGAAATTGCCATTAGTGTTGCATCATGCAAGTCATGATAAAAGGTCTAAAATCTTAAACATGACTATACATCACAGATTCATGCTGAATATTGATCACATTGTCTAAGAGTGGTATGAAATGATTTAACTCATTTGTGTCATGTCTGTGATGTCCTTTCTCTACTAGGGTCTCTTGCCACCTCTGGTGTCTGAACTAGAAGCCACAAGTCTAAGCCTGACTATTCAAGAACCAAGTCAGCCAAATGGAGCCATCCAAAGATATGTCATCTACAGGAATGGGACTGTGGTAAGTGTTGCTGGTTGGAACTTATTCTTGCTATTTTGAAAAACCGGTCTTAACATTCTGAGAGAACTGATGATATATAAATATATACGTGCGTATCTTGGTCTAGATGTACTGCACATGGTTTTCTTATTATTTCTACTACTAGTATATTATATAATTTTCATATTTCACAGATCATTGTAGAATAGACAAGGTTTAACACAAGTTGAAAGGATTATTCAGAAGGGCAGAACGACAAGTTTGGACAATGAATGTGAAGGGGCACCTTTTGTCCTGTGCTCTCAATATTTCTTGTCAAAGCCCATCGTTCTACCACATCTGAGGTAATCTTTCATATCAGGATTGAAATGATAGGGTATTATTTAAATACTTTTTTGAAGGTTTGAGCATGATCATTTTTTTCATCCCATATTGCTTTATCTTTCAGCTAAGCCAGACAACACTAACCAGCTATAGGGATTCTGATCTCCTTCCATACACCACCTACTCCTACTCAGTAGAGGCCTGTACATCAGGGGGATGTACTACCAGTGATGCGGTTACAGTGACAACCATTCAGATGGCACCAAGTGGACTGGATTCTCCTGTTGTACTTCAAACTGAGTCTACATGGATCCAACTGAGCTGGGATTACCCGACAAACACTAATGGAATTATTACTAAGTATGTTGAATTATAGTTTTTTTTAATGGTAATTTATACATGTATCTAGTCATTACTTTCACTACTGAATTTATTAATTCTCATATTTTTCGTTCAAGGATTGCCTGGTTTTAGAAGGCAGCATGCTAAGTATTGATTAATTTACTGTAATAAATCTTTATACCTCCAAAAATGTTCTGGTCTCTCAACAAAGCAAATAAGACATGCATTTTAATACACAGAATGGTTGTCTGTATGTGTTTGGTGCACCCATTCCCCCTTTGATACTGCTACCTCCTTTATTTGATATTTACTTGTTTCTCATTCTAGCGTATTGTCCTTTTTTTTTGTTAGAGAAGAAAAGACCACACCGTATTGAAGATATGCTTTGATGAAAAAGTATTGACTATTGTAGGTCTGTAGCTTGGCAGACTCTTTCATATTATTCATCAATCAAGCAAGTTCCTTTCTTTACCAGTCTTGTTACCCATTGCATGGGTTTCCGAATCATGAATCTTTATATTCCATCTCCTTTTCTTGTAGGTTTCAGCTGCTATTCCGACCAGGTTGTCCTCTCACAACCCAGCCTTTTGAGCAGACCTGTCCCTTTGAGGACTACAGTTCTATTGATAAGGACCTGGCGCTCACTCATAATGTCACTGGTTTAAGACCCTATACCCGCTATGAATTTGTGGTAGTTGCTTTTAATGATGCTGGTCGGGTGGAGTCATCTCCAGTTCAAGAAAGTACACTTTCAGCATGTGAGTATAGGATATCAATCCTCTATATATTTTTATATGTTTATTTGAATTACAGATATGCACTGCAAACTCCAAGAAATATATTGTTTTTATTTTAGAATGATTATCATCTAATACATAACTGTCTGCCATCATTTTTTTTCAAAACATCAAGGTATATTTTCATCTCTAATGTTGCGGTATAGCCTAGGGGTCAAAGTCTGATATATCCTGTCATTTATTTTCACTTTCTGTGAAGTACATGATGCTGCATTGTTTGTTTGGGGGGTTTTGTTTATATTTTGAAATATATTTTCAGGACTTTACTTTTGAACTCACATTTTGTATTTATTGGTAGGGCCAAACGATTCAGATTTCCAAAGCCTTCACAAAGTCAATCATTCCCTTCTTGCCCTAGAGCTTTATGCTTCTTTCTTGATTTTTGCTTGATACAAATAAATAACAAAGAATTTATTTTCTGTATTATGTTTTGTGAATACCGTCAGTGCCTGTGTTTGTGAGCGGTAGCAAACCTTCCATCAGTAGCAACACTAATAACAGTCTTATCACAGTCAACTGGGCTCAGAGCTTTGTACTCAATAGTATGCTCAGAGAGTATATCTTAGTAGAGAATGGTGATACAGTCTACAGTGGGATAGCTACTACGGTTACAAGGCCTCTAAAGGATACAGGTAAACAGTGAAAGGAGTCCATTCTTTTTTGTTAGTGGTACATAGAATGGTAATACAGTGGGCAACTGCAGTGGAATTGGCCTTGATACAAGGAAAAAATACATTAGTGTTCTGGAATATTTGTATGAAGAGCTTGAATCAGGATTCTAATATTTCTCATATTAAGAAAATTGTTATATCAGAAACTGTTGTCTAGATGTTTGACTTCTCAATGAAATATGGGATAAAAAGAAGTAGTTGTTCAGTAGTCTAGATTTGTTAAGTGATATGTTGTAAACGAACAATTTGAGGGTTTCAAGAACTTTGATTAAGAGATTTGCTGTGAGCCAATCATAGTTTGTCTCTTCATGGAAGTCTGTAATCTGCCTTGATTGAATTCCCAGTATATTGGAGAATATTGCAAATCTCATTTCTTTAGAACATTAGAGTCTACATCAATTAACTGTTGACTCCAAATATATCAAATATATATATATATATATCGATGTGGTGACAATACGATGTAGACATACACAAACTTCATGATTGCTTCTAATGTATATCATACTGCCATGGATGTGAATAAAAAAATAATTTGAATGTCCTTTCTCTCTTTGTCTCTTCCTGGTTCAGAATATGAATTCATAGTGAGTTGTGTTACATCTACCGGCAGTGTATCTTATCCTACAATCATTTATCAGCCTCCATGTAAGTCTCTATTATTATAACATCAGAAATGTTTGTCGTTGTGCATCATGGGGTATTTGTAAGATAGGGAAGTTAAGAAAGTATCTTGATAAATCATCTACTGAACGTATAGTACATGCCTTTGTATCATCCCATTTGGATTATTGTAATGCTTTACTTGCTGGTTTACCTCAATCTAGTATATCCCCCCTTCAAAGAATTCAAAATACTGCAGCTAGACTGGTAACCCTCACAAAGAAATTTGAACATATTACCCCTATTCTCTACTCCCTCCATTGGCTTCAGGTTCAAAATAGAATTATTTTCAAGCTCCTTCTCCTTGTCTATAAAATCATCCATGGTCTCGCCCCATCCTACCTTCAAAATCTTATCTCTCTTTGTCCCTCATCCTCTGCAACTCAACGTCTCCGATCTTCTTCTACTGCTCACCTTCGACTTTCTCTAGGACCCCGCACTTTTACCCGTTACGGCGATCGTGCCTTTTCTGCTCTTGCCCCTAAACTCTGGAACAATCTCCCCATCTCCATCCGTAATGCATCCACTGTCGAATCTTTCAAAACACTCCTCAAATCTTACCTCATTAAGCAGTCCTCTTAATTCCATATCCTGTTCTCTCTCACTGTATTTTGTTACTTCTTTTTTTTTTTCTCTCTTTCCAAAGTGCTTAGAAACTGTTGTATTAAGCGCTATATAAATGTTAATTATTATTATTATTATTATTACTTAATGATCATTGCTAATATTATTGTTATTACCATAATAAATGTTAAATATATTTCGTTCAAACCTTTTTTTTTCATTTCTGATTTTTAATAGTCGTATAAAGTTGATGTGTAAAAATATGTTCAGAAAAATAAAGGCAAATCAGGCACAAACAATGCTCAATCTGTACAAGCAGCATTGCATGTGAAGACAGAAATACATAAATTAAGTCTGTTTGCTTTTCATTCTAGCTACTGGAGGACCTCAACCAGAAGCCCAGACCCAGTGGTATAGCTCTGTATGGTTCATTGCTATCATGGTCTTACTGGGTGTGGTCATCATCTTCATCCTCGTTGCCATTGTCCTTAGTCGAACTGGAACACGCAAGCCTTATGCTAGAGAGAGGACTCCTCTACCGCCAAGACAGAGGAAAGCTCATAACTTCACCTTCTCATCTATGTTACCCAGATATCCAGAATCAGAGAGTATACTGGTAAGGACAAAACCTGTCAAGAGATGGGGAAAACCTTAAAATTCAACTAAATGATAACTAAATTCACAAAGGATTTTCCTATTAATAACCAATTCTTGAGGTTTTTTTTATGTGAGTGTATGTTCACAGAAACAGAAAATGACACAAGAATATGTTTCCTTTATAAAGTTTATGATGGGCATTATGGGTGTATTGATGCTTATGTTAATACACTTACATATATTTTGATTTGACCGTGCCTTCTTTTTGGTCTGGACGACATAGACTTCATTGGAAGAAGATATCTTGAGAAACAACCTCTGAATCTTTTGTTCATTTGTGAACCCATTTTGATAAGAGAGGTATGAGAGTAACTGAAGACTGCATTCACAAGGAGCAAACTTGTTCACATTAAAAATGCTCTAATAGTAACACTGGAGCAAGTATAGATTTGGTAATAATCACCTTCCATGCGTAATATGTCAATGTCTTCATCTCCTGTACAGCATTTCAATTTGTCTTCTGTACTTGTTTGATATTCCATTCATTACTTTATTATGATTTCATTGTAGGATCCAATCCCTCAGGCCATCAGTCGACATTCTAGTATGCACAGCTTACACAATACATATTATAACCCAGCATTCCCTGTGCCGTCACCGCCCCGCCCTACTAGTAGAACATCTGAAGTGATGGATAAGAACTCTCTTAAATACCTTGATGATGATGATGGTGTAGCTGCTTGGGATAATACTACACCTCTTCCTCCTAAGATGGATTCAGGCATGGTTAGCTTAGTAAGTGTACATCAATTACATTCACATTTAATCCTTTCTATGTTTGATTGGCAATAGTGTTAATTTATTTTCATTGCTTCGTTCTTGAAGTGATATATCTTGGGGACAAAATGCCTTTCACATTACCCTTCTCAGTTGATTGAGAGTTTTGATGTAAAGAGCCAAAACAAGTGGGGCTCAACTTTAGGGTCAGATATCTTCAAATGGATTTTTTTACTGCATTTATAGTTTTGCCTGGTCAGGTCCTTTTAATGAACTTTGTTGTTCACTCTATGTGCTTAAAGATAAGTGATTCCACAGGTGACTGTCATTTTAATCCAAAGTATTCAGTAATTTTATCAAGAAAGTGAGTCAAGTTATGACTTCTCCATCATTATATTATCCTAGAGTCTGGTCTTTCTTTCATTATTTCTCCAATATGTTTTTTAAATAGCTCTTTTAATCCATTTCATTACATTTTTCTCTTTCTTTCCATTTTCTTCCACAGTTTGAAGATGATGCTATGACCCATATCAGCCAGCCATACAGCTATACTAAAGAACAGACTATGTTTACCGACACACATTTATGATCCACAGTTACGTATATATATCTCCAGGACCAATTTTTTTCATAAATGTTTGTATTTGTTTGAGTGAGATGTAATAAAATTGTAGATCAATAATCAATTAAATTGGTTTGTATAAAGATGTGATATTGTAATTGTATGAATTCTTATTGATATCTTCTTTTGTTTGGGCTGATTTAGGTTTGGAGGAAAGAACTGAAATACAAAATAAAAGCCAATGTCTCATTTATTTGATTGCTGGTTTAAGATATGATAACTATATGTTTGAAGTATGCCTGTAATAGTGTACATACAGTGACATGTGTAAAAACAGGTCTTTTTGTACGCAAAATTAATGCAATATTATCATTACTATAGAATAACTTGATAGTAGTACATGTGTAATCACATTCCTGTTCATTACACGTGGCAGCGGAAAATATTTGTACACACTTGGTCTTAATGGTCACTATACTACTACTCTACACTACAGATCGGATGCATCCGAGAATGAATCCAAGGTCACAAAGTGGTTTTGATTTCAATCTGTAAATGACAACAGCACTCAACAGTACACCTTACTGAAGTCTAAATTCCTTATCAGTGACTATTTAGGAATCCTAGTAAGTCAGTATTCACAGTAAAATATTTGGTAAGTGTTAGTATTTGCAAATTGACGTTGTAGGCTGAAAAGATTTACAGTCATCCCTTTTCTTTATGGTTGCTGACAATTTTGATTGTCTGTATTGAAGTGTGTCTTGTTTTCTGCGTTCTTTGAAACTTATCTTTTTGTTGTATGTTTTCATGGATTGTTTAAAATATTGGCTGAATTTCATTTTATTTAGTTAAATATATTGAAACACAATCTGAAGCACACTTGAACAAAATTGATAAAAAAGCACAATCATACAAATAAAACTCTGATGTGAGTCATGATTGTTAAGTCATATTTTCAATTTGACAAAAAATATTACAAGAAAATAATAATTGAAATCATGATATTGGCAACACAATGGAAATATCATAATTTATCTCTCCATGCAATAGGCAAGGTTCTAACTTTGACATATATTTTTTATTCATTTTTCGTACAAAAGCTTGAAATAAATAATGCAGCAACATTAGAAACATTTTCGATGTATTGTTTGACACAAGGTATGTTATATAGATATTGTGAAAGACTTAGCATTTGTTTTTAGTAAATAACTGAATTTCATGCAGCTTCGAATAGAAGGTAATTTGTAGCAGTAAATTGGTGTGCGTGTTTACATTCAATTGGGTGTTCTCATGAAGGTAAATTTACTGCTAATTTTTCAACATGGCTGCAATTTTTTACTCTTCTGAGTACTGCATTTTTGTATAGATTTTTTTATGAAGTACTTAGAGAATTCAAAATGTGTATTTTAGTAATGAAAGAATGTATATTTAAAGTTTTAGCAGATAAATTGGACTGAAAATCACCTTGATATCTTGTACTATAATGAGTAGTTAACTAATAAGTTCAAAGTTGATTTAATATACGTATTTCTACAAATGAAGATAATATATCAACTCTTTAAGAATAGATCATGTGATATCTTGTCTGATATGTGTGTCAGAATTTTTTTAAAACATAATTTTGTTTATGAAGTGAGAATAAATAGAATAGTGATATAAATCATATTTGATCAGAGTAGAAGTCCACATGTATAGATACTAGATTTACCAATCATGCATGATTAATTACTTTTGATCGTTGTGCCATATGGAAAATATTAATTAAATTTGTCTCATGATGTTATTGCCTCCTAGGAAAGCTAATAATATGGCAGGTTTATTTTATATCCTTTTTTTAGATTACTCTTAATCTTTACTATAACCACCTTGAGGCTAGACATGTTTATAAGCCCTTTCTGTCATATACTTTGCAATATAAAGTATGTGAATCCAACACACTTTCAGTATTAAAAAATAAAAGTGATGCCCCATATTTGATTCTAGAAGGATTAGGGTTCATATGAGGCAACCTGGCAGAATGATTTTTTTTATTGGAGTAATCCATATTCCACTATCTTTTGGGTTGCTGTCTGTATAAAGGATTCTTCTATTCTGTGTCATTTCGTTCCATCTAGTTTAGGCAAGCAACAAGTTGATAGCAATCTGTAATGTTATAGATGGGTACCCAACAGGATTAATTCCTTGAATTCACAGCATGGAGATTCTGATTGGCAGCTTGCGCTGAAGCATTGGTAGTTATAATAGTGCACCCCGGAATAGATTATTTATAAATAGATGGCGCTGTATAATTGCTGCCTATTATTATCATTGTTATTATTACAGATGATATTATGGACTTGAGAAAGTTTTACACATCTTATCTTTATGAGAGAATTGTTTATTGAAAAATCCTCAATGCATTATTGATTGTAAATATGGCTATATATCTAGCTGAAAATTTCAAAATTGGATCATGTTTTCCTAGCCCATATTTATCACCTTGTAAAGACTATATGTCGAAACTTACAAAACCTTGACTATGAATTGTTGCGTCTTTCACTTTTGTGATGATTGTACATGTACCTAGTAACTCTCTATTTTAAAAGTAAATGATGATTTGTATTTTGCTGTGAAACTATAATAAAATGCATTTTATTATTAGAATATTGCTTTTGATTTATTTTGTTTTGATGTAAAATTAATATAATTCAATTCAATTATAAAATGTTTTTTTTAAAATGAATCTTGCTTTGGATTGGTCAAAAGTAAGTCATGCTTAGTGTTCTTATCAATCATCATTCTGCGTAGTGATGTAAGTTTTCAAATTTAGCTGATCCCTTTAGCCCGGCCATTCAGTCATAATGCACTATTTTGAGTATGCACAAAATTGTTTAGACAAATGTTTTGTTATAATGTACATGGCACTCTCGAAAAGCAGTTTTAATTGATTTAAGAGACTTCCCTGCTTAAAGATAACAGAGATACATAAATGAAGAAAAGGGCATGTGGCAATATTAATTTTTCCATTTTGCTCCATCACATGCAGCAATCATTGCAATATTCCTTTATTATTTCACCAGTAACTTGCTAGAGCAAGATAAATTAAAAGGTAGCTAGTATATTTTAGAACTAATATTGCAACTCTTTAGATAATAGTCATGATATCTTATCCTTTTTCATGCCCCCCCCCCCCCAAATTAAAAAGAAAAGCAAGTATTATTTTACCCAGTTGTTGTGTGTCCGGTCAATCGATTTTAAACAGCCATTGGAAACAGTTCAAGGGAAAAGTTCCATGAATTTTTAGTCTAAACTGTTAAGCAATATTATAGAGAACAAAACAGACCAATATTACAACTGTTGAATTCATATTTTTATGTGTAATTAAAAGCTTAAAAAGAAGGCTTCAAAATGTTAAAGTGTCGATCCGGACACCCAACCCCCATCTACCTGTCCCCCCTTGGAAAAAAAGTAGAAAGGGTAAACTGAAAAAAGGACCAAAATATAGCTGGAAGGAGCCTCATTTGATTCATATCTTCTACTAGTAATTAGTTATAGACCCTGAGCCAAATACGTAATATCTTGCTTTCATTTCGTGAACCTTTCTGAGCTAGTGCTTGGTTCTCGATCGCTCCTAGTTATCATGTATATCATCTCCATTCTTTTTCCTGGATGAATTGCAGCGCAGCCAAGAAAATAATACTGAAAAAAAATTCTAGTATACCCAGTTGTTGTGTGTCCGGACAGGTTGTGTGTCCGGACGATCAATTTTAGAAAGTCATTTGGAAAAAATTACAAGCGAAGTTTCATCAAATTTTAGTACAAAATATTATAGAGAACAAAATAGAAGATGATTACAACTATTGAATTCATATTTTTAGTGTAATCTTAAGACAAAAAAGAAGGCTTCAAAAATATAAAGTGTTCAGACACCCGATCCCCCATCCTACCAATTCGATAATTTATACAAAATAATGTAGAAGTTGTCTCTCCTTATTTTATTTTTTTCAAACTTACATTTGATTGTTGAAATTCATAGTAAATAACCATACAGATGTAAATAACTCTGTTGAAATTCAGGGCCCTATATAAACATATATATGTTTATATAGGGCCTTGTTGAAATTGAGCTTGCGCCCTCTAACGGCTAAGTACTTACACTCTAATTACTGAGCTAAGACCATAGAGATGTATACTAGTAACGCTAGAGGGCGTACTTCGTCAAATCGCTGTGATTACGTGGAGACCGTCCGCCATTGCTCGATAGGTATTCGCAGCCTGCCATGCGCGTACAGTACCTATGGGGCATGTACACGGATGAGCACAGAACATGACAAATTGATGACATATGAGCACGAAAGCATATGGAAAAGCAACATTGTAAATATTGCACTGGATTAAAGTTCAAATACAACAAAAATCTAGCAAAACTGAGGTCAAAAGGCCTATATAGGCCTATCTATAGCGCATAATATAGGCCGATACAGCTATAATACAGGCAAACGATTTAAAGTCCCAATTGTTTTTGCTTAGGTACAATTTCGATACATTAATATGACTTCTATTTTCTAATGATTTGGAAGAGATGAATATCAAAAATAACATTTAGGCCTAGGTCCTGATAAATAAATTTAATGTGTTTTAATATGATTTGATGTACATTAACCTAAGAAAATTCATAGGCCATATCACAGTGTCTGATGCATCTGAGACGCTGTATCGAAAAAAAAAAACACGATTGTATTTTTATAGTTCATAGTTTCCTAATTACTATTATGCTGATTGCTGATAATTTATTTCTTCACTTTAGATAATTGTTATAATTCATTTTCCATATATATCTACACAATAGGGCCTATAATAACTCGATCCCTTTTCCCCATGTCTTACACGCTGATGTAAACCAACATCACAAAAACTCGCGAATCATAAAATGACTTTTTATTGATATTTGGAAATGATTTACGCATTGATTCAGTTAAAAATTGATGATTTAGATTTCCTTTGCTGGCAACCATCCCATCATATTTATAAATATGTATATAAAAGTATACTTTCTTACTTGCGATCAATGTATAGAAAAGTTTGTTGACAGCAAAATTTGCATATCAAATGCGCGCATGCAGTCGTACACTTTTGCAATGTACAGGAGGCCTAATGGGGGGTTGGATGTTTATGTACAGTGTTATTGCCTTGCAAACATTTTAAAACTTCGGAGAGTAAACAAATCACAATGCGCAAAACAATTTTACTTTGATTTTCTGGAAAGTATAGACTTGATTCTCCCCGGCTGAAAATATGCTGATCGGCAAACTGGCTGAAATATTTTGTTTATCGCCGTTGTTTCTGATCCTATAATGATTGGACCAATATCATGTGAACAAATCAAGGATAGAATAATAAGGAGAGGAAGAAGGGGGGGCGGGATTATGATATATAATTTGTATTATACTATAAAGAATATTATTACTACTGCAAGAGTGTATAAAACTAATATCATGAAAGACATCAATGCAAACTTATCATAATTATGAAAACGGTTGCAAAATTGTGAGTACTAAAACCAAACATAATTATGAAACAATAATATTGCAAAAGTGACAATACTTGGAATAAGATATTAAAAATCCTAATTTAATCTCAAATTTGATACCTGCCTTGAAATTGTGTTAATTAACTGTGTCTGTGTCGCTTGAATAAATGAACTTTATGGCAAATATTTGTAAGCACTGGCACCGGCCTAACATATAAACAGATAAACACGCGTTTTGAATATCCAGTTTTGTTTTTCATTTTAAAAGTATAACTGAATTTGATTTTCTAGTTTTCTTCCTTTAATGTCATTTGCTGGCCTATGGACCTGAGTTTGATTATTCGATCAGTTTTTTTTAAATAAGATTTCCATGGATGAACAAAATTATTATATTATGTTACGGCGTCGCGGAATGATTTTGAAAGTGATGGGGTGCATAAAATCACAATCATTTATTATGTGTAATGTTCATTTTCATTTCAGGGAGGGGTCCGGTCGCGCCCCCTGTATTTTATTTTGATCAGTATGTTAAAGCGAATTTGCTTAGGTGTGTTTGTTATTTTAATTGCACACACGGCCCCTAAAAAGCGAATTAAAAAAAATCTAACTTAAAGTGAAGGGAATTAAAACTGTCATTTTTGAAAAGTTTGAACAAATTAGGCTATATTCTCGACATTTTAAATCAATATTTTATTTTCGGGCCATATAGGCCTGCAGATTTTGGGGAATTTATTATGTTCCTATAAGAACAAAATCAGCACGTTCACCAAATAACACAAATTTCAACATTGATGGTGTAACGGGAGGCTCACCAAGAACAATAATGAGATGCCCTTTAATAGCGCATGTAGATCAAAACACTAACTTATACAGAATTATTGTACAACTTAATATATATATTTGTGTGAAAAGCTTTGCATTAGTTCAGTAATTATATTTGCATCCGTATGATTTCTTTTGTTCTCTTTTTCTTTCCTGTAATACATATAATTATGTACGCGTATCAGAATAAGTCTACTATACTTTTTTCATTTCCAAGGGGGATCCACACTTTACAAGCTTTGCTTTTTAGTGGATCCCCCTCATTTCCATTTATGCTCTATATTATACTGTTTTTTCTGTTTTTTTTTTTTTTACGAAGTAAGAATGCCCTTCTGTAAAATTGTACTTGATTTGTATTACTTTATATTACCTTGTATTATGTTTTTTGAATGGAAATGAAATAAAAGAATTGAATTGAATTGAAAATTGAATATAAAAATGATAGGCCTATATTTCATACAAATTAAAGCAAGTTACATATCATGTAGGCCTATATAGAAATTACAAAATTATATCCAACATAAACATAGAATCAAAGGACGTAAATGTGGGAAGGATGGAAGGAGGACGATGCAGTTAAAGGTAGGGAAATCCAAAGAAGGGCTAATTCACTGCAGTCTTTTGAATTAATTATTTTTATATGATTGTTTATATGATAGCAGTGGCGTACCTAGGATTTTCCACAGGGGGGGCAAAATCGGTCGCCAAAAAATTTGACAAGCAAAAAAAAAAAAAAAAAAAAAAAAAAAGGTTTTCAATTAGGTCCTCAAGGTCCTCAAGAAACTCGTCAGGGGGGGCAGGTATATGTCTTTTGTATGGGTTGTGACTCGTCAGGGGGGGGGGGGGGGCAGAGTGCCCCCCCTGCCCCCCCCCCCCCCCGTAGGTACCCCAGGACCAAAATCCAATTGAAACCAGTTGGATTTCCAACTGGTTTCAATTGGTTTCAATTGGTTTCAACTGGTTTCAATTGGTTTTAACTGGAATTTAACAATTTCCAGTTGAAACCAATTGAAACCAGTTGGGCAACTGGAAATCCTAACTGGAACCAGTTGGGTAACTGGAAATGACTTCCAATTGGGAATGATTTCTAACTGGAACCAGTTGAGTAACTGGAAATCCCAACTGGAACCAGTTGGGCAACTGGAAATCCTAACTGGAACCAGTTGGGTAACTGGAAATGACTTCCAATTGGAAATGATTTCTTACTGGAACTAGTAATTGAGTAACTGGAAATCCCAACTGGAACCAGTTGGGCAACTGGAAATCCTAACTGGAACCAGTTGGGTAACTGGAAATGACTTCCAATTGGAAATGATTTCTAACTGGAACCAGTTGGGCAACTGGAAATCCTAACTGGAACCAGTTGGGTAACTGGAAATGACTTCCAACTGGAAATGATTTCTAACTGGAACCAGTTGAGTAACTGGAAATCCCAACTGGAACCAGTTGGGCAACTGGAAATCCTAACTGGAACCAGTTGGGTAACTGGAAATGACTTCCAATTGGAAATGATTTCTTACTGGAACCAGTTGAGTAACTGGAAATCCCAACTGGAACCAGTTGGGCAACTGGAAATCCTAACTGGAACCAGTTGGGTAACTGGAAATGACTTCCAATTGGAAATGATTTCTAACTGGAACCAGTTGAGTAACTGGAAATCCCAACTGGAACCAGTTGAGCAACTGGAAATCCTAACTGGAACCAGTTGGGTAACTGGAAATGACTTCCAACTGGAAATGATTTCTAACTGGAACCAGTTGGGTAACTGGAAATCCTAACTTGAACCATTCAGTTGTGTAACTGGAAATCCTAACTGGTACCAATTGGGTAACTGAGATGACTTCTAACTGGAAAGATGGGTAACTGGAAATGAATTCTAATTGGAACCAGTTGGGTAACTGGAAATTATTTCCAATTGGTTTCCAATTGGAAATTTTCCAGTTACCCAACTGGATCCAATTGAAACCAGTTAATTTGCATATTATTTGCCAGTGTGCACAGATTAATGTTTTATGAGATTAATCATCATTAACAATGTATCTATTTAATTCTTTACAATTTCAAGTACCACACTTTTTAAAGATTAGTATTTAGAATACTTAGCAGTGAAAACCATGTTCATAAATGTTATAGATTATAATTAAAACAGATTAAAGGATAATTAGTACACCACTAACTGTTACCAAATTACATCAAATAAAAGTACATATATTTGAAGATCTTCCATATAAATATATATACATGAAAGTCTGTATTTTATCAATGCCCTTTACATTGGTATTAATAGACATATAACACTGCTTCTGTGTTGGCATGATAAATAATTACTGCAAATGCTAATTAATTTGTAACTAATTAAGTTCGTTCCAACTGGAAGTTCCAATTGGATCCAGTTGGAAACCAATTGGTTTCAACTGGTTCCAGTTGAAACCAGTTGCCTCCAATTGGTTTCAACTGGAACCAATTGAAACCAGTTGCCTCCAATTGGATTCAATTGGTTTTAATAGGGAAATTGGAACAACTGGAACCAATTGACAACAATTGCCAACTGGTTCCAGTTGCCCAATTGGTTTTAACTGGAACCAATTGGCAACTGGTTTTCAATTGGTTTTTAACTGGAACCAATTGGCAACTGGTTTTCAATTGGAACCAGTTGTTCCAATTTCCCTATTGAAAACAGTTGGCCAACTGGTTTCAATTGGTTTTGCCCTAATTGGTTTTAACTGGATTTTGGTCCTGGGACGCTAGTGTATGATAGTATATCAACATTGTTATCTATTACAGGCCTATAAACGGACAGGTAAATGCAAATTATTTAGAATTTCATCCCGAGAAATCAGGTTTTTAAAATGCCAAATTATTAGTATAATCCCCATGTAATCACTCTAATAGTGTATTGAGATGCAATTTGTCATTCATATTTTCGATTTTTATGAGGTTGTGTTCTTTTATTCAAGATAAAGGCCGGAGACGGCACCCCTTTTCACAGCGTTACAACGCACGAGCTATGGGTACATCCGGGTACTTTTGCGAATCTATACCTATCGAGCAATGGCCGCCACGCTCCACACAATCACAGACGTTAAGTACGCGCGCCTATGGCGACTCCGCACTCTAGCGTAGTTAGTATACATCTCTATGGCTAAGACTGAGTCTGAGATCGAGACTGAGTGGTAAATTTTGCTGCTGAAATTTCCCCCCGCATCATCTCGGTAAGCATACTGAAATTTATCGTATCATTCTTAATAATGATATAAATAGAAGAATTGTTTATTACAGTTGGAGATGATGAGTGATGATGAAATTATGTCAGAAATTTGCGGTTACTCGCACTCTTCTCTACTGACTACTCTAACGTTAGGTTCTTTTCTAGATTTTGCGAGGAATGTAATTGTAAACAAACCTTGCACGCGCTCACGTCACGATTTGGCTAATGTGCGATTTGGATACGTTCATCACGAAAATGTGAATTTAACGATTTATTCGCGTGCATTAGAAATAACGCGCATTGAAAATACCAATTGATAATATGAAGAGCCCCCCCCCCCCCCCCCATTTCTGTGTTCGCGCTTCGCTACAAATTCAACTAAAGTCTGAAGATTAAGCATGAATTTATTTTAAAAATTAAAATTTCAACAAAAAATATCAGTTGAGGGAGGCGCGATAGCTCAGTCGGTAGAGCGGGGGTTTCGGATTCCGGTGACCCGGGTTCGATTCCCAAGTGGTGCGCTAGTGCCCTTTGGTAAGGCATTTATCCTCATTACCAGGTCCCTCGGAGAGGACCTTAAGCCGTTGGTCCCCTGGTTGCTTGCTCACAGGCATTCGTGCTTTCTTAGCAGTCAGGTAAAACAACCTCGGTATAACAGTTGATATTTTAGCTTAATAATCATAATGAGTTTGTTGGTGTGCCAGGGCCCAGGCCCCAGCCCAGACCCACTCATTCAATGAACAAGGTTATGATATAACCTTGGGCCTGTTGCATGACGAGATGAGCGATACGTAGGAACGTCATAGGACCATTCTTCCGAGATAGGAAGATTGGCGACAAATCAGCGCTTTCCGTTTCACGAAGGCAATTTTGTCTTTCAAGTCCGCGACATCGTTTGATATCGATAGTATCGGAAAAATATTTAGTCTTCATCGTCACCTGAACCTTTTATTTTATTTGACGACTTTTCATAAAATCATATATTTCAATAAAAGGGGATCAAATAATGTTTTATTTATTACCGATTGTAGAATTGATGTATGGAGCGTACTTTATGAGGTAAAAACAGAAAAAACTTTCAAGATTCACAAACATAGGCCTAACTGGATAAAATCGAAATTTTCATTATTTTCTTTATTTAGAACACGGTGTCCTTTTAGAGACACCTTTCATTGATATTTCAACGAAATAGACCCTTGTCCGACATAAAAATTGATTTAACTAAGTAATTTCGACATTTTATTAGTTCAATATACTGATTTTTTATTGAATACATATACTGTATATAATGATGATTTTGCAAATTATGCGTTAATAAGTTATCTGTTGAGGTAAAAATAGGGTTTGAATGGAGTAAACAAAATCAACAGTGTCTGATTGTATGAGACTAAAATGGAAAATATGAGAGGCTGCCTGTGAAAAATTTAATTTATTTATTTTATTTGTCAGATATAACGCAAGAAATACAAATATGAGTGTTTAGGGTATAAACATACCAGTTGCATGATGAGTAACAGAAGACAAGGAAAATATGCAAACATGTCCAAGTGGATAAAGTAGTGCTTTGCAATAACAATTAAAACATAGAAAAAGGTGTGCAATCCGCAATGGAAAAAATACTATTTACAGAAATAATGCTAAATATTACAATGATCATAAACGTTGGTCATCTCTAAAGTCAATGACTTAATTTATGGAAGCTTATATAAGAATATAAGGTTTAAGAATATAAAAAATATATATGTTCAACATTTCAAAGTTGAGGAGTATAGATACTACATTATTGCTTTAACATTACATAGGGGCCGAAAAGGGCCTACCCTACGATTTAAATGCGCCTCTTCGTATGGACTTTCCATAATCTTTTCTTTAATGAACTAGCTTATCTTCATTTGTAATAATTGTGATGGATTCGTAAGCTATAGGCCTAATCTGTATCTTAAATTCAATGAGCTATTTTGTTACTGCAGATTTTTTGTTTTGTTTCACTGTTTCACATCTCCAGTTAGCCCAAATCCGACAATTATTTTTTATTGATTAAAATTAATCTCGGCAAAAAAAATAATTATAATGAAAATGAAATAAAAATAAATGAATGATTTACCATGTTTAACATTTTAGTTTTGTATCGTGTTTTTTTTTGCTGAACGTTATAAACACGTTTTTACCTTACATAATTTATTTTAAAGAAATTTGTTTTCATGTTGTTTAATTATCTATAATGAGAAAGCATGAGGGTCAGAGAGATAGTGCCACCCATTTCGATATTTCAAAAAAAAAATAATGGAAATGGTGTGGGGATAGGACGGAGAATAAAAGAAAAAATATTTATAAAAATATTTGGGCCTACATTACCCCCGGACATAATGCCCGGAGAAGTTAAAATGACATTTGTTTTTGGTCGTCTTGCCGTGCAAACAGACGACCTAAAATTGATGACAACTAGCCCCCATATAAAAAATAACTTAGGCCAAAAATGTTTAAAGGTGATATGTCAGTGTGGCTTGCCGTAAACGCATTTTCTCTCAATGCCGAAGGTGGCGGGCGGTGTGCAAAGAAGATCATGCCTACGTAGGACATGTCTGGAGGTGTCTTTCCAAGGACCATTCTTCGTATCGCCCAAATCGGCTTTGTGAAACAGTTGAGCGATATCTCGTTCTTACGTAGAATGGTTCTACGAAAGACCCTTTCATGCAACAGGCCCCTTGTTCTCTGTTATATCTCCATGTGTGGCAAAATAAGGGTAGCAATGTTTGGCTTATTTTCTCTTTTTCTTTGGGACAAATGCTTGATTTTTTTACACCGACAGTTTCAATTACACCTTTTCATCATACAACTTGGCTCTTAAGTAAATTTGATTCTTTAAATTATTTTTTTCTTAATTAAAAATAGAGATTGAAAAATGAAAATTTTCTTGCCATATTACTTTCCACCAATAGAGGGCGTACACAAAAATATGCCAAAAATTCAAGTTTTTGAGCGCTCTAGTGAATACAAAAATTATTCCCAAGTTACTAATGAAAAATAAATTGCAACTGTATGGAAATTAGTAATTTTGGTCACAAAAGTGATATTTTAATGATTTTTTAAAGTGTGTGCTCTGACACAGCATTGGCATGCCATAGTCCTACCTGTAGATTCCCCACAGGCAGGATGGTTGAAGTGAACAAGTGCCCAGACCCAGGCCTTATCAGGACAGTAGAGGCGCACGGCCAATATGGGAGACTCTCCAATAGGGGAAACAATCTCCCACATTGGAGACTTGCAACAACACCAACAAAAGCATGATTTTTTCCACCCAAAATTTTGTCTCACTGAGGTCTGAAGCCCATTTGTTTTGTGTGTGATTGACAACAAAAATCCTTATCAAAACAAAAGTAGATGGTGAATTTTTAAAGTAGACGGTGAAAAGGGGTAATTTTTCATGAGGAATCTGCTTATCACATTTTTATTTGCCGCCAAGTTAATCCTTTTGCAGCAAATGTAAACAAAGGAAACTGGACTCCAAAACTGGAGACTGTCTCTGAAATTGGATACCCAAATTCTTTACAAAAGTCTCTGATATTGGAGATAATCTCCCACACTGGAGACAGTCTCCAATATTGGCCGTGTGCCTCTACTGCTTATCGTGAAATTTGTCGCCTCTCTCTTTCTTCATGCTCTTCCGAGGCCGAGTTGTGTGCACTCACATGTATTGCGAGGTTAGTTTTAGTAATAGTATACTAAGTTGTGTGTGCACTCGTGTATGACTTAGTCTTGAGGACTCCATGATGATGTCTTTAAAAAAAATTTTGACATATACATACCTGCCAACCATTCCGATTTTGGCGGAATTATACCGATTTTTCGACCTCCATTCCGAATTCCGAATTTTAAAACCAAAATTCCGATTTTTGGGTTAATCAATATAGTGTTGAAATTATTGAAACGGCTGTATAATGCGACTAACACATGCACGGCTGTAAGATGCGACTAACGCATAAACAACTGGAGCGCACGGCTACGCAAATGTGCTAGCTACACGATATACACAGAGAGCGACTTTAAACGGCGCGCGAACACTGCTAAGTGCGCAGTTCCATTGCAAATACATGTGAAAATTAACGAGCATACACACAACGGCAGCACTTAGGGCGCTACATTTTGAGGTGTTGTCATTAGCGTTGACTTCCGGAAAAAAATGGCGGCTGACATTGGCTAGCGAAAGAGCCAGTTTTTAGTGAGGACATGTTTTCACAATCCACGAACATCAGAAAAACCGTGAAAAACTAACCTTTTTAGACCCCTTGTTTCCTAACTACTATGTTAAGAATCACCGATGGTGATATTTTTGACGCGAAACATGGTGATTTAGGTAAGAAAATTTCACTTTTTATTTGAGGTTTTTGCCCATGTCGCCGGATGATTTTGTAGTGTGGGAGTGAGTTAGTGATGTAGCGTACATATCTAGAGTGTGTTGGTGATTACAGTGGTATATCACTGAGTCTGCTGATGATATGAACGGCAGGTCGTTGAACACTGGCCCCCGCCCGGCCGCGTACCGGCGCAATTAAGTTAGATCTATCCCTACGCAATTGTAACATAATTGTCAATTTTTTGAGGAAGAAAGTTGATCAACTTTCGATCTCGGGTTGAGCCTTCGGAGCCGAACGCCAAATCTACTTTACTTGCTTCGCTTGCCTAAACTCCCGGCGCCCGCCCAGTGGCTGTGCCTCAGCCTCTCCGTCTTACCGGCGCACCGCAAGTGCAGTGGTGGGTGCGGGTCGGGTGCATGCAGCCGTTAGTTTCGGCTCCGTTTTTGTCATGGTTGAAAATCTGCTTTCTTCTAGTTCTACCAACAAGCACTTATCCAATGTAGGTTATGATATAACCTTGTCCTCAGTCAGTAACCCCTGTGTGGTGAAATAACATGAATAAGATAATGTCAATGTTTGGCTTATTTTCTCTTGATGCATGATTGATAGGCTGGATAATAAATGTTTGATTTTTTGGCTTGTCACTGTTTATTACAGTAGGGATAACAAATATAAATTCATCATAAAATCTTGAAATTATTTTTTGTCTAATTAAAAATAGAATGTGTGGAGATGAAGATCTGCATCAATCTCACTTTCCACCAATAGAGGGCCTCACAAAAATATGCTCAAAATTAAAGTTTTTAGAGAGCTCTGATGAACAAGAAAAATTATCCCTAAGTCTATATAGATTTGAATGAAAACATATCACACCTGAATGAAACTGGGTGGTTTTTGTCACAAAAGTGATATTTTAAAGACCTTTTTTAAATGTTTAATTGATAAATAAAGGTAGACTCTACATTTAGGTCATCCTCTGGTGTGGTAATGAGGGTAAATTTGCTTAAGGGAAATGCTACTTTTACATGCTGAAAATGCCAAGAGGCCCCTTCCGTTGGAGCGGGCCGGACCGGACACCCGCTCGGCGCCCTCGGAACTTTGATACTGATTTTTTATTATCAAAGGTTGGCAGGTATGCATATATGTATGGTCAGTTCCCCCATGTCTGCGCGGTCTCCCAAGTCTGCGCACCCGCATATCTGCGCGATTCTAGTAAAAGAAGATGCGCAACGAGCACGAACTTTACACATGCAATACATAGACAGGTATTCATAAAAAAATCTGACTCAAAATGGTGGAAAAATAATGAATTCAGGGCATTTCATGTGACGGCCTCAAAATGCAGCCTTTGTCATCAAAATCCCCAAATCGTGTGCAAAGTGAATGAGTGCACAGACATGGGGTACCATTTTTTTTTTCAATCTGAAAATGACTGCCCAAAGGTTTTTTCAAGAAAATCTTATATTTTCTTTCATTTTTAATGAGAAATTTGGTACACTACCTCTTAATAATTTAAGGAACACTATTAACCAAAAGATTTTGTGAAATAAGAAGAAATTCATGTTAAATCTTAACTCAAATTGGTAGGTGCGCAGACTTGGGGCCCACCATCATACTTCTTCATCATTGGAGTCTTGTGATTTTTAATAAAAAAGATGGATTTCCGTTACGGAAATCCATCTGTGTTTACATGGCTCTCTTATTTATATATGGGAGGGGATTCAAGACTCCAATGATGAAGAAGTATATATGTCAAATTGTTTTTTAAAGACATGGAGTCCTCAAGACTAGGATGATTAACGTTAGCCAGGAGGCTCCTAAGTAGAGAGTAAAAATCATTAACAAACGTGTGCTTACTCTCCATGGAGCCACTCATCCTTGAGAATCATAAAAAAGACTTGAGTTTATTTTGCTGTCTTTTTTTATTGCTTTTATTCCCCCCCCCCCAAAAAAAAAAAAATACAAACAAACATTACACAAACACACAACATAATTCATGACAGCCATTTTTCAATTTTGGTGAGCCATTAAAGATGCCAGGGGCCAATTGCATAAAAGGTCTTTGCAAGAACCGTCTTTCGTGTCGCCCATTTATAACGATGCGCCATGTAAAACGCATTTCAAATAAATTACCTGCAAACATATTTTATTCATTTGTTAAAGTAAACAAAATCTTTGTTTATAAGATGATGTGATATATCATGAAATTGTATACCAATTGACTTAAATGCTAGGTAACAAATTTTATTTGTTTATCATACATTTCAGAAATATCCCACATATAGCGTGCAGCGCATCATAAAAGATGGGCGACACAAAAGACTGTCCTTGGAAAGACCTTTTCGTGCAATCAGCCCCAAAGAGATTTTTATAATCCATAAAAAGAGGATGAAATATCATAATTTGCATCAATTTTATATATATTTTACTGGTCATGTCGGTCCAGTAAATCTGGCTATTTTTGAAAAGTTATTGACCTGACAGCAATTTTTACTGGCCTGGGACTATCAGACCTGTGCCAGTGTCGCGCGCTGGATATATTTAGCGGTCTGTCGACAGAGAATTTTCTTTTGGATAACAGCACAACTATATACAGTATATCTGGATCTGGATGTGTGCAGTACAGGACCGTTTTGATATAGCGTTCCGGGTGAACCAGGTGAGAGAGAGGGTTTATGAAGATTAGTAGAATCGGCGAAGATGGTCTTCAACAGCTGGTTTGAAGGTTGCGACTGCCTGAGAAGTTGCTATGATGGCTTGAAGATAGTTCCAGTCTACCGTTGTTTGTACAAAAAAAAAGAGTTCTTATATTGATCAGTATTGAAATTCTTTACGGTACTGCAAAACAGTTGTGATGATTTTGGACTTGCCTTTCAACTAGGTTTGTTGACTCAAACCCAGCAAATTTCTTTGCTTTTATTTGCCTCCTTTGTCTTGAAGGTCTTAGGAAATTATTAAAAGGGAGGGATGGTACAAACCCTCGACCACTTTGAAGTAGGTTGAAAGTCTTGCACATTTACTCCTTGATGCTAGCGTCGGCAGTTTAAGGTTTTCCAGCATCTTTGTCATACTACCAGGGTCTCTGGACCTGTAGATTTTCGTGATAAAGTGGGCTATTTGCATTGGACTCTTTTGAGGGCATTGATGTCTTTAAGTAAGGATCCCATACAATGGCTCTGTACTCCATGAGAGATCTTAAAGCGCCCTGCAATTGACAAATCATGGGGAAATTGAATCAATAATAAATTTGCAAAAGGCCAATTGACTTGTATAATATAATCCGTCCGTCATGAGCGCCCGTCAGACTAATGCGATAAAAGTTCGGACAGCAAAAATTTGACCGAACCCGTGATGGTTATTTACTTTGGGTCGTCGCAGTTCTAGTTTCCAACAATCCTAATTCCTAGACTCTTAGCAGGTCTCTTGATTGCTAAACCAAAATAAATAACCTCTGAATTTGTGAAGTCACATGTTTCAAAGTGAAAACACGCAGTTTACTTCTCCCTTGTAAAAAAGTACCATACAGTACCATGGTATACTATGGTATTACCATAGTAATACTATGGTAATACCATAGTATACCATGGTACTGTATGGTACTTTTTTACAAGGGCTGGTTGGTTAGTCTACTAACTATTGCTATCCTATATTAGACCTCCCAGACATGCCAGCGTCTATTACATAACACCCCCAGGCATGCAGCCAAGTGAAAGACTTTAATCCCTTCTCTGTTCTGAGATTGATTAGCCTTGATTTCCCCATGATTTGTCAATGTAAGGTTGCTTCAAAAGAGTAATATAGGCAGTTCTCTTGTAGTCTTCTGGGCAGAAGCTCTGGTTTTGCCTAAGGAGTGCTAGTACTGCACTTGCTTTACAAAACGTGTTGTCAACATGTGGCTCTAACTCCATATCTTGGGTAACTCCGAGGTAAGGATGCTCTGGTACATGCTTTACGATCTGACCTAGCAGCGCGTAGAAATGGGTTGACTTCGTGTTGACACTTTATATGTTGCATTTACTTGTGCTAAACATCATGCCCCATGTTTCAGACCACTCATCTAGTTTGTTGAGGTCATCTTGGAGTATCTGGTGATCTTATCAGCCGGTATAAAAGGCAATCATCAGCAAATAAGCGTACTTGCGACTTGACGTAGGGTGGAAGGTCATCAATATGGCAGAGGAAGAGAAAAGGCCTGAGGACGGTGCCCTGCGGCATGCCTGATGTGACAGGTACTGCTGTACATGTAGGTCGATGTCCGTCCACTACATTCAACATTTCTCTAGTGGTGAGAAATGTTTGCAGCCATTGATGTAGACGACATTTGTTCCCGTAGCTGGCTAGTTTGTGGAGCAACTTGTTGTGAGGGACTGTATCAAAGGCCTTTGAAAAATTGAGAATCAATGGCCACATCAATTTGCCACCTGTCATATGCTGATACGAGATCATGAACAGTCATGATAAGTTGAGTTATGGTTGAGTGACCCGATCTGAACCCATGATTTAGAGATGTAAGGATGAGATTTCAATCTAAACTCAAAATTCCTATGCTAACTCACTTTGATTACATTTATTTTCCAATATAGTCTACCTACAACATTATTTTTTATGAAAATATCTTGCCCAAATCACCGAAAGAACTTAGACAGCATAATTTTCCAGTAAATCAAGGCAAAGCGCAACCATTTTATCACGTTCTCTTTTTTTTTTTTTGGGGGGGGAACAACACATGTCTCACTAGCTTGCGCTAGGCCTTGATATGGACAGCGCCATCTATCATGTTTGAGCCTACAGTCACCACAATGGCTGACTTTGCGAAGCTGCGATGCTCGTCGCGATGATCCAATTTTAAAACTTTCGAGTCATTCTTTTTCTTTCGAGGTATGCTCGATCATGTATACCTCAATCATTTCAGCAAAAAATTCTATAATTTGCCCTGCAGTGAATACTGTCAGTGTATGCCCACTACAATAGATTACGTGTAGCTATGACAGGGGAGGCAGCTGCGTGACTGTATTTAATATTGGGTCTCCCAGATCCGGATAAATCCCTTATCCGAATTGGTGCTGGTCCCAACGTGTCCGGATAAGAGAAGTTGGACTGTATTCAGTTTCAATGCTAATGGCCACCAAACGGAGCACCCTTTTATTCTGATAATTCGATGGATTCACAATATGGTGTGCCACCTATCGGTTGCAGCTGACAGGCCAATTTCTAGCTTTGGGATCGATATCGCAGGCGCAGGCCAGGCACAGTGCTAGTGTAAGGTAATGTACATGTAACTGTGTGGGTAGGCCTATTTCTCTAAATTTTTAAGTTTGGCAGTGTGCAAATCATAGCATTCTGATGCTTCACAAATAAAAACTATGGCAAAAGTGGAGGAAGAATTCACCCAAATGGTCTAAATTTACCAAAGAATTTGCAGCTTTCTCTCCCACTTCTTGGACCCTGGTTGACAGTATACATGTATGCAAGCCGGGTGAACCGCAGGCAGGCCAGTGTATTATAATTACATGCATGCAGCGCGTGCAACAGAGATTAATAATATTTGTTGACTTTTGCCCATGAGGCATTGCGAGTTTCAGTCTATCCGCTGCAACTAATAGGTGGCACACCATATTGTGAAACCACCAAATTGTTGAAATTTTTGTCTGCTGGGTACTCAGTCATCAATCATAATAGCATCAACTATATTTTGGTTGACTTTCATACCGAATACATGTATGTGGTGTTAAAAATGCTCCTGGGATGTATCCTGATCAAATAAGCTGGTTCTCTAACAAATATGCCCCTTTTACCTAAGTTGTAAAACCATGCACTATATTTGTATTCTTTATACATATTCCTTATTTTCTTGGTTATGATGATTTTCTTTAATGTTGCATTTATTCCTTTGAAACTTGATTATTGGTATGCCTCACAGGGAATAATTTTCCTTGCATCGCAATTTCTGCCACAAGAGACTGCTACACAAGGAATCTTTTGTGAAGCATATTTTTTTACTGTGCAAAATCTAATAAAAGCTTTTCTCTTTTGACCAAGAAAGGTAATCAATGTTGGTATTAAAGCAAAATTATTCCTTGGTTTCATGAGATACATACCCTGACTTACATGTACATCAGATTATGCTTTGATGTACTATATCATGTATAATGAACTTTTCAAATTCTAAAAAAAAAGATACCATCTGTTGAATTCTATTGGTCAATATGTATTTCTTCTAGAAAAGGAGAGACCAAAATATAGACCATTAAAAGGGAAGACAAGGCATTCTGACTTCTTTTATTTTCCCAGTGCCTTCATTTTGACCAGATCACCACTGTCTATGAAATTGCCCCAATGTGCTTGACATGTACATGTACGTGTACTGCTAAATCCATGCAGCGCAGGAAATTCTCTAGGCCTACATGTATCAGTTTTATCCTCTAAATCACTATTCTAACAATTAGCTGTCTCAAGTGTGATTGTTTTGGGGGGCATTTCGGTGGAATTTCCAATTTTTCTAAACGAAATACATTTTGAAATATCTAGAAGACCTCAGCAATCACATTACTAATCAACAAAGAAATAGACATCACTGTCACCAAAACTTTCAATCTGCGTTGAAGTCATCTGACTTGTGGCCGCTAAATCAGTCTTTTGGGTCATGTAGAATTCTCGGCAAGGCCATAAAACCCTGGCCTGCAGGTTCAAGGTAAGTTTATTTTACATGTTTACATGTTTGATAATCTCAAATTATACAAGGTTTCAGTGATCTGTCGTAGGTACACATATGCTCTACCAGTTGTTTATAGGTTCATGGACCTGCAGTTTAGGTCCATGATAGGCTGAGTGCATTCTATGCAAATGAGCAAAGTAACTCTACAGGCAGATTCCTTATCAGCTATATGTACATGTATATTGGAATGATCATCAGGTAGCTTGCTCTATCATTGTAAAACAATCACACACTGCTTAATTATTCGTTAACCAAGTGTAAGCAGTGCCAGAAAGATTCAGTAAAAAGATATGGACCTTTGTTTTTGCTTAATTTCAAATTCAGGTTTAAATGATGCCTTTCCAATAATATCCTGATAATTACACTGTACTTGGCAACCTTAAAAAATAAATGTAGTGTATGTGATGTAATGGTTGATAATGAAAATCCATAATTGTAATGTGTAATGCTCAATACAAAGAGTAGAGTGCAATGATCTCATTTCTTCAGGCCTAAAATTTTCTAAATTTGCAGGGCGAAACCACTGTTCAATAAGGTACATCGACATTCTTTGTCAGTGTTGTAAAAAAAAAAATAGGGCCAGAAATCTCAAAGAGCAAAGAGAGGTGCATTGACCAATAAACTTATTTACTGGAAGCTAGTTAAGTTGAAACTAGTTCAACGTGTAATGAGAACGGTCGAAGCGGTCTTGGAAGCAACCTCCCAATCCGGTTCAGAAAACCACTTTGCGATGTAGTTTGAAGATCGCTTTGCCTCGTTAAACTGGTTTTAGCATAAGTGAGGACAGAACTGTTCTTCGGGAAGCGATCCTCGCATATTTTGAGCATGCTACTCCACACACTGTATGTAGAATGCCTACGCTGCGGTTTTGAATTTCGCGCGAAACATGTCACCTTACTGAGAGCGTTCCCATAGCAGCAAGATCGTTTTTACGTGAAGTGATTTTGAAAACCACTTTCGGGAAATGGGAACGCTAGCAAAGCATTCTTTCAAACTGGTTTCCTGAACCGGTTTCCAGTAAACTAGTTTTAGAAAGCATAATGAGAACGGGGTCTTAGATCAGAAAGCTACAAATGTTCACACTGAAGTCACAGCATAGATGGGATAGTGTGTTTTTTATTGCTTGGAAAAGACCCAACATCTGTCTGAATGCATGTTTTCTACCAGAATCATTTGAGCTTTATTTATTGAATAAAGCTTTACATGTGTGTGACAGGGAATAATTTTGCTTTACAAATTTGAAGCATTTTTGGTCATAAGAAAAAAGCTCTTTAAAAAATTCTGACTACCTGCAGTGACAGTCTAATTACTTATCAACATTATTAGATTCTATCAGTGCTCATTCATGGAATGACTCACTACAACGTCCATAGGAATTTGTGCCAAGATTATGAATTGGACTGTGATGAAACTGTCTATTTCAACAATTAATATTCTTCCTATGCAGTCAGACTGCAGGTCCCAAGAAAGTGGCTTCTTTCATCCAAGTGATATTCATGACTTGAGATGTTTTGCATATTTAATGAGCTTGATGCGGACCAAAACACCTCTTTTCATTCGGTCATTGCTGCTCTAATTGTGCATCGAATTTCATGAATTTGGTACCATTGTAAAGAAGAAGAATCATTCTCTCAGGTCATGTGTTTTTTTTTTATTATTATTATTTTATTTGGCAGAATATCAAACAAGTCAAATACAATGATAAAAAATAATTGTTACAATAATACAGTAACACCAAAAAAATTTAACACTGGATTCACCTGGATGAGCTGCCAGGCATTGGGCAAAGTTAACCAAATAACTATAGTCCACGGACCGCCCTAACCCATACCCCATCCAGGTGAATCCACTGTAGTATTTTCATGCGAAAAAAACATAGCACAAAATTTCAGTCAAAGTTACATAATATAACAAAATGTCCAATTACTCAGAATCAAAACATAAAATCATACAAACAAATAGGGTAATAATTTGGATTTATTCAAAGATTTTGTAATATAGGTTAACATTTTGATCTAAAATATGCTACAAAATAAATATTTTCACCTGACAAAAGCTGCTATTTTCACACTTTATTTTTGTATGAGCCCAAATGATTTTATATCATGATAAAGCTGAATATTTACATGCTTTGAAATTATATAGGTTTCAAAATAAGAATTGGTTTAATCGGGTCAAGATCACACTTTTCATTTGCTAAGTACATAAAGCAGTTTGAAAACAAGAATACTGCACTCTGATTGGTCAAAGAGACCACGCAATGGCAAATTCCAACGGTCCCAGTGCCTGGGTTCGTGGGAAGGTCACACTTCCCATGTGGTAATCTCCTCAAATACCCAGCGCCTGTAGTTCTGTGAACCTTATCCAGCCAATCAGAACTCTGGATTTCATGCAAGTACAAAATTTCAGAAATCTCGTCTTGTACCTTGGTGGGAAAAGTGTGATCTTGACCCGATTAAAAGGTACCTCATATCAAAAGTGGCATTGTAAGAAAGTACAGAAATTCAGCTTTATGGTGATATAGATATCATTGAGGCTCAAAATAAAAAGTTTTGCACAATTTGCAAAAGAAAACAGAGGAAGAAAATTCAGTTTTGAGGCACATTCTAAGGCTAGAAATTTACTTATTTAACAAAATATTGTATACAAAATAAATGACCAATATGAAAGAGTAACTTTTACTCTATCTGATGGTGCAATGATATTTCATTTAACTTGAGGTTAAAACAGGTAAATTCTTAGAGAAAGAAAATCTCACGAATCACGAGATTTTGCAAGGAGGAGGATTCAGCCACGAGATGATTTGGATGAATCTGGCCTTTTTGCTCATTAGCATAGGGACCTGCGGTCTGACTGTATGTATTCCATTGGCTTTATTAGACACTACACCATGTACATGTAGGTGCTATTTGTATAAACACAGTATGACAAAGTGCAAATCCCCTGCAATTTATCTGTTTCAGCAATTTGACCTTGTAGTATTAGTCATTGTGTAATTCAGAAGCATTTTGCTGTTATGATGGCAATTGTAATGATGCAAAGTACAATTCAGGGTTGGCCTACATGTACGCTATGACACACTATGCTCATAGGATTGCAGTTCACAGTTAGCATCAAATGATAAGAGGATCATGCCATGGGTGGCTTGATGTATACAATTTTATGACAATTTTTTTTATACCGTTGAATGCATAAAGGTGAGGTGGCAGAGTTTTATTGGGTGGGCTAATATATGAATTATTATTTATTTAATGTAGAAATGTGCAATCATGTAGAGTCTAAAGTTTTATTACCAGTTCAGGCTCTTATAATTCTTTTCTGTATACTCCAGTGAGAATTGCACTTACACTGTACATGAATGGAAAACTTATCAACTACATGTAGTTAGTTTAGGAGTAAATCTCTAAAACCTTGCCTCAAGCCTCCAGTGATTCTTAATTTTTTTTTAAAACTCTTCTGAGCAAAAAAACTACTCAAATAGATTCTCTTTTATATCCTCTGCTCAGTTGTGGAATTTTATTGTGGTTCATAATAATCAATCATTTGAAATGCACAACTACATTTATTTAGCACCATTGTGAATGTAATCTGAGAATACTGGTATGCATGAACTGAATTCACCATCATTAGCATTTCTTAAAGTAAGTTCATAACATTAGTCATAGATGACTCAAGCTCATGACCACAACACTTTCCTCATTCAAGTTAAGGTATCGTTGTATTGATAATCTGGCATGATGGCAAATAGGCAGTCGCATAAAAATCATTGCTACATGTAATGTACATTATGAGAAGGATCCTCGATCCCTCAATGTACCGGGAAGATGGAATTTTTCAGAAGTCCTTTTCCATAGAAATCATTTTTCACAGGCCTACATGTACATATTAGAACATGGAATAATTGTCCTGGTATCGCATTGATCACAAATTGTTTCACATGTTTTAAGCCTTCTAAGCAAAAGTTTTTGTGTTGCAGATTTGTACCTGTAGACCTACCAAACTTGTGTGAGAGACCAAAACTGCTAATCAAATTTGTATAAATCAAACTTATTCCCTGTGATTGGTGGGAAACTTTTACAAATCAGACCAAGCCAAATCAATTTTTTTTACGTAATAAAATTGCATTTCTTTAGTGCATGATACACAAAATTTCTAAGTGCTTAAATATACTATTCATTTATTGAGTATTCACACAGTGCAATCAATTAAAGATACATGTATACTGTAAGTCACATGATCAATCACTAAATAGCTTTATGCTATGGGTTCCCAGTTGTCTTGTGACACAGATGGGAGAAATTGTTTATACAAATTATTGTTGTTGAATGAATATCTGATTTACACTTTGCAAGCCTGATCATCTGTATGTCTGCTGTATACACTTAATATTTCTCAGTTTTAATTGTTGCAGATTTTATTGTTATACGAACAAATGGAAAATGTTTAAATTTTTGATTTGTACATACATGTACAGTAGATATTCTGGTACACAGAATGAAGGAAAAGGCTACAAATTTGTGAACAGTACATTTATTCTCTTGAAGCAAATTGTGAAATATTTTGTACAGTATGCAATAGAAGGCCTACAGTGTAAATGTACATGTTTACAAAATGAAATTGAACTTAAATCTCATTTTGTATTAAAATTCATATTTCAGAGTGTACATGGTACACTCATTATCGATCAATTGCAGTTGTCCAGGAAAGTGTATCAGTTCTGATACAATAAACACACTCTGATTGCAGACTTGTACATACTGAGTACACGTTGGTAAAATAAGTGATGCCACCATGTGTTGTTATTTTCATTGATGGAGTATGATGATGAGTAGAAGACAGTTGTTGGATCATGCAGTGATATGCAGAGAATGCCAGACCTGGCTTTATGCCATCAATGTGTATGATGAGGATAGTAGCCGTTGGGTATTAAACAAATACCTCATTGATTATCTGTTGGTAAGATCCTGTGAATAATGAGGATGAGTTTGACAGAAACACCAACATACTTTCACTGGAAAGGACTCATACAGTATATGTACCTGCAATCCTGCATACTTTATTGATTGTGGTGATCTGAATCCCTAATTAATTCATGCTATTTTTGCTCCATTTGTGCATGGAATAAATGTAACTGCTACAGCAGTGTACACTAATGTTCACGGTTTGGTTTGAGTTTTTAGTAATAGACTTTATGTTTTCATTAATGTTAACTGGGTTTCAGCAGACTTGAGACAATGTTTAATTATTCTTTGGTGTGTATACAATCAACAGAGCCAAGTGGACAAGTCTCTGGGCTATGAACCACAAGGTTCGGGTTTTGAATTCCAATTCAGCACTTGCATCCCATGACAAGGTGTTTATCTACATTTACCACTCTCCACTTACATGTAGGTGTTACATGTGTGTATAGTAAATTGGTACCAGATAGGAATATATTGATACATTGTATTGCATTGTATTGGCATCCTATCTGTGAAGTTCGGCAGCAAAGGTTGATGCTTCACTATTCAAATGATGAGAGACATGTCTTAAAGGTGATGAAAGCTGAATCCGTTGGTCAATGTCAGTGGGCAGCTATCTAAAGGTGTGTTCACCCACAGTTCGTTCTAGCTCATGTAAGCTGTAACCTGACGGCCTGAATTAATATTGGGACATGCATGAATGTACATGGTAAAATTTATTGTGATCAGTTAGCAGCTGTAGATGTGTTCACACTACAGGCACAACAAGTTTCTTTAGTCAATGTGAATTTACTGATGAAATGAAAATGCAGCAGTCAATGTCAGTTCAGTTGTAGTTACAAGTCTTTTCCGAATGGCAGGAATTATAGCATACACTACCAGTCACAATTCTTCAAATGACTGAATAATAGACTTGTAGAATTACACTGTCTCATTTTATCCAGCCTTACAGTGTGTAGGCCTACTTTAAATTTTTAGTTTACCATTTTTTCCTTAATCTGTTTGGCATTTTGTTTGTTTGTATGGTTTTTTTTAAGCTATAAAGCCATCTTGTGTTAGTATTCACATTGCAAAGTAGGTCAACTATAAAGCATTTATGGACCAAGTAGTTTAGGATTTGACAGAAACTGATTTGATAATCAGTGCTTTTGAAGAAGCTTTGTTTCAATGTTGTAACACAACAAGGGAAAGGCACACGGTATACTATTGTAGAAAAGCTAACGTTTCTGCTTCTGCAGAGTGCAAGAATGTATACCGTGACCTGCATTTACATATAATACAAAACATTAATGAGATCCATCCATTGTGAACTTGCAGTTGTTGTATGACATCCAAACTCTTTCATGAATTATGCATACATGTATGCATTATTCATGAGCACCTCATTCACCTACATGTAAGTTAAAAAGGTTAAAATACAATTTTCTTATCCAGGTAAATCAGCATGGGTACGGTAACCACTTTTTTGAAACCCAGTCAATCTTCAGGATTTTCATTCAAAGGTGGAAATGGATATGAAAGGGGAATGAAACCTTTGGAACAAGATAGCTTGTGTGAAAACAGAAAAATCAAAGAAACAGATCAACGAAAAAAAAATTTGAGAAAAATCAGACAAATAATGAGAAAGTTACATGTATGAGCATTTGAATATTGCGATCACTAATGCTATGGAGATCCTCACATTGGCAATGCAACAAAGATGTGTGATGTCACTTGTGAACAACTCTTCCCATTACTTTAGTATATATTTCATTTAAATTGCCTCTTTTATCACATCTATCAGTAGATCATGTGTTCTTTCTATAGGAGAGCATGTAATACAGATTTTAAAAGAATACATCATGGATAAAGAGTTTGTATCACCATAAGAAAAAGCAAAAAGAGACATTTTGGGGGTATTTTGTAGTCCATCAAAGGGAAAGTTGTTCACATGTGACATCACACATCCTTGTTGCATTGCCAATGGGAGGATCTCCATGGCATTAGTGATTGCAATATTCAAATGCTCATAACTTCCTCATTATTTGTCCGATTTTTCTCAAACTTTCTTTGTTCTTATTCTTTGATTTTCTGTTTTGACACACGCCTACTTGTTCCAAAGGTTTCACTCCCCTTTAAGTAGTATTGAAGAGATACTACATATATACAAATGACTCTAGTTATCTTTTTATTGAAGTTGAGAATTGCTTGGAGTCAGATAGGGACTATAAATCAAGTGCTATGGAGAAATAACATTTTATAATATTCCACTTTATACAGCAATTCTAATATTTATTGGTAATTTTTTACACATATGACTTAGTGTTTTTCAGATGTACTATATTGCTTCTGGGGAGTATTGCACTCTTTGTAGACAGTGTGCAACTCTGCATACATGGTACTCATAATCAGACAGATGGTACAGGTGGCTTTTAAACAGGTTGACAGTTGTCCTAATAAATATACACACATTCTATGTAATTTATTTATTTGCTCTGTTAACTGATCCATTCTTCTGCCTCATAGTTTCTCTTTACGAATCATGAGAAATGGCTATTTGATTTGACATCCATACCCAGACCAATCATGATGACCAGTCCATTTGTCTGACCTGAATCCATTCTATCTATCTCTCTGTACAGTCATAATGCCACCTATACCAGAGGCTGCCCGTATAGGAGAGCCAATTCAGATCATTACCACCAATACTGAAAGTGATGACCATTCCTTTGAATTAAACTTTGAAGCCTTGGAAAAGCTTCTTCTTGATGAGAATGTTCGAGATAAGAAGGTGTGTGTCGTCTCAGTCGCTGGAGCTTTCAGGAAAGGGAAGTCGTTCCTCCTTGATTTCATGCTCAGATACCTAAACAACCAGGTAAGTCATGTGTAACATGATTATGTTTTTCATGAACCCTTCATTATCATTTAGAAGAGATAAACTTCAAAATTCTTTATCAGCATTCAAAATCAAGATCCTGCTCTTGCTAACTAGAATAATGCCAAAAGGGCTAATACAATGACACTTGGTTCATTGATACTTGGTTTTTACTCAGATAGATCCTTGATACATATATGCAGACGGCTAAATCCTGGATTCTTTTATAAGTTTGATTTATCATTGAAAAGGCAAATTATGTATGCAAAACTTATAAACATTATATCAAGTGCGATATAAATGTTGCATATTATTATTTTTATTATGTTGTAAATATTATAAATGTGATAATAAAGCATACATGTACTTGATTTGTCAGAAGTTACAATGTGCTCTACATAATTGGAGCATAAACCTTGGCTTTAGCAGAGCAGCTGTTACACACTCTTGTGTTTTAATGCATAAATGATGTGTTTACTGTAGTATCTCATCCTTGTATTATGTTGACTACCAGGGATCAAGTGATTGGCTAGGACCAGGAGACCAACCATTAGCTGGGTTTTCATGGAGAGGAGGTTCTGAGAGAGAGACTACAGGGATCTGGGCTTGGAGTAAAGTATTCTTGTGTCCTGGTCCTAATGGTGAAGAGGTAAGGCAACCTACATGATGAATGGAGGAACATGGTCTTGGGCAGTTCAAATACTCAAAATTCCTGACAGCTGCTGACCACTGTATTGAAAAATCTGCTGTTAGGTGCTAAATCAGGTTCTGTCTCATTGTTTTTTTCCATCCTAAAGTTGAAATCTAATAGATTTCAGTTCTTTGCAAAATTTATCATTCAAACTAATTTGATGAGGGTTTTGGGAAATTCAGTCCCACTATATTAAAACACCTGGAAAAATTTGGGGTCTTGCAGTTTCATTTAGCCTTACATGTTTCAGTTTTATGTAGTGTTGTTTGTTACTTAGGGACAGCTTTGCAAAACACATGATTTTGTTCTGAATATCATGCATTGAAGGATAAAAATCCGAACCTTATCTGTATTACAGCAATATTAATTCAACAAATTCTTTACAAAGTAAAATACAAAATATATACAATATAAATGATCATAGCAAAATGACATGTGAAAGTAATAAAATCAATGTTATATGTTGAAATTAAAAAAAGGAGTAGAGTGGAATAATTGTATACAGGGGATGACAGTAATCTTGGATATTTGTAACCACAGTATGATTCTATGGGAATAAAGTCAGTAGTTCATGTGTTTGCATGAGTAAAATAAAAAACAGAAATTATAAGCAAATGGTATTTCTTTAAAGAATTGAAGATAATATATAACTGTGGCGGAATAAGGGGGGGGGGGGTTAAAAGAATGTTGATATGGTTGGTAGAACTGCTTAAAGGGATTTTTAAAATGAGATAAGTGTATAAAAGTAAATTAATCAGGTATACCTGGCTTACACAGACATAACAAGAGACATAAATCTAATGATTTCAATTATTTCCTGCTATACGTGTATTAACATGGAATTAGCATATTAAACAATTATACGAAGATGGGATAAAACAATTATGCCCATTGAAAACAAGCAATGATAATACATTTGTATTTAATTATATAGCATTGTAAATTTCATTGTAGCTCTATAAGCACATCATTTTTTGTAGGATCAATATATTTATTTCTTTTCTTTTTAAACTATTGACATATATTGATGTATTTAATGCCAGGACAAAATCATGGCATTTGTATTCCTGGATGAATATGTTTAAATAATAATAGAAAGTTATATAAAAAGGAACGGCAATTTGCACTGATGACATTCATTCATGATTTAAATTTTAATTGGTTTCAACTTCATATGATTACACATTGTTAAAGAATCATTGCCCTTCTAGCCATGGTATTACAGTGTAGAGTATGACAATCAATTTATTTTCTATATTCTTCATTCCTCCGTCTCTCTATCTAATTCTTTATCTACCTTTTCTTAGTTTCTCTTTCCCTCTGTTCTTCTCTTTTATCTGTCTTCGCTGTTTTTTTCCCTTTCTATCCCATCTTTAAACAAAAAATGTGTATTCATGTTTGTTTGAAATTGAAGGTCAGTCATGTTATTTTCTCCTAGGTTGCAGTGATTTTAATGGACACACAAGGAGCCTTTGATTCTGAATCAACAGTCAGAGATTGTGCTACAGTGTTTGCTCTAAGTACCATGACCAGTTCTGTTCAGGTTAGTTCAGTATTTTGTCTAGATAAATTTGATTTGATTTGATTTGATTTGATTTTTATTCACCAACGATAACAACATATTTACAGATGTTTACATATTACATTATTATGTCATGCATATAAATATTACAGAAATGAAACATACATGTATATGTTAAGAGCTGATAAAAGGGACCAGAAAATAGCACAAGTGCTAGTCGAGCCTGGCCCCTACACATATTAGTAATATAGGCGAATATTGAACTTTAAAGTATGTTTTTTTTTTTAAAACACAACAACTACAAAAAAACAAAATAAAATTATGAGTGTAACATTTTATGTTATATACAGAGCAATATGATAAGTTATTGATTTAATAAATGATTTCGTAATGAATTCCTGAAATCGTTTCTGGATACTTTTAGTTTGATGGCTAATGGTACATTATTCCAGTAATCACTTCCTAAGAAAGATAGAGAGAATTGTCCTTGAGTAGTCCGTAATTTTGGTAAATGTACTTGTCGACCTTCTTTTTGTCTTGTTGGGTATCTATGCTCTATTACATCGCAATAATCTACTAAAGAGTGAGGTAAGTTATTATTACCCAGGTCATACATGAAGGTACATATAGATAAATTGTGCATTTCAAATACATTTAGGATCTTTAAATTCTGAAATAATACACGTGTATGAGCTCGCCACTCACTGAATGTGATGGCACGTACTGCCATTTTTTGGGTGTAAAATATACAATTTAAGCTACTCTTGTAAGTACTCCCCCACACCTCGATTCCATAAGTTATGTGTGGCTCTATGAATGCCTTGTATAATAATACTAATGTATATTTTGGTACAAAATGTCGCAACCGAAATATAATTCCTACTCTTTTACGTATACATGAATTAACTATTCGAATATGGTTCTTCCAAGTTAGATGTTTATCTATTGTTATACCTACAAAAGTTGCTTCATTAACCTCTTCAATCTCCTCTCCGGCTATTTCCAATTTACCAGCTAGTCTAATATTTTTCCTTCTGCTACCAATCAACATGAATTTCGTTTTCATAGAGTTGATAGTAAGCTTGTTTGCAACACACCATTCTTGTATTTTATTTATGTTAATATTGACTTCATTTACATCAATTTCATCTTGTCCAGCTGGGAAGGTATGAAATAGATTAGAATCGTCTGCAAATAATCTGAAATTGAAATAATTAGAAACAGATGGTAGATCGTTTATATACAGTAAAAATAATGTTGGTCCTAGAACCGAACCTTGAGGAACACCGCATGTGATTTCCATTTTCTTAGAGACTGTCTCTTCATATTGAACAAACTGATATCTTCCTCTAAGATAGTCTTCGAACCATTTAAGCGGGAGACCGCGTATTCCATAGTGAGAGAGTTTGTTGATTAAGACATTATGATTGATCGTATCAAATGCTTTTTTGAAGTCAATGAATATCCCAAGTGTAGCTTTACTCTCATCAATTGCTTTTAAGAGAGTGTTGGACAAATTTATTAATGACAACTTAGTACTGTACTTCTTACGAAAACCATACTGGTGGTGGTAAAAAGCATTGTTTGTTTCTAAAAACTGTACTAATCGCCCGTTTGCTACTTTTTCGAAAACCTTTCCGAGCACTGGCAAAACAGATATTGGTCTATAGTTTCCAGGTTCATCTTTTGGTCCCTTTTTGTGGATAGGCGTAACTTTTGCTATTTTCATTTCATCTGGTACCCTCCCACATTCTAAAGATAAATTAAAGATATATGCCAGGACACCTGAAATGTAAACAGCACTATCTCTTAACAATCGTGCTGGTAAATTATCATGACCACAAGCTTTCTTTTCATCTAGAGTTACAAGATGATTAAAAACCTCATCCTCAGTCACAGGTTTCCAAAATAAAGAATTGTTAACTCTTGCCCCTAAGTAACGTCTATGTGACACATTTTCATTTGGCAAAGTATCTGCTAGATTCGGACCAATATTTACAAAGTAGTTATTGAATTCATTGACAATATCATTTATAGATGTAATGAGGTTATTGTCTCCATTGACCTTTTTGATAAGCCTGTCTACTTCAACAACCCTTGAATTTTTTTTCTTTCCAACCAATAATTCATTAGTGATTTCCCATGTCTTACTCGTGTTACATCGGTTTTCATATAGTAAATTGGTGTAATAAGTACGTTTTGCATTCTTTAAAATCGTAGTGAGCAAGTTTCTATATTTTTTATATTTCTTCACAATATCTTCATTGTAGTTTGTCTTTAGGACTTTTGCATATAACTTCTGTTTAACACGTATTGATTTAATTATTCCTGTAGTTATCCAGACCTTCTTTTTAATATCTTTCTTTTTTCCAATTTGTTTAGTTTTCATAGGTGCATGTTTGTTACATATATATGAGAAAGACTTGCAAAACGTAGAGTATGCAATATTTACATCATGGCAGTTTAATACCTCTTCCCAGTTGAAGACAGAAAGGTCTTCTTTAAACTGTTCAATATTGAATTTTCTGTAGCATCGATAGGTAATTTTCTTTTGATTTGAACATAACTTGGCCATGTTCTTGAATACTACAAACACTGGAAAATGGTCAGAGATATCAGTATGTATGACCCCTGAATGAGTTTCAACAGTATCAACATTTGAATAAATGTGATCTATTAAAGTTGAAGAGTCCTTGGTTACTCTTGTCGGTGATTTTATTAATTGTTCTAAACCCACACATTGTAGAGAAGAAGTGAAGTCATCAGCTATGTCTTCTATACTTAAAATATTCACATTAAAATCACCTAACAGTACACACTTACGTTTATCTACTTTAATTGTTTGTAGTATATCTAACAGACTATCTTGGAATTCTTTTACATTTGTATTTGGTTTTCTATATATCACGGCTATGATTATCTTTAGCTCATCAGTAATATTAACTTGTAACCACAGAGATTCTGCATGGGCAATGTCATAACTTAAGCGAGTATATTTCAAATTTGATTTAATATAGGCTCCGACTCCTCCTCCTCTCAAATCATCCTTGCGACCATCTACTTCAAGAGTATACCCTTGTAAATTTAAAACAGAGGTATTAGACGCATTCCAGACTTCTGATAAGCCAATTATATCAAATTTAGTATTCATACTATCTTCATACAACAGTCTAAGGTTATCAATATTTTTCACTAAAGAGCGTATATTTATGTGGGTTAATTTCAAAGATAGGGATGTCTCAAAATTTAGGACTTTGTCAATATTACATGGTAATAACTCGTAAGAAATATTTGTATCATCCATTATTCATATTTATCAGACATATTTATCAGACATATGCAGGCTAGTCAAGTTATTACTCCATATAATGTAGCTTGAAGTTTTGGTAGTTGATAGTGTCCAAGCCAATATCGAAGAGATCGTCCGGAGAAGCGATCGTCTTGTAACTGTCATCCGTGAGCTTACATACAATGTTCCCGTTTTGCGTACTCACTCTCTTCACAAGAGGACTTGCTTTTGCTGTCTTTAGGACAGCAAATCTCATGGGGGTAATATCCTCATTGATGTATACACCATCCATGCTGCTATCCCCTTTCAGTTTGAAACGGCCAGCATGGATGGCATCTCTCTTGCTCCTTGACACAAGGCGAACCAGAATCTGCCTCACCTTCCCTTCTGATTTTCTCCCTATGCGATGGCAGGTAGAAAGGTCCTCTTTCTTGATGGTTACTCCAACTTTTGCTGCACATTGAATAACTTTGCTCTTAAGCTTCTCCTCACTTTCCTCCTCTTTTGCACCTTGCTCACTCTCCTCTTCTGTCTCCTCTTCCTCCTTCACACCTGTGATGCGGAGATTGTCCCGCCTCAGCTGTTGTGCCAGCTCATCCTGCTTGTACTGTAGGCGAAGGAGGTGGGGGTTGACCTCCTCCTTCACTGCTGAGAGGCAGACATCCTTCACTGCCATGATGATTGCAGGAATGGCTGCCTCAACGGCTGCTCTAACAGCCGAAGTGAGGAGATCTGCAATTAAGGCTTGTTCACATGTGAGAGAATGAAAGTAAAGTGGATGTTTATTATTGCATGCAGAATAATGCATTATGAGCAAGCAGATCTTTAAATGTGCTGTGCAGCTTGACAGAGGATCTTACTGATGAATTTTAGGACTATATGAATAAGAATTGGAATATTTTCTCACTATATAACAAAGAGTATCTGCAAGTGTACAGTGCGTGTGATATGTCCAATATCTTCGAGTGGAACATAAATAAATTGCATTTTATCATCGATTGACGATTATTTTAGAATTTACACCATCAAAGAGAAATAAGATTAATAGTGAAGTATATATATCTATCTTTCATATTCCAAGTAGAAAGTAGGCCTTTTTCAGTTTTTTGTTCAAATGTTCCAAATTATATTTCTAATTGATTGTGTGTTTCAGGTTTATAACTTGAGTCAAAATATCCAGGAGGATGATCTACATCATTTACAATTGTTTACTGAGTATGGAAGACTAGCCATGGAGGAAGAGAATCCTCAAGCGAAACCATTCCAGGTGAGGTGTCAGTAATAGTTTCAAAGCATTTATTTACAGTATTTAAACAGTTCCTGTTTAGTCTATCTGGTTCGTTCAAAATTCCATTGTATACAACTAATGTATTTGTATCTACAACTGTACAATTAATTTTTGTTAAATTAATTGTGTATATATTATGTCTGATATACTGTGCAGGAACTGTTTGAATACTGTAAGTGTGATGATATGAAACATGACAATCATGTAGAATTGCCCCTCTGTCTTTTGATGATATACGATTTTCAAATTAAGTGTTGACCTTTTGGTATTGATGTTTTATGAGTTTGTGATTACATTGATTACAACTTGAAATGAAGTTGATCCTTATATGAACCTGACTAGGTGTTGTGCTATCAATAGCGTAATCTGAAAAAAAAATCATATTAGATGTGATTCCAAGACCAAACTCATAATCACCCATTGTGCTCGAGATGCAACATTCAAGTAGAATGATTAGATTTTGTTTTACTACAATAGAGATTGCTGTATCAGTGCTCTGATCACACCTCAGATCAAGTGGCTTGTTAAAAAAATATATTGCAAATAGCAGGCAAAGGACCAAATTACATCCAATTTACAATTAAGAAATACAAATTCAAGCAATTATTAAACAAGATGTTCAGCATACATTTGAAATAAAGTTCATGGAAGGGTAACTTAAGTGATGCAGATATATTTAAGAGCATGTGATTGAAAAAATATTAGTATTATAATTGTCAACATATTCATAGTTTCTTAAAGAAAAATATGAAGATTGTTTTTGATGACATGAAAGATACTAGAGGTTGCTGAACAAAGTTATGAATGCATGATGGGTAAGATATTAACATAAAGAAGTGAATTGGACTTAAATTCCACATATATTCATAATCATCCACTAGTGATGTACACCATTAGGTCGTCAGTCATTAGAATTACTTGGTAGAGTAATGCCCCACATATGCCAATCTTGTGAGAATCTGTGTTCATCTGTTTTGAGTGGCATTAAATTAATAAGCTTGACATGTATCAATTTGTGTTTGATCTGTAGTCCCTGATGTTCCTGGTTCGTGATTGGAGCTACCCATATGAATATGCCTTTGGGGAAAGTGGAGGTTCCAAATTACTTGACAAGAAATTACATGTAAGTAACCCATAAATAATACTCTGGTATTCAAATAAGTTTGAGAATAATCATGACCAACAGCTTGTAGTTTTGCCATTAAAGAATACATTAATATAATGATTATGATATTACAAGGTTTTTGGAAAGCACTTGTGCTGTATCTGTCAGTCTTAAAACAAGGTTCTCAACAAAGTTTGGAGTGATCATCCAAATACTGTAGACCAGCTGCGATTGGTCTCTGCAATTTTTTTGCATTTTGCTATTTCCAAGAAAGAGACTGGCTATAACATTCTGCGTACTCTTATTCAGCAATTCAGGAAATTTTAAAAAGAATTTAACTTGTAAATATTTTATTAAACATCCTATCACAATTTGTATCAAAATCCAGTTGCAGCTAATCATACAACTCGATGCAGTCTTTATAAATCTATATGTGTATGATTTGGATTCTTTTATTAGACATATTTAGGCAAAAATTATGATGTGTATCAAACTATGTTACATTAAAAATTTCTGTGTGAATTTCAAGACCACAAATTGGCCTGAATTTGATGACTGTTCTACATATACTTGCAGCAATCAGCCAAGCATAAAGAGTTACAAGATGTTAGACGTCATATTTCCAGCTGCTTCAAGAGACTTGGCTGTTTCTTAATGCCCCATCCTGGTTTAGCTGTAGCTACCAATCCAAAGTTTGATGGTAGATTAGCAGGTATGTATCTCAACTTTCTCAATCAGATCAAAATTATTAAAGCACAATATACTTAATGGTGCCCAATGTATATTTTAGAACTTGTAAGAAGTTGGAAAACAAGTTTGTATGCACCCTTTATGTTGTTATGTTATTGAGCATTGGGAGGTATCACTTAAAAGTATGATTAGAGTGAATGCCTATGGTCATATTCAACATTAGAGAGTGGTACGTGGATTAGATGGCTCATAGACCAAATAGTTATTAGATGAACTGATTGTAGAATGTAAAACGGGATAAGATCAGGATGGATTGAAATGGTTGGGCATTGGTGAAGTGAAATAAGTTTGACTTTCTTTGTGATTTCAGACATCAGTGAAGAATTCAAGACCCAACTGCAGGAATTAGCCCCTCTTCTTCTATCAAAAGACAATCTGATCGTCAAGGAGATCAACGGAACTAAGGTTACATGTCGAGCGCTTCTAGAATACTTCAAGGTCAGTTCAATGATACATTATGCATAAGTTGCTATGTCAGAAGATAAAACAACCTGTATGGTGAATAATCTCCATTTGTGTTTTGCAAGTCTAGATGAAGAGGAAACCCTCTTAAGATAAAGGTGGGAGGCCTGCCTGGAATGGTTTTAATTTGGAGTGCTGGGAATGAAATGTAAGTCAGACATTGGCATTGTTTAATAAACTAAGATTATTTTATTATTTCTTCTACAAGCTAGTTTTCATTATGTTCACTGCATTTCAACTACCAGATTTGCTTTAATATCTATGCCTCAAGGTTCCAAGTCCTGGTAGAGGTGTTTTGGATTAGTAGAGAAGTCTCTTGACTTTTAACCACAAGGTCCGGGTTCAAATCTCATGGCAGAACTCATATTCTTTGGCAAGATTCTTATTATCATTTGCCACTCTCCACCCAAGTGTAGGAAACATGTACCGGGTCAGTCAGACGGCAGGTCCCAAGAAAGTGGCTTCTTTCATCCAAGTGATATTCATGACTTGAGATTTTTTGCATATTTAATGAGCTTGATGCGGACCAAAACACCTCTTTTCATTCGGTCATTGCTGCTCTAATTGTACATCGAATTTCATGAATTTGGTATCATTGTAAAGAAGAAGAATCATTCTTTCAGGTCATGTGTTTGAATTTATTCAAAGATTTTGTAATATAGGTCAAAATTCGGATCTAAAATATGCTACAAAATAATTATTTTCACCTGACAAAAGCTGCTATTTTCACACCTTATTTTTGATTGAGCCCAAATGATTTTTAGATCATGATAAAGCTGAATATGTATGCTTTAAAATGATATAGGTTTCAAAATAAGAATTGGTTTAAGGACGTTCCACAGTTAAAGTGAAATCCATGTCATTTTCACCAAACTTTGCACATAGATACTTTAGAATCTTAATATTCGAAATATGCAAAAATTAACATAGGTCCATGTGCTTGATTTTTTGCTATAGAGCTTCAAAGTTCACCCAAATTGATGTTCTTAAAAATTGCGCATTCAAAAGAATTTAGCATTTTTAGACCGCCCAAGATTACTACAATGAGTTTAAACCTCTGTTACTCAGTCAAAATACATGAAAAAGTCATCAAATTTCGCAAGAGAGTTAATAATTGTATCATTAGAATGGAGAATCTATTTATAGTGCTATTTGATCGCAATTTTAAGTTAAACAGCACTGTCAGTTCTTAAAAATGACGTAAAAGATAACAAAATCCCAATCTAAAAAATGTAAAATTTAAGTATACAAACTGCAAACGTACAATAAATGCTGCACTTTATTCAAAATCCATGTCATTTTCACCAAAATTTGCAGAGTTATAGAGGAAGGTATACCTAAGAGGTACAAACATTAAAAAATAGGGGTTCATGTGCTTGTTTTTAAACTACCAGCATTTTTATTAGAGCAAATGTGCATTTTAAAACACCAAAAATGCGCCAAATACTTTGTATCTATGTGAAGAAAAAATCAAAACCACTCTACCATTTATTCAAACTCGGGGTAATATTCGTGATTCTTGGCAGCACTGCAGAGTAAAGTATTTTGAAATTGTAGAGATTTTTTTTTTAATGGTCCGTGGAATAATTCAATTTTTAGCTTCATAAAATAACGCATTGGATCTGCAGTTAAAGTGCAGAAGATGAGAAAAATCAGCTCATACCCGCAGCTAATTAATCACCTGTTCATCCATTGTGACGTCAGCGCGCAGAGTGTAAACTATGCGCAGATCATAATGCGCACAAACATAACTGTGGAACGTCCTTAATCGGGTCAAGATCACACTTTTCATTTGCCAAGTACATACTGCACTCTGATTGGTCAAAGAGACCACACACTGGGAAATTCCAATGGTTCCAGTGCCTGAGTTCATGGGAAGGTCACACTTCCCATGTGGTAATCTCCTCAAATACCCCGCGCCTGTTGTTCTGTGAACCTTATCCAGCCAATCAGAACTCTGGATTTCATGCAAGTACAAAATTTCAGAAATCTCGTCTTGTACCTTGGTGGGAAAAGTGTGATCTTGACCCGATTAAAAGGTGCATCATATCAAGAGTGGCATTGTGAGAAAGTACAGAAGTTCAGCTTTATGGTGATATAGATATCATTGAGGCTCAAAATAAAAAGTTTTGCACAATTTGCAAAAGAAAACAGAGGAAGAAAATTCAGTTTTGAGGCACATTTTCAGGCCAGAAATTTACTTATTTAACAAAATATTGTATACAAAATAAATGACCAATATGAAAGAGTAACATTTACTCTATCTGATGGTGCAATAATATTTTATTTAACTTGAGGTTAAAACAGGTAAATTCTTAGAGAAAGAAAATCTCACGAATCACGAGATTTTGCAAGGAGGAGGATTCAGCCACGAGATGATTTGGATGAATCTGGCCTTTTTGCTCATTAGCATAGGGACCTGCGGTCTGACTGGGGTAGGATGAAATGCCTTTAATGTTTAAGCCCCTGATCAGGGTAGCATTGCTTATTCATAGGTAATATAGAGCACTATATGAATGTTGCTTAACCCTAAATAGACTGGGCTATTTTTATGCCTATGAAGACCCTATGATCTCGGCCGTCGACCGCGCTATCGTGACGAAAATTGGCACGTGCGTTACCCATGGCATAATCTCCAAGACTGTAGGATCAAATTTTCCGAAAACTCTCATAATTCATTAATTATGCTAATTTATGCGTAAAATCAAAGATTTGCTCTTGTTAACTAAATAATGCCTCTAAACTGCTGATTTTTTATTCAGAGACTCTCTGTAGGATTCTGATCAAATGTATATTTAAAAAAATTCAATATCACAATTCTTTTTTTATGTATTTTATTGTTTTTAAAATTTCTTATGTATTTCCTTGTTTTTCGACTTTTTGATTTATAGTGTTTTTTTAATGGAAATTGTCCGGGACTTTATTCTGACCATAAACAAGATGAAATTAATTGAGTTTGATTAGTAAAATTGAAAATAATGATACATTTATGAATTTTGGCTAAAAACACATTTTGCATTGGATTTGTACACAAATTCGCGTTTTTGAGCAATTTTGGGTCGACATGCACTTACGAAATGTTGCAGGATTTCGGAACCATGTACCCGGGTGTCGCAAATTTGGTCTCAAAAGTTGCGTGAGATTTGAAAATAAAGAGTCATGGAACAGCGCGGCGCCAGCTTTTCACGTTACAGATTTATCGCGAAAAATGTCGAGGGCGGGGGCTGAATCAGCCCCCCCCCCCCAGTCTTTTTAGGGTTAATGTTATTATTGTGCATCATTTCTGCCACTACATTGTCAGAGAGAAACAGGAGAAGATAACTAACTGTTACATGGGCATTTAAATGCAAGTTATTATTTTCCATGTATTTTGTATTGATTTATTATTCTGTTGAAACTTTTTGTTTGATTCAGGCTTATATCAATATCTATCAAGGGGATGAATTGCCTGAACCCAAGACTATGTTACAGGTGAGAATTTGGCGCAAATATTCACTGCTGAATCATACGCGCCATATAAGCTAAAGCAACAACAACATGATACGTGCCGTATAAGCTATAACAAACACAATAGATATATGTATAACAGCAGAAAGAATGTTGCAGACATATTTTTTTAGACTTAATGTTTTGTTTAATATTTCAATTGTAAATCTGTTATTTAAATTGAACTGTTTCATTCCATGGCAATGTGTCCAAATGAATTTATGAAATAATGGATAAATTCTTATGTAAAAAATAAATTTCTAACGGGAATGGAAACAAATGTATTGCAATGCTGTGTTTGTGTAATATCTATCTATGATTAAATGACAGGTACTACCGCGAAGTATGCATAATTATATACCTTCTGTTTTTTTCAGGCGACTGCTGAGGCTAATAACTTGGCTGCAGTAGCAAGTGCAAAGGACAAATACACAAAGGATATGGAACAGGTAGGAAGTTTGACAGTAGATAGATGATGATCACCAATATTTTTTTTGAGAGAGAGAGAGAGAGCACCATGTCCATATCCCAAGTAAATTGTTATGGTTCTGGCTCATTTACTATACTCAACTGGTTTAATAAAATATATCAGTCATTAAATTGGATTTAGCTGAGCATTGAAACCCTAAATGCTAAAGGGTTATAATTTATTGATTTTTAGCTCACCTGGTTAGAGTGCACTAAATGGAGCCAACTGGAGCCAATTCATAAATAACTATATTAGTATTATAAATATTGATTTATTTTTCATATGATTAGAATATGTTAACTTCAGGTATATTCAATGGAGGTTTAATTTATTTGTCCTTTACTCTGTTCTCAGTATGAGTAGAATCGCTTTTGAAAACATATGGTTTTTACCATGCATTCTAATTCTTAAGGTTTTTTTTGTACTCAGGTGTGCGGAGGTGACAAGCCATACCTGAGCCCCGATGAACTTGAGAAGAAACACATTCAAATCAAGGAAGAGGCCGTTAATCAGTTCAAAGAAGTACGCAAGATGGGAGGGACAGAGTACAGTAAGGAGTATGAGGATCGTCTGTTAGCTGAAATGGAAGAGTCTTATGAACAGTACATCAAACACAACGATAGCAAGAACCTGTTCAATGTAGCACGAACCCCTATCACCCTAGTAACCACCATTCTTGCTATGTATATCCTATCAGGATTATTTGGACTTATAGGCATCTACTCCTTGTCAAATCTCGCCAACATGCTGCTAGGTTTTGCCATCTTTCTCCTCTGTACGTGGAGTTATGTCCGTTATAGTGGCCAGTGGGTTGAAGTTGGAACTTGGATTGATACCGGAACAGAATTTGTTTGGATTTATGTAAGTTAGCATCTTGGGCCTGTACTACAAACCTTAGTGATTGACTGTACAGTTGATTTGATTGCACAATCTGGATCAATGTTATCAATTGTGAAAATCAGCCTTACAGTAAAGTGCTTAATTTTTGATATGGAGCCCAGTTCGTTTTTTTTTCTCAGATGGTTTGAAGAAATTACAAACCCCCGACTAAAACAGAGACAGTTTCATTTATAGATAACAATTTTCTTCCGGTATTCGTATTAACATAAGAATGCAACATAAAATTGATGAACTGTTTGTGATTTATATATTATCACAGTGAAATCTGCCATTCAAAACCTAGAAATATTGAAAATTGATTTTAATTTTGCAACCATAGCAGGTTATAAATTTTTTTTTCAAACACGTGTAACATTGTTATTGTTAAATTACATAATTTTATTTTTATAGAAGTGATTGGATGATTGGAACGGAATATAGATCTTTGAGAATTTAATCATATACATGACTGCTGATAGATTTACTTATCTAATTTCAATGAAATTGTCTTTACCTTCCTCATCATTAGGCTTTATATTTATTATTACTGTTAAGTGGTATTGATTGTTATTGTTTATTACCATTGTACATTATTTTTATTCATTAATTTAGTTATTGAAGAAAAAAAATCATCGTGGTCTGAAATGATTGCATTAATCAGAGATGCCAGTCTTGAGGCTTTTGCCTGATTTCAGGCTCTAACAACTTATCATTTAAGGCTTTTTCAGGCTTTATATTGTACAGTACATATGGGCTTTTCAGGCTCAGTGAGTAAAACTGACTGGCATCCCTGATTAATATTATTAATAATATTTGTGCATTACATTTTCCCCCTATTTCACAGGTGTATGGCCCCCTATACAAATATGTAACAGCTAATAAAGCAAGTACCAAACCAAGAGGAACTCAAGCCGAGAAAAAGACCAAATAAAACTTTCAACAAGCCATATGCTCTTTCTTTAAACACTCTTCTGTTTGGATGTTCAAATCAGCTTTGCTCCTCAAGGAAATGACAGCAACTTATTACTTTACACTATGTTGATGCATCACTTAAAAGCTGAAGGAATGTGACACTGTCTTCATGATAATGATGACAGATATACAATGAAATGACTAGATTGGAACATATTAGGTGGATATGAAAGTACTTGGATCACTACTGAATGATTGTGGAACATGTGGGACTACAACATCAGAAGTGAAGGAGATGACAGTACTTGGGTGATACACCGATATGATAATCAAGGACTGAACTGAATTAATTGCTTCTCCATGAATATATGTATGGATGGTGCAACGTCAATGGATCTTTTCAGTGCGTTATTAACAACATGTCTGTGATTACAAGACTAATCCATGAACATATGTGCTTGTGACCTTACTATGACTTCTCAATTTGCAATATCTGGGAGATGACAAGTTTGATACAGCAAGCAACTGAAATTAAAAGTTATGAGTGGATAGTTCTCTATTTGTTTGCTGCTGAAAAAATACCAAATGTCATTTTGTGTTGTTTGTGTACTTTCTGTGCTTTTGTTTTATTTTTGATCAAGTCAATAATTAATTGACTTTGCATCTCACCATTTCAAATGCAATTATTAGGAATAGAATATGAAATTAATGAAAGGTATAAAAACAAATTCACATTGACTGCAACATTTGATTTTAGATAATTTCTAGTCGAGGTAACAATGATTCATGTCTATGAATGTCACTCAATATTGATGAAAATAAAGTCATAATTTATTTCTTTATTATCATGCATCAGCAATGATTTCTGAAAGATGCAACTGTTGTAACTGCTTGCACATTCATTCTGAGAACTTTGCACAAAATGCACATGAATGATGTAGGACCTCGATGTTGTAAGAAAATTTGATTTTTTTTTGTAATTTTCCCTATTTGAATCACATCCTTCCAACCTCTGCAAACTTGCTTTGCCTAGTGAAAACTGAGGAATACAAAGAAACAAATAGTTTAAAGGGATTGAATGAATAACTGATCAATAATAGCATAATGTGATCATTGAATGTAGTAATCTTAAGCTGCCATTCATCTCCAGTCAATGTACAATTATCCAGACCAGTGTAGTATTACAACTACAATTTATATTATTTCCAAGATTTTCATTGGGCAAGTATAGCCATCATTTGCATTGATATGTTTGATAATATATTACCTCTTGAGCATAGATATATACTTAATAATATCTGTATGAATTATTCAGAAAAGAGATTATTTCCTCTTTCCCCTGCCCCCATAGCAAAATGCATGAGTATTCATTCTGGAATCAGGGATAAAGCCAGTGGTTTGTTAGATTTCATAAAGTTTGGAATTTGATACGGAATATGATGATGACAAGTCTACTTATGGTACCCAATGATTACTTGACCCGGTTATATATTATGCAGATGTCAGTGTCGTGGATATGGTGTATTGATTTCTTTCTTTAACTTTCGTTCAAATATTTTAGTCAAGATAGTTTTATTTTCAAAATTAGTTTAAAGTTTTTTCATTTTCTTCAGGATAAATTGAAGGATAAGTTTCATGCAATATCCTGAATTCTAGCTTGATGATATTTTGTCTTGAAGGTCTCAGTTTACTAAAATTTGTGTGTACATAGATCACGCCATGGAAATTAGAGAATCAGACCACATTCTTCATTCACATTTTCATAGTGCATAGGAAATAACAGGGTGATGGGTGACTTTACTCTTTGCTAGCCCCTAACAAAAATAAAAGAATTGCCCCAAGACTGAAAAAGAAAGGGGCTATTTCAAATAATCACTGAATTTCAATCCTGTAAGGTACTCAAGTGGAAAGGGGGATATATTTTAAACTGACAAAGTTCAACTTACATGACTTTACAAAGAAACTGTACTACTGGAAATGAAAGAGAATCTTTGTTGTGTTTTATTAATCTTAAGATGATACATTCCTTAGATAATGTAAATCAATTTTTATCATTACCTGGTCTACATATATAGTTAATAATTTAAAATATGATTCATTCCTTCGAGAGGTTAACAATCTTTAAAATCTCATTTAATAATCTGTTTGAGTTGATTAAACACCACTGGGTCCTTTTTAATGCTTTTGAGTTTGGCAAATATTTATTTTTGATTGATCCTTATTAGTATGAAAAATCACATTTAAATGAATCTTTATTGTAAACCATTCTCATTATCATCCAAGTAGCTTTCTTCTTTCATTTAGATCTCAATATTACATTAAAAACAAATGTTTAAAATATTCATTTATGCCTATTGAAAATGACTCCCATCAGCTCTCTTTTCATATTAAAGATATCTATTTAAAAAAATTGGTCAAATGAAGACCTTTTTTATTTTTGGGAGTGAATTCACACTGTATGCTATGTCAATATTACTTATTTTATCAGTCTAATATATTTGGTTACGGTGTTGCAATAAAATTGCATGTCATGAATGTGAAAATATATATGGTCTAGAAAGTGTGATCAATCGAACAGATCACTAAACATATTATGGAAGAAAGCAAGAATCATATATACTGAACAAATTGTGTGTTTTTTTCTTGCCAACCAGTGCTATGATTAAAAATGTCAATGACTGGATATCTGCATTCAGACAAAGATTTTTTTTTTTTACTGCAGCTCAGGATTTGTCATCATTGTTGCTTTTGTGGAGATGTTTACAGTATTTTTGGCTGTGAATAGCTTCAATATTGAAAGATCATTATTTTGGGATAGTTCTTCACCTTTCTCTCTATATAATTCCCCTTCATGCCCCATTTTTCCAACCTTACATGAGCAGATCTTGTGAAAGAGCAATATGAATCACTACTTTATTGAATGTAACATTTGGTCTTTGTGTGTAAAATACATCATTAATCGATATAGTACAAGATAGTATAAACAGTGAAAACCTGTGTGTTGAGACATTGATGCAGAAATACATGTGTGTCAGTGTGTAATACCTCGGTCACATTTGCTCTACGGCGGCCTGCAGCGAGTCGAAAACAGCTGTTTTATTCAAACCACCTACAGTATAGCTGGTACAAAAACATGTTAAAACGGCTGTTTTCGACTCGCAGTATGGCCACCGTAAAGTAAATGTGACCGAGGTATTCGACATTGGTATACAAATGGCACCAATGTCAATGCTTTTAAGACACTAGTGTTCAGTGGCACCTGTGTATACCGGTACTAATATTGGTGTACAATGACATGTGTGAAGACCACACGAAGGAGGTATGTGGACATAATCATTAATGTATGCTCTTGATTCAATAAGAAATTGTATTCAAGGATCACTTAGCCAGGTTTTCATGTACATGTGCTTCTATTCTAAGTGGAGTTCAGCAGCTATGGATATGTGGGTGAAATCTATACTTTTCAGATGGATGTAAACCAACTTGCCCAACTTCACCTTTGTATTCCTTCTAATCATTAGGACCCAGTTTCATACATCATGTCATTGATAGCAGATGCTAGAAATTCACCTGCCCCTGTCCAGTCAAATTATATTAGTTTCAGTAGCTGTTAGCAATGACTTGTAACTAATGAGGTCTATTACACTGGGCCAGTATTTATATAATTACAAATAATTGATAACTGATTTGTAATTTACCCATACACTTGTGGTGTGGAGATTCAAGCTTGAAACGTATTGGGGGGGGGGGGGTTGATGTACTGTGTCATTCTCCCCCCCCCCCCATTTGAATAGAGTGATTTCATGAATTTCTACTCTTGAACCCATGACTTTCACACATTATCTTGATGGTAAAAGGTTACCCACTGCAAGAATGTAATATAGAAAAAAGTACAATTTGGTGTCATTCATTTTTTAATGAAATCCTTTCTACTGCACTTTATACATGTGACTTTCCACATTCAGTTTTGTACCAGTGATGAAACAGATTATATACAAGTCGGTCACTTCTCCATATTAAGCATCCCATTTTCTGTCTGAAAATGATTTATACTTTTTCCTTAAAAAAAAAAAACCCATTAATTTTATGACACATTCCATAGAGGGCTAATGTTGGAAACAATTGTGTTTGTTTGTTTGTAGTAATAATGATTTTTCAGAGCATATTTTAATGCTTAGCCAAAACTGAAAAAAAATGAATTTATAACTTGTAGAAGTGCATCAAAAATGGTAATAATAATGTTGCCCCAATTCTATAAATATACTGTTACTTACATGATGTGGGTGTATTAAAAAATATATATGTTTAATATGCTATATGTTGTCATTGATGTGACTTTATAATAAGATTATATGGATGAAGTGGGGGGAAAACAGTTCATAAAACTTTATCATGAACATTTGGATGTGGAGTATAAAAATGTCAATTGGTCATTGTTTTATTATGAAGCTTTCAATCAACTAAAAACAAACCTGAATTCATTGTCTATGAATAATAAACCATTACAAATTCAAATGGGGTTTCTTGCTTCTTAACTTATGATTGTGTATCTTTGTGAAGTAATTTTAAGGGTGTGTTAAGGGGGGGGGGTCCTGGGGTAGGGGGCATACCCCCTACAAAAAAAGCTGTTCTTACAAGAAAAAAAAATCAGCAGCTTCATTGGATGAGTAAATTAATTCTATATTGATTTGGTTTGACTCACACTAAAATGTATTGTATTAATGCAATGGGGAAAATATAAATCATTTTCTAGTGAGGAGGGGGGGGGGGAGCTAATTGAGTTTGATAACATGCATTTCCAAAGGGTGAGCATTAATCAGATTATGACATTTACAAAAAAATATATATATAATTGGAGGTGACAACTCTGATAGCATAGCTTTGTAGCCAGCACTGGCGAATCCAGGGGGGGGGGGGCACACCCAGCCCGTGCTCCCCTTTTGAGAGACGCAATTAAAATTTGTATTGTAAAAATGCCGTTAAAACTTAAAGTGTGCCCCCTCCCTTTCTAAAAGTGAAGGCCTTTTTTTTCTTTTCTTTTTTGCTTGTCAAATTTTATCGTGGACGAAATCCCCTTAATTTTGGTTGAAATTCTTTTTTATTTGTATTTGTTTTTTTGCTTGTCAAAGTTTTCCTCGGGGAAAACGTGCCCCCCCCCCCCCCCTTTCCAAAAATCCTGGATCTGCCCCTGGTACTGCATGGTAGCCAGTGTACCATACAAAATAAACAACAGGAGAGATAACTGAGATAATTGAGACTAATTTAAAGTACATGTATGCGTGCCATCTGTTCTATGTTTATATTCACACTATTATACACGTAGGTTTAGTCAGAATACTGTCGGGGCAGGTTTCTGCACTTAACACCACTCTGGTTTCTGTAAGGTGCGTTGATATGTTTTTAATGTGGATATAATGGCCAATAATGCTTATTTCATTTTTGCAATTTATTTGTGGTAAAAATAATAGCTAAAGTGAAAATAGGAATGGACAGGGAGTGGGCGCGTCGTACGTGGTCTAGTGGTTCTGACTCTCGCCTTTCAAACAGAGGGTCGTGGGTTCAAATCCTAGCCGTGGTGTACGTGTTGCATATGCACTCAACCCAGGTGAGGTAAATGGTACTGGCAGGAAATAATTCCTCTAAAAGCTGTGTGCACCTGAATCGGTAGCCTATCTTAGCCGGGTATAGCAGCTAGGGCCCGCTGGGCCCAGTTTTCGAAACTGAAGTGGATACCCTGGGGAAATATGCTGATATTAGTTCCCTAGGCAATTGATTATAAACAAATGAAAATTGTCCCTAATTCTGAGGGGGAAAAGGACCTTTTGGGGACTTTGCTGCCCGGCTGTGCTGATTCGAAAGGTATACTTGCCCTCCATCCCTTCTTCCCCCTTCGCAACCGACCACCCCCCCCCCCCCCCCCGCCCCAAAGAAGGACCTCTTCCCAGAGGCCGATGCATTGGATATAATACTGTGGCGTAACCGAGCTCTGTTGGGGTAGCGTTCTGCCGTCTCGCAGTCTCTAGAACCCGGTCCACGCTGTTCTTCACTCATTCAATTGTTTTGGGGGGCAGATTCTCTCACAAAAGTCTATTGTATAACGTGGTACACTCTCTTCCTCTCAGACCTCTCTGAAATACATCGAATCAAGCACTATAACACTCACCTTATAAAGAAAGCACAGTGGAAAGATCTAGTGTACGGTGTAAGTCTTAGTTTAATATCGGGAGCTACTATTTACAACTGCACGTCATCACAGCTCCGAGCGAACTGACGTACTTTTCCATACCAAGTATCACAACATAAAAATATCGCCCTCTACGATCAACTATGAAATACATCTTAAACGTATAACTCATTATGCTACACAGCCCCTCCCCAAGTCTGGGCTGTCCTCGGACCAGGTATATTAACAACAAAGCATAAAAAATGAATTTCTTTAAATGTTATCTCGCTCTTCCCAAGAACAGAAGTATAGAAAACATTAAAACATCGTTAAAAATATACAGGTATATACATTGGCATAGTACATAAAGGAAGTACCGTTCTTACATTAACAACCAAAATAATCTATATACAGAAATAGATAGAAAGAGTAAAGAGAGTAGCATTGAGATCAGGAAAATGTCAAGATGAGAATTACATAAGAAAGGTTAGAAAATAGGAAAAGGAAAACATGGAAGCAACAAAAAATAAAGCATACATCAAGGCATAAAACAACATTTTGAATACAAAATCAAATGCATCAGAGTCTTTTACTGTTTCTGGCACAAAGTTATAGCGAAAGTTATGTCCAATATCTATTCTGCGGATTGAAGTGCTAGAGGATTTCTTCTTGGGGGTTTCTTCAAGGCGCATGTCTAGAACTACTTTTCATCATCTCGATCTCTCTCTATAAAGACTTCTTTGGAGGCCAAGGCGTTACCCTGTCGTAACAATCAGCGGATGTGCATCCAACGCAATTCCTTCGAACTATCTATCTGAAGACCAACATCACATACCAGGTTACATTCCGACCTTGGTCACACTCCTACTTCCTGTAGAGTATGTCTTGCTTCATCTCTAGCTGTGCATCCTCCAATAGGACTTCTCCACACTAGACTTTGAAGCCACCGTTGACCAATCGGGCCGGTCGACTGACTGATGCTCTGCTTCCAAGATCTACCTGATCGAAGGTTCTTTCTGTTGGTATCTGCTCATTGCTGATGTCAAGTTCCACGGTAACCACCCTTGCCTCTGCAAAGATCCAACCAAGTGCCCGATGATCCGTCTTGATCTCCGCCCATAGAAGTTCTGTTGCAGCTCCGAAATACTACCATGGCCCATGACTCCTTTTGAGCCCCATAGTAGTTTTTTCTCTGCTTTCTGAATGCAGTACCCCACTAGCATAGGATATGACTTGCTCCTTCCCAACATAGGACACTTCCAGTTCCCTCGTTGCTAGTATCTGCATATCCAACAAGTACTTCTCTTCGACGTTCAGAGATCCCCATCTCCATGCTGCACTTATCCTGCAAGGAATTTCAGATCCATTCTTCATAGCCACTCGTCGTAGGCGCTATACATTTACATGTATAGGCGCTATCCACGCTGTCGTCTACACACCGTCTCAATAGGCGCTATTCACCCACGTGTATAGGCGCTATCTCCGCCACACACACTCAAGGCGCCATCTCCGCCACACAAACTCAAGGCGCTCTTCACCAACGTGTGTAGGCACTATCTCCGCCACACACACCCAGGGCGCTATTCACCAACGTGTGTAGGCACTACCTCCGCCACACACACCCAGGGCGCTATTCACCAACGTGTGTAGGCACTATCTCCGCCACACACATCCAGGGCGCTATTCACCAACGTGTGTAGGCACTATCTCCGCCACACACACCCAGGGCGCTATTCACCAACGTGTGTAGGCACTATCTCCGCCACACACATCCAGGGCGCTATTCACCAACGCGTGTAGGAGCTACCTCTGCCACGCACACTCAGGGCGCTATTCACCAACGTGTGTAAGCACTATCTCCGCCACACTCATCCAGGGCGCTATTCACCAACGTGTGTAGGCACTATCTCCGCCACACACACCCAGGGCGCCATTCACCAACGTGTGTAGGAGCTACCTCCGCCACGCACACTCAGGGCGCTATTCACCAACGTGTGTAGGCACTATCTCCGCCACACACACCCAGGGCGCTATTCACCAACGTGTGTAGGCACTATCTCCGCCACACACACCCAGGGCGCTATTCACCAACGTGTGTAGGCACTATCTCTTCTTGCCTCTCTCCAGGCTCCCTTCCTCTGCGCTGTCCACGCTGTCGCCAACACACACACTCCGGGTGCTATTCACCATGTGCATCGGCGCTCTCTTCTTGCCTCTCTCCAGGCTCCCTTCCTCTGCGCTATCCACGCTGTCGCCAACACACACACTCCTGGTGCTATTCACCAACGTGCATAGGCGCTCTCTTCTTGCCTCTCTCCAGGCACCCTTCCTCGGCTCTCTTTACCCCTCTCTCCTGGCGATCTTCATAGGAGATATACGTGGCGCTCCCTGTAATACAGGCGCCTAAGTTGTCTAAGCTTCCAATACCACGTTGTTCAATCCCACCGCGGCCACCAGTGTGGCGTAACCGAGCTCTGTTGGGGTAGCGTTCTGCCGTCTCGCAGTCTCTAGAACCCGGTCCACGCTGTTCTTCACTCATTCAATTGTTTTGGGGGGCAGATTCTCTCACAAAAGTCTATTGTATAACGTGGTACACTCTCTTCCTCTCAGACCTCTCTGAAATACATCGAATCAAGCACTATAACACTCACCTTATAAAGAAAGCACAGTGGAAAGATCTAGTGTACGGTGTAAGTCTTAGTTTAATATCGGGAGCTACTATTTACAACTGCACGTCATCACAGCTCCGAGCGAACTGACGTACTTTTCCATACCAAGTATCACAACATAAAAATATCGCCCTCTACGATCAACTATGAAATACATCTTAAACGTATAACTCATTATGCTACAATACGATACGTAGGCTCGCGCCAGAGTATCTCGACCGAGCATCTCGAGGCTGCGCGCCGGTGCTGGGCCGGACTAGACTCGACTCCGGAGAACCGCTCAGCTAGATCTGCTCTTGATCTTCTCAGGAATCTCAGCTCAAGATCCGCGTTCACAAATTTGCAAGTTATTAAGGCATAATCGTGATATAGTCCCCAAATCCAAAAGTGGGGATTATTAGAATCACACCTACCAGAACGCATGAAAATCACTTCCTTTCTCCAGAACACAGTCCCCAACTCTCGCACAACTCTGTGGCAAAATGATAACACACACAAATGAAACACTCACTGTACGGTATATAAACACTAGGGTTCTCTCCCTATTATATACTCGTGATCCAGTCCCCACTCAATGGGAAATCCAGTTTGATTTTCACGGCGGTGGGGACAGTTCCAACAGTATATATACTCGTGATCCAGTCCCCACTCAATGGGAAATCCAGTTTGATTTTCACGGCGGTGGGGACAGTTCCAACAGTATTCATACTCGTGATACCGTCCCCTCACAACATAAAATCGTGCTCGTTCAACAAGGGGATATGGGGACAGTTTCCTGATGCATTGTGACAAGGATAAAACATCTTAGGGTATGGCTGCGGAAGCTGATGAGGGAGGGGGGGGGGGGGGACTTCAGCCCCTACCTTCTTCCAAAACATTGTGAATCCTTCTGAACTAAAATCCTATAGAAATGCCTTCATATATAGCATAAAAGTGCAGTCTTTTTTCCAGACCCGGTTAATTAAAAATTGTAATATAAGTTAAAAGTCTTTTTTTCTAGACCCGGTTAATTAAAAATTATAATATAAGTCCAAAGTCTTTTTTTCCAGACCCGGTTGTTTCAAAAATTATCATATAAGTCCAAACTAAGATACCATAATGATATTCCAGTGGAATAAAAATTAAAAATCGAGTTTAGTCTTTTCTCCAAACCCTGTTATTCCAAAATTATAAATAATAATACAACAACAACAACAACAACGTTATTCTACATCAATAATATTAGGGGGCCTTGGTTAATTAATGTTGTTTGTTTGTTTTTATTGTTTCTCGTGATTTCCTATTTTGAAATAACTGGAGCAAAGACTACACCATATTTCCGTGCTATTCAATGTTGATAAGATTGCAGGGTTTTTGTTTTGTTGTGTTTTTAACAATTTTTATAACTGGGTCTGGAGGAAAGACTTCGCTATATTTCCATGTTATTTAACAATAATAAGAGATTGGGGATCTTTATTACTTTTTTACTCTTTGAGAAATGATTTGTAAAAGTGGGTCTGGAAAAAGACTTTGAACTTATATTATAATTTTAACAACCGGGTCTGGAAAAAAAGACTTTGAACTTATATTACAATTTTTAATTAACCGGGTCTGGAAAAAAGACTTTGCACTTTTATGTTATGTGAAGGCATTTCTATAGCCTTTTAGTTCAGAAGGATTCACAATGTTTTGGAAAAAGGTAGGGGCTGAAGTCCCCCCCCCCCCCCTCCCTCAGCTTCCGCAGCCATACCCTAAGATGTTTTATCCTTGTCACTATGCATCGGGAAACTGTCCCCATCCCATTGTTGAACGGGCACGATTTTATGTTGTGAGGGGACGGTATCACGAGTATGAATACTGTTGGAGCTATCCCCACCGCCGTGAAAATCAAACTGGATTTCCCATTGAGTGGGGACTGGATCACGAGTATACTATACTGTTGGAACTGTCCCCACCGCCGTGAAAATCAAACTGGATTTCCCATTGAGTGGGGACTGGATCACGAGTATATATACTGTTGGAACTGTCCCCACCGCCGTGAAAATCAAACTGGATTTCCCATTGAGTGGGGACTGGATCACGAGTATATAATAGGGAGAGAACCCTAGTGTTTATATACCGTACAGTGTGTGTTTCATTTGTGTGTGTTATCATTTTGCCACAGAGTTGTGCGAGAGTTGGGGACTGTGTTCTGGAGAAAGGAAGTGATTTTCATGCGTTCTGGTAGGTGTGATTCTAATAATCCCCACTTTTGGATTTGGGGACTATATCACGATTATGCCGTTATTAACAGGTTCCGGAACAACACAGACCTTAAAGAAGAATGAAACCCTTGAAACCAGCTGAATCCATATCAAATAGAAAAATCAAAGGAACACATTGTTGAAAGTTTGAGGAAGATTGAATGAATAATAATAAAGTTATGAGCATTTGAATATTGAGATCACTAGTGCCATGTAGATCCTCCCATCGGCAATGCGACCAAGATCTGTGATATCACAGACGTACAACTCCCTCATTACTTTAGTACTTATTTCACTTATATTCTCACTTTTATAGAGTCTATCACAAGGTGAGGTGTTCTCTTTATGAGATGACAAGGGCAGAGGTTTCACAACATTATATCATTGATGAATCGTTTGTCATATGATTAGAATGAGCAAAAAGAAATGTTTTGGGGTATATTTTCAGTGTCCAAATGGGAGAGTTGTACGTGTGTGACATCACAGATCTTGGTCGCATTGCCAATGGGAGGATCTCCATAGCATTAGTGATCTCGACATTCAAATGCTCATAACTCTTTTATTGCTAGTCCTATTTTACTCAAACTTTTGTTGATCTTATTTTTTGATTTTTCTGCTTTCACAAAAGCTAACTTGCTCCAAGAGTTTCATTCTCCTTTAAGCTAAGGTATGGTTTTACAGTTTGAAATGGCTAAGATTCGTGGCAGAGAAACTTTTTGATTACGTAAAAACTATTTGAATTTGGAAAGTAAGAAAAATGTATGATAGTGATACACTGCCACTGGCACTGGTTAAAAAATTCGGTTGACAATGGAATGGTTGAAAAGTAAATTGCCAAGGGCAAGGCCAGGGACGTAGGATGGGGGATCGGGTGTCCGGACACTTTATATATTTTTAAGCCTTCTTTTTTGTCTTTGGATTACACTAAAAATATGAATTCAATAGTTGTAATCATCTTCCATTTTGTTCTCCATAATATTTCCTTACATTTTGTACAAAAAATTATTGAAACTTCGCTTGTAAATTTTCCAAAGGACTTTCTAAAATTGATCGTCCGGACACACAACAACTGGGTATACAGGTCTAACGTTAACTCTAACGTGTATCTGACAGTGACACTCTGTGCAGTGTGACATGGATTTGAATAAGTGGGACCGTAGCTAGATGATCCTAAAAATGCGTACCGGTACGAAAACAATTTTGTAGTTGTACCATATTTTTAAGCATGTTATTGTTATTTAGAATTAAGAACGTCACTTCCGCAGTTCACTTCAATTTCACTCTTTCACAGAGGCTGCAATAGCCAACATAGAAAAAAGATTGCAAAGCTAAAAAAATCCAAGTTTTACCTTAATTATCTCTAATATAACAAAAAAATGCTTTAAATATCATATCATACTCTGTCTTGAGATCTATTCTAGATTTGCATTTAAAGGAGAATGAAACCCTTGAAACCAGCTGAATCCATATAAAAGAGAAAAATCAAAGAAACACATTGTTGAAAGTTTGAGGAAGATTGAATGAATAATAAGAAAGTTATGAGCATTTGAATATTGAGATCACTAATGCCATGTAGATCCTCTCATTGGCAATGCGACCAAGATCTGTGATGTCACACACGTACAACTCCCTCATTACTTTAGTACTTATTTCACTTATATTCTCACTTTTATAGAGTCTATCACAAGGTGAGGTGTTCTCTTTATGAGAGGACAAGTACAGAGGTTTCACAACATTATATCATTGATGAATCGTTTGTCATATGATTAGAATGAGCAAAAAGAGATGTTTTGGGGTATATTTTCAGTGTCCAAAACTGGACAACTCTCCCCTTTTGGACACTGAAATGTACCCCAAAACATCGCGCGCATCCGGAATCATGATGTAATTTGTCACGCACGAAAATAATTGTTTTTCGTGGAGGGGTATGCGGCAAGTGTGATGCAAAAAAACTGCAAATTTAAAATAATTTTATCATATTCATAATATTTGGAATAGCAAGTGCGAATTTTTCTTTCCCAGGTAAAAAAACCAGTTGAAACCAGTTGAAATTTTAACTGGTTTCAACTGGAGTCAACTGGTACCAGTTGAAACCAATTGGCACAACTGGTAAACTCCCACCATGCCAGTATATTCCAGTTGAAACCCATTGTCTCAACTGGACATGCTGAAAACATACAAGTTTATTCCAGTTGAAACCAATTAACTATACTGGTATAAATTAGTACACCAGTTAATACCAGTTAAAACCAATAGGCCTTTCTGGTTTATCTACCAATAGATTCCAGTTTAAAACCCATTGGCCAAACTGGACCATTTGATGCCAGTTGGAACCCATAGAAACCCAATGGGTGTATATACCAGTTAATGCCACCTTAAACCCATAAACCATACTGGTATATCATAAACCAATTGATAATAATAATAATAATAATAATAGCGGTATATTTACCCAGGGTAGCCGCTTCAGTTCCGAAAACTGTTCTCCCAGCGGGCCCTGCTATTATTGATACCAGTTAGAACCAACATGCATTACTGGTATACCTACCAGTTGATTCCAGTTAAAACCCATAAACCAAACTGGATCAGAGTGTTCCAGTTGGAACCCATAGACCTCCCATAACCCCACTTGGAACCCATAGACCTCCCATAACCCCACTTGAAACCCATTAACCATACTGGAATATCAAACCAATGGATACCAGTTAGAACCAATATAGGCATTACTGGCATATCTACCAGCTGATTCCAGTTAAAAGCCATAAACCATACTGGAGCAGATTATATACCAGTTGGAACCCATAGACCTCCCATAACCCACTTGAAACCCATTAACCATACTGGAATTTCAAACCAATTGATACCAGTTAAACCAGCATACATTACTGGTATAATACCAGTTGATTCCAGTTAAAACCCATAAACCAAACTGGAACATATTTTACCAGTTGGAACCCATAGACCTCCCATAACCCACTTGAAACCCATTAACCATACTGGAATATCAAACCAATTGATACCAGTTAAAATCAACATACATTACTGGTATACTACCAGTTGATTCCAGTTAAAACCCATAAATCAATTAAACTGGGACATATTTTACCAGTTGGAACCCATAGACCTCCCATAACCCACTTGAAACCCATTTACCATACTGGAATATCAAACCAATTGATACCAGTTAGAACCAATAGGCATTACCAGTATATATCTACCAGCTGATTTCAGTTAAAACCCATAAACCAAACTGGAACAGATTATACCAGTTGGAACCCATAGGCCACCCATAACCCACTTGAAACCCATTAACCATACTGGAATATCAAACCAAATGATACCAGTTAGAACCAATAGGACTTACCAGTTGATTCTAGTAAGAACCCGTATATACATATATAATATATACATATATATATATGTATATTAGAGGCATAGTGGTAATGCATTGTACTTATTTCCAACAGAGTTTATATATATATATATATATTATATAAGAACTATGTTTTCATACCTTTGTTGTTTTATTTGTCGCTTCTCTTAAACTGACTTTTGAAATATTTTTGTAATTGTTGATATCTGCAGTAATCATTCAAATTTCTTATCCGACAAGTCACTGGCTCAATATAGCTGTAACCCACTTTACATTAATATTTATATTTTTTGTACAGATCATATTACTTCAAAGTCCTCTTATCTTTGTTTTTAATTCCTTTTGAGATAATTCTTTATGATTATCATTCATGAATGTGTTTCCTATAACTATTATTATTGTTACCATCAACAAAGCGTTACTTTTCTTTAAAAAAAGCAAGTATTATTTCATACAATCCACTCTTTAATCTACATGTATTGTTATTCATTCAACATTGGTTAAATATATATTTATGTGAAAATGTTCATTATGTTAAAGGTATATACATTTAGCCTACTCCCAACCTTTGCCCGTTCCTGCTTTTGACATTACTCCCCCCCCTCCCTGTATACTTTTCTTTTTGTATCCCCTTTCCAATATTATACATTAGTATACTTTGTTATTTTTTTGTTGCTTATTTGTTTACTGAAATTTTGCTCTGTACAAATTCATGTAATTCAGCCTTTTACCACAATAAATGCCATGCATTTATCCATCCTATACACAGCTCGATTGAGGATAAGAGGAAAAAAATATCTACATAATAACTAACTTAATTATTCTTTATGTTAATTTTAATATTTCCACCTTGAAAAGTTTCATTAAAGTATGTGGTTCGATATTACCATATAACTTAAATCGAAACATGTTATTCTCAGTGAAATTTTCTAGTTTACATTAAAAAAATTGTTATCCTAGATATTTGTTGCGAGAAAAAAAATTCTTCCTATTTAATCCCTTTTTTCTAATTTAAGTTAAAGAGGACTATTTTACACTATTTTTACAAATCACATAAAAATTAATGTATTTTTCTTTTTTTAACTCACTGATATTTTAAAAATATTTTTGAAGGTGAATAGAATTGCTATTTTTTTCTATTTATAACGCGCATATTTATTGCTAGTTTACAACCTTGCCATGTTAAGCAAGGCTATCTTTATCTTTCAAATAAAAAGAAAATAAATAAAATAGAAATAAAGAACAAATATTAAGCTAATTCATTCTTAAACTTTCAAAGAAAAAAAAAAGCTCCAAAAGCAGAGGCAAAAATCGTCATTTCTTGACTGGTTGCCAACCAAAACCAAACAAGAAGAAATTTGTATGTTAATTAAGAAGTTCGTATTTCTATTTTAAAACTTCTTTCTTGCTTTAGACCCCCCCCCCCCCCTTCGTTATTCCTGACTCAGCAGATCTTCCTTCAATCACCGGGCGCGGGCGGGCCTGCGCATGCGCACTGAGTGCCACTGATCGCTATCGTCCGTATAATTATGCAAATTAACCAGCGCCGCCAAAACGCAAACCGCCAATCTAATTTGAATTTGAAAGAGCCATCTTCGCCTCGCCGTTAATTTGCACCGCACTTTTATCGAGTGCTAGTGCGATAAAGAAGGGTAAAGAAGGCCGTTTTAATAATAATTCAACCACTGAAATCACACGGACCAGATTTGGACAATGACTTGAAAGCTAAGACATTCGCAGTAGGCTCTACAGGTAAGTTAACAATTTTCTTTTCGTAGTTTGTTAAATGGCGCGGCTCGCAGCTAGCTGCGGGGCTAGCTGTAACGTTAGAGTTCGTCAGGACATCCTGTTACTGCCCCTCAGCGCTGCCTGCCGGCCGCGACTAGCCGGGCGTGGATGTGTGGCTGCCATGCCGGTGCAAGTCTGCGCACATACATCATATTGACCTTACGATTTGTGTTAAGATTTAACATGAATTTCTTTTTATTTCACAAAATCTTTCAGTTGATATTGTTCCATATATTGTTATAAGTAAATGAGAGAGATATGTGATCGAATGTGAAACCGATTTTCTTGGTCTTGGAAAAAATCTGAGACTCAGCCAGTTATGATTTTCAATTTCAGATTTAACATTATGATAGTGGCCAGCGCCTCGTGTCTGCGCACCAATCACTATACACACGATTTGAGGATTTTGATGAGATTTTGAAATGCCGAAAATCGAAATTCATTATTTTTTCCACCATTTTAAGAGTCTGATTTTTTCATGAATAGGCCTAGCTGTTTATCACTTTTTGACTGTGTATTTCAGGAGAGAGGGAGACCCAAAACCACCTGGAGTCATACTGAGCCTCGAGGAGGAGATGAAGTCAGTGAACATGACCTGGGGTACCGGTAGTTTCCAGAAGAAGGCCCAGCTCAAAACCGCCAGGACTCGGGAGTGGAGATCCGAATACTTCGTTGCTGCCCTCCATATGAGGAGGCTGTAAGTTAGGTAATTCAGATGTCAAGTTTTCTTTTGGGGTCTTTGTGTATCCTCTATTATGAGAATTATGGAAAAGAGATGGTGATTTAATGGTTTTAAAGATGTAAAATATGAAATTCTAGCACTTTTTTTAGGCCTAATATGAGTTCGGACACCCTACTTATAATTTTTTTTTGAGGAGCGCGATATTTTTGTACATGACCCAAGCCTAGTTTCACCACAGATTAATTAATAGCTACACAGCTGTTGCATTTACAATTTTAATAACAATCTACAACAATTGAGCATTTTATAAAATTGAGTGTGTCTAGGAAAGCAAATTCGGAGGCATAAGGAGAGCCATTTATTGAGCTCCATGGAATTATAAACATGAAGGACTGATCTCTGCGACATCGATTTCAGAAGTATTCCCAAGACCAAGTGAACTTACTCATTTTTTTAATAAATATGATGATGTGCTGTTTATCATTATAGTTGAATCATTGATTCACAATCCCATGTATTTTTCTTAATGTGCAAATGGAATTTTACAACACTCTGTAGTAACCCTTGCCCGCCTTAGGTGTAGACATGTATTGCTATTCACTGTAATATAGACGTATTTTTATTCACTGTTCACTGTACTGATTATTTTTCTCTCCATTGTTTTAAAAAAATTATTCAGATACATCGCATCTACCAGCAAAGAACGTGTGCCAGTACAGGGAAGGAATGTACCTGTCGCACGTGAACTCTTCAGAGGCAGTGAGGACAACAAGATCTGCAAGCAAGTGATCCTTTTTGTAAGAAAATTTCCAATTTGTACATTTCACAATTAATTTTTTTTAAAGCCTTTGTACACATTTAGAGTATCAAGGCTTACAATATGTAAAAATTAAATGTTTGCCCAAAAATCATTATGGGAAAGGTGGATTTCCAAGGAAAAATCAAATCTATCTTTGTTTACACAGTTGTACGAGCAACCTTATAGGAGGCTTGTCTAGGCTCCGTGATGAAAATACAATGTAAAAATTGATTCACAATCCCATGTATTTTTCTTAAAGTGCAAATGGAATTTTACAACACTCTGTAGTAACCCTTGCCCGCCTTAGGTGTAGACATGTATTGCTATTCACTGTAATATATACGTATTTGTTATTCGCTGTTGTTCACTGTACTGATTATTTTTCTCTCCATTGTTTTTGAAAAAAATTCTTCAGATACATCGCATCTACCAGCAAAGAATGTGTGCCAGTAGAGGAAAGGAATGTACCTGTCGCACGTGAACTCTTCAGAGGCAGTGAGGACAAGATCTGCAAGCAAGTGATCCTTTTTGTAAGAAAATTTCCAATTTGTACATTTTACAATTAATTTTTTTTTAAGCCTTTGTACACATTTAGAGTATCAAGGCTTACAAAATGTAAAAAAATTAATGTTTGCCCAAAAATCATTATGGGAAAGGTGGATTTCCGAGGGAAATCTATCTTTGTTTACACAGTTGTACGAGCAACCTTATAGGAGGCTTGTCTAGGCTCCGTGATGAAAATACAATGTAAAAATGATAAAATTATCTTCATGGAGTCCTCTAGGCTAGCCAGTGACATGGGCCCAGGCCCATCAATTTTAATTCATGCTTTTGCATAACCAAATGGCGTGAATTTGGAACTGGAAGTATAATTTCAGATTGACCTCCGAAATGAAACGTGCACAATTAGTCTGAACTAAAATAACATTTCCTGAATTTTTTCTTAAATCTGGAGGCTGAAGTATTTTTTTATCTTTGAAATTAAATTGGTTCTCGTTGTTTTTTACCTCTGACTTACCAGTATGTGTGGGGGTACCGTAGAAGTAGAATTAAAGGGATGGTCCAGGCTGGAAACATATCTCAATAAATAGAGTAAAATTCACAGAGCAAAATGCTGAAAACTTGATCAAAATTTGATAATTAATTAAGGTTTTGAATTTTAAAGATTTGCATTATTCCGGTGAAATAGTTCTAGGCATGTCTTTATGAATATTCATTAGGTTGGCTGATGATGTCATATCCCAATTGCCCTTTTGTATTTTATTATATGAGATTAGGTTTATTAAGATATTTTTAACCAAGAACTATTGACAATTGGATTGACAACTGATTAGGTGCATTAGTTATTGACGCAACTTATTTCATTACAATGGAGACGCATCATTTACACATGTATGAAAAAATCAAACATTTATGATTTCATCTAGTAACATAAAAAAAAGGAAAGTGGAGATGTGACATCAGCCCACCTAATGAATATTCATGACGAAGTGCATACAACTGTTTTCACAAAATATTGATAAACTTTAAAATTCAATAACTTCTTGTTATCCTATTTTGATGAAATTTTCATCATTTTGCTCTGTGAATTTTACTCAAGTATTATTTAGATGTAAATATTTTCGGCCCGGACCATCCCTTTAATCCTCTGATAAAATTTTGTATTTCATTTTTTTTTTTTGCTTTGTCTTGCGTTTTTAAACATGTTCTGGGAACTGCTTTTTGAAAGTTGTCAGCATTAACAAGTTGTCTTTTTCCGACAGTTACCATAGTAACAGTCAGAGGCCAGTGCTTCTCAGCCAATCAAAAGCAATGATTTCACTGAAATAGTCGGCACTGACAATCATGAAATACCCATCAGATGTTAGCAGATAATGTGCAACATAGACTCCTAGATACATATATGCAAACATACATAGTCTAAGTCTTTATTATTAAAATAAATGTATAGGTATAAGGTCGAGGCAATTTTATCTCTGCGATGTCAATTTCAGAAGTATTCCCAAGACCATGTGAACTTACTATACATGTTGTAATAAAAATGATGATGTGCTGTCTATCATTTATAATTGAATCATTGAAATATGGAACTTAGAGAAGTTTCACTATCCCATGTATTTTCTTTATGTGCAGATATAATTTTACACCACTGAAATTTTGTATTACGGTATTCACTGTACTTATTATTTTTCATTCCATTGGTTTTTTTTTCTAATCTTCAGATACATCGCATCTACCAGCAAAGATCAAGTGCCACTACAGGAAAGGAAGGTACCTGTTTCACGTTTCCTCTTCAGAGCCAGTGAGGGCCCCAAGATCTCAATAAATAATAATTAAAAAAAGACTCCTTTATCATTCCTTTAAAAATAGTACATATTATTTATTGAAGGTAAATGCTTAGATGCATTATATTCAAATTTTGTCTCCAAGCTAGCATGTAAAAATTGGATTGACTACATATTTACTGTGTAAGTTAATGATCTTTGTTGACACATAATACAAGAATTATACACAGCATGTTACAGTTTGTAACATAATTTTCTTTCATTAAATTCCTAGTTTAAATACCATATAGATGTTTTTTGTGACTTTTGTCATTCTCTGATGTTTTTTGGTACAGATTTCAAGAGACTGAGGGATTGATTTACCAGAGCAAGTTTACAGTCCAATCCTGTTATATTGTGCATGTGGAAATTAACAAGGTTTCAATACAATGCTACAAATTTACCTTGATTCATTTCATCAGTCCTATGTGCAAGGATAATTATTTCACTTGTCCATGCACATTGTTATAACAGGAGTGGACATTCAATGTAAAGATTATTGAAGATAATTTATAATTGAAATAACCGCCTGAGAGGGGGGGGGGGTGTGTTGGTACCAATATTATAATGTGTGTGTGCGCAAGGAAAACGAAGGAGTGATTATATGAGAAGAGTAAAAGATCGGGAATGTACATATCCACATGATTCATTTTTGTTTATGCTATACATTGCAGGGTGTTTCTAACTGGTACCACTTGACAATTTATGTTTCCAACTGGTCCTAACTGGTGCTTCCAACTTGTTCTAACTGGCACCAGTTGACAACTGGTGTTTCCAACTGGTTTTAACTGGCACCAGTTGACAACTCATGTTTCCAACTGGTCCTAACTGGCACCAGTTGACAATTGGTGTTTCCAACTGGTTTTAACTGGCACCAGTTGACACCTCATGTTTCCAACTGGTCCTAACTGGCACCAGTTGACAATTTGTGTTTCCAACTGGTTTTAACTGGCACCAGTTGACAACTCATGTTTCCAACTGGTCCTAACTGGCACCAGTTTACAATTGGTGTTTCCAACTGGTTTTAACTGGCACCAGTTGACAACTCATGTTTCCAACTGGTCCTAACTGGTACCAGTTAGGACCAGTTGTCAACTGGTACCAGTTGCTAACTGGTACCAGTTAGGACCAGTTGCCAACTGGTATTTCCAACTGGTACCAGTTACAATTTGTCAACTGGATTCCAGTTGAATCCAGTTGATTCCAGTATTCCAATTTCCATATTGAATCCAGTTCGCTAACTGGAATCAACTGGTACCAGTACCAGTTGGATGAACTGGTCCTTAACTGGTTTTTTGACCTGGGTTGATTGTATTTCCTCTAGTTGTCATTTTTAAATCACTGAAATAAAGGTGTCCCACAATTGGATACACCGCCATACAAAAGTCAGGATGTAGTACATTGCTAAGGAAATATCTTGGGTTCTCATCTGCAGTGCATACTTGCTTTTCGCCATAGTGTTATGTTGTATGCCGCCCACTTGCGGCCTATGTTTTATAGGCATGTTATTATTGTTCATTCGGGTCGAGTATTCGCCCCTTCCGGCCGGCAGCTTGCGTTGCGTGAGTATGTTGAATAAATGCTTAAACATTATTCCATTGTGACTGGTTGTCCATCTTTGTAGTAGTCTCTTAATAATGGCGTGGTGGCAGCTACGGAATTTCGTACTCACCATTGATTTCTTTTGCGATGGACTTTATGCGTTTTCTTGCAGCCAGTCGGTCGACAAATCCGTTGTCGTGATAGGTGGTTTAAACCGTTTATGTTTGCTCGCACTGCCGTAGTCCCACTTATAGCCCATATCGATGGCTTTTCCCTGTCCCTTTCCGAGGCGGAGGTCACAACCTCGTCTCCAGCAGGCCCAAGATAAAGGGCGTTTTAATCAACAGTTACATTTTGATCATTCTTATATTGATGGTACTTATTATAATCAAGAGTTAGAGTCAATTCAAATCAATGGAAATGAGAGAAATGAATATGTGACCGAGAGTAATTTGAGTGTCAGTCTTGATGATAATGATTGTGATGATGATTTTGATGATGGTAGTTTAATGGGGGCTCCATACCAACCTCATCCCCTGAAGATAAGGGTAGTGCATGCTACCATATCTAGTCGTGTCAGTTCAAGTAGACCTAGAGCTTGCAGCCCTGATAAATCTGATATAGAGTTTGAGTCAATTCAAATCAATGGAAATGAGATGAATGGATATGTGACCGAGAGTGATTCAAGTATCGGTTATAATGATGATGATCTGTATGATGATTTTGATGATAATCCAATCGGGGATCCACACCAACCTCATCCCCAGACAATAAGGGCACTGCACACTACCATAACTAGCCATGTTAGTTCACACAGATCTTCTAGTAGTGCAATTACTTTTGGCTCTAGTAAACCTGATTGTAAATGTGATGATAGAATTAGCCATAGGTGTTGCCCTTTATGCCTTGCAGCTAGTCGTTCTGATTTCCAACATCATATTAGCGATTGTCCGTTTCTGCCGGAACATGAACAAAGAATGATTGCATGCGCTCGCCGGGCAATGTCGATACGCTATTGTCCAGACCAATCACGTAGCTCGAGTACTTATGATAGTCTTGATCATGATCTCATGTATTCTGAGTTTGACACTGACAGTGACTTATCGGATGATGACATTGTTGAAGATTGTTACGATCTTGGTAGTGCTTTAGGTTCAAGTCCAAACTTGACTGCTAGGGTTTCTTTGGAACCCCTGCTTGGTACTTTTGGTTGCTTCGAGGACCTACATGAGTTAGGCAGGTCACCACATATTCAGGGAGAAGATTTCTGCAGTGATGCGAGTGGCTCATCAGAGTTAGATGATGTTCACAACAGGGTCTGCGATCTTCCGCCACAGTCTCCAGTGGCCAGATTCTCTGAGTTGCCTAGTAAGGCTACGTCTCCACACGTTGATGTTTTCCATGGCTCAAAGTGTGTCCGAGTATACCTGGTTAGCGGTTCCTCGGTGAATCTAATCTGTTCCTCACTTGTTAGAAATCTTGGAGGTCTTATACTAGACACATATTGTTCTGTTACACAAAAACCGTCCTTTCCTGGTAATATTGTTGGGACCACATCTCTCACTTTTACGAGAGAAGACCAGGTCTTTCTCTTTGAAGGCTTTGTTGTAGACTCCTCAGATGTAACAATACACGCTGGCATTCCGTTCATTGCACGTCATGATATCACTATCCGTCCTGCAAGACACTGTATCGTACTCGGTGATGGACCCTCGTATACCTATGGTCCCGAGCGTACCGCACGCGCAGACAGTAAAAACTGTGTTCCACTCGTCTCCGCTAAGTTAGACAGATCGCCTCCGGTACCGCTCAGCGTCCGCGCAAATGTCTCACCTTGCTCGTTTGACAGTGTAAGATCTGCACCAACTCAATCACCTGGCGCAGACAGCTTGTCCGTGGACCAGCCCACCCGACATCTTGACCCTGATGCTGCATGTCAGCATAGGCAGATTGAACTGGCTTCAACTCCTAGCCAACAAGTATCCAGCATCACTCTTATCGACGTCAAGGTTGATTGCCCTAGGCCTGTTCATCTTGCTAACAAGCAATCTTCAGAAAGTCGCCAGCTAACCCCAGACACGTCAACTTATCAGCTTGCTGACAACTCGCTTGGACTCAACTGCAATAGCAGTGCCACTCCTCTCCTGCACAGTAGACCCTCCTCTCTTCCCTATTCCATCCCGGTTGAGGACCCTCCTGGTCGTCCTCCAGATTCTGTCAGTAGAGCGCTGTCCTGCCCTCTTCACCTATCTGATCCACCTGACGGTCAACCTTTCTCGGATAGGCCTTGTAGTCGACATCTTCCCAACAGCTTTCCCACTTCTCAGTTTGACAGAGGAGAGAATAACAACGATGATGATGAGGCCACTGTGTACTCCCTCATTGGTGGTTCCACTGATGTCCCTCGTGCAACAAAGGTCATAGATCCTCCTGGCCCCCTGCCAGGTGCTCCCGATAGACATGATGTATTTGACGTTGTCTCCCCAAGCGATGCATCTCGTTACCCCTCTGATGTCACTTCCCGTGATCATCCTCTATGGGCCTTCGCGTCTCCAATCTCACACAGAGCACCTAGTGCAGAGCTTCGTCCCGTCCACTTCACATGTTTATTCGTAGGGCTCCATTCTGGCCGCCCACCGGACATTAACTCTATGCCCCTGAGCTTATGAGTCCCACCTACAGCCTTGGCCCTGAGTGCTTTCCTCCACAACATTGAAAATGTGAACTTTCTATATAGAGACTGAATTTTTGGCTTAACATCTTTATTGTAGACTATAGACACCAGATGGACATTTATTGCATTACTTTCCTTTTTCTGCCTTTTGTGAGTTTAATGTTTTATATGTATTCTGTATTTGTGTCCATTTGTGTCATTAAAGTTTGTTTATTTCTGTCTTTAAAGATTGTTCATGATGTGCGTAAAAGAATTTTGTACTTTTGCCATTTACTTTGATGCTTTTCCTTCTTGTTCGCGCTTTTATTTAGTGCTGGACTGGTGTGCGCTGTGTGTGGGTGAATTTGATGAATGAGGTGATTGTGTTCCTACATTTGTATTCTTTATTGGAAAGCCAAGAGTGAGATATTAAGAATAATTTATATTATTTTTGTATGTCTTTTAGTTTGTTTGCATCTGTGTTTGTGGAACATCATTTGTTTTAGATGATTGCATGTACAGTCCTACATGCTGCAGGTAGCTTTATTGTTTATGTATTTCAGTTGTTTCACTCTTAGCGAGATGAGAGGGTACCCAATGTACTTTAAGTTATATGTTTATGTTATTTATATGAACAGTTTTATTGTGTCTAATTATGTTCATGATAAGTAATGCTTTATATTACTGGGTGTGTTGGTTCCCCTTTATTTGTCACACCCTCCTCATACTTTTTTTGCTTATATGTGCACTTATAGTTAACGTTATATAATGAATGTGCGAACAGTTGTTTATCCTTTGTAGTGTATATTATAAACACTATTGAATAGTGGGAGGTGGAATAGTGATAAGAAGTTGCTATTTTGACAGTTAAGAAAGGAGATGAATGTTATAAAAGGCGCTGATTTTGTTTGGATTCATGATTTTGCTATTGTATATGACAACATATATGCATGAAATTTCTTTATTTCGTTATATTGTTGGATATATATATTTTAAGCCAAACTTAGAACCAGTTATTTTGTTGGGGTACATACATTGAGTGTATTATATTAGGTTATACCAGTTACTTGATTATTTCCCTTTTACTGATATAAGTGTATGTTTGTTAATTCCCTTCATATATTACTAGTTGAAGTATCAGTTATGCATGTCAACTGCCTTGCACCGATTTCTAATCAACTACATTTAATATGTGTGGAATATTTGTGAATTTGTTGAATGTGGCCCATTATGCGTGGATCGGTTGGTGTTTGCTGATTTTATTACACTACTTTATGAACGTGTTTTGGGATCATATTGGATTTTAGGTTATATGCTGTACATTGGTAGGGTTGTTGATTGCATAGCTTTTTATAATTTTTTTTTAAAACTTTATCATGCAGTGTATCCATGTGACACTTGTATATGCATTTACATGTATACCCTTACCATTTTAGGTTTATTTGCGAAATTGTCTTTGGTCATCAAACCAACAAATGGGGCAGGTTGAGAGTGTTATATGGATGTTTCGTTAAGATGTTTTGAGTTTAGGATTATGTAGCTACTTTTTCTATTTCATTACAGGAAGCATAGTGTATAAAGTTGTATCGTTTAATGTATCAGTTTATGGGCAGAAATCATTACCATTTGATTGGTTAACATGATATTCAAATCTATCAATATGTTTTGGGTTTATTGCTGCACTTACCCATGTAAACTTTGGATAGGATTAAGGTATCAGGAATAGTTAATTGTTGACTTTAATTTACCAAGTCAATTTACCTTACTATGATTGAAGGTCTGATGCGATAAGTTGGACTATGGTATTTAGCAAGTTTGATCTGTTTTACACTCCCGACATGTATGTCTTTTAAGTTAGTTTGTTTGTTGCTTATAGATTTCTTTTATTGTGAAAAAAAGAAAGAAGAAAAGTGGTTGCGCCATAGTGTTATGTTGTATGCCGCCCACTTGCGGCCTATGTTTTATAGGCATGTTATTATTGTTCATTCGGGTCGAGTATTCGCCCCTTCCGGCCGGCAGCTTGCGTTGCGTGAGTATGTTGAATAAATGCTTAAACATTATTCCATTGTGACTGGTTGTCCATCTTTGTAGTAGTCTCTTAATAATGGCGTTTAAAACATTGTGCTTTTTGTGTAAGTAAAAATCTAACGCCATTGTGCATTGCTGCCCTCTGTCGGGCAGGGTTGTATATGTTACACATGCGAATCGATGTCATCGGCCCTTATCCGGCCAGCTCTGTGTAGAGGTACAATGTCATTAAAATATAGACCATAAGATTATTGTGATTGACGTCTAATCATTTAATGGTTTAACAGTTAATTTTAGTTCCTTGCCCTTGGTCATGTTGGATGGGTGACACGAAAGACGGTCTTTGGAAAGACCCTTTCGTACAATTGTCCCCATGAATGATTGAAGGGCATCCACTGATCTATATCGATCTGTCACCCATGCCGTCAATACAATAAATAGATCAACTATAGATATGCCACTGTGACATTGCCATAAAAAACAATGTGTTTTCATGTCTGCACATCCACTATTAGTATTACCTACACATGATTCAGGCATTTTCAATGAAAGTGCTGTATTTTGAGGCCTTTAAGTTTAATTACCATGTTTACATGAGCTGAAAATGAAATTCAATATCATTTCACCACTTTAACTCAGATTTTCTTTCAACGTTAGCCTTCTTCAATGTCTTGCTTGTTGCATGTTCACTTTTTGCAGACTACATGTCTTTATATCTTTATATTACTGTTTATTATACTGCATCTACTGGAAAAATACTGTTGTTTCTGTAGTCTTCTTCAGTTTCAAAATTGCAATGATCTGCATATTGGCACTGAAGACTGCCACAGTGCCACCACACCATGTATGAGTTAAGATTGTAGTCTGCAAAAAGTGAACTTGAGATGAAAAATTGAAACATGAATTTCTTTTTTTTAGAATTCTTCAAACACATTAGTTGATGATCTGTGCTCTTTCATTTCATCAAATTTTAAACCTTGGCGTGTCATTTTAAGTTTGAAAAAAAAGAATAAACATTGTAGCTACTAGCTACAGTAGCTACCTGTAGTTATTCATCATACATGTATGCCTTGTTCCATGAATGAATTTTCCCCCTATTTTTCCAAAGAGTAGAATAATGTAAGATTGTGTGATCCATTTCTGAATTTCTACCAAAAGCCTTTAGGGGATAGCAGGCCTTTAACAGTATAGAAAATACAAAATGCAAATGATGATAAAAAATACTCACTGCACCATTTTGTTTATTTCTTTCTGTAGGTATAATCGAGGCAAGCCTTCAACATGGCACCTTTCACCAATCCAGTATTGCAGTCATTCCTCAGTGTTGCAGTGCCCTTGGCAGTATTGGTCTTGATCGTTCACTCTGGGTTATTCGACAGTATAAAAGTGGAGAAGGGTTATGACAATTATGCCGAGCCAGCAGATTCTAAGCTCGGTCCGATACCCTTCCCCAGCTGCATTAAAATGCCAGCAAATGCCTTGGTGAATATTGGATACATGCTTGTTGCTATCTACTGGGGAATCTATATATTTATTTCCAATAACCAACTGACATCAATTCAGAATATGGATGCATATTTGATGTATGTTCTGGTGTGGATGATGTTTCTTTACGCTCCTGTCCAATTTGCAAGGATCATTACTCAGAAGCAAGAGTGGGCCATTCTGGATCAGTGGGTGACATTACCTATATTTGCATGGGTGATGGTGACATGCAAGACATTATTGACTGATTGGCAACCCAAATTTGTGGTGCTCACAATCTTGGCATCCCTCATGAGCTACAATCTTGTGTTTACAATGGAGCAGGGTTTTGATATTGCTCTACTACCCCATATTGTGTATGCTGTCTCTGCCAGTTGGGACCTCTGTTCAAAATACACACCTCCAGGCTACAGAAGGGACTTTGGTATGGCTGTATTGATGTGCGCTGGCTTTGTAGTCCTGAAAGTGTGTGACTTTCATCTTGCTCAGTTTTGGATTTTTCAAGAGCTCACTGGTCATTTTTGGTCAAAGATCTGTGATGCTCTTCAGGCCTACTTTGCTTTGCAAGTGCTCTTCAAAGTTAGTCTTATCAGGGGGGCAAGAAATCTAGCTAAAAAGTTGTTTTGAGAAGTATATGTTGACTTGTGCCATAACAAAATTGAATAGACAATTAAAGACAAAGGCAATAAATCCAATAAATAATATACTATTAAATAGTAGATCATGATCCAAAATTATTCAGAACTAGACCATCATTGACATATGCCCTTTTAGTATATTTTTACTATATAAAAATTAGCCTAGCTGGTTTTTTTTTTAAACTCCATGTGCCATGTTTTAAAAAAGGTGTTAGTTATAGGTGATTATCAAAAAGGATTATCAAGATTTAGGCCTTCATGGGATATGATTTGAATGTGTGATTGATGTTTTTTGTGAGTGTTGTTTATACATTTAACATGTGGGTTCCATCATTTGCACATAGACATATAAAGAGAATTCTAGAAATATCTTTGATAATGCGTTGACAAATCATTTGAAGATAATCTCATCATTTTTGTAGATTCTAAAGATATTGTGTTATATATAGAATTGAAAAAAAAATGTCTTGAAAATGTAATTCCCATTACATTCCTACATTCCAAGTCAATAATGAATTACAGATTTGCATTCCATTTAATCCACCACTTGCCTGAGAATCTATCAAAGAATAATGTGATATTGTGTACATCAAAATAATAGTGTACATGTAGTTTGGTGACACAGGATGCAGTTGTCATTTTGAAGTGATATTTATACTGCAATGCTCTTGTTGATCAGTATTTTCCCTTTATTATGATGCACCTACAACCCCACTGTTCATTCACTATTATAGTTAGTGAAATGTTATTTTAAATTTCCAGTTCATGAGTTGCAGCTTGCATGTACGTGTGATATGTAGGTAACCCCCCCCCCCAAAAAAAAAAGGGAAAAAAAAGATAATAATACTGTGCACTGCAGTGTGTTATTGTGACAATTAAAGTATATTATGATTAAATAATGATTACTGGAATTATATAGCACCTTTTGCAGAGGATACAAACCACATCTATTACAATTATTTATTATTACCATGGATTTTAGACCAAGCTGCCAGTTCCAGCGATTGGTGCATTCAAGGAATAAATCCTACCCATTCACTACACCTTGGTTGAGTGCTGCACAGTGTGGATCAATTTATTGCTAAAGGGAAACCTGACATAGCTGGGATTCAAACCCAGGGCTTTAATGTTTTAAAGGTGATAATTTACAATTACATAGCTAACAGTGTGGTTTTCATAAATTTGAGATATACCATATTTAACTGATATTGTGACTGAGATAGGAAATGCTTATATTTGATTTTTCAGTTCCCATACTCAGACAAAATAATTGGTAGGCTTAACAAAAACATTTTGAGCATAACAACTTGTCAGTGTTTCTGAACTTCAATTCTGTGTCCAAATACAATTTGATCCATCAAGCCACATATGAGTGATCTGATCATGCACTTATGGCTTTTTTTTTTGGGTTAAAAGGTTAATGTTTAACCATGTTCAGAGTTATTTTTTAAAGCATTTTAGCTGTTTATGCTCATTGAATATTGATATTAGAATTATCTCTTTATAGTTATACATATACAACAATTGACAGCATTTTTGGTAGCTTCATGTTAGTCTTATTGGATAAAAAATAGAATCTAGATTGATTCAGCAATTCTGAATTCAAGAAAGCTGAACATTAATTTGAGCAGTTTGAACTGACCTTAAAAAAAATTATTATATAAGTGTAATGTAGGCCTACTGTAGTTGCATAATATGAATATCATACACTGTAGTTAAATTTGTACTTCCACAGGATGATTTTACTTTATCCTGGCTGAATGTGTCTTTCTCTTCTACTTTGAAAGAAGAATGTATTAATTTTAGACATACAGGTATTTATTGTATGGATTCAGATATATATTTTGTACTTTTGTAATATTTTATTATAAATTTCAAGAATTTACATGTATATATGTAAATACAATGTCAAAAATGTAAATTGACCTGTAATTTCATTATCTTTACTATCTTTGCTGTGTAAGTTTTGTTTATGTATTTATTGAAGTAAAGTGAGAATTGTAGAAGATAACACAAATATGAAAATATGAATTAAGTCACGATGTCATTATTGTAGTGTCAGTCAAATTATATTCTTGCAACCATCAATAATATCAATAGATGGATAGAGCTAAATAAGGCCAAATAAGTACTCCAAAAGGTCAAGCGCCCACAAAGTTCGATACTTTTTTCTATATATTGCTTGTGCATATACATTGTATATGCGTACATGAAGTACTTTACGCGTGGGTATGGCTCCGTGTGCTGTTAATTGTGTACTTGGACTCTTGGAATACTTTTCCTTTGCCTCAAGGTCGTGTGCGCGGCAGCGCACAACGAGCTCCATTCAGCTTATTAATATTGATGCTTGCAACCTACATGTTTGGATTACCAGAAAAGGAAGAAAGGATAGAAACAAACAATAAACAAAGAACATTAATTAAATGCATTTGTTTAAAATTGAATCCCCAAATGGATCAGATTAAAGTGAATGTACTATATGGACAGATCATTAATTGATTAATAAATGAATTAAGGAATAAAAAATGGATGAGGAATGAATGGATTAATGAAAAAAAATGGAAGTATTGAGGATAAGTGAATAGGTGGATATATGTAGATGAATAAATAAAGGAATAAATGCATGGATGAAGGAATTGATGAATGAATGAGTAATAAATTTAATGGACATATGAAGGAATGAATAAAAAAAAAGTTAAAGTAATCAATATTTAATGAAGGAATTACGTAATGAATGAATGAAAGACAAAAGTAAATGAATGGATGGGTGGGTGAGTGCAGGAATACATTGATGAAATGGAGGACTGAATGCAATATGGATAAATTTGTTGAATTTTTAGGTGGGACAGGGGCATTGCAATTTTATTTTTAAGGAAAAGAGACAAAACGGCTATAAGGTGACGCCATTTATTTCCCTAAATGGAGGTATACAATTACATATTAGTTGTGTATGCGAACAATCGATTTTAAACAGCCATTTGAAAAAGCTAGCAAGCAGAGTTTCATCAATTTGTAGTGCAAAGTATTTTGGGCAATATTACAGAGAACAAAACTGAAAAAAGTTACAACTATTGAATTCATTTTTTTTGTGCAATCCAAAGACAAAAAGGTTTCAAAATTTTAAGTGTCCCGACCCCCCCCCCCCAATCTAGATGGTTATGTAGATGATGATGGTGATGATGAGAATGAGGATATGATAATGATAATAATGATATAAGGATGGTAATAAAGATGATACTAATATGGACTCGATGACGATGACATTGACAATGAGGGATCAACAGGTGTGAGGAAGGATGAATTCCAAGAAGAATTTCATTTTTTAAAGTCAAGCAAGCAGAGAAATGGGAATAGATACACCCCCTCCCCCATCCATGGCCCCCAGCTTCGAATGTACTGGACAAGTACTGGAGTACAACAACAAAATAAGGATGGTAATAAAGATTCCTATTCACCTCAGAGGGAGGAAGTGCTTTGTGCGCTAATAACTATTCAACCCCGGGCTATTCAACAATGCAGCAACCAGCTGTAGATCTGGGGGATCAGATCGATGAGGAAGAAGAAGATAAAAAAACAAGGCACACCTAACGTTAGTTACCAAGAATGCATAATAGCATTTCCAAAATTTTTTTAAATATTTTTTTTAATCAAATTTTATTTCTTCCTCATTATATTTAGCATGTGAAATATACATTAATATACATTTCACTAACAATTTATAATCACAAATTAAGGGAATGAATCTTCTACAAATTCTAAAAATAAAACTAGTATGCGGAATCTAGGCTCCCTGGGATGAATACCATTAAAATCAAAATAATTTTGAGGAAGTTATAAAATTAAAAACACACACTCAGCCACGCTTCACCCCCCCCCCTCTCCCTTCACCTGATGAAGACTAAGAAGAGTGCATACAAAAAACACAAACAAAGAAAATAAAACCCAAAACAGAAAAAAAAAATCGATATCGATACCAGCCCTAATGCCTATCGATATTTTAAATTTTGCGGAGAACCAGCTGAGAACCCCTGCATGCATATGCGTTTCCGTTTTACACCCTGGCGAAGGCATTTCCCGGAAAAATAGCCACAAAGCGACCAGTGAAGAGTCTACGTCTACGTTTGTTTACATAATCAGCTGGGCGCGCGATCCAAAAGTCAGCACCGAAGATATCCCCAGAACATACGTGCAAATGCAGCTGAGCTTATAGACCAAAAGCTCAGTCTCTGTATTTGGTTGTTCCGCTGAACTATATACGTTGGCTTCATGATTTTGTTTTACTTTATCGCACATGATCGTTTATATGAATGAAAACGAATAATAGCTAAAATATTGAAAAATAAAACACATAAGTACCTTTTTTTCATATTATATCTATCCTTATATCTATCATATCTGTCTATCCACTATCTATGTTATAAATCAATCTATGGAACTACATGATATATCTATCTGTTAATTTGTCTATCTACTCTGTCTCTCTCATTCTCCATCTACCTATCTGTCTATCTATCTATCCATCTAACATCTATCTCTCAAATTCTCTATCTATCCATCTGTCTCTCTTTTATTTCTCTCTATCCATCTATTAATCAACTCATATGCAATATTAACACTGCTTCGACTTCCTTCGGGAGTCTATTTCCTCAGCTCTACTTTTCCCTTTTTTGTGCTCGATTCGATTCAATTACTACTTTATTTACTTCTTACCATTGTTAAATGTCTTGTATTGCATAATGAGTTTTTTTTCTGAAGGTTTCCTCCCGGGGTTGCCTCCTATTCTCTTTCAAATTCCACCTCTTGTTTTCCCTTCTCTTTGTCTTATCCCAATTTCTTTCCCTTCTCTCACCTCTTTCTTCTTAATCTTTCATTCCGCTTTTTTCTTCTTTGGTGACACTTTGTAGTACTTTTGGCCTTTTGTATTTATTTATGATACATTTCTTTTTCATCTGTATGAATTTGTATTGTATTTGATATTTATTTATAATGTTTACTTTACATTTTGTTATGATTCTATTTGTATGTAAACATTCACTTATTTCAGTCTTTGACTGCTTGTGATTGTATTTTGATAGTTTTTATTGCAATAAAATCCAATATATATATATATATATATATATATATATATATATATCTCATATTCTCTCTATCTATCCATCTGTCTGTCTTTTTCTCTCTCTCTGTTTCTCTCTATCCGTCTATCTATCTCTCGAATTCTCTCTATTCATCTGTCTGTCTGTCTCTCAAATTCTCTCTCTCTCTCTCTCTATCCATCTGTCTGTCTTTTTCTCTCTATCCGTCTATATATCTATCTCTCAAATTATATCTATATCTATCTATCTATCTATCTATGTAACTGCAGTATCTATCTATCTGTTAATCTTCTCTGTCTCTCTCATTCTATATCTATCTAACATCTATTTATCTATCTATCTCTCTCTCTCTCTCTATCTATCCATCTGTCTTTCTCTAGTTCTCTCTCTCTCTATCAATCTATCTATCTATCTTCTATCTATCTATCTATATGTAACTGCAGTATCTATTTATCTGTTAATTTGTCGCTCTTCTCTGTCTCTCTCATTCTTTATTTATCTAACATCTATCTATCTCTCAAATTCTCTCCCTCTCTCTCCCACTCTCTCTATCTATCCATCTTTCTGTCTTTCTCTCTCTCTATCTATCTATCTTCTATCTATCTATTTATTTATCTATCTCTCAAATTCTTTCTCTATCTATCTATGTAACTACAGTATCTATCTATCTGTTAATTTGTCTATCTTCTCTGTCTCTCTCATTCTTTATCTATCTAGCTAACATCTATCTATCTCTCAGATTTTCTATCTCTCTCCCCCTCTATCTATCCATCTGTCTGTCTTTTCTCTCTCTCTCTCTATTTCTCTTTATCCGTCCATATATCTATCTATCTATCTATCTATCTATCTATCTATAAACATCTCTCTATCTCTGAGTTCTCTCCCCCCATCTATCTATCTATCCATCTCTCTGTCTTTCTCTCTCTCTCTCTCTACTTCTATCTATCTATCTATCTATCTATCTATCTATCTATCTATCTATGTCTCTATCTATTTATCAGTCTTAGGCTGCGTTTATCCGACCTCAAGCCAGAATCGTGATTTGAATCATGATTGGAATCATGATTCAAATCACAAACATGAATCACAATTACTACAGAATCAGGGTTTAGACGACCTTCGTTCCAACGCTGTTTCTCCTCGGATTCGGACCGATCCAGTGCGCATCACAGTGCGCAGTTTGACCCAGGAAGTATAGGTCAACGTTGGACACTTAATTGGAGGTCGGCGACGTACATGTGATGTGACAACGTGGGGCGCGCGCCTTGGCAAGAACCGGAAATAGCTCGACACAATGACGTCATATAATCATGATTCAAATCACGATATCGTTTATCCGAACATTTTCGTACGTGATTCTGCAGAAACGTCTTTCCAAACGCCCTTTTTTTCGTAGTTCATGTTTGTGATTCTAATCATGATTATATTCAATTTCGACTAAACGCAATCGTGATTCTGCAGAATCGTGATTTGAATCATGATTGGAATCATGATTATAGGGTAAAAAAGTGGCGGATAAACGCACCCTTAGGGTGCGTTTATCCGCCACTTTTTTACCCTAGGGTGCGTTTATCCGCCACTTTTTCACCCTAGAATCATATGATCTGAATCATGATTCAAATCACGATTCTGCAGAATCACGATTGCGTTTAGTCGAAATTGAATATAATCATGATTAGAATCACAAACATGAAACACGAAAAAAGGGGCGTTTGGAAAGACGTTTCTGCAGAATCACGTTCGAAAATGTTCGAATAAACGATATTGTGATTTGAATCATGATTATAGTCGGGCTACTTTCGGTTTGACTATTGCCAAGCTCAAGGCTCTCTATATGCTCATTGTATGTACATGATTATGTACTACGCATGAATTTCTTGTCATGTTTAAGTTCTGTGTTGGTCATCGCATCGTCCACTACTTTTCATTTTTTGGTCATGTCTTCAACTTCAAGTTCTAGTAAATTAACTGGACAGACAATGATCTCAGTTGTTGTTGAGTATACAGTATCGATATTAAATTGGATCTACGCTGAAATTCACTTCCGAACACCATTTTGGATAAACTAACAAGATGAATAGAAGCATATGGACCCTATATGAAAGAAGTAAACAAAATGAGGTATAGTCGACTGAATTCTGGAAGCAAAAGATTTTTCGAGAGCCGAAACACGTGCGAAAAACTTCCTCTGTCAAACTGCGCACTAGTGATGCGCACTGGATTGGCCCGAATCTGAGGAGAAACAACATTGGAATGAAGGTCGTCTAAACGCTGATTCTGTGATATTGTGATTCATGTTTGTGTTTTGAATCATGATTCAAATCATGATTCAAATCATGATTCTGGCTTGAGGTCGCATATCTTTCGGCATCTAAGTGTGATCAATCCATCAAACTTCAATTTTCTTTCTATTATATATGTATCTGTTTATTTTTATTTTGTCTGTCATTCTATTCATTTAGTTAATAATTTATATTCAGAAAAAAAACTTTTTCATAACTTTTCATAAAAAAACGTAACTGCAAAACCATGTTCGGATTTCTCATATGACTGCTCTCTGTACATGAAGTGCCGAGGAACTCTATGCTCTGATCAGTAACTGTGCAGATTGCATGCGGTGGTGTGGGACCACTGAACTAGATCTAGATACCGTATTTCTAGTTCAGTGTGTGGGACTCGCCTGTGTCGCACGATGCAACGGTATACCCGCTGCAACCAGCGACGTGTGTAGACTCTTCACTAGTCGCTTCGTGGCTATTTTTGCGGGAAATGCCTTCGCCAGGGTGTAAAACGGAAACGCGCGCGCCGCCTGCAGCGCCCCACAACTTCCAACTCAAGTACAGTCAAGAGGTCGATCTAACCCGCCAGATCAGAAATAAGTTAAATAGAAGTGAGTCTAAATTAGATTTATATGATTTGTTAAATAGCATGCTGCATTTTTTAATTACTATAAAAATATAATTGGATGATATTCAGACATTGGGGTATTGAATCAGTGCAAAAAATGGAGCCGCGGTATATGGCATCAGGCGTAACGTTAGTCCCATTCATTCGTGTTTGTGTTTGTTTGCTGATAGGTTGCACACTTGTCTTGCAGTTCGTCACAGACATGGGTGTCGATCGGTATTCTTGGTTGGGGGGGATGATTGACACAAATGTTCTTGTGGATGGGGATCTTTCAACATTACCCCCACTAAAATCAAAAGTTAGGACATTTGGGAGTGGTTGATATGCATGGTGTTCTTGCAGTGGCGTACCGTGAGTCACGGCATTGGGGGGGGGGGGGGGGGGGGTACCAGCAAAATTCACTCCTAGTACCAATGAGGTCCAAACATTAACATGTATGGACCTCATAGGCGACAATGCGTTAAAAACAAGTTAGAGAAGTCCTGCACCCAAGTATTTTTATGGGCATACTCGTGATATAGGCCCCGCTCGAGAAAAAAATTGTAATCGATCATACCTCAATATCTAGGTTGCTAACTTCAGCTCACTATATATACTCGTGATATAGGCCCCGCTGCTGTGTTGAATGGCTTTGAGTTTGAATGTCCGTTTGCGGGGCCTGTTTCACGAGTATAGTACTATAACCGTTATATAGGCCCCGCACTACGGCACTTCAGACACTCCAACACAGTAGCGGGGCCTATATCACGAGTATATATTAAGCTTGCATATATAGTCGCGAAACTGGCCCCGTCCAATGCGCTTTTCACAGCATTCGCACGTGTGTGGGGCTCGGATGACGACTATATAGTATACTCGTTATCGAGGCCCCTTACACTATTATATAATGGAAAATAACGTGGTCGTGGGGCTTGTTTCCCCGGCCGGTGAGAATTATCATGGGCGGCGCTGTAGGGGGCCGGGGGAGGGGGGGGGGGGAGCCTCCAATTTATTTTCCAAATAAACAAGGAAAGAATATCATGGGCGGCACTGTAAGGGGCGGGGGGGGGGGCTCCAATTTATTTTCCAAATAAACAAGGAGAGAGAATAATAATTCACATCTTCAGAAATTCATCTGTCGATTTATTTATGTGTTATTACAGTTATTAACTTATTGATTTATTTATCAATCTATATGTATTGATTAATTAATGTATTCATTAATCATTTATTGTTTTCAGTTTTTTTTTCTTATGTGATATAGAGAGTCAGAGGTATCATTTGTTTTAATTATTTTTATGTGCGGAAGTTCATTTATTTCAATCTATTTTAATAGATTAATATGTATGATAAATAAATGTATTTATATTGATAAATAAATATATTTATATTTATTCATTAATCATTTAATTTATTTGTTTTCAGTTTTTTTTTTCTTTTGTGATGTAGAGAGTCAGAGTATCATTCGTTTTTAATTATTTTCATGTGTGAAATTTCGTTTATTTATTTATCAATCTATTATTTGAATTGATTAATATGTATGATAAATAAATGTATTTATATTGATAAATAAATATATTTATATTTATTCATTAATCATTTAATTTATTTGTTTTCAGTTTTTTTTTTCTTTTGTGATGTAGAGAGTCAGAGTATCATTCGTTTTTAATTATTTTCATGTGTGAAATTTCGTTTATTTATTTATCAATCTATTATTTGAATTGATTAATATGTATGATAAATAAATGTATTTATATTGATAAATAAATGTATTTATATTTATTCATTAATCATTTAATTTATTTGTTTTCAGTTTTTTTTTTCTTTTGTGATATAGAGAGTCAGATCGAGTTATCATTCGTTTTTAATTCTTTTTATGTGTGGAAGTTCATTATTATTATAATATTATTATTATAAAATAAATTGGAGCCCCCCTGCATTTCATTTTAATTATATTTTTTGCGGGGAGGGAGGTGCATAAAGGTTATCAACCTCAATTTTAGGGGGGACCGTCCCCCCACCGCAAATTTAGGGGGGACCTGTCCCCCCCCCCCCCCCCCGCTTCCGCCGCCTATGGGGAGGTGTCATCAATAATCAAATTACATAGTTCTTGTAAATGATTTTCCCCCAATATTTCACTTGACGTAATGCTGCGATTGAATCCATTTATTCATTCATGTATCATATATCTATTTATAATCACCTGGATGTAAGTATAGTCAATATTTTTTTGAAATCAGCTTTCTTCTCTTATTCAATATTGAATCACTCATCTGGCTTCCTGTGTATATTTGGTTTTTTTTTCATTCCTTTCATAAATGCCTCCTCCGCCTCCCCACTTTTCATCCATTTAAGTTCGAAAAAGAAAACAAATAGGTATATTCATTCGGGGAAGATTTATTAATTTTCTTTTGGTCAATTTCATTATTGCTTGAGGGATATCTACACTTAATTAAATTAATCTATATTTTACTGAGACTTATCCCCCCCCCGGCAATTGGGGATAGGCCTATCATTATGTATATTATTCATTTTGCGTATAAAAGTAGGCCCTTCTTTCAAAGTACTTTTTTTTAACCTTAATAACCTTTTGTTTTTTAAAAAGCTATACCGTTCATTGATATGCCAGTATTTCTACAGCTAACCTATTTTCTCTTCCTGCATTCATTTTAAAACCTAAATGGATGGTCCGGGTTGAAAGTATTTATAGCTTAATAAATAGAGTAGAATTCACTGAGCATAATATGCCGAAAATTTCATCAAAAAAATATTGATTGATCGTCATTTCATTAATTCACCATCCAAATATCGCATTTTTTCTTCGCCTATATGGTATTCATTTATTTACTCATTCATACACCCTTGCCCCCCCCCCCCCCGATTTCTCGTTTTTATTAAAATATTTAATAATTTCGGAAAAAGTGTCTCAATGTGTTCTTATAATTTATTTTTATGCACGAATTATTCTACTATTTCCCTTTCTGTGATATTTTATTTCAGGAGTTTAATGTGTCCCCCAGATCCGAGATTTCGTAGCGGGGGGGGGGGGGGGAGCTCAAATTTGAGAAGACAGTTGGTGGTCTGTCTGGTTGAATTTGTCAGGAAAAAAATATACACACAGGTACTGACGGGTCCAGTATTTTTAAAGGGGCGGGGATACAGGCTGTTCGGACACATTGCCATTCATGAAATCCATAGTCGGCCAGTCAAAGAGGAAGAAGTAAAAGTGTTTTTTTTTTTGTTTTTTTTTTGGGGGGGGGGGTTGTGCTATGGAAGTTTATGTACATTTTAATTTAATTTTTACCAACAAGATATGCCTACCATGATTATACGGCCGAACTAAACGAGATAACTGAACATTAAAAAAAAATTATAATCCATGTGTTAAAAGCTATATGAATGGAGCACACTACCCAGTCAGCAAAGTATCTGGGCCAATATGGGCCCCATATTGGGCCAGATACTTTGCTGACTGGGTAAGCTCTCTTTAACCCTAAACAGCAAACGTTTATTCAATATTTAATTACTAAACTGAAAATGGGAAAAGGACTTTACGGTAACGCATGAACAAGATATGAAAGAGGAGCGCGAACTGAATTTTTCACACTTGAAAATAGGATGCGAATGCGATTTAAGTTCGAGAAGAATTTTGTTGATATATATCGACACGAAAAGGGTACGTTTTTAAGCACTGCTGACATGTAGGAGTGAGAGAGAGAGAGAGGGGGGGGGGGGGACATCTTGTTCAACACTTTATCTGTAAATATCACTATTTTACATTGATTTACATGTAGTTTAATTACCACTCACATAGTATCCTGTTGCTAGGCGACATCCAACAGGCGCTGTTTGTCATGCAGTTGCATCGTACATATTACTTAGTTGACAGTGAGATCACGATTCGTGGCATGTTCTGAGATTGTTTTTTATATATAAAAACACAAATTTAGAATGAGAAATCAGATAAAGCACAAAAGTATTTCTAATTTCATTTTTCTGTTTTTTTTTTTATACAAATGCCAAATGACAACACGTTTTTCTCGTTGTGATTTCGTTTTTGTGTTTTCAAAAACCAAACTAAGGGGGCTGATTTCCGTTTTCGCTTCTACATGATTGGAACAGAAAAACAAATTATCCATTAATACCTTGATTGTGTAGGTTACTGGGCAAGTGAAAGTGACATTCACAATTTATCTTAGCAAGACATTCATAACATAAATGAGTAGAGTACTATTTCATATAATAAACACTAATTAAAGTATGAGAATGGCAATATTTGATCAGAGAATATCGAACTTCTTAACCGAAATGCGTGACAATAAAAATATACATTTTCATCAAACCTTTAGGTTACGAATATTTTTTCTATGTTTCTGCTTTGATTATCATCAACTTTGCGTCAGGGTAAACTGCCCCCTTGAAGGGTAGGCCTATCGTGTCAATTGATAGACAACATCTTTTCCCAAAACAGTGCAAATATGAACGAATAAATGAATATATGAATAAACCAGGAAATGAATAAGTAAGTGAAACAATACGAAGGAGAACTTGAAATAGTAATGCGCATTAGGCCATCTCTCTTTCTCTCTCTCTCTTTCTAACGTTTCGCGTATTGGCTTCAATGAGGTAACAAAATATATTTTGTATAATAATATATGGTACACAGAGAGATCAAATCCATAAGCAAAAAAAGATAAATTAACGATAATGGTTGCAATGGTCTAACATCAAATAAAACAAAAAAGTTTAATACAAACAAATATATCAATTGTTTAATTTAAAGGACAAGTCCGCCCCAACAAAAAAGTTGATTTGAATAAAAAGAGGAAAATCGAACGATCATAACGCTAAAAATTTCATCAAAGTCAGATAAAATAAGAAAGTTATAACATTTTGAAGTTTAGTTTAATTTAAAATAATAGTTATATATGCACATCCAGGTCGGTATGCAAATGAGGAAACTGATGACGCCATCCACTCACTATTTCTTTAGTATTGTATTATATGAAATATATTTTCCAATTTCTTCTCATTGTCAAGTGAAACAATTCCTCCCTGAACATATGGTTCATTCACGTTGGCCCTTATTGTAAAATCTGTGAAAAATGAAATATTGTATAATTCAAACAATAAAAAAAAAGCGAGTCCGGAACTGTATCATTTGCATCCAAATGAGTTGTGCACTTTTTTTGTGAAAAATAAGCGAAACTTTAGAATATCACAACTTTCTTATTTTACATCCGATTTAGATGAAATTTCCAGCGTTATGCTAGTTTAATATTTCTCTATTTATTCAAATCAACATTTTTTTCTGGGGTGAACTTGACCTTTAAATAAATGAAAAATAAATGAAATGTATGACCCTGTATCAACATAAGACCTCAGATAACAAAGAGATGAAAATATAATAAATGAATAAATAGATAATAAATAAATAAATGAACTTCCACACATAAAAAGAATTAAAAACGAATGATACCTCTGACGCTCTTTATCACATAAAAAAACTGAAAACAAATGAATTAAATGATCAATAAATAAATACAAATAGGCCTACATTAATTAATCAATTAAAATAGATTGATAAATAAATTAAATGAACTTCCACAAATAAAAAGAATTAAAAACGAATAACTCTGACTCTCTCTATAACAAAAGAAGAAGAAAAAAAAATGAATTAAATTATTAATGAATAAATATAAATACATTAATTAATCAATTTAAATATATAGATTGATGAATAAATAAATGAAATTTTACACATAAAAATAATTAAAAACGAATGATACCTCTGACTCTCTACATCACAAAAGAAAAAAAAATGAAAACAAATAAATCAAATGATTAATGAATAAATATCCACAAATAAATTTCTGAAGAAGTAAATCCTTATCTCTCCTTAATTGTTCATTTGGAAAATAAGGAGCCCCCCCCCCCCCCCCGCCCGCGAAATTATTTTTCCCACCGAGTTCTGGACCGACATATGAATATTCATGACTTGCGTCTTCGGATTGTGAGTACGCATGCGCGTGGACTTTGCCTCGACCAGTGCCGATCGTAAGCATTCACGTTGCTACATAGGCCTTATAGGCTTAGATCTATGTATACATCCAATTCTTAAACACTTATCAAACTAGCTGCTATAATGGCAAGACATGTGCTAGGGTAGGGCTAGCTTAGGCTAGCGCATTAACTTTACCTCAAATCTGGACCTGTCTAATGCCTAATACTAATAGGAATAGCCGACTAATGCCATGGTTAACTTCGAACTTGTTAATTCCGAACTTTACGTTTGATTAGGTTTGGACCAATATTAGCTTATTTACCATGGTTTAATATGTCTAGTCCGTATACAGAACCAGTCCTAGATCTAAAATAAATATCTTAGTTCTAGTCTAGTCTCTAGATCTAGACTCTGATCTACGCGCTATCAGCATGGAACCACTAGTGTACCAAAGGGGGGGGGGGGCAGACTGCCCCCCTGACGAGTCACAACTGATCCAGGGGACGTGCCCCCCCCCTTGAGAAGCCAAATTAATAATTTGTAATGTCAAAATGCAACGAAAAAAGACGTATGTCCCCTCTTTTGAACGTGAAGATCTTTTTTTTTCTTGTCAATTTTTTTTCAGCTACGAAATCCTTAATTTTGGGTGAAGACGGGGATCAAGATCACTGATGTTAATTTGTGCCTGACGTTAGAATACGTTCCATGCACGCACTGGTGTACCTAGGATTTTCCAAAAGGGGGGCAAATTTTTTAGAGGATATTTCGTCCGCGAAAAAATGTGACAAGCCCCCCCCCCAAAAAAAAAAAGGTCTTCACCCCAAATTATGGATTTCTTAGCTGAAAAAAAAATTGACAAGCAAAAAAAAAAAAAAAAAAGATCTTCACGTTAAAAAAAGGGGACATACGTCTTTTTCATTGCATTTTTACATTACAAATTATTAATTTGGCTTCTCAAAGGGGGCACGTCCCCTGAATCAGTTGTGACTCGTCAGAGGGACAGTCTCCCCCCCCCCCCCCTTGGTACACTAGTGGTTCCATGCTGATACAGCCGTAGATCAGAGTCTAGATATAGAGACTAGTCTAGACTAGAACTAAGATAAATTTTTTTTAGATCTAGGACTGGTTTTGTATACGGACTAGACATATTAAACCATGGCAAATAAGCTGATATTTATTTTCCAACCTAAAAACTGGACATTCGTAACAATTTTTCAAATTAAGAACAGGATAGGAAGTACCTAAAAACTGAACATTTGTAACACTTTTTCAATTCATGAACAGAATAGGAATTTAACTATATAGATAATAGGTGCGAGCGCGAGCTGAAAGTTTTTGATTTTCCAGCCTAAATACTGGACATTCATAGCACTTTAAAAAGAATATGAACAGTATAGGAATCTAATCAATTAATGTGAGCGCGAAGCGCAAGCTGATAGTTTTTGATATTCCAACCTAAAAACTGGACATTTGTAACACATTTTTCAAATCATGAACAGGATAGGAATTTAAATAAATAATAGATGCGAGCGCGAGCTGACTTTTTTTTCCAACCTAAATACTGGACATTCATAGCACTTTAAAAAGAATATGAACAAGATAGGAATCTAAACAATTAATGCGAGCGTGAAGCGCGAGCTGAAAGTTTCTGATTTCCAACCTAAAAACTGGAAATTCTTAGCACTTAATAATGAACGGAATAGGAATCTAAACAATGAATGCGAGCGCGAAGCGCGAGCTGAAAGATTTTATTTTCCAACCTAACAACTGGACATTCATAGCGCCTTATAAAGAATATGAACAGGATAGGAATCTAATCAGAACGTATTCTAACGTCAGGCACAAATTAACGTCAGTGATCTTGATCCCCGTCTTCACCCAAAATTAAGGATTTCGTAGCTGAAAAAAAATTTGACAAGAAAAAAAAAGATCTTCACGTTCAAAAGAGGGGACATACGTCTTTTTTCGTTGCATTTTGACATTACAAATTATTAATTTGGCTTCTCAAGGGGGGGGCACGTCCCCTGGATCAGTTGTGACTCGTCAGGGGGCAGTCTGCCCCCCCCCCTTTGGTACACTAGTGGTTCCATGCATGCTGATAGCGCGTAGATCAGAGTCTAGATCTAGAGACTAGACTAGAACTAAGATATTTATTTTAGATCTAGGACTGGTTCTGTATACGGACTAGACATATTAAACCATGGTAAATAAGCTAATATTGGTCCAAACCTAATCAAACGTAAAGTTCGGAATTAACAAGTTCGAAGTTAACCATGGCATTAGTCGGCTATTCCTATTAGTATTAGTCATTAGACAGGTCCAGATTTGAGGTAAAGTTAATGCGCTAGCCTAAGCTAGCCCTACCCTAGCACATGTCTTGCCATTAATGGCAGCTAGTTTGATAAGTGTTTAAGAATTGGATGTATATACAGATCTAAGCCTATAAGGCCTATGTAACTATGTAAGGGTACCGGTAATTTGACCAAGGAGATATCACTCTCTCCTTGATTTGACGATGCTAATTCATTCTGAGCATGGCAACGTGAATGCTTACGATCGGCACTGGTCGAGGCAAAAGTCCACGCGCATGCGTACTCTCAATCCGAAGACGCAAGTCATGAATATTCATATGTTGGTCCAGAACTCGGTGGGAAAAATAATTTACAGCGCCGCGCATGATATTCTTTCCTTGTTTATTTGGAAAATAAATTGGAGCCTCCCCCGGCCCCCTACAGCGCCGCCCATGATAATTCTCACCGGCCGGGGAAACAAGCCCCACGACCACGTTATTTTCCATTATATAACAGTGCAAGGGGCCTCGATAACGAGTATACTAATAGCCGTCATCCGAGCCCCACACACGTGCGAATGCTGTGAAAAGCGCATTGGACGGGGCCAGTTTCGCGACTATCTTAGGATGCAAGCTTAATATATACTCGTGATATAGGCCCCGCTACTGTGTTGGAGTGCCTGAAGTGCCGTAGTGCGGGGTCTATATAACGGTTATAGTACTATACTCGTGAAACAGGCCCCGCAAACGGACATTCAAAGCCATTCAACACAGCAGCGGGGCCTATATCACGAGTATATATAGTGAGCTGAAGTTAGCAACCTAGATATTGAGGTAGTATAATCGATTACAAGTTTTTCTCGAGCGGGGCCTATATCACGATTTTGCCTTTTTATGATATTAGTGATTATTACTCGAAAAATGCAAGCTTTGTCCTCATTTGTTTAGCATTTATTAAAAAATTACCCATTAACTATACTTTAAATGTTATAAAATAAAGGGAAACTTACATTTGATTTTGAGTCCTTTTTCGATCTTTTCTTGGCAGTCAGTCCGGTCCCGTCGAGTGCGATCAAAGCGGTACGAAGCTGATTTTCAGATCACGTGATACGAGTAGTCATCACCTGATCGATCGACTATCCTTTTTTAAAGACCGCAACAATTATAAATTTTATTATAAAATATATATAGAATAAATAATTGCATGATATTATATATATTTCTACAATTAAAAATATTTTATGATATGAATTTAATATTTGACGTAAAAATCGCTATTTAACATAATATTTATTAAAAAATAAAAAATCAAACAAAATAAAAACGCCTTGGACACAGTGCAAAAAACCTAACAATTTGGCCGCGTTCTTAACAACTATCGTAAGGGGCGCTCTATTTATAAATAAAGTTACACATGTAGCTGTCTACCGCGACAGGAACAGCCGCAGAATTGAAGCCAGAAGCGTGGGAAATTGCCAGAAAATTCAAGAAAAGAACCGGTGAGTACCGATTTAACAGTACTAATTTATTAAGTAACATTTATTGAATCATTACAAGATTTATTTTTTAGTAAAACAAAGCTTAGTTCTAAGCTAGGGCGGCCCAAATGCGCGTGAGTGGAGTCCCAGTTTATTAGCACGGGTAAGTATTGGGGTGTCGCCTAGAGTGGCAAAATTTTGAGTCACTCGCGCGCTCAGTTGCCAGGTATACTGACCTAATAGGGACATTTTAAGGACAGTACCATTAAACGGATATGTATCTAGTGCTGCAAGTCAGGCGCCATGTTCGGGTTCGGTTCGGTTCGGCAAGGTTCGGCAGAAATTTGCCGAACATTGGTTCGGTTCGGGGTTCGGTAATGATAGACTGATAAAGCTTTAGTTCATTCAGGTATACGTAGCGTACCGGTAGACAATTTGTACTTGATTGACTGCATGTGTACCTCTGTCATATGAAACTATGAAAGTTATAGCGCTCAACGAATCAACTGTTATCTCGAATTTGATTATCTGATGACAGATTTATTGGGTAACTCACAGTTCTAAAATGGCGACTCTTCCTAGTCGTCCATACGTGGACCACACTTTGGATACTTGCCAAATTAACTACGCTCGCACTCGTACCAGCTAGGCTAGGCCAGCGCATGCAGTCCCCTTGTAGCGGGACTCTGAGCTCATGAATATTTATATATACAGTCCGGCCAAACGTGATTGGCAATTGCATCACATACGAGGCGGCCAGCGCCAGTGCACTGAACTGTAGGCATAGTGGGCCAGGGGCGTGTCGAAGAAAGCGTGCTTATGTAATGCGCCTTTCGCTAATTGGCTCGATGGGTGAACTAAACCACCAATCGCATGTCGCTGATTGTCGCATCGGCACATACAGCCACGTGCTTTGTCTGCTCGCGAAACTCAGCTCACTGATTGAAGAGCAATTCCCGAGATTTCTATGATTTCATTGGTCAGATTTCATTCGACCATGAACATACCACAGACCAAGTGGGATGCAAAGTTTTACGACTGTCATGGGACAGGGGGAGTAGAGTGATCATCGAATTGTTTATGGTTAATTTGAGAAGTTGATAAGAAAGGGAAAAAAAGTAAAGATTGGGGGTCATTTTCCCCCAAGAGATGAATGTTTCCGCATGGCTTTATCTTCATACAACTTGTCAACGAGGGGAAGGGGATCTTGCTATATGCTATACCGTAATCATTCATGAGTGTTTGATTTTTATTTTCATCTGATTGTTAATAATAAAAAATATAACTTCATTTCATCTCATCTCATTTCTATATTATTTGTTTTGCGTCTCTCCTTTCCATCTCTAACAGTCACTCACTTTATTTCCCACTTTCACTGGATCTCTCGTTTTCAAAACTCTTTACTTCTCTCTAAAATCATGAAAACTAGACAGTAGCGAGCCGACACCTCAATAATAATGTCAATCACCTCAATCAGATCTTTATTCTCCGCCGCAACAATACACGAGTTACGATCTTAATCACATCGTATCGTAATTCGTAATATTAATGGTACTTCATCTTTCACTTTCAGTTTATTGAGCTCGTTCATTCAAAATACTTTGAAGATTTTCAAACAAGAATCTTGTTCGCCACCTAAAAACAACAATATTTTAGATAATTAGATTTAACCAATGAACACTCATACAGTTTTGGTTTTCTTTACCATGCTTCGGCGATTCGGCCACAGAGCGAGAGATGATGAAAGCCAGTAAAATGATTATAGCGCAAGCTCGCGCAACATCATTCATCGGATCTCCTTTCTTAATCAGGGCCGTAAAAACCACAATGTCAACATGAAAATGAAAACAAAATCTAGTAACCGCAAAATAAGCGCATACTTCCAACATACAATTGCAAAGAAGATTAAATAGAGAATGCGCAAATATAATGATTAGAAAGGGTGTAAACTTATAAATTTATTAGCTGAAAGCCGTTTTTTTTTTTTTTTGCCGAACTTCCGAACCAAGTCTTAGTGTTGGGTTCGGTTCTGTTCGGTTCGGAAGTGCCATGTTCGGCGAACTACCGTTCGGTTCGGCGGTTCGGCTACAGCACTAATCTCACTGCTCAAATAATGCGAGCGCAAAGCGCGAGCTGAACATTTTTGATATGCAAACCAAAAAAGGACATTATAAGCAAATTTTTGTAATCATGATACATACCTGTCTCGCTAAACAAACAATGCAAGCGCGAAGCGCGAGCTGAAATTTTTGTAAATATTTACCCCAAACAAGGACATGTTAAGGACTATATTTTAGGAATCCATTAAGAGTATACATATCTCACCATAGTCATATAATGCGAGTGCAAAGCGCTTGCTGATTTTGCTACATCTGAACACATGAAGCACTTTTTGTACTCATTGTAATCATGATAATACGCATCTCACTCATCAAATATTGCGAGCGCGAAGCGCGAGCTGAAAATTTAGGATATTCAGACCTGAAGAGAGGCATTCTCAGGCCTGTTTGTAAGAATTCATTAAGACCATACGATACATATTTAACTAAACAAATGATGCGATCGAAAAATTTTGATATTCAGATCAGAAAAAGGGACATTTTAAGGACTGATTTTAGGAATTCATGAAGAGCAGTCATGTCTCACCAATCTACTAGTGCGAACGTAAGCACGGACAGGAAATGTTTTATATTAACACCTTAAAATGGGGCAATCACTTTAAGTGGTCATGAAAAAGAACCATATGTCACTACATAAAACAATAATAAGTCGAAGTGCGAGGAAATATATTTGGTGTATATTGACTTAAAAACGTTAAACAGACAATGCGAGTACCGGGAACAATGAAGAAATCTAGGCCTGAGCAAAATAAAGTTATGAAAAAAATGTTTCTTATGTATTATAACATAACATTATTATAATATAACATTATAATGAACAATAATTTCTTCATTCCCACTACGTTTCTCTTCCTTTCTCCTCTTCCCCGTTTTTTTTTTGGCCAGCCGATTGGGGGGCACGTGCCCCCATGCCCCCCCCCCCCCCCCCCGTAGTTACGCCACTGTGTTCTTGGAAATTCTTTCATTATTGCAGTGTACTGTACTTATAATTTTTTTTTGAAAATTCAATTTGTGTTACAAGTAAGCCTATTCTAAACTCATACGAAAGAAAAAATGACAAAAATTGTCTGGACCATGATGTACAAAGTGATCTGTTTATTGGACATAATGTATACAACTTCTCTCTTAAATCTAACCCGACTGGCGATATCTTTTTTCTTCTTAATGCATGATGATAAAATGCAGATTCGGACAAATTAAGACTAGCACAAATTGCAAACTGTGTGGCTTCTCGTGCGCCATCGGGCTTACCGTCATTCCTTAGACGATTTTAACCCTGGAATTTAACATGTTTTAAATGCTTTATAAGTGCATAAAACAAAAACAAACATAAAAACAATTAAAACTCAACTGTCATGTTATGATATTTCTCCAACATTTTCTTGAACCATCAGTGTGTAATATCAGCTAATATATGTGTTAAAATGAAATTTACGTACCGCATGAGTGTGCTCATATAGAATGCAAAACTGTCATCCCTTTCCAAACTCAAAAGAGATTTCTTTTTGCCAAAATAAGAAAGAGCCAATCAAGTTTAGTTATTCAAGTCCATAACAATAACAAGAATAACATGGAAAAAAAATCCGATGTTCATATCCGATGATACGCCGTAGAGAGAAATGAATGATTATTCTTTCTGAAACCATTAATTGATTTCACTTATTAAAAAATTGTAAAAATATGATCATATTACCACTGGTGGGATGGAACACCCTATCAACAAAAGTTGTTTTTCGTCGGGGTCCTTTTATGTCATGCGTTAAAAAATATCATATACGTAAACATTTCATTCTTTTTCATCTTGAACCTCCACCCATCTGTTTAAAAGTCCTGGAAAAGAATGTTTTTATTTAATAACAATATACACAAATTGCGAGGGAAACAAACTGATTGATGGCATACTATAATCATCACTATAATCATCATGATCAAACCTTTACATTTTTTAATCATCATTATTATAAATTTTCTACCCTAAATTATTGGGGGGGATGATAATACAGGCCATCCCCCCCACTTGAAATATTGGGGGGGATATATCCCCCCCGTGATCGACACCCATGGTCACAGACACAGTCACATTCAATGAACAAGGTTATTTATGTAATTAAGTATGATATAGAGATCGAACCTTGTTGAGTTTGTTCTCTGTTACGACTCCCTGTGGGAGAAAATAAGGTTGGCAAAGTTTGGCTTACTTTCTCTGACTGAGCTGCCTGTGCCTGGCTTACCTCGAGCATGTCGAGCGATGTTCGTGCCACTCTAGGCGACACCCCAATACTTAATACCCGTGTTAATAAACTGGGACTCCACTCGCACATTTGGGCCGCCCTAGCTTGGAACTAAGCATCAATATCAATTCAAAACATATATCTACAAGTTATGTATAACCTATTTACTACTTTGATAATGTTTAATCGGTACTCGCCTCACCAGTTCTTTTGTTGTATTTTCTCAAGAATTCCCACGGATTTGTCCCAAATCTTGCGACAAACCACGTCGTGGTAGACAGCTGTACATTCTTTTTTATTTATAAATAGAGCGCCCCTTACGATAGTTGTTAACAACGCGGCCAAATCGTTAGGTTTTTTGCACTGTGTCCAAGGCGTTTTTATTTTGTTTGATTTTTTATTTTTAAATAAATATTTTGTTAAATAGCGATTTTTACGTCAAATATTAAATTTATATCACAAAATATTTTTAATTGTAGAGATATATATAATATCATGCAATTATTTATTCTATATATATTTCATAATAAAATTTATAATTGTTGCGGTCTTTAAAAAAGGATAGTCGATAGATCAGGTGATGACTACACGTATCACGTGATCTGAAAATCAGCTTCATACCGCTTTGATCGCACTCGACGGTGACCGGACTGACTGCCAAGAAAAGATCGAAAAAGGACTCAAATGTAAGTTTCCCTTTATTTTATTAAATTTTAAGTAGAAATAAGATGATATTTAATGGGCAATCTTTTAATAAATGATAAACAAACGAGGAAAAAAATCGTATTTAGGGAGTAATATCATACTTGGGTGCAGGAAACAGTAACGGTTCTACTTCTAACCTGTTTTTAACGCATTGTCGCCTATGAGGTCCATACATGCTAATGTTTGGACCTCATTGGTACTAGGAGTGGTTCGTGCAGGCTCCACTTCACTACCGCTACACTACGGCTACGCTCCACCTACCCGAACATCGAGACGGTGAACCAGTTCGGATATACCGAGTTACAACGGTGGGATGGAAATCATGTTTATCGTAAAAATTAAAGAAACAAAATATAACGAGAAAGATGAATAACTTAATATCTTACTCTACACCTGTATTTCACTCCGTTTCCATCCTCCGGTTATCCTCAAAATTGGTGATTTTGGGCCAGTATCTTTTTCCTCACATGTATTATTCACGGCTGATTTCAAAACATCGCATGCGATCGCGATCAGTCGCAGGTCAAACAAAATAACAAGATAGAGACAATGCAAGATGGTAAGACATACAATACCAAAGTCAGAGAGTGCGTTTATCCCTGCATTAGCCATCAAGTCTCCACAGAAAATATATCCCCCTTTAAAGTTTGTAGTTGAAAAATGACAAGTAAACAGGTAGGAAACTACCTGATGCATCAACTTGTTCTAGGATGGTCCCAGAAATGCATCAGAAAAGATCTGTAAGACAGCCAAAACACCACAATAAAATATGATGGAACAAAAAAAAGAAGGCACTTTGGAGAGGTGCAAATCGCTAACAAGAACAAAACATATACAATAGGAATACCGGTACATGAAATGGCATCAGATGGATGGAGCTAACTTGCAGGGTTCACTCACAGGAGATTTCCAGGACTGATTACTAGTAATCGCTAGAAAAAGAGCTTTGAACTTCTTGAATTTGAACATGGTGCTGGAAATCTAGTCTTTTTTGCCATTTGGAGTAGTTTTTGGATACAGACGTTCAGGCAAGTGATTGGAGCTTATCTTGCTTTTTTACTCTACTCCCATCTATACATTTGTTGGTGTTAAACTCTTCATTTTCTGTAACTATACCATCATGTCAGGATCTAATGCTTCATTGAACACAAGACAGACGGCAGCTATCACTAGCAAAGTTATGAAAGACCTGCTGAAGAATGAGGAATTTATTAGACTACTTGATTAAATTGTTAGCAATGCTATTGAAAAGAAACTTGATGAAAGGCTTCAACAGTTAGCAACCCTACAATCTGATGTATTACTTGTATTACTAACAAAGAAGGATGAGGAAATCAGCAAGCTGCAAACAAAGGTTTTGACATGTAGGGGGAAAATATCTTATCTGGAGAATGCAGCAGATAGCATGGAATTGTACTACCAAAGATCATGCATCACTATCTTTGGCAAGGAAGAAAAGAAAGGGGAAAGCACAGATGACATTGTTACAGATATCATCACAAAGGAACTTGGTGTTTCATTAGACCCAGCGAAGGACATCGACAGATCACACCGAACAGGGAAACATCTGAAAGAGTCTGAAGGAGCTTCTTTGCAAGGAAACCAAGACCTCATTCTATTAATGCGAAACTTACTTCTAGGTACCAGAGAAAGAAAGAAAATCTTCAGAACAAGAGAAGTTGAAAGGATCTTGGATCTCCATAACAGAATATCTTACTGTCAGGAATCATTTTCTTCTTGCTCAAGCTCGAAAGTGTGAAGTTGTTCAGTTAGCATAATCTTCTGATGGCCACATCTTTGTTCTAATTACCTGCATCTGGATGAAAATCTGTCACAAAAATAATCGCAAATGAAGAAGATATCAAGAAACTAAAATAATGAAATGAAGAAAATTGACTATGAACAAAATAATGAAAGACTGAAAAGAATGTACTATGATGTAAAATAATCTGTTTTAACATGTACTGAACATTGTATATTTTTTTCTTTTCTTTTGTTGGTCTCTATTTGGAAGTAAATAAAGTCATTGATTAAAGATGAAGTAAAGCCTTACATGTATCAGGGCCTCAATTTAAAATTTTCTTATTGTATGTTATATGTTAAGAACTCTAATTGACAGATTGAATAGAAAGTAAAACAATTATTTTGTTCTGATTTAGGGTTTATTTTGTTTTTTAAATGAGAAAATCAATAAATTTATTTTTACAGATTGGACTGAATTAAACATTACATTACTATGTAACAATAAAAATGCATTGAAACCATACTTTTTTTTACTGGCAGTAAGGATTAAGTAATGGAGACTGAATTTTGAATTTGTAACACATGCAAATTACTATTTTGAGTCAGGAGTAATTTTTAATTTCCTATCTTATAACATTCATGAGCTATAATTATCTTGTCTGCCCTCATTTTTTGCTACTCATAAACATGAATATTGTCCAAGCTACTCCATCTACCTTAATTTGAATTCTACATGTACCTTTGATCTTGATATTTTTTTTATATAAACACCTTTTTTGTATTGTAAAGGCCTCTAGTGTGAATGAGTGTATGTATGAATTGCAATACTACTTCTTCTACTCAGTCATGGATTTGTATTGACTGTATCTCAGATATTCTGCCATTTAATACCACATTTGCGATGACAGTGAATTTCATCTTACATTTTATGACTTTATCATTACTTTCACATATCTCAAAATATTAATGTTGACAAAATACAAAGCTTGAAAGTTAATCCATTTTTTATTGATTCTTCAATTCATCAATCATTTTATGTAGAAGACAACTCATATGATAGATAGTGATAATAGTTTCCCTGAAATTGGTTTTACTGAAAAGTGTAATTAGATGTTTTGCAAAGATTTCTATACTAAACATGCAAAAGATCACTTAAACTTTTCACTTTTTCATGTCAAATCAATGCCAGGAGTCTTCAGAGAAATTTCGATCATTTTAATGCACTATTATCATTGCTCGATTTTAATTTTAGTGTTATGGCAGTATCTGAGACTTGGTTTAATCTCAATACAAATATGAAATATAATATCACAAACTATAATCTTGTTCACTTGTGTAGACAAAACAAAGTTGGTGGTGGAGTCGCATTGTATATACCTGTACAGTTGAGGCCAAAAGTTTACATACATGTTAGAATTCAAAGAAATTCGTTTACTTGCCAAGCATCGTAAAATTTACTATATCTTCAGAAATATAAATACTACCATGACAAATTTGGTATAAAATGAAAGAGCGTATTAAGCTCTTTCGCATGATTGGGATGCTGTTGGGATTAAAGTATATTTCAGATGGAATTTTAAAAAAAAAAAAAGTAATATTCGTGCCAAATGTATTCTTTTGTTATTATATTTTCAAACATCGTTTCATAGAAATATATAAATGTCAAATCTATGATTTATATTACATTTTCTATCATGATATGTCACCACTGAACAAAAATATGAAGATTTTTTTGGAAAAAATGACACCTAAATACTTTTCAGCTCCTGATGACAATGCAATGTGATGAAGGGGCATGACATACTCATTTGTTTGATATCAAATTCATCATGATAGCACAAATATTTTATAACATACAGTAAATTTTATGATGTTTAGAAATTGGCAACTTTTCTTTGAATTTCCTGGGTCAGTGGGTGTATGTAAACTTTTGGCCTCAACTGTAAATAATGATTTTAGTTATTCGTTACGTAGCAATCTTTCATGATACAGGAACAGTTTGGTTTTCGGAAGAATTATTCCACTTCTTTTAGTGTGATATGTTTATCTGATTATATTTTAAATGAAATAGAGAAAGGCAACTTTTGTTGTGAAGTTTTTTTGGACCTGGCGAAAGCATTTGACACTATCGATCATCACATTCTTTTTAAAAATTTATAAAAGTTTACCGTATATGGAATCAGAGGTTTATCTTTACAGTGGTTTGGAAGTTACTTATTAAATAGAAAATAATTTGTGGTGGTCGATGGTGTTGAATCTGTTATATTAGATGTTAATTTAAGTATACCACAAGGTTCCATGCTCGGGCCCCTCCTATTTCTAATATATGTCAATGATATTATGAAATCTTCTAATTTATTGAAATTTTCACTGTTTGCTGATGATACTGTTGTTTTTGGTTCACATAGAATATTTTTACTCTTACAGCTTCAATGAACAAAGAATTGAACATGTTGAATGACTGGTTTATATGTAACAAACTTGTCTTAAATTTTAGGTTAACAAAGTATATTATTTTTTCATTCCAAACGTTAAAAAAAATTCCATTGAATCCCGAGCCAATAAAAATTGATAATACTGTTATTTCTAGAAATGAATCATTAAGTTTTTTTGGTGTATTGGTACATGAGTTACTTGACTGGAAGTATCATGTTGTTAATAATTGTTCTAAGCTTTCAAGAAGTATTGGTGTATTATCAAAACTTGTAGGTACTGTTTACTTGGTATTAATTAACATTTATAATGCCATAATCTTGCCACACCTTAATTATTGTAATGAGATATGGGGTAAAATGTATAAGACTATATACAGAAATACTATATTTTACAAAAAAGAGCACTAAGATTGATAACAAAGAGTGACCTTCGTAGTCCCAGTCTAACATTATTTCTTTATCTAAACATTAAATTCCTAGATATGATCTTGTAAAATTAAATATATCTGTCTTTATGTTTAGATACCACAGAGGAATTCTACCCAAAATATTGAAAAATATGTTTAAAACCAATGGTTCCTTCCATAGTTACCACACACCTATAGATGCGAAATAATCTTTGTGTTCCTTTTACTCATTTAACAATGCAAACTCATTCTATTTGGTACACAGATGTTCATGAATGGAACTCACTGAGCATCAATCTTAAGTCATGTTCAACACTCTCTCATTTCAGACTTAGTATTACTGAAACAATTAATTAAAAAAACTGTCATCCTTGGCTGAGTAGACTCCCTTCTTTTTCATTTTTTTTGCTTTCTTTTTTCCCCTCTTTCTTCATTTCATCTTCTTTTCTCGTTCTCACTTTCACTATGATTCTATTATTCCTCTCGTATCTGATTTTTCTTTCTCTCTCACTTTCCTTATTCTTTTATAACAATGTAACATTATATAACAATTGTGGGTGTGCTTTTTTATGGGTATGGTGTGCAGGCCTGTAGCTAATACTAATGTTTTAAAACAAAGTTGATTTAATATTATTTTTTGGGGGTATTTTATTGTATTTCTTAATAAAATATAAGCACAGGTTGCTTTTTTTCAGAGGTCCTGGCTCATTCACATGTATTTGTTTACTTTGTAACTTCTTGATTGTTTTATTTTGTCAAATAAATTGAATTGAATTGAACAGCAGAGTCCTATGTAAGAAATGAATCTGTTGAAAGTCTTCACTCTTTATCTCAGTCATGTATTATCCTCGGTAATATATCAAACACTATGACGGATCGTCACATTGTAAATAAATACATGTGCAAACTCAAAACTTCTTGAGAATTCGGAGGGCAATCTCAATTATTTCTATTGTGGTATGCATACAATAGATACTTTTGTGAAAACAGCTGAAAAAACAGTCAAGTCATGGGAGGAAGGAGTGAAGAAGGATGATGCATTTCTTCATAGCTTTCGGTCAAGGAGTTGTAGTAAAGCATTTGCACTTGTCCAGTCGCTGTGCAGATTATGCTTCAAGGATGTTGTTGGACTACCAAATGAACTTAGAACTTTTCTCAGAATGAACGGCATCAAGAAACCCCCTTTGGAGCCCTTCATGGGAAACAGGTTCCACATTTATTTTCATAATGCAGGAGCTTGCTTCTTCCTTCAGCTAAACATTAATTGCAAACTTCCTCACAAAGGTATTGACAGATAATCAAAATGACCTTCATCGAGCTGTTATTGTTTTAAATCTAAGCTATTGTATGATTGGTTTTTGCGCCCTTGGACTCGTAGGGAAATACCTAACAGGACCGTGGATGAGAATGGTAGAAGCAGATCTGAACATCCTTGAGCTGAATCCCTTCTATCAGGAAGCAGCGAATGCTTTGGACCTCTGGAGTCAAGACTCGACATCTATAGTGAATAGACAAGCAGTTATTGCAAACAAGTAGAGATACTTCATTAGGAACTCTGTCTCTGGTCATGCGGGTGTCCCCAGGTAACCTCCGTGTTTTGGATCAATTATATTTTAACCACATGTATGGTTTATCTTACATAACAATAAGGTTCATTCTGGACACAGGTTCTTCTGTTCCTCTATGTCCAGTTCCTGGTGATATAAAGTGACATCTGAAGAATCTTCTGATTATTATTATTATAAAGTCTTATTTATCCAGGGTAGTGATGTACACTGTTCTCCCAGAGGGCCCTGCTACATTTAAACACATACAAAAGAAAAAAAACAGAGGACAACAAAATTAGAATGATACAAACATAATAAAGTTTAGCGAGTTGTGTCTTATAACCTGGGTTAAGATCTACGGTTTCTCCAATAGGATGAAATAAATGATTGCAAGGTTGTAGCCCTTCTTACTGCAGATGGAATATTATTCCACAGAATTGAACCGTGTACTGAAATCCTTTTCTTTCCCTTCTCTGTTTACACTTTTGTATTATGATCCCATAACTATCAGCATTTCTGGTACGGTGTGAGTGGGTGTTTGATAATTGGATAAACAAATCTGAAATATATTGTGAGCAACTACCATTTAGGGCATTGTAAACAAGTTTGATTATTTGGAATTTCCATCTCTCTATTGAAACCCATCCTAACTTCTGCAGCACTTCTACAGTTGGGGTCCTAGTATCAACTTGTAAGATAATTCGAGCCATTCTTTTTTGTTGTTTGACAATTGTGTCTTTTACATTCAAATTACAATTGGACCAAGTCAGACTACAGTAATCAAAATATGGCATAATTAGTGCATTGGCAAGTACTTTAGAGCATGTTTGAGAAAGGAAAGGCCAAAGCCTACTGAGAAGTGATATTTTAAATCCTATTTTCTTGTTGATCTAAATGATTATTCCATAGTCCATACTAGGGATTGATCTAGGAATACACCAAGATATTTATAGGAGGTTACTCTTTCCAGTATAGTGTTTTCTACACTAAGTTCAAAAGATTCGTGAACATTACCCAACTTCTGATGATGATGAAGTACAGTTTACCGACTGCTTATTATTGTACTGTATTTGGCTGGTCTGGTGTGGAGTTTGTACAGTGCCATTTTAAAAGATTCTACAAAAATACTATGTGCAGATAAAAAAACAAGTGAAAACTAAGTGCAGCTTATCAATTGAAAATACATGTATACATTATTTCAAATTTTGCTGAAAAATATAAATTTGTGGATTTCAGATCTCACTCTTCACAATCCAATTAAGAGATTTGATGTTCTTATTGTCTTTAATACCTTCAGGAGAATGCTTAGACATAGAAACAAGACTCCAGTTCAAAATGAGGCACCAAAGACAACTCCTATCATAGCAAGACATGTCAGTAAGGATTATGCACCATTACCTGTTCTGGAGGTATTCATCTATGCTGCATTTATCTTTACAGTGTTTACCAAGGCTTTCTTTACACTATATGAAGCTTCCAAAGGTTAGAATAACATTTTCTTATATTGATCTACACGTAAACCCCTCAAAAAAAGTTTGGAAATCTGAGTTTGGCCATTAATTTCTCCCAACTCCCAATTTTACACAATGCATATTTGATATCATTCAAAAGATCATTTAATTCTCTTTAAAATGATACCATGCGTGTTATGATCGTGCCATCACGAAAAGAGTAGGATTCAAAAGTGTTGGATGAGGTCTGAATTGAAAAGCTGCAAAACGAGCAGAAATAGTCATGAAGGGTCAATACAGAACATGATTCTTATGTCTGTGTCAATAGAGCTGAAAATCCATTCAAATCAAGCCCCTGCTTCTTCAGTTTTTATGTTTTTTGTGGTTTATGTATGGTTTGAGTACCCATGAATACCCATGCATGTTTGTTTGTTTGTTATGTGTTTGCTTGTGCAGAGGTGTGTTTGATTCCATGTTAATGTTGATGTTAAGGTGCATGAAAACAAAAGAAACTGCTGAGAAACTCACTCATCACCACGGAAATAAGCATGGTGACATTCAATATTTTGTCATTTTACAACCTTTGAATTATGACCTTGCCCCACATTTCAATACACTGCACCTCCATGTGAACCATATTCATATCATGAAGGGTATCATTTTAAAGAGAATTAAAGGAGAATGAAACTCTTGGAGCAAGTTAGCTTTTGTGAAAGCAGAAAAATCAAAGAATAAGATCAACAAAAGTTTGAGTAAAATAGGACTGGCAATAGAAGAGTTATGAGCATTTGAATGTCGAGATCACTAATGCTATGGAGATCCTCCCATTGGCAATGCGACCAAGATCTATGATGTCACAGATGAACAACTTTCCCCCTTTGGACACTGAAAATATACCCCAAAACATCTCTTTTTGCTCATTCTAATCATATGACAAACAATTCATCAATGATAATGTTGTGAAACCTCTGTACTTGTCCTCTCATAAAGAGAACACCTCACCTTGTGATAGACTCTATAAAAGTGAGAATATAAGTGAAATAAGTACTAAAGTAATGAGGGAGTTGTACGTGTGTGACATCACAGATCTTGGTCGCATTGCCAATGGGAGGAACTACATGGCATTAGTGATCTCAATATTCAAATGCTCATAACTTTCTTATTATTCATTCAATCTTCCTCAAACTTTCAACAATATGTTTCTTTGATTTTTCTCTTTGATATGGATTCAGCTGGTTTCAAGGGTTTCATTCTCATTTAAATGATCTATTCATTGATATTAATTACACATTGATATTTACTAAAACTGAGGAGGGATTAGCGATCAAAGTCAAAAGAAACCGCTGAGAAACGCACTTATCACCATGGAAAAAGAACAGTGACTTTCAATATCGTGTAATTTTGCAACTTTTGAATTTTGACCTTGCCCTACATTTCAAGGCACTGCACCTCCATGTGAACCTTAATCATATCATGTAGGGTATCATTTTAAAGAGAATTAAATGATCTACATGTATTCATTGATATTAATTACACATTGATATTTACTAAAACTGAGGAGGGATTATCAATCAAAGTCAGATTTCCAAACTTTTTTTGATGAGTTTATTTTAAAAAGGGAAGGAATATGCCACATAATTTTAATCATGATTCAATCTTATTTTTCAGGTTAAACATGTCCTGTTTATCTGTCAAAATGCTGTATTTGAATTTGAATAATAAACTGTATAGACAATGTTTCTCTTCATTTGCCTTTATATACTAGTACTTGTGTGAGCTGTTTATGTGTGTAATCATTCTAATTCTATTATTTACATTTTATGCAACCTATGATAAGAATTGTGGACTGGATTCAAATGAATACCTTCAACTGTTTTTTCTCAATACAGAATACAAAGATGTTCTCTACTCATTCAACTTTGAAGAAGGCTGGTACATATTCTGGAACAAAGATAAGGTATCGATATTTTAAAAGTAAAGTGCACCCGAGAAAAGGGTTGATTTGAATCAATAGAAAAAAAATCAAACTAGCATAACGCTGAAAATTTCATCAAAAATTGGATGTAAAATCTGAAAGTTTCAACATTTTAAAGTTTCTCTTATTTTTCACAAAACAGTTAGGTCTACATGTGTATGAACAACTCAGTGACATGCAAATGAGAAGGTCGATGATGTATCTCACTCACTATTTCTTTTGTTTTTTATTGCTAGAATATTTCAATTTATACAGATTTGATAATAATGACTAACTTGACTGAATCACAATTTGTTAAAACAATGATCATTCCGCATGTTCTGGGAGAAATTAAAATTTGTTTTACATGGCAATGAGGAGAAAATTGAAATATTTTGTGGGTGATGTCATCAGTCCCCTCATTTGCATTCTGACCAGGAAGTGCATATAACTGTTTTGTAAAATTAAGCAAAGCTTTAAATTATCACCCCTTTTTTATTTTACATCCAATTGTTATGAAATTAATTATGCTTGTTGGATTTTTGTCTTTTTATTCAAATAAGCTTTTTGTTGGGGTTGACTTTTCCTTTAAAGAATTACTTATATTCCTATGTAATTAAATTGTAAAGAAATTGCAGTTACCATGACTTGTGTATAGATATTTCTGTAGTTGGAAACATATAAACAAATGACAAATCATAAGTGCTGAAGTCATTGATTGTCATCCTTACAGGTAATGTTCGACATAAATACATCGAGTTGCTCTTTCGAAGAAGGAGCGCGCGCGAGTGCAGCGCAGCAGTCCAGCACAGTCTAGTCCAACGAACGTAGAGGGCAGCAACACACAAGCGTGTTGCTCTAAGGAAGGTCAACTCCGCTCGAATTTTGTGACCACTTTAAAAAATAAGGTGGGGTTTTGGGAAATTTGTCGAGTTGATTTTTTTTCATTTGTTAATTTCAAATATTTTTTAATGGACAATTATTACATCGGTTATTCTGAGTATAAATATTAAAAATATTACTTTTATTTTTAAAGAAAATATTTAGCTTAAATAATCATGATTTTGACATTTTTTCTCATTTTGGAATATTAAGCCTGTGACGAGGATACCTCATATCTCTTATTTTCTTCTGCTGAATTTCGCTGCACCACTAATAAATGCATAGACAACCACCGTAATAATCGAGGTCATTTTTCTGGCCTGGGTGCGCCGAGTCTGGGCCGGTCGCGCAGCTAGCTAGTGACGTTGATGATGCGCTGGGGCTTCAGGCGACTCGTCATAGATCTAGCAACTTAGACAATGACGTCTAATTTGCCTGGCCTGATTTGAAGTGTAATGGCTTCAGGGCTGATGTTTATCAACGATGATTGTTCAAGGTTAGATTTCAAATTTTAAATGTCATTTGACTTTTAAGTCTATAAATCTTAAATAAAGGCGCTGTATCCCCGAAATCAAGGTCTAAATTTCAACTCTGAGTCCGAGACCATGGCATGGACGGCGAAAAAACAACCCATGCATCGGATGCATTGCATTGGCTGCGCGCTGCGCTGCAGCTGCACTGTGATGATGGGTTCAGCGAAGAGCTCAGAGAAAATAAGGTGGTTATATTCAATCCCGAAATGCTTTGCGAGTGGTCACAAAATCGTCTCGACGCAAATCACCTAATACAGCCGTCTGGTGAAATCGCTGATAACAACAATCACCGATTTGGTAATGATTTTAGTTTCCTGAAACTTATATTTGTAAAGTTTTAGATATCAAAGTATGTTTTTATATGTATGTATATTCCTCAACATATTTTTTAATTTATCTTTGATATTGTTGTAGTCATATTCTTTCATATTCGTTTTTTGATCGCTACTAATTTGTTGTTGTATTGGATCGGCATTTGATTTCGTTGGCATGAACAATAAAATACGCGCGCAGCTCAGTTGCATGCGCGTATCGAGTTGACCTTCCTTATAGCAACACGCTTGTGTGTTGCTGCCCTCTACGTTCGTTGGTCTAGTCAAAAGCAATCGCATAGGCCAATGAAACTCGATGTCGAGTTTCCCGTCCCATTTTTTCCAGCTCATAATGAGGATATCATTATTCATTATTTTCTAGAAGATGAAAGTTTGACCTTTTGTAACCTTTGAACGCACTTTTATTCTGTGGAACTGTCTTGAAGCCAGGGAGCAAACCAATCATTTTTTTTCGGGGGTTCCATTTTCATTTTTTTGTAATATTTCAGGGTCTCCATTTCTACCGTTTTGGAGGCTACTTTTTTCATTTCGGGGGCTCTTTTCAAATGCTACGTTTTTGTATTTTGAGGAATCCCTGTTCACTTATTAAATTAATTATTACTTATTGTTTAATATTGCATGATTTTAAAGTTATTTTTTTCATGCTTAGAATCTTGGATGTGGGTGTGTTTGTGTGGGTGTGACTATGAGTTGAACTTGGATATAAATGAATTCAATATCTAATTTCTACTCCATCTAATTCCAGTACTTGGCCATGTAATAAAGGCCCACATACCCTAACTTTTCCTGATGTTCTTTGAAAACGCAGATCTCCACGAAAATTGCATTTCTCTATGGGGGAGTCTAAATTTGGTGAGAATGAACTCATTAATAACTTAAAAATACATGACAATGAAGAAATCATCTAACTTTATTGGCAGTTTTGAATAATATTCCCGAAATATAAACTCTGTCTGAAACATAAAATCACCATCATTGAGGCCTTTACAGAGCGAATTGTCCCCCAGAGCTCTGGCAGAGAGACAGAGCTCAGACTGGCTAGCTAGTACAAGCGCCAATGCGTACGTGCGTGAGCCTCTCGTCGGCCTTGTAAAACAGATTGAGTTTTGTTTGATGATTTTTTTGTCTGATATGCCGTATGACAACTCACCAATGCAAGGTTACTAGACTATGGGATTTATTGAGGTAGCTCGACCAAACCTCGAGCGATGTTCGTGCAGGCTCCACTCCACTTCACTACCGCTACATCGGGTAGGTAGAGCGTAGTGTAGCAGAAGTGAAGTTGAGTGGAGCCTGCACGAACATCGCTCGAGGTGTGGTTGAGCATGCAGTGTCATTCCATTCACAAGAAAAAAACAAGAAAATAATTACAGGTATTTACATGATATACAAGTAATTGTGACTGAAAAGCTTATATTAATGTTTTATATCAGTTCTGAATCTAGATCTATGTCAAAATAGTAAAATAATGAATTATTTTCAGAATTTGATTTTTAAACACGGTCCAAATTTCATAACGCGGGCGGGCGACGGGAAACTGAACATCGAATTTGCTGGGCTACAACATGTAGCTAGCGCGCGCTGAGATGCGGCTCCGATCCGAGGAGTTAATTGCGCAATGCTTTCGATTACGAGATCAGAGCCGACCCATTTCGGGTACAAAGTAACCCCAAAAAACATTTTCTCTCCGGAATAAAAGGCGAATTTGCAAATTGTAAGTAAATTCACTCTAGGCTAGGTTAGTAGTTGGCATATATTTTCGTGATTTGTGCCTGTATAGTGTGGGGATTGCAGAAATAATTTTCATTTTTCAAAGATAAATTTACTTGCGGGTTAAGGACGTTCCACAGTTAAAGTGAAATCCATGTCATTTTCACCAAACTTTGCACATTGATACTTAAGAACCTTAATATTCGAAATATGCAAAAATTAACATAGGTCCATGTGCTTGATTTTTCGCTATAGAGCTTCAAAGTTCACCCAAATTGATGTTCTTAAGAATTGCGCATTCAAAAGAATTTGGCATTTTTAGACCGCCCAAGATTACTACAATGAGTTTAAACCTCTATTACTCAGTCAAAATACATGAAAAGGTCATCAAATTTCGCAAGAGAGTTAATAATTGTATCGTTAGAATGGAGAATTTATTTATAGTGCTATTTGTTTGCAATTTTAAGTTTAACAGCACTGTCAGTTCTTAAAAACTGCGTAAGAGATAACAAAATCCCGATCTAAAAAATGTAAAATTTCAGTAACAAACTACAAACGTACAATAAATGCTGCACTTTATTAAAAATCCATGTCATTTTCACCAAAATTTGCAGAGTTGTAGAGGTAGGTATACCTAAGAGGTACAAACATTAAAAAATAGGGGTTCATGTGCTTGTTTTTAAACTATCAGCATTTTTATTAGAGCAAATGTGCTTTTTAAAACACAAAAAATGCGCCGAATGCTTTGTATCTATGTGAAGAAAAAATAAAAAACACTCTACCATTTATTCAAACTCGGGGTAATATTCGTGATTCTTGGCAGCACTGCAGAGTGAAGTATTTTGAAATTGTAGAGATTTTTTTTTGAATGGTCCATGAAATAATTCCATTTTTTAGCTTCATGAAATAACGCATCGGATCTACAGTTAAAGTGCAGAAGATGAGAAAAATCAGCTCACACCCGCAGCTAATTAATCACCTGTTCATCCATTGTGACGTCAGCGCGCAGAGTGTAAACTATGCGCAGATCATAATGCGCACAAACATAACTGTGGAACGTCCTTAAAACCCGACGGGTCAGCGGGTCCCGCTTGCAAATTATTGGATTATACGGGACGGTACGGTTCGGGTTTTCACTTGCGGGTTACAACATTACTTACAGGTTGTTGTTTTGTCTTAAGAGTATGGCTTAGTGAATTTTATCATTATTTTATTTTCTTAATAATTGTTAGTTTTAGTAAGCCCTTGTTTGATTATTCATAAATGAAAAGAGGTAATATGTATTTATGATATCTGTTACTTTTCTTATCTATCAAACTTTTTAATGTTTAAACCTTGGCCCTGGCTTTGTTTTATTATTCAATTGGAATTGGGGTAAATTTAATCTATATTAATACACTACTTAAATGATCTCTAAGCTCTGTATGAAAACAGGTCATTGTCATCCTTTGGTTTTGTTTTCATGGTATAAGGCCCTGTCATTATTTCAAGTTCAGCTTCAATTTTGGTTTGATTTGGGTTGTTATGTAGAGGGAGATGGAGGTACTACATGAATGCAAAATGAGGTTGATATTTTTTCACTCTTTTCTTTTGTATGGTTTTGAAGGATATTGGTGACTATGAGTGGACTCATTGGAGGAAGATTTTCTTTTCTCCTGGTGTATTGATTGTAATGGTTCTACATGCTGCTCTAGGAAGGATTGTAGGTTATGTTTATCCCAAGGTAAACATTCATTCAAATTTCTCTGTACAGTTTTTATAATACATTACCAATCTTACATGTATGTCCCGTTTGTATTTGTTTGAATACTGCTATTTTCAGAAGAGGTTTTTCAAAGAAAAAGTCAGAAATGGACTTGTTGTTGAGAAAATGTATTCAAATTGTGAATGTTCCATTCATGGGTTGTTTGTTACACAGGATTTCACAGATATGTCTCAAAATGAACAATCTATGTTACTTTGAATGAAGTATGCATACATAGGTTTTTTTGAATGGCTTGGAACTTTTTGGTAAGTTTCAGGTTCTCAAGGATAACATGTGTTTACAAATTATGCCTAGAAGATAGATATTAATTAATTTTTCAATTTCTGTATATGTAATATAGATAATTTCATATATTTATGATCCGTTTTATGTGCATTTGTTTCATGCAGTATCGGACTGTGTTCTTACTCTGCTTTGCTGTTGTCAGCATTTATCTGTTTGTGGGTCTTCGACTCCTCTTGTATTTCCTTTGTCATTCCTTGTTCATCTATACAATAATATGCACTGGTAGCATGTCTACAGTTTGGTTTATTGTGCTGTTGCAGATAGCTTCTATCAACCTCAATTCCTTTCTTCAATTCCAGGTATGAAAAGAACCCTGTTTTGTAAGGGTTTTTTAACCAATAATGCACTTATCAATTATATTCCCGGCCCTGGGGGTCCCGGGACATAGCGGGGACAATCATTGAAGTTAGCGGGGACGTGTACAAACTTTTTTCCCGGCACTGCTGGGACATAGCGGGGACTGTCTCAAAGATGTCACACCATAGTACAGGGGGAAAACACACGGGATCAGACGACCAACGAGCGATTTCGCTCTGAAATTGCGCTCGCATTGATACCCCCTAAAAAGGGAATAGAAATTGAGCGATTGGGAAAAGTATAGGCCTATCACTCCCTTTTAAAGATCTAGGCCTATCTATCGTCTAGAGATCTAGAAAAATCTAGATCTACTAGGTCTACATGTAAGAAGACATCACCATCTGACCATGATCACAAATCCTCTAGAATTCAAATATGTGCATCTTGCCCCACCAGAAATGTCCACAGAAATCGACCCAAAGCACTCAAGCTTGCGAATCTGATCCGAAATCAGGGGCTTCAAATAAAATCAATTGCCTTCAAAGGATCGGAATATTCAGGCCAAGAAATCCATCCATGCAATCTTTCGAAGGTAGTCCGTACAGCTACAGTACAGACGGTGCGGCTTGGAAGAGGACACTCTTCCCAAAACCGATGGGCTAGTATAGGCAGGCTCGCTCACGAATTCCTGGCCACGCCAACGCCATGAACGACGGGCGCACCAGCTGTACTTTATATAGTCCGAGTTTTTCAGCTCCATTTCCAAAGATTTTGTGATCTTGTTGTCAGAAAACACAGATAAACTGTAACTGATTGCAACAAAAATACAATGTTTTATTGCAGCTGATCTTCGAGGGCTATCCTGAAAACAACATTGATGAACAACAAAACAAGCGATGTTGGTATTGCTCCGAGACCAACGACACGTTTTTACAACTTATCTTTATCTGGATCTAGATCTATAAACTTTCGTTTTTTTGCCATATACATTAAGTACTACAAAACATTATCGGTTTTACTATGATTATGTTTTGATTTACTGGCTTTGTGATTGATTTTTTTTTTTTGTAAACATTTAATTTAAAAAGATTTTCTACTCTTTGTCGATCGATATGAAATGCAATAGATATGGTATGCAAGTTGCCACATACCACGTACGAGATTAAAAATGGCAATGAAAATACGGTAGCCGGGCAGAGGCCGGGGATGTACAGTGAGTCCCGGCGTAGGTGGGCCGGGCGTATGCGGGGATTGTCACATCGTACCCTGCTAGCGGGGGCGGGGACATAGCGGGGGATGTACAGAAAATGAGCGCCCGGCAGGGCCGGGACTTCGAGTTATTGTAGCGGGGACGTAGGCGGGGATGTCACGCCGGCAAAACGTACACTTCCCGCTATGTCCTGGGACTCCCAGGGCCGGGAATATAATTGACAAGTGCATAAATGTTACTTGAATTTTCTTCCAACCAATTATAAAGTCAAATTTCTATGATTAATGACTTGTTATTTTTAAGGTGCTATTGAAGATTTGGTTCAGTTGTGATAGGAAAAGTAAAATTCATGTGATATTGATTGAAAAATAGTCTCATATTGACCAACTTTCTTTACAAGTTTCATGCAAAAGATCATCTCATGTTAATTAGTCAAGTGGTTACATTTCAACTGTTACTGTTTAGGCTACACTTTGGGGGTTTAGCTGAAAGTGTTCTATGTCTATGTGCATAGTGCTTTGTATGAGATAATAAAGATATCAGTTGGAAATCTCATTTATCTTACATATGAGTGGTACAAGTAATTTTCTTACAATACCCAGGCATAGAATTCAGTGTTTATATTTTTGCCATAAATTTATGGACCTATTTGGATAAATTATTTAAGATTAATAATTTAACCTCATTGTGCTGTTGTGTCTTGGAAAATGTTCACTTTTGAAACTTAAGTTTAAGTCTAAGCATGCTCTTGAATGTAGCTTCAATCCAATAAGTACATGTAACATTAATATCAACCTTTCTATGCAAGGTTTTTGTTCAATCACAAAAGGAATCAACACAATATTCTCAATTTTCTCTCAGCGGTATATATTCACAGATGAGGATGATCTGAACATGATGATTTTCACTTTAGCAATGTGTTCTTTAAGACATATCAGTTTTGCTTACGAGTTCTGCCACTACCATTCCATGCCTGTAGCTGATAGACCTGCAGATAAACAGTATTGGAGTATCCTAGATTTCCTACTCTATATCTACTACTTACCTCTCTTCTTTGGTGGACCTGTTCTCACATACGATAAATTTTCTAAACAGGTAAGCATAAAGGTGAAAGATCAAGTATGACTGTGTTTTCCAAACATTAACTTCAATGTTTTAAAGGCTTTGTCTCATTTGCTGTGGTAAAGTGCAATCTTTACTACAAGTTGATATCATGCATATTTATGCTTATGTTGAATTTGATTTGTGATTTTGATCTGTTTTGATTATTTAGTGATTCAATAAAATCATTGAATGCAGCTGTAATTGCCATGCTCTTAAAATGACTAATTATTGCTGCTGCCACTATTGACTTGATCAGAGTAACCATGCTAAAGCCAGAATAATAGTATGCAGCACTTAGAAGCATTATATTAAAAGCTATATATAAATGTTGTCTATTAATATCATCATGATTATTATGATATATATGGACAGATTTTGTGAAGCATATTAACACTGACAAGTTGAAAGTCATAAACTATTGTTTCTTGGCCAATTGAAACTAAGAATTTCACTAAATTATCAGAGCTGATCCTCTCAATTGTTGGAGACATGATGTGCAAATGAAGGTTGATACTGTCTTCCTTATTTAGTTCAGATTTGCAATCTATGAAAGGTTCTTCACTGGGATAGTGCAGAATTGATTTGGATCTACCCTGTCATAATCATTCTGTTGTTAATCAAGGCTCCCATATGAAGGGGTATAATTCTTTGTTTTCTTCTGCCTATGCAGATAAATTTAAGAATCCACATGTTGAACATAGTTGAATGGAAGCACATATTGAAGGAGCTTTTCAGGTACATCTTCTGGGCCATGTTCATTGAAACTGTCCTTCATTTCTTGTACTTCCCTGCATTTCATCAAAGGCAGACCCTATTCAATAGCTTGTCAGTATGGGCCGTGGGTAAGTCTTTAAAAACATTTATTAGCATTAGATGAATTGTCAATTAGTCAACCCAATGCCAGCATTGCTTTATTTTCCTTTCAAACAATATTATTTAACATCACAGTGAAATATTTGACTTATATAGCAAAACTACACTGGAAGGAAATGCTTATTTTTCTCTAATGTGATCTTTGTCTTATTTTGTTAAAGGCTGCACAGAAATGTGATTTGTTTATCTGAATGGGTTCAATTTTGGGAAGAGATCATCATTCCAAGGAATCAATGAAATATGGAAATACATGTATAGCTTTATAAAATTTAGCATTTTTCATATATTTTCCTGTATTTTGTTTTTATATTAGGTGGATAGTTTTTATGTCAGAAATTTTGAAAAACATGTTGCTTTGGATATGTACATGAATGTTGCGTAATTTTGGAACCGTTTACCGGGGGTCACAAATTTGTTCTAAAAATTTGCAATAGTTTTAATAGACTCGAAAAAAAAGTCATGAAATGGTGTAGCACAAGCTTTTCATGATTTAACAAGAAAAAAGTTGAGGGGAGTGGGTTGAATCAGCCCCTGGCTATAGAGTTACTCCAATTTAGATTAGACCAATTAAGTGACAATATAATGTTGTTATCTTATGGTATATCATACAGGTGGTTTAGGCCTTTGTCAGCTGCTCTTCTTCCAGATGAAGTACACAGTGATGTATGGTCTACCAAGAGTTCATGCTATGTTTGATCACATCAATGCTCCTCTTCCACCTGTTTGTACACTAGGCATGTACTTATTCCAAGATTTCTGGAGGTTTGTGACTTTCAAATGCTGTTATTGTACTATAAAATTTATGCTTTATTTTCTGTATGCAGATGATGACGGAAACATTAATGATGGGAACAACAATGACGATGATGGTAATGATGGTGGTGGTGATGATGATAATTATTATATTGATGAAGATGACAATGATTATGACAGTAATGGTTGTGGTGCAGGTGGTGATGATGATGATAATGATGGTGGTGGAGGTAGTAAATTTATGATTATTATTGATGAAGATGATAGAAATTATACATGGAAATAATATCAAAAACAATTTAGCAACAATTCTATTTCCAGTAAAATGCTGAAGATACACTCTTCGAATAACTTGAGATAATGGTTCATATAATTTTTGTTAAGGGGAAATGAAACCTGAGACCTAACAGGGCCCATTTTCCCCCTGTGAAAGTGAAGCCATATTGGATAGCTTGTGTAGATATCTTGATGTCAATTAATGATTATTTTTGTGCTTTCAATCCATTCAGGTACTTTGATAGAGGTCTGCATTCATTGCTTGTGAGGTAAGATCAGTTAAAAAAATATAAATATAGGGGATGGAAAGTGATTTTTAAAACCAACTTACAGTAAGATTATTTCTTGGTGTTTCTAATATGATTCTCTGGAGAATATAATACTAATTTGATGATTGAGGAGGAAGGTGGGATAAAGCTATATCAGGAGATTTTAATGCCTCTTGTGGCTAGCTATACCTGCATGGTTCCCTAGCTGCATCAGCATCTGTTGGAGGATATTTTGACTTTGTTATACAGTGCGTCCCAGAAAAAACGAAACCGAGATTTAGCGATGATTTATCATAACTTAATCGTAAATAAAATAGACAAATGACCTACCAATGTAAAGCTAAGAATCTCCTCTTTCATCTGGTATTACTTAGATTATTCCTCATTCATGCATGATTGAGCAAAAACAATTCAAAGAAAGGATGCCAAAAACTCATTTGGCGGGGGGTATTTGAATTTCAAAAAGAAAATCGCATGACTAAAAGGTTCAATATCTTCTCTTTTCTTTGATACCTAAATCACAGAAAATGGTCAAGTAGTAAAAAAGTTATGATCCCTCGAAACAATGCTTGTATTTCCATAATTTCATTAAATAAACGTGTTTTCACCGGTTTCCCACTGAAGCTATCGCACGGTAACAAAAGACTTAATGCATGGCTGATCGTCAACAAAACGGAGTGTCGAGTGAGTTTGAACGCTAGCCTGTAAAACCTCTTCATTTTATGAAATTATTGAAATTCAAGCCTTATTTCAAATAACCAGAACTTTGTTATTTCTTGACCATTTTCTGTAATTGAGGTATCAAATTAAAGAGCAGATATTGAACTTTTAAAAAATGTGGTTTTCTTTTTAAAACCCAGATACGGCCCGCCAAGTGACTTTTTGGTATCCCCTTTTAAAATTGTTTTTGCTCACTCATGCGTGAATGAGAAATAATCTAAGTAATTTCAGATGAAAGAGGAGATTTTAAGCTTTAAAATGGTAGGTCATTTGTCTATTGTATTTGCGATTAAGTTATGATAAATCATCGATAAATCTCGGTTTCGTTTTTTGTGGGACGCACTGTATAAGCTAATAAATGGGTTGTGTGGGTGTTATTGAAATGGTCATTAGAATATCCGGACATGGGGGGAAGGGAGGGGGATGAGGTGGCTTTCAATTGATTATTTCTTTGATTTAGATCTATTGACATTTCTCTTAGTGGTGGAAAAGAAGGGGTGTTGTATAACAGATCATTGCTTTTATGTACTTCTTATCTGCATTCCTATTTTCTATTCATCACTTTATATTTCATTGCGAGTTTCCCTCCTATGAAGGGTTATTGACTCTTGAGCCATGATAACACTCCCACCTACTTCAGTCTGTCTAAATCCTATTTTTACTAGGCTATTTCAGACCAGGAAATACTGGAGGGCGTCAATTTGACCCCCCTTCAGATCTCGGCTGCTGATTGTGCGATCACCGCGAAAACTTGCACGTGCGTAGAGTCGGATGTAAAGTCAAAGACTGTATAGTAGAATTTTCAAAAAATTAATTGTATATATTTTTTTATTTGGTCTCAAAAGATGTGCAAGACTTGAAAGTGAAAAGTCAGCAAGCGGCCCGGTAAAACTATTTCGCGTGATTGACGAAGCTTGTCAAGGGGGGGTCAATTTGACCCCCACCCCACCCCTTGTGAAATAATGGTTAAGCATGCTCTATGTTAGACCAACCTTAATGCTTTTCCTTTTCACCATATAGCTTTCATGTACCGTAATGCTTTTCCTTTTTCTAAATTCCTTTTTTTATCTTTGCTGATTGTATTTTGTTTAGATGTATATACATCCCTCTTGGAGGTTCTAGAAGAGGTATTATATGGCAGATCATGGCTTCAATCTGTTGCTTCTCATTTGTCTGCTTCTGGCATGGTGCTGATGAACATCTTATCTACTGGGCTTTATTCAACTGTGTTGGACTCCAGACTGAAGTTCTGATTGGCAAACTTGCTCATTGGACTTGTCTCAATAATATGCTGGTAAGCAATATATCCTTTCAAACTATTCAGTGTAGTCAATGGCAATTATGTAAATGGTATTTTATGTATCTCTTGTGGAATTGCTGTAGTTTTGGGTGCTAAATGTGATTTGTTTTATTTAATTTTAGATGTGAGGAGCTTAGTTTGCAATATATTATATATATATAGCAATGGTAGAAATATAAAATTTTACTGCATGTAATCAAGAATCCATCTAGTTTTTTAGTTTGATGTTTGCTGTTCGAAATCTGATCAAGATTTTAGGCTTAAATTGAAGAAAACCATCCTATGTTTTCTTGTCTGCTGGTTTCTTCTCATCCAGTGTATTCTATTACCATGCTTATCAATAATATAATCATTCAAAACAGAGTTTTGTCAATCAGTTAATTTGAATTTAGCACATATTTGACTAGGATTACATGTATCTATGCAAACTGTCCCTAACAAATTTTCTGATGGATTTCTCTTCATTTCTTAGGACCTTATATGTGAATATTTCTGCTCTTATGCCAAGTCACATACCAGCTGCTTTGTCATCTACTGAACTATTTTCAGTAGATGACAATATATCTTCTGAAGCCACTATTCGTGAGAGAAAGTGGAGATTACGGCTTGGGTATTTATACTGTGATACAATGTACTTATTTAAATATTTATCTAATATTCATATGGTTATCTGTCATTGTGTTTTAGCTTAAGTACTTGTCAGGTGGAATGTATAGAAGACTGATAGCTATACTCCTCACTCCTAACTACATGTGCCTTGCTCTATCTAACCTGATCTTCCTTTGTGGGAACAGAACATCTTACTCATATTATGATCTTCTTGTAAGGCAAGGTAAGTGTTCAAATCTTCCTCATCATCATACAGTATTCTTTGGGTGATATGCTGATAATTAAACCTGGTTATCCCCAGAGTTTTAGTCCACACTTTGATTGAATGCAGGGTGTTTTCTCAATTAATTTGGTATTCATGACTAAGGTAATGTACCAAATAATTTTAATAACATTCATTATAAACTCATATTAACACATTCTTTTCATTTCATGACACAATTGGTTGCTTTGGGTAACTTTTTGACACAGAATTCAAGTAATCTTTACTTGGTGAATGAGTTGACAAGTGGCACTCCAACAAAGTATGATCTAAGATACCTAGGGTTAACTAAACCATGGCTATAAGAATACCACCCTGTTTTTGTTTGGGTGGTTTTGTTTGTTTTCATAGGTTGATTGTATTATTCTGTTGTTTTGATTTGTTAATTTTATTGTTTTTCTTTCTTTCTGCTCATGATAAAATTCTTCATATTGACAAACATCTATAATATACAAGCTCATAACTTGTATATAATTAGCTTCCTTTCAAACAAATCTACCATCCAAATAATGAATCTTTTGCATAAGTATAAAAGATTGTTGGTGGAAATGTAGAAAGAGGTTTGCATTTAGAATGTATGAACAAATGAAAACATTAGAGTTGGTTGATCAGTTGTCTCGCGAAGCAGTTGAAACTGTAAGAGAGTTCACAACGTTTCGTTGGCTGCTGCTCAACTTTGTCAAGTGATAGAGACTTCGGTGCGAGGGCGAAGGTTATAGCGAGTATGCCGACGTCAGAGGGATCCGGCCGAAAGTAAGGGAGGTTGCTGTACGTCGGTGGTGTGTCGAGATGCGGATGTGGGTGACGGCTCGGTGTTGGTGTTGCCGGCGGTGGTTGTTGTTGGTCGGTTGAGGGCGTTCTTCTGCTGTGGTGTCGTCTGATGCATCGCATCCATGATTCGGCGATCTCGAAGCCTACGTCTCGATTGAGTGTGTTAGAGTGTAGTCGAATCTGGATGGCTTCCTTCACACGTCTGGTATGCCACTGCTGTGCAGAGTCGATGCATCTGACGCCAGACCAATCGGGTTGGTGTTGTTGTTCCCATGCATGTTCTGCTACTGCCGAAAGTACGGTGTTTCACTGCTTAACGTCTCTCTGATGTTCGGTTAGCCTTTCCTTTACTGGTCTGCCTGTCTCTCCGATGTATGAGAAGTTGCAGCCCTTGCATGGTATCTGGTAAACAACACCGGCTTTCCTGTGAGTTGGTACTGGATCTTTGGCTCTGACGAGTTGGTTCCTAAGAGTGGTGTCCGACTTGGAAGACAGCGCGGATGTTGAGTTTCTCCAGTTGTCGTCGCAGCTGATGAGCTATGGAGGAGACATAGGGCAGAACTATTGTTGAAGTGAACTGCTTCTCCTCTAAGATGATCCGCTCCTTAGATTTGAGTGACTTCTTGATGAAAGCCTTGGGGTAACCATTCAGAGCTAGTGCCGACTGGAGATGGCGCTGTTCTGGTGACAAATCCGATGGTTGAGAGACGATTCTATTTGCCCTGTCGTAGAGGCATTTGATTAAACAGCGTTTGACAGCGTGTGGGTGGTGGGAGTCATAGCGTAGATACTGGTCTGTGTGAGTGGGTTTCCTGTAGACAGTTGTCTTGAGGGTGCCGTCTGTCTGCCTGTGTACCTCGGTGTCTATGAAGGCTAACAATCCGTTGGTTTCATGTTCGGCGGTAAACCTGATGGTGGTTTCCCTTCCGTTCATGAAGTCCAAGAGATCCTTTGATCTGTGCTTGTTGACGGTGATGAAGGTGTCGTCGACATAACGTTTCCAGATCTTAGGCTTGAGTTTTGGCGGGCAATCGTTGAGGGCAGTATTCTCAATACCTTCCATATACATGTTGGCGATGACGGCTGATACGGGGCTACCCATGGCGGCGCCCTCTGTCTGTTCGTAGAACTTGCCGTCGTATAGGAAGTAAGAAGACTTTAGGACAAATTCTAGAAGAGTGGTTATTTCTTCTGGTGTCAGGCTGGTCCTTGCGGCAAGCTTGGGGTCTGCTATGAAGCAATCGCGGGCGACTCTGCATGCTCCTTCAATCAGGACGTTCGTGAATAGAGACTCCACATCGAATGAGATCATTGCGTCGTCATCTTGTATCGATTGTGTGGCGACAAAGTCTGTGGAATTCCGGACGGTGTGTGGTGAACCCCCGGTGAGAGGAGTGAGGATGTTGGCTAAAAACTTGGATAATTCATAGGCGAAAGAGCCGATGCAGGATACGATGGGGTGTAGCGGGACGGCTGGTTTGTGTATTTTGGGCAAACCGTAGATCCTTGGTGGTTGTTTCCGTTTGGGTCGGAGCTTTTGGTAGGTGTTTTCATCTAGGCTTCCTTTCTTTTTTAGTTCCGATAGTGAAGATGTTAACTTCCTTTCTAGGGAGTCAGTAGGATCTTCCTTGATTTCTTTGTATGGGCCAGTGGAGAGGAGGTTGTCCATCTTGTCCCTGTAGGTGGTGGTGTCTAGAATTACGGCTGCTCTTCCTTTGTCGGCGGGTAAGATCATAATGGTAGAATATTCCTTCAAGGACTTGAGAGCTGCTTCCATATCTTTGGTTATGTTAGATTTCGGTGGTTTAGCTTGCGCTAAGACAGAGCCGATATCATTGCGTAGCGATTCTCTGTCCTCTGGTGTCAATTGGCTTATGTGTGACTCTACTCTGGCAACGATTTCTGCTGCTGGTATCCGCTTAGGGACAGTGGCAAAGGTCATACCTCTGATGAGCAGAGTCTTCTCGGTGTCTGAGAGGTTCCTGGAAGACATGTTGATCACCCAGTTGTTGTTGGTGATGTTGTTCGTCTTGGAAGCAGGTTCGAGTAATTCGTTGAACTTCTGTTGTTGCCTCTCTTTGCATTTACTGAAGATGTCATGGTAGACGGCGTCATGTGTCTGGAAGACAGCCTCGGAGTCTTGAGAAGAGAGTGTGGTTCGAATTTCCTTAGTGGTGGAAATGACTTCCTTTCTGGCTTCATCCTTGATAAGACGGGTAAGAAAAATTCTTTCCCAGAGAAACCGTAGAGATGCGTTGTCTGCTGCTCTCCTTGCTCCCCTGGTGTGGACCGGAGATTTGATTCTTAGATCCTTGGGGATAACAGCTGCTTTGATGCATCGTGTGAGAAAGGAGAGGTGGTTGCTAAACCGTGTAAGAGTTGAAGTCTCCATCACTTGACAAAGTTGAGCAGCAGCCAACGAAACGTCGTGAAATCTCTTACAGTTTCAACCGCTTCGCGAGACAACTGATCAACCAACTCTATTGAATTCTCCGCGATGATGTACATCTTCAGAAATGAAAACATGTTATAAACTTGGGTTAATTATAGAAGAAATTAAAGATTGATCAAATAACTTGATCTATATTGTTTACAATATATTTTCTCTTTTTATTTGCAGACTGGCCCAATAACTGCCTTGCTACATTCTTTACTTTCTACTGCACCATCCAACTCATCATGACCATCAATAGAAAGTATGGTAAAGACTTCATGTGCAACAAGTTCTATTATCGCTCATGGTAAGACGCTCTTAAAGTCAACATCTGTCTGTTTTGAGCTCTTGCTATGTGTCATTTGTAACTTGTTCGGAAGGGGAAGCAACTCAGAGGAAGCTTTCTTCAAATTTGTGGCAATATTTTAGCATAAATTGTGTATTGTAACTTTGTAACACTATCTAAGATTTTGTCCCTGCTGACTGACATACCAACAAAAACTGACTGAGGTTTCAAGTTGAAGGAGTTGAAGTTTTGGAGACACTATTTCCATTTTCCGTTCATGCAATAAGAATATGTCAAATACTCTTTTAAATTTAGTACAACCACTTTGTATGAAACAACCTAAGTACTTAGGATGCATATGTATTGCAAAATACACTTCAAATGTTGTTTTATTTTTTTTCACTTTGAATCATACATGTACCTCTAAGTTTCTGAGTGTGAGCAAAACATTTGGACCTGCCATATGAAGGTATCTTGTGAATGAACCCAAACAAATGCTTTCATAAATGCAGTTATTGACTGTAATTTCATTCCAACCTCATATTCCAAAGTCATATACCTTCCATATAAAGTTTTATACAGTATTGGGCCTTTTCTGATCAATTTCAGCCTCTTGCCAAAGAATTTCAGATGACCAAAGTGCTTTAACGTCTCTTCAAAATATTTTTTCCTTCGGATTATTAGTCCAATACTTTCACACAGTTTGCTTTGTTACCTACTTGTGTGAACCCAAATATCTATTTAAATTTGTTATGAACTTGGATGTACTGTTTGTGATTTCAAGTTCAGTGTGGGTGTTGTTCTTGGTGCCAGGGGCATGAATTAGGCTAACTAACCAAGCTCCAAAGTAGGTTTACAGAAAGTCTCTTTATTGATAGCTCAATAACTATTTTGGCCATTCCAAGCACCTGTTTTATTCAAGTTCTGTGCTATGGGTGGTGTAAAGTCAGCCCAACAGCAACACAAGCTGTCCAAACTGGACCTGAAGCCATTAAATGGCTGCCAACATGTTAAAAATGATTTAACAAGTATTCCTTTACTGCAGAAATTTAAAACACACATTACTTGGCTGAAGATTGATTAACATTGTTCACATATTTCAACCAAAATATTATTTTTACTTGTCTTTCATAATAATACAAGGTGTCTTATTTGTAAATATGTGCATTTGTAATTTATTTGATGATAAATTCTAACAGCCAGTTTCTCAATCAAGTTTAGGATGTTTTTTGTGGTAATCAATTACTTCCATTGGAATACTTGAAATATGTTCAGCATCTGTAATTAATGCTGTGCAAAAATGATGGTATTACATTGACCTTGCAATTTATGAATCATTTTGCATATTTATTGAAAATTAGTGTCATACTTGTGTGTGATTGTATATTATTTCTTGACTAGGAATGTTGCAGGGCAATCATAGCTCTTAATGATTTTTGTATCATATGTTGCCAATGATGGTTGGCATATTCAGAATTTTTCAATATACCTAAATCAATTCTGTAAATGCAGCTTTCACATTTTATATTAATTTACATACCAAAAATATATGAAGGTCCTTTTTTTTCATTGAAAAACTTGAAATATAAAACTTATCATTGGGGGTAGAAACTTTGTCATTTAAAATAATTATGATGTATTTACAGTGAAATTCAAAATTTGTAGTAAGAAGTAATTTAAGGATAAATGTACTAATGCAACATTGGTAATGCAAATGATAATTGATTACACATTTTATCATTAATATTCAATGATGAAAAACTTGACTTTTTTGCCAAATCATACATGAACTTCAAATTTATATGTTCATCTCACAATGTAAATAATTTACATTAAATATCTGAAATTTTAACAGCTACATGTATATAATATATGTATGTTTATCTTTCACAATTGCAATACTTGATGTTAAAATGTCATTGTTTGAAATTTGTTACTTTACCTCATGTTAAGTAGTATAAAGCTTAGCTATTGATCATGGGGTTAAAGTTTATGATTGACAATATCAATGCAATCAATCATAGAATTCAGCCCCACAATTAATTGTTAACCTTTATGTTACAGGGCTTGAGTGTATTGATGTGTTCTTAATCATACTTAAAGGGGAATCCAACCCAAATAAAAACTTGTTTTTATAAGGAAAAGAAAAGTCAGACAAGTTGATAGGCGAAAGTTTGAACAATATTGGACAAACAACAAGAAAGTTATGAAGTTTTAAAAGTTGTAAATATTGGTAATCACTATACCCATGGAGACTTCAAATTGGCCGCATATGGGATGTCATAGTGATGTAAGGCAAGGACTACTCTTCCATGTACTTCAATACATATTATGGCTAAAATGTCATTTTTCCCAAAAGTTTTATTTCAAATTATATTTTTCTTTCATGAGGACATAAAACAATATACTACCTGGGTTATATTTAGATTACTGCCCCAGGGGAATGGGTACTTAGGAGAAAACCACAAATCCCTGATAATAAAGTACATGGGCTTTGGGAAAGTTGTCCTTGCCCCTTGTCATAATTTACTTACTCAGTTGCCAATTTGAAATCTACATAGTAATAGTAATCTCAATTTTAAAGCAGTTATAACTTTCTTATGGTTTGTTCGATTTCTTTCAAACTTTCACCATTCTGTTTAATTTATTTTTCTCCTTCCCAACACAACATTTTATGGCCAAGGCTGGATTCCCCTTTAAACAGCAATTTAAGAAAATAAGTCAATATGAATATAACAACATGACACATTTTAAGATCAAACAATCAAAGAAAACACATGTATGTTTCAATTTGTTTGTTTTATTCCCTTAGATAACAGTTTTTCAGATTTTTTTCTGAATTATTTAGAATTATATTCTAAATGGAATCTGTGTATAGCAATCATTATTCCATTCATCAGTGTTGTCATAATTTATATTATAACGGGATTCAATTCCAAATGTATCCCCATTCCCTAGAAATACATATACATTTTGAATTTCAATATCACTTGAAACCAGTTATGATCAGTTGAGAATTCCAGTTTTGAAACTTAAAAACTTAATTAATACAAGTTAATTACTACTTGTTTGTAAATTCAGTGCCAAACTAGTGATTTGTATGACAGACATCTACAGAGATCTTTATAATGGACAACAGTAGAGAGTAAATAATACTTATCAAGAACTACTTTCAATGACTGGAAGTTTTATGTCATATCCTAATCTTTGTTATTGTATTGTGTTATCAAATCTGAAATCATAGGTTTCACCTGATAATATTTGTACATATGTTATAAATCTATTCTTTGATTGAAATACAATTTATTCCATTAAATTTACATCATATTGGTTCTTGTTTGTATTTATTGATGAATTCATTTATACTGTTCCTTTGATATTCCATCAGCCTACTCTAGTTAATCTCCATTTTAAATTTTCAATTTATTTAAATTTTTCATATCCTGTAAATATACCACCTTCAAACAGGTGTTGTTGCTATTCAAATTTTTCGGAATAAAATTATTCATTTAAAGTGTAACTTTATCCATGTATATGGAACAGATTCATAGATCCCCTACATTATTTTCATAAAATGTCATTCAGTATTTACCAGCACCACCACCCCTTCTCTCTCAATGATTCACCAAATGCCAAAATCAATATTCAAGTTATGGAATAATGTTTCTTCCCCATTTTTATATTGTTAAACAAGTAAAGTCTGTAATCAGATGAGGTAGATTTAAGATATTGTTTTTTTATAATAAAATACTCCTTTCTGCCCAAAAAATTATTGCAGATATTTAGTATCATTCATGCAGGTGTAAAATGTTTCCAAATTATCAAATTATTGAAAAATAAATATGAAATTATTTATAGTAGGGTCTCCAGTAATTCATACCTTGGAAATCATACCTAGGAAGTAGGCTTAAAGTTATACAAAAAAGATGTAAGATCCTATTATTTAAGCTGTGTTCTTCTAGTTCCAAGAAAAGGCATAGGTAGTTTCATGTTTATATGTGTCCCCAGGATGTAATATGCAACTTGGAAAGTTGGGCTGAAAAAAAAAGAGGAAAAATGATTAATAATCTTCACACAAAATATATTCCAGTGCACTGAAGGAAGGAGGATAGGAAAGAATGGAATAGAAGATGTATCACACATCATTTCCTCGATAACGAATTAAAATTCCTCACATTACCACACTTTCTGCCACCTAGCAGTCCTGCCTTTCTCTGTCCATGGACCTACTACTCTGTCAGGGTAGTAGGTCCATGCTATGTCTAACGGTAGCATACTAAAATATGTAACCACGTCTAACAATGTTCTTCGGACAGTATTAAACATGGGAATTCATTACTTGCCAAATCCTGTCGACATTTAGATACTTCAGTTGACATTTAGGTACTTAAAGGACAAGTCCACCCCAACAAAAAGTTGATTCGAATAAAAAGAGAAAAATCCAACAAGCATAACACTGAAAATTTCATCAAAATCGGATATAAAATAAGAAACTTATGATGTTTTGAAGTTTCGCTTAATTTCACAAAACAGTTATATTCACATCCTTGTCGGTATGCAAATGAAGAGACTGATGATATCATTCACTATTTCTTTTGTATTTTATTATGTGAAATATGAAATATTCAAATTTTTTCCCTATTGTGTGAAACAACGATCTATTCCTCCCTGAACATGTGCAATTGGCATTGTTTAATACTATATGGTTCAATCAAGTTGGTCCTCATTGTCAAATCTGTAAAAAATGAAATATTGTATAATTCAAACAATTAAAAAAAAAGAAACAGTGAGTGAGGGACATCATCGACTGTCTCATTTGCATGTCACTGAGTTGTGCATATCACTGTTTTGTGAAAAATAAGCGAAAATTTAAAATGTCATAACTTTCTAATTTTACATCCGATTTTGATGAAATTTTCAGCATAATGCTTCCTTGATTTTTCTCTATTTATTCAAATCAACACTTTTCTGGGGTGGACTTGACCTTTAAAGGACAAGTCCACTCAAACAAAAAGTTGATTTGAATAAAAAGAGAAAAATCCAACAAGCATACCACTGAAAATTTCATCAAAATCGGATGTAAAATAAGAAAGTCATGACATTTTAAAGTTTCGCTTAATTTCACAAAACAGTTATATGCACATCCTGGCTGGTATGCAAATGAGGAGACTGATGACGTCATCCACTCACTATTTCTTTTGTATTTTATTATATGAAATATGAAATATTCTAATTTTCTCCTCATTGTCAAGTGATACAACGATTAATTCCTCCCTGAACATGTGGAATTAGCATTGTTTAGTACTATATGTTTCAGTCAAGTTGGTCCTTATTGTCAAATCTATAAAAAATGAAAAATTGTATAATTCAAACAATAAAAAACAAAAGAAATAGTGAGTGATGGACATCATCAACTGACTCACCTAGTTGTGCATATAACTGTTTTGTGAAAAATAAGCGAAATTTTTAAATGTCATAACTTCCTTATTTTACATCCGATTTTGATGAAATTTTCAGCACTATGCTAGTTTGATTCTTCTCTATTTATTCACGTCAGCATTTTCGTGGGGTGAACTTGACCTTTTAGTAAGCATTCATATATGTAAAACAGCTGCAGAATTAATGAAGAAACTCAAATAATCGCACATGCATGTATATCCCAGACGATATTATCAGATGACAAATAGAAGAACTTGAATGGCGCAGTCACATTTCCCCTACGGCGCGCCGTAGCGTCCGTACGTCGAGTCGACAATAGCCGTTTTAACATTGTGTGTATCAGCTACATAGAGGTGGTTTGAATATAAATGAATAAAACTGCTATTTTCGACTCACCGTAGGTCGTCGTATGGAAAATGTGACTGAGGTATAAGTAAAGTTTAAACCTGGTTCACTGAATTTGGATAAAATTGAGATTCCAGACAGAGGGCGCTGTGTTTAGGATAGACCGCCTCATGCTTTCCCATGGTAGAATCATTCAAGTAGTTTGCAGTGTAGAACTGAATACCAGGTTTGGTCGTATAAACCTTCATCTTGCGACCACTTTCCTTGTAAGTTACTCTGTAAAGAAATGCCATCGAGTGTGGATCGAGTTTAAACGGGAGAATAATATCTCCAGCCCTATTCTAGTATAAGAAAATAGAATTGGGAGAATTTCTATAAGCATAAAAAGAACTAATTAGATTGCCATTTTTAATTAGATTAAAAATCTAAAACATACAAATAGAAATTAACAACATAATTTTGGATTGGTTACAATTAGAGTATACAGTCGTATGGTTAATTTTCAATCTATAAATAGAGTACGATGACACCAAGGATGACACATAATAATGATAACATTTTCACCGCAGGGAGTGGGGGAGTCTTCAGCCCCAGTATATGCACTGTTAAAAAAACCCTGATTTTACAGAAAAAAAATTAACTACATAATTTTGGATTGGTTACAATTAGAGTACACAGTCGTATGGTTAATTTTCAATCTATAAAGAGAGTACGATGACACATATAATAATGATAACATTTTCACCGCAGGGGGTGGGGGAGTCTTCAGCCCCAGTGTGCACTGTTAAAAAACCCTGATTTTACAGGGGAAAAAAAGATTTTGCAGAAAGCAATAAAAGAATCATTCTGTAAAATCATAAAACAGGAATTTTTCTGCAATTTATCAGAACAGGTCTGTTTCAAAAGGGGACAAGGGTGTTTTCTTTAAGGAAATTTGTAAGGTTCCCTACACCAAATACCAATTTCCTGTAAGATTACGCAATCTGGTAAGATTACAGGTGTTCTCGAGACTCTGCTGCAGGAACTTCTTTTATTTTTAAGGATAAATTTTCTAACAGTGTGCCAGTGATTTAAACACCCAAGACCCCGAATCTACCACATACTTTTTTTTTTCATAACAGCCGCCCCCACCCCCATTTGTCATGCAACGGTGGTAACTTTGTCATCATCAATGATAGCTTTCGTTAAACGTGTGATTCGATTGGCTTTTAGAATATATTTGAGTAAGTTTAGGCAGTGGAAAAAATTATAAAACCAAAGATTAAACAAATAGGCCTAAGCATTTAAATACCCATATTCGTAATATCAAATAACAGTCAATGTTTGAGTTTGGTACTACTTACGTGGCACAAGGTCTTTCTGAAGATTTCACACAGAAGTTATGGTCATATCCTAGTCCTGGAACATCTTTGATTTTATCCTTAAGTCTGGTTGGACTTCGCAGGTCAAAAACCGTATTATCAACACAACTGATCTCCCCTGATTGCAACAATATACAGAAAACTAATGATAGGCCCTGGTCGGTGTTTCATAAAGCTGTTAAGAGCGACTTTAAGAACGACTGGTGATCCTTTCTTACGCGCTAAAGCATTGCCAATGAAAATGCCATTTACCACAAGAAAGGTTTACCAGTTGTTCTTAAAGTCGCTCTTAACTTACGAACAGCTTTATGAAACACCCACCGGGATGTTTTGTTGTTGTTGTTTTTGTTCGTGCATCGTCTTGATGATGACACTGTTCAATTCCATATTAAACTTATCAAATCTGGGCAGCAAAGCTACTATTACTACAACAACTACTACTACTACTACTACTTCCACTACTACTACTACTACTACTACTACTTCTACCACTACTACTACTACTACTACTACTACAACAACTACTACTACTACTACTACTACTACTACTACTACTACTACTACTACTACTACTAATGATAATTATGATAAAAATATTGATAATAACAATAATGTCAACAACAATAATAACAACAATAATAATGATGATAATTATACAACTTATAATAATTCACAATAACGATCGTCGTAAGATTGAATAATTATAATTATAATATGAGGAAAATAAGCCGATCGATTTGAGAGTAATCTACTAAATCTAGGTAAACCTCGTCATTTCTTGACATTAAAGTCATCACTAGTAAAAGAAGAACGAGCCATTGCTAGCTTAGATGAATTCTTGAGTTGCGTTTAATTGCAAAGATTTTTTATGAACAACAAACCTGTTGGTATAGAAGTTTCCTTCTCTATAGGTGTGTATTTATCAGAATCAATCTCAACTATATGATCGAGGACACTGCCAGAATCCTTTTATTTTAGTGGGGAGAAAAATAATAATTCATTGTCTTTAGAGGCGAGAATGCTATCCATCAATCATGTTCATCTTATATGAAACTAATGAGTATGGATCATGACGTGGTCAAGAAATAAAAGGGTTGTGACAATTGATAGTGCGAAAAGTTGCAAGCGTTGCGATTTTCTGCAAAGTACATGTGTATAGTGTAAAGAACAGTGGCGTAACTACGGGGGGGGGGGGGGAGGGGCATGGGGGGGCACGTGCCCCCCCCCCCCAATCGGCTGGCAAAAAAAAAAAATATTGTTAATTATGTTATATTATATTATAATTATGTTATGTTACATTACATTAAAATAAAAAAAATCATAACTTTATGAAACATAATTTGCTCAGGGCCTATGTCTTCATTGTTCCTGATGCTCGCATTGTCTGTTTAACGAGATATATAATCCTGTTGTACTAAAACCTCCCGTTTTCAAGTCAATATACACCAAATATATTTCCTCGCACTTCGAATTATTATTGTTTTATGTAGTAAAATATCATTTTAGGGTCTTAATATAAAACATTTCCCGTCCGTGCTTACGTTCGCATTAGTGAAATATGTCTGCTTTTCATGAATTCCTAAAATCAGTCCTTAAAATGTCCCTTTTTCTGATCTGCATATCAAAAATTACAGCGTGCGCTCGCATCATTTGGTTAGTGAAATACGCATGGTCTACTTGAATTCCTACAAACAAGCCTTAGAATGCCCCTCTTCAGGTGTGAATTTCCAAATTTTTCTCCTCGAGCTTCGCGCTCGCAATATTTGACTATTGAGATGCGTATGATAATCATGACTACAATGACTACAAAAAGTATGTCTTTAGGTGTAATTCTAACAAAATCAGCATGCGCTTGGCACTCGCATTAGATGACTATGGTGAGATATGTGTACTCTTAATGGATTCTTTTAAAAAATAGTCATTAAAATATTCATGTTTGGGGTCAATATATACAAAAATTTTAGCTCGCGCTTCGCGCTCGCTTCATTTGGTTAATAAAAATTCGTATGGTCTTCGTGAATTCCTACAAACAAGCCTTAAAATGTCCCTCTTCCATGTATTCAGGTCTGAATTTCCTACATTTTCAGCTCGCGCTTCACGCTCGCAATATTTGATTAGTGAGATGCGCATGTTAATCATGATTACAATGACTACACGTGCTTTATGTGTTTGGATGCATATAATTCTAACAAAATCAGCAAGCGCTTGGCACTCGCATTAGATTACTATGGTGAGATATGTATACTCTTAATAGATTCATAAAATATAGTCCTTAAAATGTCCGTTTGGGGTCAATATATACAAAAATTTCAGCTCGCGCTTCGCGCTCGCATTGTTTGTTTAGCGAGACAGGTACACATCATGATTACAAAAATTTGCTTATAATGTCCCTTTTTTAGGTCTGAATATCAAAAATTTTAAGCTCGCGCTTCGCGCTCGCATTATGTGATCAGTGACATACATATCCGTTTAATGACACTGTCCTTAAAATGTCTCTATTAGGTCAGCATACCTAGCAACTGAGCGCGCGAAGCGCGCTCACTAGGTGACTCAAATTTTTTGCTGGTGCCCCCCCAATGCTGTGACCCACGGTACGCCACTGGTAACGAACAACTGCAAACGATCGATCAACTAATATGGAACCCCATTAAATGATGACCAGTGGTGTCGTTATCGTATTCAAAGACATATCACGTATCATTATCGCACATGTATATTTCAACATGTCTCTGCCATTAATTGATTATATTTTGAAAATTAATGAATTAATGAACTCAGAAAACAGATAATATATCCGATGATGATGGTGGTGGTGGTGCACATGGTGACGATGATGAAATATAATGATATCGTTGAAAATCGATACATAAATAAGAAAAGCAGAATACAAAAGTATTGGTCACAATCACGATATTCATAATTTTGATGTAACAATTATGATCAAATCATATCGCAATCTTCCATAATTTCATGCATCATTACGTCATTGTTAAAAACTCGTACTATATAAGCCTTACAATTAAGACAGTGGATTAAATTTCGAATATCGGGTTGTATATCATTACCCGTATTTCACACAAAAATCGAATGCAGACAAAAACAAAGAGAGTTTGTGTATTTTCAAGACATCCAAGCTTTCAATTCCAGCAATAAAAATATAAATAATTCATACTCACGTGACCCCCAAGGTTGAAGTAGGAATGGTTGGTGAGATTGATGGGCGTGGCTTTTGTTGTCTTTGCAGCGTACGACATGATTAGCTTATTATCATTGGTGAGTTGATAATTGATGGTGATAGTTACTTCGCCTGGATAACTATTTTCACCATCGGGGCTTGTGTAGCTGAAAGATACACCATTTCCATTGATGTGACCCACATCCCACACTCGCTTTACAGAGCGGAATGAAAAAAAAAATCGGACGTTCATATCTATATAATATATATACTGTATATATATATATATGTATAATTATAATGATAATACTAATTAATTAATTATACAATAAGATGAGTATTCGCATGAGTATTATTTTCCCTTTAAATTATTGTGAGAAATCGATATTCAAACAGCCCCTCTAGGTCATAATCACACTTCTTATATTATTGATTTTTCTATACCTTCGTCATTTTCATCGAATCTTCTTGATGAATATACATGTATTTCCCCGTGTATTTTTCACTAACAATCTTTTAGAATGTCAACCACTGATTTTAAATATCTAATTGGTTTAAGGCTCGCTCACTTTGCTCTACTGTAAATATCCTTTTAAAAATGTGAATACTGTCAAATAGTACGGGAGATGTTGATCATCGTGGTAGTAGAAAATAAGAAATACTATCAAAACCAGACCCCCAAACTTTCATTACTATGCCAATGTTCGTATACATAAGCACAATTCGATAGGTGCTTAAGCAGAACTTCAAGTAATTGGATTTCTGAAATTTGTGAGCAAGGTAAAATTTAATCCACATAATTGGTGTATCAAATTAATTATTTGTCTGATTGTGCTTACATGTGAGAAACTGCTTACACCTCCATGGATATGGTTTGGACCATTATTAATCTCTAGCTGATAAGCAACACCATCCAAGGAGAACTGTCCATTAGCTATCCGGTTTGCAACACGACCAACGATAACACCAAAATAAGGGGAATTGCTCTCATATCCTGATGAAGGAAGAGTCATTCAGCAACAAAGCGGTTCAATGAATGAGTGAATATACAAATAAGTTTTTTTTTTTTAATTACTATTTGGATAATCGCCCTTATACGCGTAGGCGTATACATCCCCAAACCATCAAGGTTCTCACATTTTGTGCATTTATATAAATAATGTAGAAATAATGTAATGTAATAAATAATGTAGAAATTTGTCACAAGGAAGAAAATAACTGTTTATTTCGATTGAATTGAATGTCTTCAAAATAATAAGCGAAAGACAGAATATTGAACAAAAATGGATTGAAAAAAATGATCCCTTTTCGTTATTACACAAGTAAAATTATGTAAAGACATTTGCCTGAGTAAGAAGCTATACAGGCGGTCTTAATGGACCAATGCCGTATTCAGAATGATTTTGAATTTTAGCACTACTTGAGCTTAAACCAAGTGTCTTTAACTTCATAACGGCAGCTAATGAATTTTCTGTTTTAAAAAAAGAGAAGAGATTATTATACCATTGTGACATTGGGTTGTGTAGGAGCACAGATTATCAAATTTCTGCGAACATACCCGAACATGACTATTGTGTAAAACAAAAATCTTTCCTTTTTTCAAAGCAATAAGCTTTGTGCCCCCCCCCCCGACACCTGGTAGAATTTAAGTAACTCTATCGTGTCTATAGGATAGTGAAGAGTCAGTGACATTGATGTTGTACATTGCCATCGGAAGCCCAAAAGCAAAAAGTGCTATGAAATGGTAATTAACAGGGAGAAAGTAGATGATAGGTATTTTTTCATGGGAATGTGCTTTAAATATTATTTTCCTTGGTTTTAATTGGCTAAGGAGTATAGGAGATTGTTACTATAGTAACTGTCGGATAAAACAGACTTAATGTGCAAGTCATTTAAGCAACTTGAATGGTGCAGTTATTGTGCAGTATACAGCATGTAGAAAGGGCATATAGAGATGAGAGCATTATAAGAAGATTCAAATTTGAATCCACTTTTACGTGAAATGTCATACACCGCCCTAAAAGTGTGGTGCAAATAATAAAAAAGATGCATTTTATTTGCACCATTTTTTTTTACTAGGGTGCGATATGAAACCCCAGTGGTACTGTCGATGTTAACATGGTCAAAGAGCAAACCTAAACTTTTCTCCCCAGAAATTCATTAAACATGGAAAACGATTTTAGGGATATTTTGAACATGAGAAAGTTCATGTACTATAATATATATATATATATAATATACCTTTGATGTCAGGCCAGCCCAAGACAACGTCATCTATCTTTCCATTCTTATCAGGTATCCAAAGCTCGGTTATAGCAGCACCATAGTTGATGATCTTAGCAACCAGTCCGTTCACATTGCTCAATGTATACTGTTCTACCAGTTGATTGTTTGCAGTGTGACCGTATTCTTCTTTAGTGACAGGCATACCAAAATAAGTAGGCTACAAAGTGATAATAAAAGAAGAATAGATCTTGAAGTCTTCAATGAACATATAGAAAGTGTGTGCATCGAAATCATTGGGAATAATACTAGTATCATAGTTTTAGTGGCCTACCGTCCACCTCGTTATAATCCTGTGAAATTTATTGAATTTATTCAACCTATACTTCATGTCATTTCTCGTGAAGATAAACAATGTGTATTACTTGGGGATTTCAATGTTGATATTATGAAATATAATCACTCAAATCATGTTAATGATTTTGTAGATGTATTGCATTCATTCTCTTTTGATCCACAAATATGCAGGCCAACCAGAATAACATCACATTCTGCCACAATACTTGACAATATATTTTGTAATCAAACTGATAAGGTAATTCATGCTGGTATTCTTTTAACTGACGTGAGTGATCACTTGTCACCATTTATCATTACCAGTGCTCCCTCTTTTATGAACAAGTCAAATGATGTGATCAAATCTATAAAAAGGAGAATCTTTAGTGATGAAAACAAAGGAATATTTCAAAGGAGATTGCATGAAGTTCATTGGGGTCACCTAAGTTCCTTAATGGATGTGGATGAAAAGTTTGATGAATTTTTAAGTATCTTCTTGAAAATATTTGACGAATGCTTTCCTGTCACTGAAACTACACTGAACCTGAAAAGAAATAAGAAACCTTGGTTTAATTCGCACCTAAAAAAAGTATGTAAGAAGAAACACGACTTATATAGAAAGTTTGTAAATAATCCCTCTTCATACCGTGAAACCACTTATCAAAATTATAGGAATTTTGTAAATAAGGAGATTCGAAATAGCAAGCGTAAATATTATAATAATAAATTTATAAACTTAAAAAATAATCCACGTGCAACCTGGAAAGTTATAAATGAAGTTCTTCATAAAGCCTCTAGGTCTCATGATTTTCAGCTTGAAGATGCAGACAATGTAGGTTCACATATTGTTAATAAGAATTTGATAGTAAACATGTTTAATTCATATTTTTGTAACATAGGTCTTGACATTCAAAATAAACTTGATTCAAGTAATTCTGTCATTGGAAACTTTGAACAATTTTTACATGGGAATTTTGTCAAGTCAATGTTTTTTTCTAGAATAACACAAGGAGATATTTTGGAAGTTGTTCATAAACTGGATCCCAGTAAGAGTTCAGGGTATGATGATCTTGATCCTAAGATCATTAAATGTAGTATTCTTGCCATAGTTACTCCACTTTGTGATATTTTTAATGCATCTCTTGCCCAAGGGAATTTTCCTAGATCTCTTAAGATAGCAAAAGTAATACCAGTTTTCAAGAGTGGAAATAAAAGTAAACTTACCAATTATAGACCTATATCTGTTTTGAGCACCTTTTGTAAAATATTTGAGAGACTTGTTTACAATAAATTGATGACTTACATTTCAAACAATGATATTTTATGTGCTAAACAATATGGATTCAGACATGGGTATAGCACAAACTTAGCACTCATTGATTTCACAGATAGACTTGCAAAGGCTTTTGAAAATAAACAAACCACAGTTGGCATTTTTTTAGATTTATCTAAAGCATTTGATTCAATTGACCATTCTATTTTACTTAAGAAATTACAATTTTATGGAATCAGAGGTTTAGTTTTACAATGGTTCACTAGTTATTTAAACGGTAGAAAACAATTTGTAAAAATTCAGGATTTCATCTCTGATTGTAGGAATATAACCGTAGGCGTACCGCAAGGTTCGATTCTCGGTCCGCTCTTGTTTTTGTTATATATCAACGATCTTCAATTTGCTAGTAGTATTCTGTCAATTTTGCTTTTCGCAGATGATACCAACCTTTTTTTAAGTGGAAAAAATCTAATAGATTTAAATAACATACTACAAATTGAATTGGTTCATATTAGTGATTGGTTTTTTGCAAATAGATTGTTGGTAAACTATGATAAGACTTGTTACATGATCTTCAAATCTAAAAAACATAACAATGATGACGACTTTGTCAACATTTCTCTTAACGGTATCACTATTAAGAGAGTAACCAATACAACATTTTTAGGAGTGACCATTGACTCCAACCTCTCTTGGAGAGTGCACATTGATAACTTATGTACCAAAATATCTCAAGCCATTGGCATTTTGAATAGACTAAAAAAAATCCTTCCATTAAATGTATGTGTTACTTTGTACCACACAATGATTTCACCATATATAACTTATTGTATTACTGTATGGGGTAATTGTGCGAAATACCTTATCAATAGAATTTCCATTTTACAAAAAAGAGCAATTAGAGTAATCACAGATAGTCATTATCTTGATCATACTGATCCCCTTTTTAACAAACTTAAAATTTTAAAAGTTCATGACTTGTACAATTTGCAAACGGCTTGTTTTGTGTTTTCAGCAATGAAGAAGCTCCTACCTCAAGTATTTAATGATTATTTTGTGTATAGATATTTTTTTAATAGGTATAATTGTCGTAACTCTTATGAATATCCCCTCATGGGGTTATCAATTTTCTAGAAGTACTATATGTTATAGTGGACCTGTTTTATGGAATTCTTTGCCCCAAGATATGAAGCAATGCCCAACCATAAGTAATTTTAAAAGAAAATATAAGATATTTTTATTGAATTGTTACATTAATAGGTAAATTCAACTTATTGCATGTTTTTTTTTTTTTCTTTCTTTTTTTCTTTTTTTATGTAGGGTCTTTCTTTTCTATTTCTATTAAATCCAATAACTGGTTTCTTTTTTTGCAGTATACAAGGGATCAGCCTAGACAGGCCAACGGCTTATTGCTGATCCCCCACATCCACTGCTACTTAATGTTATTCACTCCTATCTGTTCACTTTTTTACAATTGATTTATCGTGTATTTTTTTTCTTTGTTTCTATTGTGTATATTTGTATGAATATGTTTTTATATTGTATTTGTCATTTGAATGTTTTTATGAGAGGTGTGAAATAAATGAAATTGAATTGAATTGAATTGAATTGAATTGAATTGAATTGAATTGAATAAAATAATGAATGATGAAATAGAAATACCGGGATGCAGTCACCATGCACACTGCACTCGGCCGAGAGCTGTCAAAAGGTCAAGTAATACATCTTAATTTCGGCACAACTTGTAAGGCAACACTAGCCTATAATCTAGTCTATTATCTAGGCGGAGGCTGCAGCTACTTTCTTTGCTTTCACGAGCCTGAAAATTTCACGAAACGTAAGCAATATGTCTGATGCGGCAAAACTACGGAAAATGACTGCGAATCTCCTACTGTAGTCTCGCTTATTGATTTTCAGACGCATCGTTTACCTTTCCAGTAAAGATAAAGCGGCAACCTCCAAGATGGCAACATTTTGACAATCTCACATAGGCCTCAGCTTTTCTTCATTATTCCAACATGATTGAAACACCCAGTTCCCACTGTTACGATTCGCGCCACGGTTGAAACTTTGGTCTGATCGTGTCAGATCTTACCGGATCTTGAGGTCAGTTGTAGCAATCGTATTCATTATTCCAACATGATTGAAACACCCAGTTCCCGCTGTCACGATTCGCGCCACGATTGAAACCTTGGTCTAATCGTGTCAGATCTTACCAGATCTTGAGGTCAGTTGTAGCAATCGTATTCATTATTCCAACATGATTGAAACACCCAGTTCCCACTGTCACGATTCGCGCCACGATTGAAACCTTGGTCTAATCGTGTCAGATCTTAACAGATCTTGAGGTCAGTCGTAGCAATCGTATTCATTATTCCAACATGATTGAAACACCCAGTTCCCACTGTCTCGATTCGCGCCACGATTGAAACTTTGGTCTAATCGTGTCAGATCTTATCAGATATTGAGGTCAGTGGTAGCAATCGTATTCATTATTCCAACATGATTGAAACACCCAGTTCCCACTGTCTCGATTCGCGCCACGATTGAAACCTTGGTCTAATCGTGTCAGATCTTATCAGATCTTGAGGTCAGTCTTAGCAATCGTATTCATTATTCCAACATGATTGAAACACCCAGTTCACACTGTCACGATTCGCGCCACGATTGAAACCTTGGTCTAATCGTGTCAGATCTTATCAGATCTTGAGGTCAGTCGTAGCAATCGTATTCATTATTCCAACATGATTGAAACACCCAGTTCCCACTGTCTCGATTCGCGCCACGATTGAAACTTTGGTCTAATCGTGTCAGATCGTATCAGATCATGAGGTCAGTCGTAGCAATCGTATTCATTCTTCCAACATGATTGAAACACCCAGTTCCCACTGTCTCGATTCGCGCCACGATTGAAACATTGGTCTAATCGTGTCAGATCTTATCAGATCTTGAGGTAAGTCATGGCAATCGTTGTGATTGTAAATGAAATTATGGATGGCCCAAATATGTTCGCGATCAACTACGAAAGGCCAATCGTAACTGATCACACGACAGTGGGAAGGAGATATGCGTATAGGTCAATCACCTTTTAAATTACATGAAGTTCAATGACTAACCTAATGCAGAAACTCCGGTGTAGATTTACCACCAGCCCGTAATCTATATGCCCGCACCAGAGAAATGTTAAACAACACCAGTTTGGTTTTGGTCTAACACAAGATATGTGTTAATACACCAATTTAGTATTGAAACAGCATCGGTTTGATCCCAACCTGGTGTTGTTTGAAAACTTCTCTGGTGTGGACATAGATTCCGGGCCGGGATTCCGGACTGGTGTTTATTTATTTATTATTTATCTATCTATCTATTTATTCATTTATCTATTTATTCATTTATTAGAACATATTAATTCAGGTAAAAAAGATCAGCATAAAACTGTTTTTCATCAATGACCTGACGAAAACATAAAGAACAACATAAATCATCATATCATACAAAAAAATAAAGTCAATTGATAAAAAAAATAAAGTCAAAATCTAACAATGCTTGGTAACATAAATAACAAATATTTTTACTTAAATGATAATATGAATCAAATTTATCAAAAGGGAACAGTTACTAATTATAAAACTACTAATTGTATAATTCATTCACTGATAAAAAACACTGAAATGATAGCAATGAAATCAACACCGGCGTTTGTGTAGGTCGATACATCTCGTTCACCCAGCAAACTCATTATAACCTTTATCTTTGACGTGAGAACATGAATGAGGCCAATGAACTGAGAGGTGTATAGAATTATATTTTCCGGTGAATTTTATTTTATATATGTTTGAAACGAACATCCTATAGCTCCCGACTAAGCCACTTTGAAAGTCCGGGGCTCGAGGGTGTTCGATCCCCGGACAAGGCATCTATGTCCGAGAGCAACAGTGCTCTTTTATCCTGCATTACATGGAAATGCAATATGCATTCTTGGTTTTCAATAATAATCATAATATCAAAAATAATAATAATAATGATTATAATCCTATAAATATACATGGATCAAGGAATTGAGAGACAACTGGTCTGGAATGTTGGCGAGAGAAAAGGTTATAGGGAAAATTAGGATGCGTTAAAAAGTTTTATTTTCAATTCATTAGGGCAGATGGGTGTGTAGATGATAGAGACACAGTGGGAAGCAGAAATGGTATTAGCCTCTTGTCGAGGCTCTGGTGGCTCTCCCGAGCAAAGAGAGTGATACCTTACATACCTCGCGAAGTGCGTTAGGCCTGGCGAGCGACAGGGGTTAGAGAATAAAGATGAGTCGCCAGGGCCTCGACAAGAGTCTATATTGATATAGGATTTAAAAAAATAAGTACTACAAAAGTAGTTCATAAACAGCTGACAATGCAGTGAAAAAAATTCAATTCAATTCAATTTCATTTTCCACATATTGAGTAAAAAACATGCAATATCATTACAATCGAATACATACATAAATAATAAACAATACAAATATAAAAAGTTACAATATATTACTTAAAAAATACATAGAAAATCAAAATGTGGAGGGGATTGACAAAGGCCATATTGATCTATCAAGGTCAATCCCCAATGAAAGAAATAAATGGAATACATAAATTACATATGGAAAAAAAAAGAAAAGAGATACTAGACCTCAAAACCCCAGACAAAGCAAGAGAAAGTAAAATACGAATAAAGGGGAGGGAGAGGCAAATATAAAAATCACTGCACTAAATTGGAAAAAGTTGATTGTCTCCATGTGTGAATATGCACGTGATAGACTAGCGTGTGAGGTTTTGTCAGAGTTCATATACCGTAATATCTTTTTTGAAGCAATTTCACATCTTTGTCATCAACTTAAATTAATTTACAAAAAAAATACTAATTTGTTATTCTTACCAATGGAAGTGAATAAGTGATAAACGGAAGTACCTGTTCCTTATCCAAACGCTATATGTCGAATTCGTTATGACCGTTGTACATCAATGTGATAATATTAATGTATCGTTTACTATGTGTGTAAATATAATACACATATACTACCTATCAAAGGTGAAATGTTGTGATCGTTGGACTATGATACGTCAATGGTATACAATCAGAATGATTGATATAATCAATAAATGAATCTTCAAGGATCTATGGAACAAAGGGTGCTGGAGAGAAGCAGATCGAGGATAGGGTGGGGGGGGGTCTTACCCTCGGGGCCAACTCAGTGTGGAAGGGAAGGGGTATACAATCTCGTTATACATGAAACATGAATTGTCTGCAAACTCACATAGGGCTATGACGTCATTTCCTAAACTATAGACCAAGTGAGAAAATATGCTATTTTATCTAAGTTCGGTATCCCCATATCAGAATGGCATTCCAGTGATGTTTTATCCAGTGAAACTATAACCGCCCTTTCACACGGTAAAAAAAAATCGTAATTTGAATGTTGATTCCAGTAAAATATAAGGCTAATGACGAATTTTTAGCAAGTGTGAAACCAAACTAAAGTGACGAACGCTAATCACAATCACGAATTCAAATTCTACTCTGGAGGTGAATTCCAGTTAAGTTTCACTCAAATTACGGTAAGAGTTTTCCGTGTGAAAGGTCCGATGATTCTAAAGACGAATTGCAATCATCATTACAATGATGATTCAAGATTCACGTATGAAAATGCCCTAAGAATTTTGTACCGTGGTGTGAAGTGAACTCGATCATTTTTTTTACCCCCCCCCTCCCGTGAAGCTTACACTCTTGTTGGAAATTCAATCAAAATTAACTCACCACAATTTATTTGTTGGCTCATTTACTTGTGCGAAAAATAAAGTTGAAGTTGAAAAGGAGTATCAAATCCCTCCATTTCAATTTAAAAGTGCAGAAGTGGCTTCATGTTCGCTAAGTCTCTTCGACAAAAATATTATTCATCAACCCAAACTCCCAAAAGTTCTATGTACGACCCTTATTGCCTCCAAAAATTGATGAAAGTACGCCTTTCTCACCCCCCAAAAAGGTGACCCCTGGGACGTTTGCCCCATTTTGCTTTTGGCGCACCTACCCATCATGACCCATTGTAGATAACACATTTGTAGTGAGGAAATATGTAGTAATTCATACGCTAGAAAAATATTCTATACATAGCAAATACGTTACAAGGTTTATCTGGTTAGAAGAATAAAACAAAAGAGGGGCTTTTGGGCTAAGCAAGAGCTTTTTATTTTCATAAAATGAAATTGGGCCAAGGATTGTAGGCCATTAACGGACAAGCCCATCCCAACAAAAAGCTTATTTGAATAGAAAGAGAAAAATCAAACGAGCATAACACTGAAAATTTCATCAAAATCGGATATAAAATAAGAAAATTATATCATTTTAAAGTTTCGCTTAATTTCTCAAAACAGTTATATGCACATCCTGTTCGGTATGCAAATGAGGGGACCGATGACATCACCCAATCACTATTTCTTTTGTATTTTTATCATAATTTTTATGAAATATGAAATATTTTGATTTTCTCGTCATTGTCATGTGAAACAGAGTTTGATTCCTCCCTCAACTTGTGGAATTCCATTATTTTAACATTTTGTGGTTCAAGCAAGGGGGTCCTAATTGTCAAAGTCGTAAAAAATGAAATGTTGTATAATTCAAACAATAACAAGCAAAATAAAAGGGAGTGAGTGACATCATCGACTCTCTCATTTGCATATCACTGAGTTGAGCATTAAATTGGCATAACTTTTTTTATTTTACATCCGTTATTTTCAACGTTATTCATGTTTGATTTTTCTCTATTTATTTAAATCAACTTTTTATGGGGTGGACTTGATCTTAAAAGGTTAACTTCAATTTAGGCCTACCATCATTGACTATAGCAATATATAAATTGATGATACTTCTCTTGACTCCTCGCCTATAGGCCTATGTTTGGTACGTTGTGCTAGGTGCATGGACTATACTTAATTACAAAATGACACATTAGGTAACATGTAACTAGTACTAATGACTACTTCTCAAGCCCGTAGACGAGGGGGGGGGGGGTCTAAGGGTGCGATCGAATTTCCTTTAAAAAATCTAAAAGAAAGAAATAAAATTGGGGAGGAAAAGAAGAAGAGAGATGGGAACAGAAGGATAAAAAGAAGCGAAGAGGAGAAAGGGAAGAGAAGAAAAAGATAAGAAGAGAAGAAAGAGAAGAGAAGAAGTAAGAAGGGAAAAGAGAGAAGGGATGAGAAAAGAAGAAACATTTTAAAGCTATAGTGGGGGGGGGTCGAGAAAAAAAATAGGCCTATAGAATTGACCGTCGAGGTTCGCGCGTAATGCATATACCTGAGCCTGAGGCTGTTCTCACTACGTTCCTAAAACTACACTGTTGGTCATAAAGGTGGAATATTTCTTTTCACCAAATTTTCACAGCGTATTTATAACAACATGATTTGAATATGGCCTTTATGGTGCATGATAACCACTTTACTTTATTATTCTGCCTTTTATACACGTTTGACAGTGATATTTTACAAGTTTATCTCCTAAGCGATGGATGTCATGAGCATAGAACAACAATGACGACAATATACAGTAAATTAAAGGATCATGATATATTTATTTTCAATCTCTCTCAGTATTCCAGATGACTTCTTTTTTGTGATTTCATGGACAAATTTGTATCAAACTTGAGTCATTGTTCTTACTCAGTCACTAGTATCGGGTATGTCCACCCCTGGCACGAACCAGCGCATGCAGACGTCGTGGCATGCTGTCCACTAGCTTGTTGATGACGTCAACAGGCATAGCGTCCCATTCTTCCCTCAGAGCATCTGCCAACTCCTGCAGATTTTGAAGAATGACCTCTCTGTCGTTGATGGCTCGGCCTAGGGCATCCCATGCATGCTCTATGGGGTTCATATCCGGCGAACAAGCTGGCCATGGCAACTGTACGACGCCCTCTGCCTCCAGGAATTCCCTTACTGCAGCGGCCCTGTGCGGTCTAGCGTTGTCATCCTGCAGTCGGAAATTGTGCCCATACACTCGTTTTGCATATGGAAGACAGTGGAACTCCAAGATATCCCTGTAGGCGGCGTTGACGGTTCCGTCCGGACCCAGGACCAAAATCCAATTGAAACCAGTTGGATTTCCAACTGGTTTCAATTGGTTTCAATTGGTTTCAACTGGTTTCAATTGGTTTTAACTGGAATATAACAATTTCCAATTGAAACCAGTTGGGCAACTGGAAATCCTAACTGGAACCAGTTGGGTAACTGGAAATGACTTCCAACTGGAAATGATTTCTAACTGGAACCAGTTGGGTAACTGGAAATCCTAACTGGAACCAGTTGGGTAACTGGAAATCCTAACTGGAACCAGTTGGGTAACTGGAAATGACTTCTAACTGGAAATGATTTCTAACTGGAACCAGTTGGGTAACTGGAAATCCTAACTGGAACCAGTTGGCTAACTGGAAATGACTTCCAACCGGAAATGATTTCTAACTGGAACCAGTTGGGTAACTGGAAATCCTAACTGGAACCAGTTGGGTAACTGGAAATGACTTCTAACTGGAAATGAGTTCTAACTGGAACCAGTTGGGTAACTGGAAATCCTAACTGGAACCAATTGGGTAACTGGAGATGACTTCTAACTGGAAAGGTGATTAACTGGAAATTAATTATAATTGGAACTTGTTGGGTAACTGGAAATCCTAACTGGAACCAGTTGGGTAACTGGAAATCCTAACTGGAACCAGTTGGGTAACTGGAAATGACTTCTAACTGGAAATGATTTCTAACTGGAACCAGTTGGGTAACTGGAAATCCTAACTGGAACCAGTTGGGTAACTGGAAATGACTTCCAACTGGAAATGATTTTTAACTAGAACCAGTTGGGTAACTGGAACCAATTGGGTAAATGGAGATGAATTCTAACTGGAAAGGTGATTAACTGGAAATTAATTCTAACTGGATCCTGTTGGGTAACTGGAAATCCTAACTGGATCCAGTTGGGTAACTGGAAATGACTTCCAATTGGTATCCAATTGGAAATTTTCCAGTTACCCAACTGGTTCCAATTGAAACCAGTTTATTTGCATATTATCTGCCAGTGTGCACAGATTAATGGTTTATGTGATTCATCATCATTTAAAATTCAAGTACCATACTTGTTTCAGATAAGTGTTTAAAATGCTTAGCAGTGAAAACCATGTTCATAAATGTTATAGATTATAATTAAAACAGATTATAAGATAATTAGTACACCACTAACTGTTACCAAATTACATCAAATACAAATACATATATTTGAAGATCTCTCATATAAATTTATGTACATTAAGAATGTATATTTTATCAATGCCCTTTACATTGGTATTAATAAACATAAAGCACTGCTTCTTTGTTGGCATGAGCAATATAGTTAGTGCAAATTCTAATTAATTTGTAACTAATTAAGTCATTCCAACTGGAATTTCCAATTGGATCCAGTTGGAAACTAATTAGTTTCAACTGGTTCCAGTTGAAACCAGTTGCCTCCAATTGGTTTCAACTGGAACCAATTGAAACCAGTTGCCTCCAATTGGTTTCAACTGGTTTTTTGTCCTGGGACACTACAGTCGACCATTGATTAATACTGTTCTAATGAAAATGCAGGGGTTCTTATCACCTGGTTCTTACAATACCTGTTTTCTTTAATTAGGGCTAAAATAATTGAAACTGACAAGGGAAACCCAACTATTGTTAATTCAAATCAAAGTTATTCAAAAATATTAATCAGATCTGGACTGGAGATAGGGGTCGCGAAGTTAGCCTTGAGCCCGTTGAGGACTCCATGATGATATTTTCAAATATTTTGACATATATAGCCATAGGACACATTAGAGTAATTCATCCGCGAGCAAAGCATGTCGTAAAGCAGGCGTAAGTAAAGATCACATGACTTTATTGATAAAAATAATTCATTAAAAACAGACAAAATGTTTGTACAAAATATAAATGATAGAAACAATGTCATGTTCATACTCTTTCATAATTAAGGCCCATGGGGAGGCTAGACTGCATTTTTGTATTTCATTTTAATTATTATTACCCACAATGCAGTTTGGGTTTTTCTGGCAATGAACTGGTCAAAATTATGGTTAGTCTTATTTCAAGCCATTTAACTTTTGATTGAGCTGGACAAGTACCCGATTGACATATCAAGTTTTAATGTACTGTTAATTGTGACTAATGTCACTGATTTAAAGCAAAATCTATCGTACGTGGGATTGATTTTTGATGAGCTATCATGATTTAACACGTGAGTGAATGGGGGTCTGTAATACTCATGTGACCCCTATACTTCATCATGGAGAGACACATCATAACAAAGATGGATTTCCCTAGGAAGTCCATCTTTGAGATCATAGAAATCACGTAAATGTGTGTGATTTTATTTATTTTTACACCTTCATACACCTAATGATTTATGCGTGTGAAGGTTCCAAAAATTGGTTAATAAAAAGGTGAAAAATTGAAGGTTTCTTACCAGACCAATCTCGTGTAGATCCCTCGATCAGTTTGTCAACAAAGCAAATACAATAGGTCTGACCCTTGAACCGCTTCGTTATGACGTACATTAGATTAGCGATGTTACAAAATGTGGTTTTGAAGCTAGAACAATTTATAGATAAAAATTATTACATAACAAGTACTATAATTTAATAAGTGATTATAAATAATTATTATGATAATAATTGTTTATAATGCATGTATTAAATTCCAAGTATTGAATTTTGATGGGTTTAAAGAAAAATGCTTAAAAAAAATCTCCACTGTCTCTTTATTCCAGTGCTTTTTATTCTAATAAACTTAAAAAACAAAGAACATTTTCTTGAATATGTTAGCCCTCTTGTGGCCAACATTGCGTAGGTAATATGAAGAATCAGCTTACATGCATCAGGAACGTGCCATGTGGCACTCATTTCCAAGGGGCCAACTATTTGGATAGTGACTTCATTTTGAATTAGCAAACACTGACAGATAAGCGAATGATTTCCTAGAGGGTTTTATCATTAAAATGAGAGATGAAAGGTCAAATAGGATGCAAGTGCCGGAATTTGGGGGTCCCCTATTGTAAAATGTTTACAATGTAGGCCTTGCATGGACATTTTAAAGGCAGTATCCATGTCTATTTCGAACAATGAAATATGGATTTTCATTTTTTGATTAACTAACAATGTACTTCTTGCATGGACATGAATTCTAGTAGAGTGCTCGTCACTTTAAAGCCAGCTTTATCACAGCTACAATGTACTTTGAAAATTGCCAGCTCGGTCAAGTTAGTCATATCTTTATACGTTTATACCGTTTATACCGCATCTACTGGAAAAATACAGTTGTGTCTGCAGTCAAGTTTCCAGGTCTATCTTGTACTGTACATTGTCTTCCTAGCTTGGATAAGTTGCTATCTGTGCTATTTGTGCTTTGCTGTGCCAATGCAGTAACTACTAATCCCATGCGTGAACATAATAATAATAATAATAACATTTGTAGGGCGCTTTATACTGGTGTTTCAAAGCGCACAGGTTGGCAGATTATAATAATATACAGTCAATCGGTCGGAAAAAAAGGGGGAAAAAAGGGGAAAAAAAAAAAAAAAAAAAAAAAAAAAAAAAGTTATGAGAAAAGGTGAGCTTTAAGTGACGATTTGAAAATTTCTACGGAGGGAGCATTTTGGATATGAATTGGGAGTTTATTCCAGAGGGTGGGAGCAATTACAGAAAATGCACGATCACCATATCGGGTCTTAGTGCGAGGGCCATGAATTAAATTATTGGAATATGATGAACGTAAGGATCTGACAGAAGAGGAAGAACGAAGGGAAATAAGGTCTTGGAGATATTTGGGTGACATATTATGGGTAATTTTGTATACAATGAGTAGAATTTTGAACGTTATGCGAGAGTGAACCGGAAGCCAATGAAGTGATCGGAGAATAGGGGTGATGTGTTCGTGTTTCTTGCTCAAGGTTACCATTCTCACTGCAGTGTTGAGGATTCGCTGGAGGGGAGAGATGGAAGAAATTGGGAGGCCGGCAAAGAGGGAGTTGCAATAGTCTAGATGGGATGAGACGAAGGCATGAATGAGTTTTTCAGTAGAGGCTTGGTCGAGTAGTCGCCTGACCTTACCAATCCTAAATAAACCACATGATGCTGATTTGCAGATGTTCCTGATATGTGGCTGGAGGGTAAGGTGCTTGTCTAAAGTGACACCAAGGTCTTTGACAGAGTCAGACATCTTAAGTATGCCCTCTCCCATATTGAAGTCTGGCAGAGGCTCCGTAGCTCTAAATTGCGAAGAAAGATGTACCAGTTCTGATTTGGCTTCGTTGAGACAGAGTCTGTTCTTCGCTGACCAGACCTTGATGTCCTTGAGGCAGTCACTCAGTAGATTAACAGCATATGTCTTCTGGTCGGATGCCATGGATACGTAGATTTGCGTGTCATCTGCATACATGGCATAACTCACACCCCGATGGCTAGTGATAATTTTTGCGAGAGGACCAGTGTACAGAAGAAATAGGAGAGGGCCCACAACAGAACCTTGGGGGACTCCGCAGCTCAAAGCGAAAGGTGCTGAGAAAGTTCCATTGATAATCACCCGCTGAGTACGATCTTGCAGGTATGACTCAATCCAATTTAGAGCCGTTCCGGTAATGGAGTAGTCATGTGCAAGACGCTGGAGCAACACTGAGTGGTCTAAAGTGTCAAACGCCGCAGAATAGTCCAGTAGAAGGAGTGCAGCTTCGTTACCCTTGTCGACGGTAAGCAGTAGATCGTTGAGTACTTTCAAGAGAGCCGTTTCTGTTGAATGAAAGTTGCGATATGCTGACTGCTTCTCAGGAAGCAAATGATGACTGTCCACATAGCACATGAGCTGGGATGCGACGATTCTCTCCAAAACCTTGCTAACAAATGGCAGGTTGGCGATAGGGCGATAATTGCCAAAGTCATTCGGATCAAGATTGGGCTTTTTCAACAGAGGAAGAACTAGTGATGATTTGAATGATTCAGGGACAACACCTGTTGTGAGTGATGAATTGATAATGTTTATGAGAAGCGGTAGAAGTTCATCAATACAGTCTTTGAGCAACCAAGTTGGAAAAGGATCAAGACTGCAGAACATAATGCCACGCAGACCAAAACTTGTCTAGTTTTGTTTTACTAATCCGTTTCACAAAAGGTTTCCTAAATAGAATCCCTTGATATCAATACTATCGGCATTTGATGAGACGTAGCCTTGGTCACAAAATAGCATAATTTTCAAAAAGCAAAATTATGATAAAACTGCAATTACATGTATGTGATGTGTTGGGAAATACATCCAATGAAAATAATAGCAAACTTAGGCCTAAATTACTCCATGCAGACTGGAGCATTCTATCGCTGAGAAAAATTAAATTATGAACAATTCATTTCATGACTATAAAATCACATGTGGACCGTGCAGTGGCGTAGCTAGGATTTTTTTCCTGGGGGAGGGGGGGGGGGGGCACTGGGGTCGGGGGTCCTTGCTTTTTAATGGGGGGGGGGTGGCACCTGTGTGTGTATGTGTCGCAGGGGCGGATCCAGCTTTCGCCAATGAGAAGGTGGGGCCGATCAGCCGCTCAAAGTTAATTTTTCTTTGTTTTAAGGGGTAGTCCTCACAGTAAATTCTTAGCTTTATTCTTATAAAACGACACAAATCTGAAATAATCTCATATGAGACCTGTATAAAAAGTGGGAGTGCAAAGCGCAAGCTAATTTTTTTGGAACTTTATGCATTTTGTAACATACTGAGCAATGTTTGTGATCCTGAATAAGATTTGTATGTAACTAGATAATTACCGTGAACGCCAAGCGTGAGTAGAAATTTTTAATAAACCTTCTGGTCTGATCAAAAAAGGGACCAGTTGAGGACTGTTTGCAGTTACCCATGAAGATGATACATATTTCAACAATTAAATTTTGACATTCCGACCCCCAAAAAAATTGTCATTCGAAGCACTTTTCTTAATCATAAAAGGGATAGGTATGCAAACAATTGATGAGAACGCAAAGCACAAGCGGAAGACAATTTAGATTTTAGACCTAAAAACGGGACACATACTCTATTCATGTTTTGTAAATCATGAAAGGATGGGTAATTGGGTATCTTCCTACATTAATAATGCAAACGTGAAGCACAAGCAGAAAATTATTGATATTCTGATCTGAAACTGGATAATTTAATTTCAGGGGGGGCACCTTGGGGGGGCACACCAAATCTCAGGGGGGGGGCACGTTAGAGTTATGACGTTGTTGAGAAACGGGCCCCTGGATCCTTAACCCAAGATGCAACATTTTTATGTGTACACGTAGTCTTATATTTTGGAATAATTTTTTCCTTCTATTTGCATATTTCCTTTAGGGAGAATTGAAATATGTACACACTGTATACTTCCGAAAATTCAAACATTAGTTTCCAATAAATTTGAAATTCACATTATACATTTTCAACCAAAATTCACAATATATTCCTGACTGTCTTGTGAAAGAGAACTTATGGCTTGGTTAGGGAACAATTTATGCAAAGCCAGAGGTATTATTAAAAGTTAAACTGCACAGCACAGCACATAGTATTATGCCCATCCAGACAATAATACATGCATCATATAATGACTTGATATACAGTGCGTCCCAGAAAAAAGGAAACCGAGATTCAGTGTAAATTTTTCCCATCATGATCATATATTTGCCTCATAAAATGTTGTATGTACATGAATAGAAAGATAAAGTTTCTCTTCTTTCATTTGAGACCCATTCCAACAACGCACGCATGACTTAGTTAGAACAACGAAAAGGGGAGGTATCAAATTTTCATTTGCCTAAGCAAATTATGATTTTGAATGAGTTTTGCTGGTTTTTACTGCTATTTGGAAAAAAAATTTATAACTTCAATATCCATCTTTTCCTCTTCAAAATGAGACCTTATGCATGAAATATGAATGACGCATGGTCGAGAAAAAGCCTGTATTTTGCCGCTTTGTTGGGAATGCTCATTTTTCAATGATCCGCCCAACAGGTAGAAATCAAGCACATTGTGTTTTCATGCAACTTTTTCTTGACAATGCGTTAATCATATTTTTTGCACGAGGTCTCAAACGAAAGATGAAAAAATTAATTTTAAATTTATGAACTTTGTGTTCTGAGTACATATAGCAGTAAAAGCCAGAAAAATTCACTCAAATTTGATATTTGCTCGTGCAAATGGAAATTTGCTAGCACCACTTTCAATTGTTCTAACTCAGTCATGCATGCATTACATTGAGATAGGCTTCAAATGAAATAGGGAATAATTCCTCAAAAGCTGTGTGCACCTGAACCGGTAGCCTAGCTTAGCCGGGTAATAATATTAGCAGGGCCCGCTGGGAGAACAGTTTTAGGAACTGAAGTGGCTACCCTGGGTAAATATGCCGTTATTATTATTATTAAGTGCATCTTTTAATTGATGTACATCTTATAAAGCAAATTTGTAATTATGGTGGCAAAAATTACACTGAATTCTGGTATCCTTTTTTCTTGGACGCACTGTATGATGAAAATAAATTCAGTATGACAATACTGTGACATCATGTGGAACCATTTGGAGTTTGGCAACTTGCTTTGGACCTTTTATCAAAAGATAAAAGAGTGTTGGAGCATATAATGCACAAATATAGCATTATCACTACATGTACATGTATGTTGGAACACTTAAGGGTGTGCTCAATGTCAATTTTTTAATTCAAATGGCAACATGAATCATGATTGAAAACTCAGTTACATGTACATTCCACAAAACACAGAACACTAACACGATCAGCGGGGCACTGTTCACTGTTGAAATTATAAAACTGATTATTTGTCGATCATCTTTCGTTAGCTTTAGTGCGCAGTTTGACCTGTTACAAGAAATGTCAATTCTGGCAGATGCTTTTGTAGGCTTCCACTGCGAGAGCAAATTTAATTTTTAAAGACATTTCAAAATCGATTGTGTTTAATGCTGAAGATCGTAATCTGAGCTGACTGCGTTTACAAACGCATATTTTGCGACGTTTTAGATTTTCCTCCAAATCATGATTTGTGAAAGACGTTTACTTTTATGACCCGGAATGTAGTACACACCCTTTGTTTCTCATATATCTGCGTTTTTGTACTCGTGTTTTAAGTTGCTGAAATTTGTCACACATTAAATCTCACATTGCATGAAATGAAAAATTCACATAAAAAAAGTTAACAAGTACTGTTGATTTTAAAATCAGAAATGTGGGAAAGAGGTACATTTTACATTCTCTTTCATTTATGAAGAAGGAAATAAATATATCTGTAGATATATGGAAAGATTATTTCCTCTTCAACAGATTCCGAAGTCCAGAAAATTTGTATCTGACCACCAGGCCAAATATTGGCCTTTCCCCTCTCCACTCTAAATGATAGTCATAAGGCTCTCTTCTGTAGTTAGTCGAGATAACATCTGGGCCCCATCTTACAAAGAGTTGCGATTGATCCGATCAATCGCAACTATGGACGGCCAGCAACGTCAACATATGAAATGCATGTTTGTTCAAAAAAATTTCTAGATATGAATGTATATCCATAAAGTCATTGATTTCTTGACAATCTGGTATGTTCTCCTTTGTTTACAAAGGACATTTTTACAAATTTCCTGTAGAAGAAATTATGACACTGATGGATTTCCATAGAGTTACGATTGATTGGATTTATCGTAACTCTTTGTAAGGCGGGGCCCTGGAGTTCACTTTTTAAACTTCTGCATTTGTCGAACCACCAGTGGCGTTTTCCCTCCATAATGGATGCCGGCCCATATCATCACTGAGCCGCCTCCGCCTTGAGTCGTCTCGTAGATACATTCATCGACGAACTCGTTATTTCCCATCCTTTCGGTCAAGGATGAGCCGGCTCTCGTCCGTGAAGACCACGTACATGTTGCCAATGTCCTGGATGAAGCCTTCTGTGCTCCCTAGCCCAAAGAAGACGAGCTACTCTGTGGCGAACAGGCAGGCGTGGACATTTGGTCAACCGTCGTGTTCGGTAACCATGTTGGAGCAATCTGCGATTAACGGTTGACCGGGAAACGTTTATCCCATGATATCTCCTCCACAAGCGACGAAGACGGCTCGTGGGCAATTTCCGGTTTCTGCGGCTGAAATTCAACAGTTGGCGATCATCTCTTCTTGTGGTCAACCTGGGACGTCCTGGAGATTTGCGTGGCCGCACATTCCCCGCCTCACGTTGACGTTTCAGGATCTTAGAGACTGCACTCTGTGATATCCCTAGGACCCCGGGGGGGGGGGCACTCAGTATATAATGCATAGTGGGTATGTGCCGCGGAGGGGACCCCCATGTTTACACTCAAATTTCCGTTCCGAGGCATAGCATTTTTGTCTTATTGAGAAAAAGAACAAAGAAAGCCGCTCCAGAGCATAGCATTTTCTTCTTCTCGAGAAAAAAGAAGAAAAAAATCCGCTCCAGGGCTTCGCATATTTTCCGTTACGCCGTTCCGGTCGCAATTTTGGTGAAAAGCGGCCGCAGCTCGCTGTCCGACCATCGCCTCTGCGCTAGCGCGCCCGTCAGTCGTGCCGTCGAGCTAGCTGCACGTACGTTCCATAGGGATGCATACGCACTCGCACGCAGGCGACCCGTTCCAAGGACCCCCGTTTTCACAAACATTTGTAGTTCCGAAGCCCGTTCCGAGGACCCTCCTTTTTACTATGAGCCCGCTCCAAGGCCCCCGTTTTTTGTCTCGCCCGCGGCACACCCCTACTACTTTTTTGGTCGAGTGCCCCCCCCGGGCCTAGGACTTCTGCGATATCAATCTGCTTGTAGCCCTCCTGTCGCAGTGCTACCACTCTCTCGCGTGTTGCTGTTGCCGTTGGACCAGGCATAGTCCAGTGAATGTCTCTACCGATTTTTATTTCAAACGGTAAAAGGAACTCGAAAAAATGCCACCTTCTTATACACAGTGCTAAATCAGGGAATGGGACAGAATATCATATGCATAGGCTATAGTCTATAACAAAAGAATTTATTACGTAATCCAAATTTCTCATGTTATAATGTCACCTGTGTAATGGGGAAACATTATGTAATCACTCAATTACCATTTTGTCTACGCGTAGCCTTTCAAATACCAACAAAACTGTCGATTTTTATTTAAAAATATTTTATTCCACCTTTATGACCAACAGTGTAGTTTACTGGAAACTAGTTTAGTGGAAACTAGTTTAACGCGTAGTGAGAACGGTCGAAGCGGTCTTGGAAGCGATCTTTCAAACCAGTTTGGAAAACCACCTCGCGATGTAGTTTTCAAGATCGCTTTGCCCCCCTGAGATTTGGTGTGCCCCCCCCAGGTGCCCCCCCTGAAAAAAATTGGCAGAGCAAAAAAAAAAGGGAGAAAGAAGAAAAGAGAAAAAGAAAAAAGAAGAAAGACAGAAGAACAAAAAGGAAGAGGAAGATAAGAAGAGGAAGACGAGTGAATGAAATAATGTGAGGGGAAGACTTGCAAAAAAAAAATCTATCATGTTACCTATAAATTTTTTGCTTGCGCTTTGCGCCAGAATTGCCTGTTCAATGAGATTCATATCTTGCTCAATAGGCTGATATGGAGCAAGTTTTGAAGTCTATATACAAAACATGTTTTAGCTCAGACATCGAGCTTTCATTATTTTTTTTTCATTTACAAATTTAAGTGCTCTGTAAAATGTTTGTTTTTATGGTCTACATATCAGCATTTTAAGCTCACTAGGTGTATTCCATAATGTTCCATTAAACAAATGTATTCAGAATGCCCAGATTCTAGGTCTAAATCTAAAACATGCGCGATGGCCTGCATGTTCTTTATTTAAAATGTACTTAAATTATCCAGTTTCACGTCAGAATATCAATAATTGTCTGCTCACGCTTCATGATCGCATTATTAATGATACCCAATTAACTATATCCTATTTATGATTTACAAAATATGAATAGAGTGTCCCGCTTTTAGGTCTGAAATCTCAATTTTCTACCTCTCGCGCTTCGCGCTCGCATCAATTGTTTAGTTACATACCTATCCCATTTATTAATACAAAAAGTGCTTAGAATGACCATTTTTAGGTCGGAATGTCAAAAAAATTTGCTCGCGCTTCGCGCTCGAATTATTGAAATATATACCGTCTTCGTGGGTAACTGTAAGCAGTCCTTAACAGGTCCCTTTTCAATAATGCTAGAACAATTCATTTAAAAAAAATTCTGCTCGCGCTTGGCGTTCGCAGTAACCATCTAGTTACATACGAATCTTGTTCAGGATCACACATAACATTGCCCAGAATATTAAATTTTCAGGACAAAATACATAAAAGTATAAAAAAAAATCGCTCGCGCTTCGCGCTCGCACTTTTTATAAGGCTTATTTCATGTTAATGTTGTTTTATAAGAATAAAACTAAGAAGTGACTGATCGGGGAAAATATAGGTGAAGATAATTTCGGGCACCGTCCCCTATTGGCGAAAGTCGGATCCGCCCTTGTGACACATACACACACACACACCGAAAAAATGGTGCCCCCCTGAAAAAGCAAGGACCCCCCCAGTGCCCCCCAAGGAAAAAAATCCTAGCTACGCCACTGCTCTCGCGTCGGGTGCACAAGTACTGACGAATAAAAAAAAATCGTCCCGGGGCCGATGGTCTGAGACCATAAAAGGTGGCTAATTGTCCTTGCAAGATTAAAAGACTGACCGTACGTGGGGCGTGGGGCTAACCAATACTTAGTCATGTTTTTTATTCTTACTATATACAGTAACAGCAAGGAATTCTTGACTTTGAATCACCGTCGCGCGGATGTATTTTCTAATGGTATGGTTATTTGGCTTTCTCCTGCTATGATCACCAGTTTATGCCTCATTGATGTCAAACTCTTCCCTTTCGATATTCAAACTTGTAAATTTGTATGGGGGCCCTGGTCGAATCCCGTGAACATTCAGGACATGGACTACTTCTTTGAACGTAACGAAACGACCACAGACCGATACGTTGACAACGGCGTATGGGAGATCTTGGATGACACAGCATATAGGACTGAAGAAACCTACAGTACCGCTCCCGAACCATTTGTGGAGATTTGTTATGCCATCACATTCAGGAGGAAATCGAAGGTGTACGTCATAGATATTATTATCCCGTCCGTCTTACTCTCTCTATCAACCATGATAATATTTCTACTGCCTCCAGAGTCTGGAGAGAAGATCTCATTTGGTATCACCAATCTTCTAGCCATGCCAAGAAACAGTCCGATCTGCCATGCCACCGACAGGTTCTCCAATCTTTGGTAATTAGCATATATATGTACTTGTATATGTATACACACACACACACCCTCACACACACACACACACACACACACACACACATATATATATATATATATATATATATATGTGTGTGTGTGTGTGTGTGTGTGTGTATTATATATATATATATATATGTACTTCGGGAATTCTATCCTTGTATAGAGTACTCGATGTCCTTCACAGGAAGAGCTTTGAATAATAAACACAAGTTCACAAGGTTGACTGGAGGTTCATCAAATTTAATTGCAACTCTGAGTTTCACGCATATATATATATATTGCGATAGAAATGAATAGGTCTATGTGTAAATAAAAAATTAGCCTCCTTGGCATCTAAAGAATGCAAGAAATATCACGATTAGTAATAGAAGAATGCCTCAAACAAATTGAAATAATAGATTTTAAAATAAAACGGAGCTTAGCTCTAAAAAATGAATGGCAACGTCATACTCTTCGTCAGTGCCAATCAAAGGTATGACAAAAAATAGTTCAAAATATGTTTCCGAAAACAGTCATAATACGGACGTGTTTTTTTTCCGACTGTTTCTGAATCTCCATTTTTGTCACACCGTGGGCATTGACGAAGAGTGTGATACCTTCTGTTTTCTTATCTATTGTGCGCAGCATAAATAGACACTTTTAACAATTACATCATAATTTTGAAGGGTCCACTTGGAGATCTTACATCAAGAGCAATTAATGATAAGTTTAACAAACCAAGCGGTTTCATTCACTGTTGTCTTCTTGTCTGTCTTCGTGTTTGTGATATAATATTCATATAATTTACTATATCGCCAACATCTATTTTCCAGCCAATTACTTATGTACGATGGTAGTCGTCGCAGGTGCATCTCTGATAGCAGAGGCACTCGTTCTGCGAATGCACAGCTTCGCCAACACAAGACCTGTACCTCAATGTATGATGTGTTTATCGAGTGAAGATCACCATTGACATGTCAGATCTGGTCAAAACGGCGAACCCCAACGATTGTCCAGAACAAAGCGTACTGACAGATCTGAGGAGTCCCTCAAGGCTATCCAATATCCCCGCGTCAGAAAATGCTGAACTCGGGAAGCTGATCGCGTCATCTGTTGAACATAAAGCTGCTATCATAACCATTTGCTGCATCATAGGAAATTTCTTGTTCACGTTTTTGAGAATGTTCACAGCAAAATACACAAAGGGTGATCATGATCATGATTAGCATTCTTTCTCTACGAACATGATATCGCCTTTTTAATGTAACAAAATCTCATCTGCTTTGGTAAATTTTCCCATGAATGTTTTTATTCCTGTTTTGTATTACTAAATTTGTTTTAATGCTGCTTTGATGTAGATGGTATGCAATAAATCGTGGTTTAGTGAATATAATTTTTTATTATTTTTATATGAACAAATATTTTAAGTGAAATTCGCAGCTGCAACGCTGCAAGAAACTTATACATTCAGTTCCAAATCAAGCAGAGGTCAAAGTCAAGTATAAGTCCGTTAATTAAACGCAAATTTTGTAGATTTGTGTTCAATGTCAACTTCTTTGCAACCCCCATTCATATGTATGATTTTTAATTGTATCTTTTCTTGCAACGTCCCATTATTCTGGGAATGCACTCGCGTTTTTCACTTTATACATGTACATGTACACTAATTTTGTGATTATATAAGCAAGGATGTTAACATTCATGTTTAATGTGCATACAATGTGAATCACAAGCAAATTTAATTAAGGGCTGTGTAATAAGGTAATCTTGCTTGTAATGGGATAATAATCAACAATTTTAGGGGACAGAAATGGAGGGTGGAGCAAATAATCTAAAAAGATGCAAAATTCTACAATATTTTGATAGATAATGACAAAATACTCAGAAAATAATATTTCAATCCTTTAATTTTCTTTCTTTTTATTTTTGTGCTTGCTCCATAAAACACAATATTTTGATATTTGGGGGACGCAGCAATAGATGTCACCCAAAGGATAATCCTCTACTAGACTCTCTACTCCGCAGCCCATGACTCTAATAATGCTTTCTTCAATTTTATTTGACAGAATATCTACGAATATTGACCACCGAGTATATGGCAGGTTTTTTTTTAAGAAAATGTGTGTAAATGTTTACATAGTGTATTATTAATGGACAAAATGTTTCGATTAATCACCGATATAATTATACAGGTATATGATGATGATTATGAAATGTGACAATTTCAAATCAATATATGGGGAATTTGAATATAATTATGTATATACTAAGGGATGCCATTAATTGTTTTACTCACTCATGCCTGTTCAGCATAAGATATATATTCTTCATCACAATATTCTGCAATGCAATGACTAGAAGAGCAATGCATGTCTCTGCCGGGAATCGAACCCGGGCCCCCGGCTTGGAACGCCAGTGCCTTAACCACTAGTACACAGAGACGGGTTAGTGGCTAGGGCGACCCCGATCCGATTGACCGTCAGATAAACAGATTTCCGACACAAACCAATTTTAATTTTCTCTGTTTGATCTGATACCACATTGTAAACTCCTGAAGAAGACAGAGGGAGGACCGTCGAAAATTCGAGTGAATAATAAAAACTTCATTGGCAATCAAAGCATTATCATCAGCATTATTTTGTTACATTACTGAAGCCAATACGTGAAACTTTATATTAAGAGTATATATAAATATATATCTACTTAATCCAAAAATGAAGATAAAAATGAAGGTAGAATTCCCTTCGTTTCCACATTCCACCCTCAAACTAAAAAGCTTGCCCAGACGGTCAAGAAAGAGTGGAGTGAAATGGGTGAAATCACGGCGGACAAGCATCTCACTAAGGTCATGCCAAAGGCCCCGTTGCATGCACAGAGGCAGCCTCCCAGCCTTAAAAGGTTGATCGTGAAGAGTCGGCTACCGGGACCCCCTCAACCTAAGGGTAACCAACCCTGTTGAAAAGCCCGTTGTCAAATATGTCCGCACATCATAACCGACAGCTCAGTACACCTCCCTACTGGTTATGCAATCAAACCTACTGTGATTCAAGCAATATTCTGTATTGCTTACTCTGTAGCAAATGCCCAGATGTAACATACATTGGAGAAACCAGTACTAAATTTAGGACAAGATTCAATAATCACAGGTCTACTATCCGACATCACCGCGATGGTTTCCCGGTAGCTGAGCACTTCAACAGAGAAAATCACTCTATCAGTGATCTCAAAATAGTCCTTTTCGGAGGAGGTTATCAGTCCGCGGAAGAGAGGAAACTCGCTGAACTTCGAGCCATTATTCATAGCCGAAGTTTTCAGTATGGCCTAAACAAGGATCTGTCTTGGCTGGACAAATACAATTTTTATAAATAATTTCAAGAATTTCTCATAGGTTTATTATCATTATTATTGCTCTACTCTCCTCCATACATTATTAACAGTTGATTTCAAGATAGAGTGATTTGGGAGGCCATTGTCACCTCCTTTTATCGTAATTTATTTTCTTGATATATTATAAGCCTTTATCCTTTCTATTCTTGCATTTTCATGATTGTGGTGGCGTCATAATAAGTGATTGTTACGTAACAATGATATCCTCACGCGATAATTTTTACAGCCTGCGCCTCCAATATGCTTTTTTTAATTATTATTATGATGGTGATGCTGTTTTGTGCGCGGTTCCATGACTACCACAATCATAAATGTTATTATTTCAGTTCATTTAACGTCGAAAATTTGGAATTCAAAATAAACTGTTGGAACTAATTACAATGCATTACCACTTTGCCTCATTTATATACATTATATATATATATATATATATATATATATATACATGTGGCTGCCTCTATAAAAGAGGAGTTTCCAATAATATACGACGAATGACAGGACAAGTTTCATACGATTTAAAGAACTCTTTAATATAGATGATTGTCGATTAATGATCGTAGAAATATTTTGTAGATTAAGCGTTGCAGATAACATTCTGAAAATTATAAAACAGATATACAAGAATCATAAATACACAGACATATTATCTTCTCGTTTACACATTAGATTCATATTTACATAAAAACAACATTCATTCATCATTATTCTCATAATAAATATTTGGTAAATAACAGAGTGCAATTAATAATCAAATAAAAGTAATCAAACTTACCAAATATGGCTTTCTGTTTCTTTCTGTATACTGGACTGGACACAGTCCTTTTCCTTCGTAATACTTAAACAATGACAATTATTTATAACACGCGCGCAACTATTATGATTATTATTATTATTATTATTATGCGCAAATATACATGGCAACCATGACGCAGCAATCAAGATTAAAATTACACTAATTACATCACAATTAATGCGCGCAATGCGTCGCAGTAACATGGCTCCTTTAACTGATTATCCAAAACAGTTACTTATATATACTTATAAACTTCAATTAGAAATATATATAGCGCTTGCATAAAAAGAATAACACTATAAACCACTATTAAAAAATAACAATAAACAATAAAGTATTCATGCTTTAGTATTATGCTTGCATGCTCTCATCACAGTTTGATAAGTGAATAATTCTAATATATCGAAGTTTCAAGCGTTCGAAAGCAAATTCAGGTCAAAACTATACGATCAAATCATAAAATGATAAATAAAAGAATGCATTATATAATATTTTGAACGATATCTGAAAATATAGCAAGACTTTTTTTTTTCTTTTCAAATGCATTTCTTTTTATCCAATTTGATTCTTGAAACATCAAGAAGATAATATATTAAATTTGTATATGTATCATGCCAAAAAATGCACACTGCAATATAAGCAATGTTTCGCTCATTTGGTTAAACAAGACAAAATGAAAGATCACATATTCAAATAGCACAGAAACAATTTCCCAAGCTATCAATAACTTTGCATATCAATCTGCTCATTGCCTATTGATATAAAAATAAACGATAATAATATAACAGTCTAATTGTTCTTGTGTTTGGCTCCTTGCGGGGGAATCCCTAAATGTCTTTCGCGTGGATTATACTAGCCCATGTGAAAAGCAGTCTCTTTCTGTTATAGTGTCAGTATCACATTAAGAACAAATCTAGTCATCTGCTAGGATCAAAACGAGCTTATGTATGGGTCTTTCCAAAAATCTAGGCTCATGCTTACGTTTACCGTCTTTTCGAAGATCGCGATCAGCCATGATCAGTTTCACTTTACGAACTCGGCCGTCATCACATTTGTAGGCTTCTGTCACTCTTCCTAGTGGCCACTGACTTCGAGTATCGCTGCAGTCTTTTACAATAACGATGTCGCCTATCGCGAGGTCACGCTTTGGATGGACCCACTTCTGTCTTGTTTGGATGTCTTGGAGATATTCACGCTTCCATCTACTCCAGAATTCGTTCGCTAGATTCTGCACACGACGCCACCACTTCCGAGCATATACGTCTTCTCGCTGAAACTTGCCTGGGGGAGGCATTACAACTTTTGCCTTCATGGTTAGAAGATGGTTCGGAGTCAACGGTTCAGGGGCATCTCCTGCACATAGATTAGCTGTAGACAGTGGTCTGGAATTGACAACTGACTCCACTTCAGTAAGGAACGTCTGGAAGGATTCATCATCTAGTTGTGACCCTGAATTCATTAAGAGGGGTTCAAGGACTCTGCGTACTGTACCAATCTGGCGCTCCCAAACTCCTCCCATGTGAGATGCACTCGGCGTGTTCATCTGGAAGGGTATCCAATCAACTCCATTCTCTGGTAGATACGTCTGGATAGATTCCTGGTCCAACTCTCTCATTGCTTCCCGCAACTCGTTTCTAGCGCCAACGAAAGCAGTCCCTCTATCAGATCTGATCTGTCTGACTGGTCCACGACGAGTGAGGAACCGCCGGAGGCAGTTGATGAAGCTACTGCTTGTGAGACTATTTGCCGCTTCTAGATGAATGGCTCTCGATGCCATACAAGTGAAAAGTACTCCATATCTTTTCACAATACTTCTTTTTTCTTTGATGTTGACAGGTCCAAAGTAATCCACAGCACAGTATGTGAATGGGGGTGCCGGTTCTAGGCGACCTTTTGGCAGATCTGCCATCTTCTGTTGCTGCAATGGTCCTCTCATTTTTCTGCACAAGACACACTTTGATATGATACTGGAAACTGCAGAAGAACCACCAATCACCCAGTATCCATTTTGTCTCAGTTGATTATGTGTGATTCCTCTTCCCATGTGGTTAACCTGCTCATGCTTGTGTCTTATGAGCAATGTCGTCATATGAGAATTTCTCGGCATGATGACGGGATGCTTGATTTCGTCAGGTACGGCAGCTTTGTCGATTCGTCCACCAACTCGCATGATACCATCACTGCCAATGTATGGATCTAGACGATATAGAGAACTGATTGGCTTGATTTCACTGTTTCTCTTCCTTGCTGTTTGTCTGTCCTTTTGCTCACCAGAGCCTAAGTTGCGAAGTACCATCAATTCGTCACGAAAATGTTCTATTTGCAAGTTTCGGATTACTTCAGTTTCTGCTGCATCGACTTCTGCAACTGTCAAGATAACACGTTGGAGTGGACGGTTCAATTTAGGGCTTGTCTTCCTCTTCACTTCTCTCTTTCGTAGTTTACTTTTGAACATCATACATAGTGCTACCACTCTCTTGGCACGTTGCCAGCTTGAGATATGCTGGAGGCGACTAATCTCGAAGTGGTTGGCTCTAGCAGTCATTGTAGACAAAGTCGACACATGTCTAACTTCTGGGTCATCTTTCTCACAGCTGGCTTTATACTGCTCTGTAGGAATCTTGAATTCTCCTTTCTCATGAAGAAACTTCGGTCCAACCATTCAGCGGCTACTTTCAACGAGCTCCTTTGCTGTCATCCCTCGAGACGCCTCATCAGCAGTGTTGTCTTCTGTGTTCACATAGAACCATCTTTTGGGGTTTGTTTCGTCATGTATCTGTTGCACCCTATTTGCCACGAAGACATGGAATCTCCTTGCTTCGTTACGAATGTAACCCAAGACCACTTGACTATCTGTCCAGAAGAATTCTTGAGGTTTAGCCACTGTCAATTCTTTCCTTAGAAATGTACTCATCTTTGCTGATACAGTGGCAGCCGTCAGTTCGAGTCTGGGAATAGTCATCTGTCTGAGTGGGGTTACTCTTGATTTGGCTGTCACGAGAGAGCAACACACTTTGTCCTCTTCATTCACCAGGCGAATATAAGAGCACTGTCCGTAACCATCAAAACTTGCATCTGAAAAGTGATGTAACTCTGTACGCTTTACTTTGCCGAAGTTTGGAGGCTTGTAGCATCTTGGGACGTTTAGTTTCTCGAGTTCACTTATTTCAAATCTCCATTTCTCCCACTGTGGTCTGACGTCATCGGGTAAGGGGCTGTCCCAATCAAGTTTCCTTCTGCAGAGGTCCTGGAGAATGTGCTTTCCTCTCAGAGTCACTGGACTTGCAAGGCCGATAGGGTCATAAATTGAGCCAACAGTGGATAGAACTCCCCGTCTAGTAAGAGGGCGATCTTTAAGCTCAATTCGGAACTGCAATGTATCACTTTCCACGCACCAGAATACACCTAATGCTCTCTCTATTGGTAGTGGATCAACTTCTAGGTCCAAGTCAGCAATACCCTTAGCTCTGTCTTCGATAGGAAAACTCTGCAGAACCTCCTTATTGTAAGACATCATCTTGTGTAATCTCAGTCCAGCTTTACTGCAGATTGCTTGACTTGCTTTCATGACACTCACGGCTTCATCTGGGGTTGCGACTGACTTAAGTCTGTCGTCGACATAGAAGTCATCTCGAATATATGAAGCTGCATCGGACCCAAACTCAGCTTCGCCATCATCTGCTGCTTTCTTGAAGCCATAGTTAGCACATCCAGGTGAGCTAGTAGCGCCGAATAGGTGAACCTTCATCCTGTATTCGATCACGTTTTTGTTTGGGTCACCATCTTCCCACCACAAGAAACGGAGAAGGTCCCGATCTTCCTCCGACACGAAGAATTGGTGAAACATTCCTTTGATGTCTCCAACGACAGCAACTTCTTCTTGGCGGAACCTGCACAGTACTCCAACTAAGCCATTAGTCAAGTCTGGTCCTTGTAGGAGGTTGTCATTGAGTGAGATTCCTTCACACTTTGCTGAGCAATCAAAGACCACACGTATTTTCCCTGGCTTTTTGGGATGATAGACACCAGTATGGGGTACATAGTTTACCTTTCCTTGTTTGTAGCTAGAGGGAGCCCTTTCAGCACATGTTTCAAGCACATCTTTCATGAATTCTATGTAGTCTTCCATAAACTTTGGGTTCCTTCTAAACCTGGCATTTAGTTGTTTCCATCGGTTCTCTGCTACTTTGCGATCGTATGGTAGCGATGTGTTAGGCGTCTTGAGAGGGAGGGGCATCTCATAATGTCCGTCTGGTCGTTTCCTTATTCCTTTCTCCATGATTCGCAGGAACTTCTTGTCCTCCATTGAGATAGACTGCCCTCCCATGTTTTCATCAGCAAAGTCCTTCTCGAGAATCGCAATGACTTTCTGCGGGCAGAGGATTTCTTTCGCTGTTGACGGGACTGCAAACTTCACGCTCTCACAACTTGTAGCTTTGTTCCAAACAACAGCACCTGAACTTTCAGATGTCAGGCAGACTTTTCCAATAATTCCCCAACCTAGGAGAGATTTTTGAGCATAGGGATCATCCTCCCCTCCAGTGATTACTTGTCGAGGCCGGATAGCTCTTGGGTAATCGTTTCCGATCAAGAGTGACACATCAATGTTTCTATCATAGGGTATCATTTCATCCGCAACTTGACGAAGATGAGGCTAGTGATTTACCACCTCCTTCTTGGGTATTTGTGACCTGCTGGCTGGTATTTCCTGTCTTGCAAAGGCCACTGGTAGTTGAATTACATGCTCCTTATTATAGTCTTGTATCTCCAGACCCTTGATTTTCTTACTTTCGATGTTAGAACTTCCATGCATTGTTGTCAGCTGCAGATTTGTTGAAGCTCCCTTTACGCCGAGTTTGTCACGCAGTTTCTCTGACATGAAGCTTACATTTGACTGATCATCAAGCACTGCATACACAAGGCACTCTTTACTTGGATTTTCTTGATGTCTCACCCAGACTGGTACAATCATACTATGATCTCTGCCGTTTTGATCCTGGATTGAGCATACTGTAGTACAGTTGACAAAACCTGCATGCTCAGTCTTCTTGGTAGCATAGTGTAGACAGGACAGATGGCTACCGCCACATTCCTTGCACGATCGTCGATCTTGGCACTCCTTGATACGATGACTATCTGTCCTCCCACATCCCATGCACAGTCTCCGCTTGAAGAATGCCTTCCGGTCATACATAGGCTTGGTGACGAAATCATCACATTCATCTAGGGTATGGTCTTCCTTACACCAAGGACATTTTGCATAGCTTCCATTTTTCGACCATTCCGATTTTACCCTCCTTCCATCTGTAGCGAAGGTTCTTGCTTTAGGACCCAATGCTCCAAGACTTCTCGAGGTTTCTCTGAGGCCTGCAAGTTCAGGGATGTTGGCCTTGTTAGCTGCCCTTCTCACAAACTCTTCGAACTTTGAGAATGATGGATATTCTTGTTGGTCGATGTTTTCTCTTTGACGGTCAATCTCATCTCTCCATCTTCCTTCGAGATATACAGGCAATTTCTCTAGAAGTTTGGCATTCTCCTGTGGATAATCTAAGATTCCAGGAGATTTTACTGATTGCTTTGCTGCCTTTACTTTTCCTAGGAAATCTGCGAACTCCATCAAACCGTTGCAATCCTTTGGTCCTATCTTTGGCCAGGCGGCAAGTTTATTCATGTAGGCTGTGCTAACGATGCTTGGATTTCCATATCTCTCACTTATGACACTCATCACTCTTTCATAGCCATCTTCACTTCCTATCAGCATGAAATGCTGGACGACATCCTTTGGTTTTCCTGTTACATAATTATTCAGGTACATCAACTTGGTGGTAGATCCCATTGGCTTGCTATCTATCATACTTATGAATGCATGCTTCCACATTGGGTAGGTCATGGGGTCTCCATTAAAGATGGGAATGTCTATCTTAGGTAGCTGAAGAGATGCCAACATTTCCTGATTAGCGGCACATTGTTGGAGACTTACGTTGCCGAGCTGAGTAACACATCTTTCCAGTGATTTGGCAATATGCTCCCATCCTGACTGTTGGGTAGAAGGTACTTGGAAATTCTGCGGCGACTGCCCCGCTACAAGATTTGGAGGAGGCGTTACATCTGCCTCGCATGACTTCAGAAATCTTTCCATATCAGCTTCTTTATTGATATCAAGTCCTTCCAATAGGGATGATTTCTCTAATCCATTCTCCTTTCCAAATTCTTCCAGCACTTCTAACTTAGCTTCGTTTTCTGCGAGTTCTATCTCGCAGACTAATGCATCTTGCATCTCTTCGTATGCTTCTTGTGCCATCTTGGCTTTTCTTTCCATTTCCTTTACTTTCTTTTCCTTTTCTTTGAAAGACAATTTTGCTTGCATGGCGGCGGCCTTCTTTTTTAACTCCAACATTTCCAGCTCTACAGAGACCGCTAGACTTACTCCGGTCCTCGTGGAACTGCACTTTGACTTGAGAGATCCGCATTCTTCCTTATCACGCTTATCTTTTCTCTCCATCATGTCCATTGTCAGCTTTTTGAATGTTATTCAGCTTGATGCTTAATTTGAATGTTATTGTGGCTGTGTCTATAAAAGAGGAGTTTCCAATAATATACGACGAATGACAGGACAAGTTTCATACGATTTAAAGAACTCTTTAATATAGATGATTGTCGATTAATGATCGTAGAAATATTTTGTAGATTTAGCGTTGCAGATAACATTCTGAAAATTATAAAACAGATATACAAGAATCATAAATACACAGACATATTATTTTCTCGTTTACACATTAGATTCATATTTACATAAAAACAACATTCATTCATCATTATTCTCATAATAAATATTTGGTAAATAACAGAGTGCAATTAATAATCAAATAAAAGTAATCAAACTTACCACATATGGCTTTCTGTTTCTTTCTGTATACTGGACTGGACACAGTTCTTTTCCTTCGTAATACTTAAACAATGACAATTATTTATAATACGCGCGCAACTATTATGATTATTATTATTATTATGCGCAAATATACATGGCAACCATGACGCAGCAATCAAGATTAAAATTACACTAATTACATCACAATTAATGCGCGCAATGCGTCGCAGTAACAATATATATATATATATATAACTCTTTGATTTATATATATATATATATACATATATATAACATTCTGCAAGTTCTGCAAGCAATTTGACAAATTGCATTTTAGCGACAACAGACCTTTTAGTAAAGATGGATTGGGTTTTAACAACATGCCATATCCAGGATGGAGTTTTACAAGCCGTTTATTTTTATAAATAGTATGATCTTTATGAATAACTAGATGTGACGTGCTATATAATTGAGTCAAGAGTATAGTATGGCATAAATTAATTTACGCCTGTATCGTCTTTCAACTAGTTATATTCAAATAACGGCAAAATATGGTCCTTACCCTGGTGATGTGTTTCACCTGTTACAATAAATTGTTATTTTATCGGCATCTGCTATAAGTGAGACGTCTGCATTTGCCTTGTCATGTTTGTAGAGTTTCATGTAACATTGCGAACAGCCATTTGCTGCTAATATTGCTATATTCAAATAGGATTTTTTTCTTCAATTCCTTGAAAGTTCTCGGTTTTCGGTACATTAGATCAATTTTCTAATAGAATTATTCATGCCAGCTATAACAGACTCTGTCAGATACCTGATGTAATTACATAATTGCTATATTCATCATTTTGAACCTTTTAAAAACACTTTGTTTAAAAGTGTTCAACTAGCAGCCGCATCCCCTCAATGGATTTTACATATTTGATCTTGATCATGATTATACAAGTGATCAAACTATCAAATAAAGATTCCCAAAAGCTTGGTGAAGGTAAATGGAGATTCAGTTGTGACATTCTAGACAATGAGCCGAATACATGAAAAGTAGCAGTTTCTTTTTCTAGCAATTTGGTAGCCTTTGCTTGAATTGGTATATACATGTATACGAATAAGCAATTGCTGGTAACAGAAAGCTTATAACTCTTTGAGTTCGAACTAGTGTGACTAACAAATGTTTGCTCAGAGAAAGCAAACTAAATCATATGTTCAATTTCCCATTCATTACCATTATATGCTTGTCGCCTGACCATTCACTCCTCTCGTGCAAGCACATGCCACTCCCCTCACTGGCCATCCGTTGCCTCGAGCTAGCATTTGCGTTTGGTTTAGCAGTCAAGCCGAGAAAAAAAATGAAAGGCAGCTTTATTGACTGCCATATGTGGATAGCTTACATCTTTCTTTATTGTAACCAGACAATCTGGCAGGTATTCAGTTTCGTCTTGAAATGAGATATTTTTTTATTTCTAATAACTAATTTCATTCGTGCAACATTTCAGCTACGTTCTTCCTAAAATATGATTCCGAAAAGTAAAAAAATCAGATTGTGCAAAAGCTTGAGCTCGCATAAGATAGCTTGAAAAATCGTTAGTAAATGCAAGCGAAATCATCTTTTTGTGCATATCTTTAACGCTTGACTACTTGATAACTACCAAAACTGAGTTAAACATTGGAAATTGTTACTTGCATACACTCTTAAAAATGTTGGGCAACATGCTGTCCACACAACAACTGGTTAAAACTTTATCAAATTCCCGGGATCCAATTCTGGGTAGTTAAACCAGTAATGTGTGCTTTGGGTGAAAACTACACGGTATTGGTTGAAAGCTACCCAGAGTTGGATAATTTTTTTAACCAATTGTTGTGTGGACAGTATGTTGCCCAACATTTTAAGAGTGTATGAGCCCATTTTCTGTGTAAGTTGATATCCCAGAATCAGAATTCTACTAATAAGTAACTTGAAAAAACTGACCAAAATAACTTTGGACAAACATGTAAATAGATTTTATTTCCTTGATTAGCTCGAATTGATCTGCCAAGGGTTTGGGGAATTTTTTATATTCATATAGAAGAAAATAAGTACAGGAGATAAAAGAAAAAAAATACATCATTAGTTACATATTTTGATAAAGTAATTTATTACAAGAAAGGAATACATCCTTAACAAACAAATAAATAATTGGACAACCTTTTCAAAAAACAATAACGTGCCTTTACTGTGTCACCTTTCATGTGTAACATTGAAATAACATTCACATACCTTTAGAAGAATACTTAAAACATTGTTTCTGACAAACTAAATGAACTTGATGTTCCTGCAATAAACAGATAATTCAGAATTGGTTTGCAATTACATGGAATGTCCTTTCTAAAGATAAATTGGTGGAAAAAAACGAGGAAAATTTATGAAAATTTTAATAAAATCAGTTACAAAGCTTCAAAGTTATTGATTGAAATTTCCAGCTTGTAGCTGGCACAAATGTCATGTAATATCAATGTTAGACACTGCAATTTCTTATTTGTTCATGACTGCTGTAAAATTGCTTCCAGGGGCAGCACTATAACAGTGTGGATGGCCTCTACACCTTTATGATTTCCTCAGTAATCGGGGGAAATATAGACTGAAAAAATATTTGTGTTGTGTATTTCTATATTAACCATATTATTCAATAAAATAATGACGTTTCCCGTTCCTTAGGTGCCCCTGCCCCCGCCCCCCCATCAAAAATGGCATACCATTTGTGAGATATATTATTCATACTTTAGTATAATAAATTAATCAAAGAATGAAGGTGTTTCCAACAAAGTGACTCATGCATAAATATATATATATATATACATATATACTGTATATAAATATATATATATATATATATATATATATATATACTGTATATACAGTATATATATATAAAGTTGAGGCCAGAAGTTTACATACACCCAGGAAATTGAAAGGAAAGTTGACATTTGCCAAACATAAAATTTACTTTATCGTACAAAATATTTGCGCTATGACAAATTTGATATCAAACAAATGAGTAAATCATGCCCCTTCATCACATTGCTTTGTCATCATGAGCTGAAAAATATTTAGGTGTCATTTTTTCCCAAAAAAATCTTCATATTTTGGACGAATTAAAAATAAAAACTTGACGAAAACATTTCATATTTGTGCTAGTTACTTCTCAACACAAACATTTCAGATACACTTTTTTGTTCAGTGGTGACTTATCATGATAGAAAATGTAATATAAATCAGAGATTTGACATTTAAATATTTATATGAAACGATGTTTGAAAATATAATAACCATACATTTGGCATGAATATTACTTTTTTTCTTCAAAGAAAATTCCACCTGAAATATACTTTAATCCCAACGGCGTACCAATCATGTGAAAGAGCTTAATTTGCTCTTTCATTTGATACCAAATTCGCCAAGGTAATATTTCTATTTATGTGGCAAGCGAACAAATTTCACTGAATTCCATTGGGTGTTTGTAAACTTTTGCCTCAACTTTATATATTTTTTAGAGACATCAAATATCTAATTTCAAAACGAATGCTGACATGACATTTTGATTGATGACAATGGTAGAAGACACAACAATGATAATAATACTCAGTTCTTGTATAACACATACCTTAAAACATTGCTATGTGCTTCAACACGGACATGGATATTATTTATTGTCCAGGCAATAAATAATATGCTGAGAAGAATGACCATCTCACACTGTGATAATAAAACGTACCTCTCATCAAGTTTATTTACATATTTACATAATAAATGAAGGATGAAATGGCTGTAATATATTACAGACAAAACTGTCAAGATCTCATATTTTCAATTAAAGATTTTGTAAAAAATCGGACACAGAAGGCCTTAACATAACCAGTTAAACTATTTTTTCCTAGATGACATATATGTAACACCTTGGCTGAAATTCCCCCATAAACCAAAATATAAACTATTCATTTTTTCTTACACTTGAAATTGGACAAACAAATTGCTAGTTTAATACACACAAATAAAGTGTTAAACGGTAAAATCTTTTATTCCTTTCAAAGTACAATGAAAGGTTTAGAATTGAATGACCACAGCATAAATTTGTATACATGTGGTAAATATAAATGCTTTGATTTTTGGCTGCCTCAGGGAACTAATTTTTCATGGATTTCCATAGCTCTTCAACTCCAAATTTCTAAAGTCATTTCTATCCTCCCCCTGACATCAAGTCATTTGTAAAGATAAAAACTCTGTCAAATACATGTACATGAAATAACATTGCTTAACATGTATCAGTAAGAGCTCTACTGCGGTAAAAGGTTGAATTTAAACATGCAGAAAAGTTGCTCAGTTTTGGGGCTTCCTTACTTATTTTTAAAGAGTCAACTCAAGACAAGAATCTGACTCAAAGCATGAAAGGAAGATCCTTGTTCTGTTCTCCTGTACCACTGTAGATATAACCAAACTTTGTTGAGCTTGGCACATGATAGAAACTCAACCCAGGCCAAAGAAGACTGCGTATGATTACCAGTCCACTCCCACGTGCAAAGTCCAAGGACCAGGAACCGCCTAGAACGGTAATAATAAAAAACATTTCTAATATAAGCAATTGCACTAACTTAAGTGTTATGCAGTTAAAGCAGCTTTTGCAACTACATGTATATAAAGACCGCAATGTCAGATTCAATCTTGAATTGTATTCCTTTTCAATAAAAGTGACCTGCCAGTAATCTAACACCCCTTTTCCTTTCTCCCTTGGCAGTTTATATCAAGCAACCATGTTGAGTGAAATAAATTCACAAATCATTGGATTAAAAGAAACTTCTTAACAAACATAAAAATATGCCATATTAAGCATGTTTGATCTCGGGGAAAAAATGGCAGAATATTTTACCCAATACGATTTTAATGTTGGGATGAACCACATACTGAAGTCTATTCCCGCAAACTGAGAAGTAAAATAACTTACCTCTTGGAATGTCTTCATGGATAGCATCTAGAAAGTCTATTGATTTATCAAGGTCAGCTTTCTCTAACAGAGTCTTCTCATTCAATCGCACTGCCTCTCGGAAGTGGAAGTAGTTGTGAAGCTTCCCCGCCTCAGTGACAGAGAGTCCTGACCATTATACATAAAATAAAACAAAATACTGGTAATCTCCATACTGAACAAAAACGGTGGAAACTATGTAAGCATGCTCTCTATTGTTCTAAATATCCTTGTTGAACAAAAATCATTGACATAAATACAAAGTGTTGTACTACTGGCATGCTGCAGTCATAATTACCCCCAAATCCATAAAAGTCCCTGTGATAAGTTTGCTTTCAGACTGAACTTTCATTGACCTTCCACCTTTTTAATGAGTTCAAGTCTAAACCTTTTTTTAACTTTCCCTGCGAATTAAAATTCTACATGCATATCCCCTAACTGTTGAGCAATGGGGGAAACATTAAAACAAAGTAAGACTAGATGGATGGGTGATTGACTGTACAAATTCATGTCTTCATCATTCAAAAGAATAAATACATGAGATTTGAGCTACCTTGACAAAACAAACAAAACATTTTTATCAAAATAAACTCAGAAGGGAGTGTATCATAATCCAAGGCAAAAGCGATTTTGTGTCTCGCCCACTTATGAAAATAACAAGAAATATCGTGATTTGCGAGGGCACGCAACAGAATTGTATCGAAACTTCATTGTGAAATGACTGGGATGGAATAACACTGAAAATGACCGTTGACCTTACCATGTGACCTCCGACTGCAGCATAACATGCAGGTCGCCTAAGTACATCTACCATCCAAGTTTTGTTAAAAAGTGACTGACGGTTGCGGAGTTAGGTGTCATAAGAGAGTCTTGCATGTTAACTTTAACGTTGACCTGAAAATGACCTTTGACCTAACCATATGACCTCCGACTGCAGCATAACATGCGGGTCCCCCAAGTCCATCTACCATCAAAGTTTGGTTGAAAAGTGACTTACGGTTGCCGAGTTAGGTGCCATTAGAGTCTTGCATGTAAACTTTAACGTTGACCTGAAAATGACCTTTGACCTAACCATGTTACCTCCGAATGCAGCATAAGATGCAGGTCCCCCAAGTCCATCTACCATCCAAGTTTGGTTGAAAAGTGACTTACGGTTGCGGAGTTAGGTGTCATAAGAGAGTCTTGCATGTAAACTTTAACGTTGACCTGAAAATGACCTTTGACCTTACCATGTGACCTCCGACTGCAGCATAATATGCAGGTCCCCAAAGTCCATCTACCATCCAAGTTTGGTTGAAAAGTGACTTACTGTTGTGGAGTTATGTGTCATTAGGTTTGTGACGGACGGACGACATTTGGATCCCTAAGTCTCGCCTTCACCTCTGGTGGGCGAGACAAAAATTCAGAGATAATAAAAAAAAGATTACTTTTCCACCAGCTTCAGTTATGAAATCATAAACTGGTTTTCTTTATTCAAAGACAAATTTTATTAAAAATATATACTACCCAGTACCCACCTTCAAAGCTACGATTTTTACAAACAAGGTTATTAGGGTTCCTTGCGTAGGCTCCCCGTGGAACGATGGCTACCTCCTCATCAATCTTTGCGATCATTGCTGCAAGACGATCTTCTTCCTTGATCATTATCTTTACAAGAAAAAAAAAATATACATATACTAGTAGTTTTGAATTCACCCAAACTCACATTTGTTTAGATTATACCAAGATGTATTGCTAATTCGGTAATCCAAAATATATTGTCTGATCCCCCCCCCCAAAAAAAAAATATATATATATTTATATACATGTACAGTTTGCTTTACAACAATTATAATAGTATAGCATACATGTATTTCAACCCTATTTTGGGGATTTATATCTTGCTTGTAATATTTAGGTTATTCTTAAAAGTCATTAAACTTTATGGACAGCTTTATGAAATAGCACACTAGTATGGTTTGTGTTCTCTTACCGTATTTTCTTCCTCTGTAGCATCTTCCCCTTCTCCTAACTTCTGAATTTCTATGTGTTCATACTCGTGTGATGGATCTCCAATGAAGCGGCCTTTTACCACTGAACACTGGTCCCGAATTGCTTGAGTAGCTTGTGGTAGAAGGCCCCATGTAACACAGTCAAGACTGTTGGACAATGCAAACAATAAATGGGAATATTAACATATGATCTTGAGTCTTCTTCACAGCACCAACCTTACAAAATGATTTTCTGCAAAGTATGTATCCTTTAAATCTATTATTTCTCACTCCAAGATCTGACATGAAGTGTCATGTATACAGGTGTACTTTGAATGGCCCTACAAAACCTAGACAGAAGTCTTCTCACTGCTGTGTCTCTAGATTGTGTGCCAAGAATAATGACCATACTTATTAATTTTTTTGTAGTGTAAAGTTACAATGTTTGATATCAAAATAAAGTTTTAAATACATTTGTTCAAATTCATACCATTTTATTGAAAGTTGGGGGTGATAATTGTTTTCAGATTGAGGGGGTGGCATGTTAATGTAGATATCAGCTCACATAGTCTGAGAGCTTTTGAATTTGAGACCAAAGCTCAATGTAGAATAACCTGCCCAATATTTAACATGTGCATCTTTTCTGACATATCGATTTTTTTAAAATTTTGATCGTAAATAATTATTTAACAAATTCACGATCAAGATTTAAATTTCATCATTCATTAAATAATATTTCTAATCTACACTGTATAAATCGTTCTTCAATACGGCAGTTCGTAACATCACTCATCGAAGCTACGTCAAGCCTATTGTATATATGCAGTGTTTACAAATGGATACACGAGATCGGTCTTGTAAGAAACCTCTCATTTTTCTGATTTTGGGGGCGAAAGGGTTTTATACGCATTCAATGAACAAGGTTATGATATAACCTTGTTCTCAGTTAGTACTCCATATGTGGCAAAATAAGGTTGGCAATGTTATTTTCTCTTTTTTCTTTGGGACAAATGCTTGATTGTTTGACACTGTCAGATTCCATTACAGCTTATCATCACATAACTTGGCTCTTAAGTAAATTTGATTCTTTTAATTATTTTTTGCAAATTAAAAAGGTTGAAAATGAAAATTTTCTTGCCATATTACTTTCCACCAATAGAGGGCGCACACAAAAATATGCTCAAAATTAATGTTTTTGAGCGTTCTATTGAATACAAAAATTATTCCCAAGTTACTAATGAAAAATAAATTGCAACTGCATAGAAATTAGTATTTTTGGTCACAAAAGTGATATTTTAATGATTTTTTAATATGTGTGCTGGGGCCTGTTGCATGACGAGATGAGCAATACGTAGAAACGAGATAGGAAGATTGGCGACAAATCAGCGCTTTCCGTTTACTTCCAAGTCCGCGACATTGTTTGATATAGATAGTATCGGAAAAATATTTAGTCTTCACCGTCACCTGAACCTTTTATTTCCGAATGACAACTTTTCATAAAATCATATATTTCAATAAAAGGAAATTAAATAATGTTTTACTTATTACTGATCGTAGAATTGATGTATGGAGCTTACTTTATGAGGTAAAAAGAGAAAAAAAATTAAAGATTCACAAAAATAACTGAATAAAATCGAAATTTTCATTATTTACCTTATTTAGAACACCGTGTCCTTTTAGAGACACCGTTCATTGATATTTCAACGAAAGAGACCCTTGTCCGACATAAAAATTGATTTAACTAAGTAATTTCGACATTATTAGTTCAATATTCTGTATTTTTATAGAATACTTATATCTAATGATAATTTTGCAAATTATGCGTTAATATGTTATTTGTTGAGGTAAAAATAGGGTTTGAATGGAGTAAACAAAATCAGCAGCGTCTGATTGTATGAGACTAAAAAGGAAAATATGAGAGGCTGCGTGTGAAAAATCTAATTTATTTTATTTGTCAGATATAATGCAAGAAATACAAATGTGAGTGTTTAGAGTATAAACATACCCAGGGTTGGCGCGTTTTAAATGGTGTGTTTTAAAACACGTTTTAAAACACCAGTTTTTTTTACAAAAAAAACGTGTTTTAAAACACCGCATAGACTTGTGTGTTATAAATTTGCATGAATGTGATTTTAGATGAATGTTGTTTTTTTAATACCGTTTTTTATTAAGTGGTGTATTATTTCCTTCCAACTAAAACTCTTTTTCAACACCACTCCTTTTCTCCTCTTTCTTTCTTTCTTTCTCCATTGCTTTGTCTTGTTCCTTTTCTCCCTGTTCAATTGTGCACATCAATGATCCAATCCACATTAAGAATATTATCATTTTAACAAACATCTGAGTGTTGTGCTCACTTTTTGAACAGGGAAAGAAACAATATTTTAAAATGAGCTCAAATACATGTTAACCCTAATTCTCCCGGGGGGGGGGGGGGAATTATGGCCCCCCCCTCGACAATTTTCGCGATAAATCTGCTGCGCAAAATTTTTTGACCTCGCCGCTCACTGACTTTTTACTTTCAAGTCTCGCGCAAATTTTGAGACCAAATTTGTGACGCCCGGATACGCGGTTACGACATTACGCAACATTATGTAAGTGCATGTCAGACCCAAAATTGCTCATAAACGTGATTTCATGTACAAATCCAATGCAAATTGTGTATTTGGCCAAAATTCATAAATGTATCATTATTTCTACTTTTAATGATTAAACTTAATTAATTTTGTCTTGTTTATGATTAGAATTAAGTCTGGAACGATTTCCATCGAAAAAACAATAAAAAACAAAAAGTAAAAAAACTAAGAAATACATAAGAAATTAAAAAAACAATAAAATACATAAGGAATCGGTCTTGGTACCAGAATTTTATTCATTCACAATTGTTAGGAATGCTATAAAGAATATTTTCACCAAAAAATAGCATTCTAGGAGCTTTATTTAGTGAATCAGAGCAAAACGTATGATTTCATGAATAAATTAGCATAATTAATTAATATAAAATAAACATATATGAATTCAGTGAAATTTACCAATGCAACTGCGTAGATTACGTCATTCTCTACCATCATGCAAATTTTCGTTGTGATCACACAATCCACGGCTGAGATCTTAAGGGGGGGCCATAATGCCCCCCCCCCCCCCCCCCGGGAATGACAAGAATCAAAATACCCCGGGGAGTACTTGAATGAAATGGAAGTGTTGCACAAGCACAATAATATTTTACAAATAGTCTGTAAACCTGACATCATACTCTTGAAGTACACCGTACACACAAAAGCAGTAAAACTTTGTGCTTTGTAAAGATGAAGAAAAGTACTTTAAACAGTGTAAGATAATCAGCTAGCAATGGCCCCCTAAAACTTTCTATGATAAATCCATTAACACGACAGGGCCATGACATATCGTTCTAGACTATTTTTGGGATGCATGCATGGGTGTGCAGTTATGATATACACCACAAGTGCATATTATCAGATCCCGAATTGCTAAAAAACGTGATTTCATGTATAAACCCAATGTGAGTTCTTGCCAATAGGCTGTAAACCTGACATCATACTCTTGAGGTACACCGTACACACAAAAGCGGTAAAACTTTGTGCTTTGTAAAGATGAAGAAAAGTACTTTAAACAGTGTAAGATAATCAGCTAGCAAACCTTAACCCGAACAATTCCAGGGGACCTTAATGGCCCCCTAAAACTTTCTATGATAAATCCATAAACACGACAGGGCCACGACATATCGTTCTAGACTATTTTTGGAATGCATGCATGGGTGTGCAGTTATGATATACACCACAAGTGCATATTATCAGATCCCGAATCGCTCAAAAACGTGATTTCATGTATAAACCCAATGTGAGTTCTTGCCAAAATTTGTATCTGTATCATTGTTTGTACTTATTGTTAATTATTGGAAAATTATTGCCAAAATTTCTATTAGTAATAAAAAAAAGTTTAAAAAATCTATACATAAGAAATATAAAAAAGTTAAAAAAACATTACCGGTAACCTAAATAGACTGGGCTATTTCATTTCCTAAGAAGACTGAAGGCCCCCATCCCCCTTATGATCTGGGCCCTTCGATCGCGAGATCACAACGAAAATTGGCACAAGCATTACCCATGGCATAAACTAAAAATAGGAAATAGGGAATATATTTTGACCATAAACAAGGTGAAATTAATTGTTTTAATCGGTAAAAGGAAAAATAATGACACATTTATGAATTTTGGCTAAGAACAGTATTTGCATTGGACTTGTACACGAATTGACGTTTTTGAGCAATTTTGGGTCTGCATGCACTTACAAAATGTTGCGTGATTTCGGCACCGCATACCAGGGGGTCGCGATTTTGGTCTCATAAGTTGCGTTAGACTAAAAAAAGGAAAGTCTGTGAGTGACGCATTAAAAAAAAATTTGCGCAGTGGATTTATCGCGAAAAATTACGAGGGGGGGCTGAATCCGCCCCCGTCTCATTACGGTTAAAAAAACATACTATAGGCCTACTAATTTGTTTAAATACTTTTACATTTGATCAGAATTCCTGAATTAAAAAGATAAGTAGTTCAAGGGCTTTATTTATAGATTTGAATTGAGTTTGTGTTTCATGCACTAAAATTGGTATAATTGATTCAAATGAAATAAAGCATATTGATTTACCGGTAATGAAATTAAGCTTTGAAACCCCAAGTACGTCAATTTCTTCCATTGTGTGAATTCTTCTCCCCCCCCCCCCCCCCCCCGATTGACAAGACTCAATATACCTTGGGACTACATGTATACATGTATTAGGAATAAAGTGTCAACTTACTAAGTGTTCTTTTTTTGTAGGCATTCAATTTCCATGATTTAGTAATTTTGGGGGAAATATGAACTTTTCTGTTGCAAATTCATTAACAAAATAGTGGTCATCTCTTATTTAAAACATCAAGAGCTTAAATCATACTGTATTTAGTGTCAGTAGTGTATAGTTTCATTGATTTACAGAAAATTGCATCATTCATTGAAAAAAACGTTTTAAAAACTTTTAAAACGTTTTAAAACAATAAAAAACGTTTTATTTGTTTTTTTTTATAAAAAACGTTTTTTATTACAACCCTGAACATACCTCAGTTGCATAACCCAAGAAAATGAAAATATGAAAATTGCTGCAAACATGTCCAAGTGGATAAAGTAGTGCTTTGCAATAATAATTAAAACACAGAAAAAGGTGTGAATCAATCCGGGCGCAATGGAAAAAATACTATTTACAGAAATAATGCTAAAAATGACAACGATCCTATATCGATCCTCGATCACTTATTATTTATGGAAGTTTATATAAGAATATAAGGTTTAAGAAATAATATAAAAAATAAATATGTTCAACATTTCAAAGTTAAGGAATATAGAGACTACATTATTGCTTTAACATGACATAGGGGCCGAAAGGGGCCTACCCTGCGATTTAAAATGCGCCTCTTTGTATGGACTTTCCATAATCTTTTTCTTTAATGAACTTATCTTCATTTGTAATGATTGTGATGGATGTGTAAGCTATAGGCCTAATCTGTATCTTAAATTCAATATTAGCTATTTTGTTACTGCAGGTTTTTTGTTTTGTTTCACTTCTCAAGTTTGCCCAAATCCAACAATTAATTTTCATTGATTAAAATTAATCTCAGCAAAAAACAATAATTATAGAAAATGAAATAAAAATAAATAAATGATTTAGCATGTTTAACATCTTAGTTTTGTATCATCTTTTTAAAACTTTTTTTTGCTGAACATTATAAACACGTTTTTTACCTTACATAATTTCTATTAAAGAAATTTGTTTTCATGTTGTTTATCTATAATGAGAAAGCATGAGGGGTCAGAGAGATAGTGCCGCCCATTTCGATATTTCAAGTTTAATTGTTTTAAATGGAAAAAGGGTGGGGATAAGACGGAGGGAGAATAAAAGAAAACATATTTAAAAAAAATATTTGGGCCTACATTACCCCTGATCATAATATCCTGGAGAAGTTAAAATGACATCCGTTTTTGGTCGTCTTGCCGTGCAAAAAGACGACCTGAAATTGATGACAACTAGCCCACATGTAAAAATAACTTGGCGCCATCCCACATAAAATGCATCAGAGTGCAACCCCCAATAATGTTTAAAGGTGATATGTCAGTGTGGCTTGCCGCAAATACAGTTTCTCTCAATGCCGGCGGTTGCGGGCGGTGTGCAAAGAAGATCATGCCTACGTAGGACACGTCTGGAGGTGTCTTTCCAAGGACCATTCTTCGTATCGCCCAAATCGGCTTTGTGAAACAGTTGAGCGATATCTCGTTCTTACGTAGAACGGTTCTACGAAAGACCATTTCATGCAACAGGCCCCTGTGTACTACATTGGCATACCAATAGTCCTACCTGTAGATTCCCCACAGGCAGGATGTTTGCAGTGGGCAAGTGCCTTGTTCATTGAATGAGTGTCTATACGCGTCTTTGCAGCTAAGCTACGATAACAAAGATGGCAAGATGGTGACAATAACAGACTGTAAGTAAACACTCCTCTACTTTTAATATTTTCTATTATTTCATGTTTAATTTTATTCAAGACTTTAGTGCCAAAAGCTTACAAATAGTATTGTAGCCCATTTACATAAGTTTGGGCTCAAAACCCTAAAGAAAACAAGTATTTTGGAGCATTATTATTGTTGCCCAATTCATCAGTATGCGTAGAGAAATGGCATCCCGTCCCAGGCTCCGTGGAGAGAAAGCCTAGATCAACATGTACGGATAGTAGAATGATTTTTACTCTCCAGGAGCCTCCTACTACGAGGTTAGTATACTAACTTTTAATACATACAATACATTGTAGATCCTATATTAACCCAGGGAGCTCCGGCCCAAAGAAAAGGAAAAGTTAGACCTCTGTCGCATTCGTTCTCGGTATCGATCAACCATTTTGTTCTCAATTTTGACAGGAGAACGAACGAGACAGAACTGTCAGGATTCTGTGTCTCACGATAGACCTTCATCCACATAATCAAGGTAAGTGCATAATTTATGTTTTCCCCTTTTATTTTCAGTGCTATTCACCCTTTACCCATATTAATTCCAGGACGGTACAAAATGTGGGCTTACAAAAGTGATATGATGATGAATATTCAACAACAATATGAAAAATAATATAAACCAAAATAATATTAATAATTAACCCTTACAATGATAGCACTCAACAAAAAGAGAGGAATCGAGCCCTCCAGAGAAGAAGCAATAACCCCCCCCCCCCCCAAAAAAAGGCATATTTCCTTTCACCATACGACAAGATACAGTTCATTATAGAATAAACTAAGCTGATGGCGCTACTACAATTATTATTGTGTATAAAATAATTAAAAAAAATATTGTGTCAGGGGAGAAAGAGACTACTATCGCTGGATCTCGGAGATCCGAAATAGAAGCATCACCGGAAACAGGTATCTGTGGTGAGAAGCATTTTTATACAGCTCTGTAGAGGTCAGTGGTGTGGTCGCTTCCGTTAGCTTTCTTTAATTGAGCACAAGAGGGCGCGTTACATACTCTACGTAGAAGTCTATGCACTGCTGAGGATCATGACAAATTTCATCACACATTCCGACGATTTCTCGAAGAGTCTTCAAATAAATGACAATATATCGTTGATTCCAAGATAAATTACAGCAACAACGGAAGGAAGATCAACGTTTGGTTCGGGGGGAAAGACTGGTGGTATTTACTTTTATGGCAGTGAGTCCAAACTTCGCGCGTGTCCATACTTCGCGGACGGTCATTATCTAAGAAACTAGCCAATATCCTTAAAATCTGACATCATCAACGTGAAAAGCGACCTAAAATTACCCTTTGGTGTAAGTTTCTTTAGGATGAGTTCAGTATTCATGAAAATATTGGCAAAAGATCGGCAAATTTGTCACCGTTAGCGCCCGTTTTGAAGAAATCTGATATTCTCAACACGCATCACAATATCACCATTTTGCAAGCAGAAATCATCAAACATGTGAGTTAAATGTGGTACAAACCAATTCTATAGCATTTTGCCATCAATCTGATATAATACACCTATGGGTACATTACCGCCGCCGTGCACAGGATAACCGCTGGCACGGCACTTGCAATAAGTTTTTTATTCTTATTTAAAAATTTGAAATTTATCTACATTTTACATGAAGTAAGCTTTGGATATGAATCTTACCGAACGATATGAAGCCAATTTCAATTCCTCTCTGTCTTTCTGGTACTTTATATCGATGATTTTTCTTGATGTCGAAGCAGGCATGGCCCCGATTAGCTGGTTCTCTCTATACGCACAGAGAGGGCGCGCGATATTATTTAATAAACTTGCTTGTTTACGTCGTTTACGTCAGATCAGCTGTACTGCTGGCTGCGTTCTAGGCGCTCCGCATTTTTTTCGCTGTTCAGCGTTATTTTATGATGTAGCGCCATCAGCGATTATACGTGACATGCAACCTGTTGATTTTTGGTACAATTTCCTATTATGCGCCGGCGACTTGAATCTAGACTGTTCGATAGGAAAAATTCGCATTTCGATTGTTGTTTGCGTAATTTCCACCGCAGTATTAAGGATCGGACGGAGTAACTGGCTGAGATTTGGAGGTAAGCGTTTAAAATCAATTTTTATAGATAAGTTCGTGCTGATTTTTAAAATTAGATTACATTATAAGATTAAGATTACTAAATTTAGTATATTGTGAAGATTTAGGCGTGTTTTTAATTCTCACATTCGTGTGATGAATGAAAACGTCAAAATTCATTATGAAATGACATGCGTTGTGCGAGGTTCACTCATGGGATCAATGCATCTCGCGTGCGAAGGATTCATATGCACATGGTGCACGCGAATTTTTCACACCCTTTTTACTAAAATAACTATGCCATTCCTTTTAAAATAATGTTTCTAATTGTGCTATGACACTTACCGAACCATATGGATCGTTTCTTGACTTCTCTTTGGTGTGTTTTTAAGAAAAAATAAGCATTTTCTCGTGATCTTCACGTAGATACCGCAGGGTCATCGTGGTTGTAAACTTTTGCTTAAAGAGGGCGCGCGATATTATTCACAAGATGTTTGTTTACGGTTCTGCAGCTTGTACTGCTAGCTGCATTTTAGACGCTCAGCATTATTTTCCTCTTTCTGTTTTTTTTTTTGCTGTCAAGCGGTATTTTCTATTGTAGCGCCATCAGCGATGATGAAATGTAAAGAGTCGCCTTGAAATGAAGAAAAATTATGTCACATTAATTTGTTAGTTTGTTTCCTATTTTTTTGCACTTTTTTCTTCTTCCTCATCTATGATCAAAGGTGAATACCTTTTTTTTTTATATCTGTTCTAAAAGCTGGACATTTTAAATAAATTAATTGTTGTAAATAAATCAACAGGATAGTAATCAAAATGCGATAGAGCTGCCCGAGCTGAAAATTCTGATACAAGGACTTGAAAATAGAACATTCTGAGCACTTTTTATAACCATGATGAGGAGACCTATATATATATATATATATATATATATGTATATGAAATAAGCTAACACGAAAAAAAGACGTTTTGGGGACTGTTAAATAAGAATTCATGAGTGGGATAGGTAACTATCTATTCTATTCTTGTTCGTTTTCTATTATTATTTGTGTGTTGTGCTTATTTTTCTTGAAGCACCAAAAGGTGGACATGTCCGCTAAGATATATTAACGAAGTCACCATTATTATCACAAGCTAACGGATCAAAATGCGAGCGTGAAACGTGAGCTTCTTTTTTTCTTAATTCAGTCTTAACGATACTTTTTCATCATATTTTAAAGGTGAATCTCATGATTCAAAATGATAAATGCTTGTCGCACGGGCAGAAATAGCGGGACCAATAGTTATTTTCAATATTCCGAACTGCATTCTGGACGTTGTATAAGCGCCTTTGTATAACAATTAAAAGGGTAGGCCTATTTACCTTACAAATTATGCGAGCGCTGAACTTTTGGACAATTAAACCTCAACAAATGGACATTTTAAAAATATATTATGAACAACATCCTAAATGTCACTTACAAAAATGATGCCAGCGCGAAGCTCGCGCTTAGAGTTTTTGATATTGATGACAGGACTGTATCTAAATGAAAAATAATGCGAGGGCATTTGCGCTTAAGATTTAAATTTGGGATTTGAAAAGTCCGACAGATTACCTATACTTTTAAAAGAGGAATGACCTCCAGAATTCAAGCGCGAAGCGCCAGTAGATTTATGTTGAAGTTTAGACCTAGAACAGGGACGCTGAACCTTTATAATCATGAAAAAGATGGTATTTTTATAAATAAAACATGGGAGTCTAATTTTGTTTTAGTGTTAATATTCAGATCTTCAAACTTGACATTTTCCTATCCCCTTCATCATCCCCTCTCCTCCCTTTCCCCATTTTCGTTCTCCCTTCTTTTCTTCTCCCTTTCCCTTCCCTTTTTCGCTTTTCCTTTCCCTTCTTTTCTTTCCTTTCTCCCTCCCCTACTCTTTTCTCGCTCTTTCCATTTTTCTTTCCCTCTCCCTTCCCCTCTTCCTTTCTTTTGTTTTCTTTCTATTTTATGGTCTCCTTTTCCCTCTCTCTCCTCTACCTTTCCCCCTCCCCTTTCCCTTTCCCTCTCCTTTTTTGTGCAAACATTAACACGAACATCTTGCTTCCTACACACACACATTTTTGGTACAATTTCCTATTATGCGCCGACGACTTGAATCGAGAATGTTCGATAGGAAAATTTTGCATTTCGATTGTTGTTTGCGTAATTTCCACCGCAGTATGAGGATGACTAAGGACGGATCGAACGAAGTATCCTGGTTGAGATTTGGAGGTAAGCAATAAAAACACTTTAACAAATAATTTATAGGCCTAATTCCTTTTTCAAATAAACTTAAACCATACGATCAAGATTAACATAGTGGACAAATATTGAAAGGTTTGGCGTAGTTTAGTCCCTCACATTCGTGTGATGAATGAAAACGTCAAAATGCACTATGAAATCACATGTGTTGTGCGAGGTTAGTATACTAACCTCGCATGTTGTGTGAGTGTGCGAGGTTAGTATACTAACCTCGCATGTTGTGTGAGTGATATGAATATGACACTTTTTGAGCTTGAGTTTTTGTTTAAATGTCCACAAAAACTTTGGTCCGCGAAGTTAGGTCACACTTTTTCTAAACGCTGTTCCAGCACAGCGCGCATTCGCCGATCGGAAAATAATTTTGAGATCGCGATACCGGCGAATCCCCTTGACCTACTTTACATTTTTGTCCATGATTTTATAGTTTACGATCTTGCCATCAATGTGGTAACTATTTCTTGAATTGGTTTTGTATAAATTATGAATATTTTGTGAAAAAATTTAAGCCTGATGAATATTTTTGAAAAGTGCGCGAAGTTTGGACACCCCATCATAACATTTTTATAACAAATTTTGTCTATGAGTACACCTCACATAGGCCTACCTCTAGTTCCATCCCCTACCTTTTGCTGTAGGCCTATGGCAAATGGTCGGGGATGACGAGTGATTTTACCCCATTTTGGAGAGCATATGTCCTCGTATTACATGGACGAGTCCTGGGCTCCGCCTCGCGAAGCGGGCCGGAGCTCCCTGCGCGCTGCGTTTATTTAGCCCGACGTGAATTTGCTAACACAGTAACACAAATGACAGCATATGGGACTAGCGACAAGTTAAAGTAGATTTTGTAGTTTTTACCTGTAAAGGGTTTTCCTGTCGACCATTTCGTCGTTTCCACATCCTTGGGCAATAAAGTAGTCACCCTTTATACCCATGATTTTCCCCCAAAAGAAGACACGGCTAAATTTGTAGTTATTTTGGAGGATAACGAGCGATGTCTGAAGTGCAGCGCTCTGTTCTGCGCTCAGCACAGTGCCACAGGATCCAACATAACTGATGTTCAAATGAAGCCCTTCCGAATCCATCGTAATATTTTGTCTCCAAGAAATCCTCAAAGGGGTATATATTCTTTAAATGAACTCTGATGTATGCAAGAAAGAGTTTTTACACCTGAAATCAAACGTTTTATGGTGGGAACACATCGGTCGTCTCGTCCAGTTGCTCAATGCTCAATCAATTGTTTTGATGTCGTCATGGAGCTCTGCGCATGCGCTGTAGTCGGGTACTCTCGAGCTCGAGCATAATGCCAAAGTGGGGGGGGGGGGGGGGGGCAAAAAGAATGTATGTTTTTTGTTCAGTTATGCTTCCAAGGGCAAAGTTAACGAACATTGACAAAGATAATGATAATAATAATAATAGGCATTTATATAGCGCCATCTATCTAGAAATATTCTATTCCGAGGCGCACAAGAAAAGAAAGAAAGAAAGTTTGGATGAGTGTCAAAGTGCCAATACCTAATACTGTTACAAAAGATAAGACTTCAGTTTAGATTTGAAGGTCTCCAGTGATGGTATCATTCTTAAATATAACGGCAAATTATTCCAGAGAGAAGGTGCTGAGGCAGAGAAAGCTCGCGCACCATATGCTATACGTGTCTTGGGAGACTTGAAGTTGCTGGTGTGATGATCTTAGGCTACGAGCTGGTGTATAAGGCATGACAAGGTCTTGTAGATATGTTGGTGCCAAACCATTTAACAGTGAGAAGAAGTATTATAAATTCTATACGCTTCCGGATTGATCACTTTCCTTCTAACTACTTTTCCTAATTCTCTTCTTATTTACACTTCTCCTTCCTTTTAATTTGCTTGTTTTATCTATTCACATTCCAGAAAATATAGGCTATAATTCTTCTTGAACACATATCATGATGATACGAGGGAATTAACTCATCAAAAACATTAAAGGTCAAATCCACCCCCCAGAATCTGTTGATTTGAATAAATAGAAAAAAATCAAACGAGCATAACTCTGAAAATTTAATCAAATTCGGATGTAAAATAAGAAAGTTGTGACATTTTAAAGTTTCTCTTATTTTCCACAAAACATTGATATGCACAACTCAGTGACATGCAAATGAGACAGTCAATGATGGCCCTCACTCACTATTTCTGTTGTTTTTTATTGATTGAATTATACAATATTTCATTTTTTCTTCCTTTTTTATACAGATTTGACAATTAAGGACCAACTTGATTGAACCATACAGTATTAAACAATGCTTATTCTAAATGTTCAGGGAGGAATTAATTGTTGTTTCACAGGGCAACAGGGAGAAAATTGAAATATTTCATATAATAAAATACAAAAGAAATAGTGAGTGAGTGATGTCATCAGTCTCCTCATTTTCATAACGACAAGGATGTCAATATAACCGTTTTGTGAAATTAAGCGGAACTTTAAATGTCATAACTTTCTTACGTTACATCCGATTTTGATGAAATTTTCAGTGTTATGTTTGTTGGATATTTCTCTTTTTATTCAAATCAACTTTTGTTGGGGTGGACTTTTCCTTTAATAATTTATTTATTTGCTTTCATATTTGTCATTTCTTATTCACACTAAGATATAGGGGTTCAAATTTGAACCCTAAGCCAAGGGTTGGTACAATAGCAGCACCTCAAAGGGTGCTAATTAGTGCAATTTTGCTTATTTTGTGCACCTTTAAGGGTGCAATTAACTATATTAAGTACCACATAGGGTGCAAAAATGAACCATGCAATAAGGGTTCAAATTTGAACTTTTTTATGTCAAACACTATGCACCTCAAATTTGCACCTTTTAGGGAGCAAACGAGCATTTCTTGGTGCAAATAAAAATAACAAAGTGCATTTTTGCACCTTTTTCCACTTAGGGTGTAAGATTTAAATATTTGAAATAAATAAATAAATAAATAAAAAATAAAGATTACACCCCAAAAGGTAGGTACAAAATATCATTGGCGGCGGAGCAGAGGATTATCTTTGTGTTTGGGGGGGACGCAACAATACGCCCCCCCCCCCCAAACACAAAAGATAATCCTCTGCTCCGCCGCCAATGCAAAATATTCATTTAGGGTTAAACAATGTATTAAAGTGTTGTATTTACAACGCTAAAAGCCTATCATATTTATTTACATAATTATAATTTTCTGATAATTTTTAACCACGTAAATAACATAACTAGACATTTGAAAGTCAGGGGTTCGATCCCCGGCCACGGCTCTAACCACCAGTGCTCTTTTATCCTATATTTAAATAAATGGGAATGCTATATGTATTCTTGGTAACTAGGTGTGCACTTGTTTTGGGGTTTTTTAAAGTTCTCAATAAGGAAAGTACCAAATTAATAACTTTTCGTGCCAATAGGACAATTGGCGTACAAGTTCAAGTTTTATTTAAACCAATCAAATAATAAACATGTTACATAGATTGAAAAAAAAAATGATATGACATGATAGGATTGGGACCCCATAGAAGCACATCTTGTGAAAGGGCCCCTTAATGAAACAAATAAAGTAAATTATATAGAACATTACAACAAGAATATTGATGGAAAAATATTTACAATGATAATTAAGAAAGTAAATAAGAAAAATACATACATGAATCCACACACATACACACATCCTCAAGTTTCAAGATTTCGTAATCTCTCAAGTAAATATTTTCGACATAGGCAGTGTTGGACTGGATCTGATGCTTTATGGTAACTTATTCCATTCTTTGATACAAACTATCACAAAAAGAATTCAAAGCATTTTTGTTCTTGCGAGTGGTTGATGGATAAGATTTCTCTGACATGTATTGTACATACGGTCCTTTGAGTTAACAACAAATGCATCTTTAAAAAAGAACAATTTTGAGAGGATTGTGATTTGTACACAAATGTCAAACAATTCAAGGAGACTAAATCACCAATAGGCAGAATCTTCAGTTGCAGAAATGAAGGTATACTTGGACTTCTGTAATGCTAGTATGTCATGAGCCTGATAACTTACTTCTGAAGAATTGGTAGCTTGTTTAAATGGTTCCTATAGATATTTCCCCATGCAACATTACAATGAATTATGTGTGGCGTAATAATAGCATTGTAAAGAGTTACTAAAGTTTGCTGAGGTAACGAGAAACGTAACTTATAAATCACACCAACACTCCTTGATACCTTGGCACAAACATAACTGAGGTGATTTTTCCATGATAAGTGATCGTCAACTACAACTCCCAGAAATCTTACATCTTGGCTTCGATTGATCTGATGACCTCCTATTGATAATGTATTAATATCATCAGGGATTCTTTTACCCCTTGTTCTAAAAACAACATATTGTGTTTTACTAGCATTTAATATAAGTTTGTTACAGCAAAACCACTTGACTATATTTTGTTTGTTGAAAATATAAGATTATGCATATCTTTATGATGGGGAAGTAAGATTGGGGGCCCTGGGGGCAATGGACCCCAACATTTTTACGATGTAGCAAAAACAAAGAGAAAAGGAAAGGAAAATATGAGATATATTTTCTAATATGTCAAAATCTATAACAAAATTGGATTTTCATTTTAAACAGGACAATTTTTTGCGCTTTGCTATGGACGGGCACGATTAGTGTGGATTCAGGAAAAAAAAGCGATAAATAATAAAGGTCCAGCTGTTATAGTAATATCGTTATTCAGTGACGAAATGAGGCATATTAACACATTAAATGAGGAGGCACAATACGGTGTGTGTGACAAAATGTCTTAAAGTCCAGGGCCAGCGAGGCGATCGAGCAATCATTTTTTATAGACCTTTTTAAAGTGAAAATCTAATTTTTGCGATAGATATTGACATAATATTCAGAAAATAACATTATATCTTACATCTTTTCCTTTAATTTATTTTTCTTGGTCTCGGAACTTTTTTGGGGTAACATGCCTCCCCCTCCCCCATCTGCATGTATGCCAGTTATTATTATATAAGCACGGCAAGATACTATGCACCTTATATGCCACACCGGAAATTGCGGAAATTCACACTTTCATGCAACAATCTTCTTGGAATCAGAAACAATGTGTAATTATGGGTCCATTTTCATGAAAAACCATGGATAACATTTCTATAATAAGAACGCGTTAACTAGTTTGTAAATTATTTTTTAGTCATGTTCACAATTTTCGTTTTTCAGTAATTGAAGGGTTTTGGAAATAAAACAGAGCCTTTCAATTTAATCAACTATTTCATTAGATCATATTGTTCATAACTATGTAATAAACATGGTAAAACAGTGTTGAAGTTTGCGGGCAATGAATGAGCATCCAAAATGATTTTCAACGACAAAAGCTGCCTCAAAACAGCGGAGTCGACGGAAACATGAATACAAAATCATTTAAAGTTTAATTTGCAATTAAATGAACTCTGAACATTATAAAGATTGCATTTAGATTTCATTCAGAAACTATTAACGTATGGAAGGATAGCAGTTGAATTTACTGAAAGAATAATCTTTTTGAAGACTGTACATTCATAATATGCGAGGACAGGTGAAAGATCAAACATTAAGACAGTTACATCACTAATACAACAAACGCGGATGAAGCTGCTTTTGATATAAATATTTTAGATCAGATTATTCATTAGAATTGATTCTTATTTAACCAGTATAGTCATTTCAGTTCTTATTAACTAGATTATTGTGTTGATAAAAGTAGCAAATATTGACAAATGAATCCCAGTTATTATGAATAAATTAGCATTTCGAATACAGAAACTATCAATTTTTCATCAATTATTGTTAATTTATAACCGATCTTAATTAAGTGCTTAAAGGGAAGTCAACGGTCCGGTGCCGGGTAAAAATGGCAGAGGTAAAAATGGCAGTGGTAATAATGGCAGAGGTAAAAATGGCAGAGGTAAAAATGGCAAAGGTAAAAATGGCAGAGGTAAAAATGGCAGAGGTAATAATGGCAGAGGTAAAAATGGCAGAGGTAAAAAATGACAGAGGTAAAGATCATGACATGCTACATCAACAAGGAAGACAGAGCCTTTTCGGTTAATATCAGTCATAATTATTGAACTTGAATGGACTCCTCTCGACGAAATGAGTATTATGAACTGATTAGATATAATATGGATTTTTTTTTGTCATCGTTTTAGGCCTATACTTTATCGTTGGTAAGATTAAACTCAAACATTTTCATGCAGTGGCGTACCTAGGATTTTCCACAGGGGGGGGGGGCAAATTCGTCAAAAATTGACAAGCAAAAAAAAAGGTCTTCAACCACGAATAAAGGATTTCGTACCAGAAAAAAATTAGACAAGTAAAAAAAGGGGTCTTGATGACTCGTCAAGGGGGCAGGGATATGTCAAATGCGTGGGTTGTGACTCGTCAGGGGCTGCCCCCCCCCCCCTAGGTACGCTAGTGTTTTCATGCCAAAATGATTTCAATTAGTGATTGATGAAAGGATTTATCTTGGCCAGTTCGTATAGTAGAACAGCACTTCATCCCATACATACCCAACAAATGTAAACACCAATGTAAGTTACCATTAACACACTGAAATAGACAAGTTCGGGTTTTCTTTGAACCACTTGCATAACTTGGATAACAGAAAAATAATAAAACGCTCTGTAATAAAAGTAATTTTTATATTTCAACATCATAATTTATCCAAATAGATATTGATATGTTACACATGTAGTTTAATGTAAATGATATCATAATAGCAACTAGTGTTAAGTTTTTTAGAGCAATACCTCATTGCACCTACTCCAAGTGGATGTCAGGTTCCTAAACTAGTTTCTATGGTAACGGTTACCGCATGAATTTTGAAATGTGTAGCGAATCAGGGATTTAAATTTATAGGTGTTTCTTAGGTACCATTCTATTGACCTATTTTTAAGTGAAAATTCACCCTGACAATTTTTTTACTGTAAAATTAGCAAAAAAATATATTGGTGGTTTGCGGAAAGTCCATCAAAGATTAAGAAAGTTATTAGAAGTTTGAGTTTTGACCTGGGACTTCATATACTAGCAGCTGCCCCGTATTTTATGCACCAAATTATATACTTTTCAATTTTTTAATCAGTGGTTCATGATTGCCAAAAAATTCTTTCAGGGGCGGACGTGAAATGATTTATATGATGATATACTTAAGGTCCAATAAAAACCCATTTTCATTTTTTGGACGAAAATGACATTCCATTTATATTTTTCATTACACCATATGTGGGGAAAACTGCTCGGAAATGACGTCACAGTTAAAATGTAAAATTCTAATAGCTTTTTAAATCTTTGATGGATTTCCTAAAACCCCCACCAATATCATTTTAATTATTTTCTGCTATTTCTACAATAATCTTTATGTCAGTGTGAATTTCCCCTGTAATGAATTAAGTATAATACTTGGGATCCATTGTGTGCTTCAAATTTAAAAAGTAGAAGAGCGATTTGACATGAGAAGGCCTTGCATGTAAGTCCAGGAAAAAATAAGAAATACCAGCTCAAGTGTTATCAATTTGGTCTAGAAGATCTATAGTATCATTTAAAAATGTTACCCTTTCCATTAGTCAAACATTATAATTCCAATTTTCTTCTCAGAACCTTTTTTTATTTAATCTACTGTATACATGGAGGGGATTTTGGATTTTTTGGCATGGGGGTTTAAGACTGACCATTTATACCTCTGTCATTTTTACCTCTGCCATTATTACCTCTGCCATTATTACCGCTGTCATTTATACCTCTGCCATTTTTACCTTTGCCATTTTTACCTTTAAAATAAATACTAGCGACAAGTGGGTGGGTGGGGGAGGGGGGTCGCGTTAGGGTATAGATGTATTCTCTTGCATTCTTTTTGTTGTTTTTCATTATTGTTTAGCTCAATTATTTCTAATGTATAATTCTATTTTATATAATGTACAGTAACTGTTGTTATGTCATGTTATGTACAGTAACTGTTGTTACGTATTCTCTGGACCCCAGGGAAGAACAGTTTTGTTATATTAACAAAGCTGAGTGGGTTTATCCAGCCATCTCACTATACTTCTGATGTTATTATGTACATACATTTACCTTGTATTGTTTTTAACATTGTGATATGGAAAATAAATACCAATACCAATACCTCTGCCATTTTTACCTCTGCCACTTTTACACCGAGCCCCATGGTCCACCTTAAAGTTGTTTTTTAACCCAGAAGAGTGACAGATATAACTTTGAAGAATTTCCACCACAGAACAATAAAGTTGCGATTTCAAAAATTCTTTGATTTAGAGACGTCACATAATAACCAGCCTTCCATGTTATTTTACGTCAGGTAATATATATATATATATATATATATATATATATATATATATATATATATATATATATATATATGTAAAATAGAAATAAAATACCTTGCATTCCAAAATATAATCAGATACATTATTTCATACATGCTCTTTAAAAACATCATATTATGAAGTAATGTAAATCTTTGTGAACCATTAAAATGCCAACGATTTCTTTCTCTTAATAGGGGCTAATTTTCCGTGCTTTTTTATGTTGTACTGTCATATCTGAGATAATTCTGCCCCTCTCTTGCATTTTGTGTCCTATGTTTTGATTATAATAAAGATGTTGAAGAGATATGATAAAATACATAGAAATACCAAGAAGTGGTTTTTATAGGTTTTTGGTTCTAATTACATTGTTGATACTGAAATATAGAAATTATTTTGTTTATGAATTAATGAGTTAATAATAAAGTGAATATAAACGTAGAATGGGACTAAGATATGTGTATTCAGACAAACTTGAGTCGAATGACACAGGTGATAACTGGGGTCTATAGATATTATTATGATCATAGGGTAAAACCAGGCTTATAATATTACTTAATTAAGACATTAATTCATTCTTACATACCAAACTTATTTGATTTAATCTATATTCTATAAGCAGTTGGTGTACTTATCAGATAGCCGAATACCACAAGGGTTAAACCTATTTGGTCTACTATTGATTTGGCTGTATTGTTGTTTTGCCTATACTACACTATACTGCACTTGATTTTGAGTACTCTCTTTGTTCAATTCTCATTTAGTCTTATTCCTAAATGGTGCTATTTCCATTTCCACTGCTAATTATTTTTGTGCAATTTGTCAAATGAAAATTTGATCCATATGTACCGTATAGACTAAATATATATAGTGTTAGATCAAGCGGACATTAGACGAAATGACAATTACGCCAGATGTTTATTAGACGAACTGGTTGTATATAATATATACTAGTATAAGACCTTGTGGGATGAGTAGAAACTGAAAGTAGACGAAGCGGGTTTAGAACAAATGGCAATTGCCACATTCTCGATTCCTTTGGAAACCCTCTACGGTGAGACATTAATTAAAAAAAAAAAATCACATTTGCCAGATCAACATTTAGTATCACATCATACTTATCCGTTCAAAACATGGATGCGAAGCAATAGAAGAACAACGCGTTACCTGTTGGACGTCATAATTCCAGCATCTAATGTCGTCTCAACTTATAGGGCACGAATCAAAAATCTAATGTATATTTTCATAATCCTTCCTGGCAGTTTCTTCCATTTCATTTCATTGATTTGTGTTTATTCTTTCCAAAAGGAATAAATGTCCCAGCTCGTCTACTGTGATGAATGAAGAAAACTGGGGATTGCACATAATTTGTTTTACACGGCTACTCAGCCGAAATCTCTGCAATAGCACCAGATTTCCTTCTTCCTCTGTTCTCCACCACTCAATATAACCATGATCCTAAAATGAGAATTATAGGGAAGGTAAAGAAATAAAGTAAGGAACCTGAATTTCAGTTTCGTAATGACCTACTCATACAGGAGGACATGGAAGAAAATGAAATTGTTATAATCACTGAAAATGTAGGCCTAATTGAATTTTGTTGCAGAATAATTAGTTTGGTATTATTTGTAGGTAATGTTGCAGTTTGTAGGTGATGTTAAAGTTTCTACTCCCAACTCCTTGGTTGCAGAATGGTTTAATGACATGACACAGAACGAAGAGGGCATGTTTCATTACCGTTGTCACCATCACTAATGGCATCAACATCACACATCGTCATCACCATTCAAGGAATTCATTCTTGTTGGTACCCAATAATGCCTGGGTCGAATCAGTGCGAGTATTGGTTAAGATATGTCTTATATCCCCATAATTAATTCTTAAAAGTAAAATCTGAATTCTCTTACAAAGGTTCTAACGTGTCCCGTCGTAACAAACATTGACCCATCTGATGAAACCTGGATGTTATTCACTTGAGTGTAACTCTTTCTCATGCATTTCGTCTTACCATCTCTCGCCGATCTTGCCTGCAGAAAAATGAGAATAATAATGTGATAAACTTTACTGGCCTATTCCCACTTTCTCCTTTTCATTTTTACTTTACTTTTTTTAAAACGATGACAATGAATTGATAATAAATGGAGACTTAACGACATCCGCACCAAAAACCACAGATAAACAGGGGCTGAATCAAGATATTTTTATGGAGAAGATTTTCAACATTTTCAAGGTCCCAGGAAATAGTTGAACATAATAAAGAAAGGGAATGCAGAGCGGTAAAAAATGAAGAGAAAATTAAGGCATAAGTTAAGTTAATGGAGGTTTGATCTGTGATATGACACTGAAGGTTGATGTATCACATTTTTTAAAATCTCTTTTCCTGTACATTGTTTTTTAATTACTTTTTGTTGCATTTCCGTGTGTTATTACACGATATAATCAATGGGTTGTGGTCGGTCGCCCAATCTCATCTACGTGTCACACTGTATAGTTACCAAACTGATAATAATGTTGATACTAAACTATATGAGTAAATAATGAAGTTATAATAGTATTCACCTTTAATATACCCCCGGTCACAGTTAATATCATGGTGGAATCCATAATAAACTTTGCAATCGTAATAGGCATCTCGTCTGTGATACTGCTTAACTCTTGCAGGGTACTTACGTCATGAACCTAAAGTTTAAAAAGAAAGCACAAAAATACATTCCAATGAATAGCTATCCCATTTACAGTTCCAATTTATAGATATCATCTAATAGGTAAAACGCAATTGAAAACAAGTGAAAGGAGAAACAAATATATGCATATTAAACGGATGACTTCCTTGAAGAATGACTAGTATGGATTTTATAGAATACCGTAGTTTTCACAGTACATGTATAGTAATACCGCAGGGTGTTGGTGGTTAATGATACAATAATCTATAAGGAATAAAATTACTTTTACTCGCGTTATGTCTTTGTATCCTTCATGTTTCCTTTCATTTTTCTTTCTCCATATCTTTCGCATTGAACATTTGAATAAATACTAAGTATTATCATTATCATCATTGTTTTTACCTTAAGATGTTTCCAGCCAGCTAGTAGTAATAGTTTTCCATCTGATGAAAACTGTGCATGGCTCACCCGACTTGCTGGACCCTGCAAGCGGGTTGGCTCTCCTTCACATAGCCTCCCATCAGACATCTATCAACAATGAATATATAAATATTTCAAATAAAAATCAGTGAAAAATTATGGATGACACGTCAAATGATGTCTGGCAATGTTTATTTATATGATAGTAAAACAAAATTGACAATAATAATATTTAGATCATTTTCCGCCAACAAATGACATGGTCTTTGAATCTGTAATATTTTAAATATACCTTCACAGCACAACAGTATATCGAAGTATTCGAATTATAATTTATCTGTTTACACGACATGTGTACACTACATGACCCGTTTGCCATAAAATTTCCCCACTAATTTGTTCCCCTCTATTACCATTTACAAATTTGAATTCTTTCAATTCCTTTTCATATTTCTATCCGTGTTGGGGACATAGTTTGACTTCAAACATATTATATATAACTATTAAGCGATGATATAATTAATATGAATGTAACCTTGTACAGAAAAGCAGTTCCATCAGAGCAGCCAACAACAAGATTTGTTTGATCACGTGATAAATCGGCAGAGAGACCCTGATGTGATGTCACTAGGGGACTGCTGGAAACCACTGATGGTTGTTTATCCGTTGACCTAACCTGATATTTTTTAAAGAAAAAAATATCAACATGCAATAATTAATATCTTAGTGATCAACGATTGACTGTTTGGACTGAGTTCAATAAAGGTACACATAAGTAGTGAGAGTGAGGAAGAAAGAACGTAACCAATGTATTAAGCGGGCAACCTATTTGGAATACATTTAAAGTGAATAGTGAAAGACATATTGATGACTAGTGGTTGATGATGGATAATGCATCTCACTCGCCACCCACTGGTCATCCATTTATCATTGCCTCGTCACCCACTGGTCATCCCTTAATCTCCCACTAGTCACCCACTGGTCATCCAGTTACCTCTCGTCATTCACTTCTCATCCATTTATATATCTCTCTCGCCACACACTGGTTACCCATTTATCTCTCATCACCCATTGGTCATCTATTTATCTCTCATCACCCAATGGTCATCCATTTATCTCTCGTCACCCAATGGTCATCCATTTATCTCTCGTCACCCACTGGTCATCCATTTATCTCTCGTCACCCACTGGTCATCCATTTATCTCTGCCTCGCCAAGCACTGGTCATCCATTTATCTCTCATTCGTCACCCAGTGTTCATCCATTTATCTCTCTCGTCATCAACTGAACATCCATTTATTTCTGCCTCGTCACCAACTGGTCATCCTTTATTCTCCCACTCGTCACCCACCGGTCGTCCCTTTATCTCTCACTCGTCACCCACTGGTCATCCATTTATCACTAGTCACCAACTGGTCATCCATTTCTTTTGTCACTCGTCAACCACTAGTCATCCATTTTCTTTCACTATCCACTTATTCCAAATAGGTCGCTCGCTTAATAATTTGGTTACGGTCCCCCCCCCATATCACTCTCACTCCTTGTGTGTTGATCACTGAGATATTTATTATGCATGTTGATGTTTATAGGCTGCTTTTTCTCTCCTGTTTGACGAGTGATAGATAAATGGATTACCAGAGGGTAACAAGGTAGAGATAAATGGATGATCAATGGGTGACGAGTGAGAGATAAATGGAAGACCACCGGATGACGAGTCAGAGAAGAATCGATGACGAGTGAGAGAAGAATATTCAGTGGGTGAAGATAAATAAATGGATGACCAGTGGGTGACGAGAGATAAGTGGATGACAAGAGGGTGACGAGTGAGAGAAGAATGTTGAGTGGGTGACGAGTGAGTGAAGAATGTTCAGTGGGTGAACAGAAATAAATGATGACCAGTGGGTGACGAGTGAGAGAAGAATTGATGACCAGTGGGTGACGAATGAGAGAGGAATGTTCAGTGGGTGACGAGAGGGAGAAAAATAGATGACCAGTGGGTGACGAGAAATAAGTGGATGACCAGTGGGTGACGAGAGATAAGTGGATGAAAAGTGGGTGACGTGTGAGAGAAGAATGTTCAGTTGGTGACGAGTGAGTGAAGAATGTTCAGTGGGTGAACAGAAATAAATGATGACCAGTTGGTGACGAGTAAGAGAAGAATATTCAGTGGGTGAAGAGAAACAAATGATGACCAGTGGGTGACGAGTGAGAGAAGAATTGATGACCAGTGGGTGACGAATGAGAGAGGAATGTTCAGTGGGTGACGAGAGAGAGAAAAATAGATGACCAGTGGGTGACGAGAAATAAGTGGATGACCAGTGGGTGACGAGAGATAAGTGGATGAAAAGTGGGTGACTTGTGAGAGAAGAATTTTCAGTTGGTGACGAGTGAGTGAAGAATGTTCAGTGGGTGAACAGAAATAAATGATGACCAGTGGATGACGAGTAAGAGAAGAATATTCAGTGGGTGAAGAGAAATAAATGATGACCAGTGGGTGACGAGTGAGAGAAGAATTGATGACCAGTGGGTGACGAATGAGAGAGGAATGTTCAGTGGGTGACGAGAGAGAGAAAAATAGATGACCAGTGGGTGACGAGAGATAAATGGATGACCAATGAATGACGAGAGATAAATGGATGACCAATGGGTGACGAGGGATAAATGGATGACCAGTGGTGACGAGAGGTAAATGGATGACCAGTGGGTGACGAGAGATAAATGGATGACCAATGGGTGACGAGGGATAAATGGATGACCAGTGGTGACGAGAGGTAAATAGATGACCAGTGGGTGACGAGAAATAAGTGGATGACCAGTGGGTGACGAGAGATAAGTGGATGAAAAGTGGGTGACGTGTGAGAAAAGAATTGATGACCAGAGGGTGACGAGAGATAAATGGATGACCAATGGGTGACGAGAGATAAATGGATGACCAATGAGTGACGAGAGGTAAATGGATGACCAGTGGGTGACGAGAGATAAATGGATGACCAATGGGTGACAAGAGATAAATGGATGACCAGTGGGTGACGAGATATAAATGGATGACCAATGGGTGACGAGAGGTAAATGGATGACCAGTGGTAACGAGAGATAAATGGATGACCAGTGTGCGACGAGGGTTAAATGGATGACCAGTGGGTGACAAGGGAGATGGCGAGTGAGAGAAGAATGGGTTACCAGTGGGTGACGAGAGATAAATGGATGACCAGTAGGTGACGAGGAATAAACGGATGACCAGTTGGTGACAATGGATAAATGGATGACCAATTGGTGATAAGAGATAATTGGATGATCAGTGGATGACGAGAGATAATTGGATTATCATTTAGAGACGAGGGATAAATGGGTGACCAGTGGGCGATGAGTCAGAGAACAATTGATGACCAGAGGGGGACAAGTGAGAGAAGAATGTTCAGTGGGTGAAGAGAATTAAGTGATGGCAAGTGGGTGACGAGAGATAAATGGATGTTCTGTGGATGACGAAGGAAAGAAGAATGGATGACCAATGGGTATACGAGAGAAAAATTGAAAACCAGTGGGTGATGAGAGATAAATGGATAACCAGTGGGTGACGAGAGGTAAATGGATAACCAGTGGGTGACGAGAGGTAAATGGATGACCAGTGTGCAACGAGGGATAAATGGATGACAAGTGGGTGACAAGAGATAAATGGATAACCAATGGGTGACGAGAGAAAAATTGATAACCAGTGGGTGATGAGAGATAAATGGATGACCAGTTAGTGACGAGAGGTAATTTGATGATCAGTGGGTGACGAGGGATAAATTGATGATCAGTTGGTTACGAGAGAGAAAGAGATAAATTGATAATCAGGGGTGACGAGTGAGAAAAGAATGGATGACCAGTGGGTGACGAGGGGTAAAGTGATGACCAATTGTCGAAGAGTGATCGAAAATTCATGACGAATGGCTGGCGAGTAAGAAATGAATGCTTGAACCAGTAATGAAACAAAATGGATGAAGAGTGAGTGGTGAGTGAAAGATAAATAGTTCACGAATTGATTTTGATTGAGAGATAAATGATTCAACAGTGACCAAAGAGACGGGTTGAATGAATTTTCAGTGAAATAAAAGCGGGGGAGGAAAAAAGTAGACAAATAGCTTTTTTTATATAATCAATAATATTAAAAAGGCAAATGTAAGTACGCTATGTACCCGCAAAAATCTGTGAAGTGAAATAGCAATATGTATTCATAATCTTAAACAATACTTATCCTTGACAACGTGAAAGATAAGACATGTATGCAAAGTGGATTTCACATTATCAAAAAACGACTACCATGTTACTAGGTCTTTAGAAAAGAAATGTTCTTCTATTAAACTAAGCAAGCGGTTGTATGACTATTATTGTTATCATATTTAGTAACTATCTTACCTCAATGCATATCCCTGATCCAGTGGAGACCGTAAGAAGTTCTCGCTTAACAGTAGTCCGAGCAAGTAAAATCTTGTTTTCTGATGGCTCAAAGACTTGACAATCATTCGTCGATTTGCTACGATTTTTACCCGGTTTCGGAAGATTTATAACCTGAAGTATTCAAAGATTGTTAATAACAATTGCGATAGTTTTATATGTCACAGTCACACAAAAAAGGTACGATCAATAGTATGTCATTGAAAATAACGTATTAGCTTTGATCGGTCTAAAATGGGTTTCCTTGTGGTGACTGCGACATTGATCATAGATAAAACGAATTTTAATATAAATAATAAAGAAACAGTACAGAAAATACAACCCCTCATTACATTGTCATCACTCTATCACCACTAACACCTAAGATGCAATAACCACACATGGTCCATTATAGGCACACAAAGTTAGTATTTTTCATTTGTCAAAAATGCTAGACATGCTTTTATACCCAGTGTTGCAGTCAAGGCTCAAACCATCAATGCCAAGGCTAGGGCTCAGGCCAAATTTTTGAAAATGCCCAGGGCCAAGGCATGGACACCGAAGGCCAACGGCAAATCATTTGAAAATAGGCCTTAAATCGCATACAGAAAAAGGCCGAGCATCAAGGCACTACAACACTCGTCATATCGAAGGCAATGTCTTAATTAAATGAAAATTAACACTTCTACACGAAACTCTTTAATAGCACATTCAGCATTTACTCTATTAATGATAGTGACAGATAATATTGAAATCGTATATAATCTACATGCCGTACCTGTAAGCCTTCATCTGTTACCACACCAACCTGTCCTGGTGCTTGGTTGATATCAATGTCATATATATCCACTTTCTCTCCTACCTTCACTACTTTGGTGCAGGAATCAAAGCAATTTTTCTCCTCCGAGAAATTCACCATCTTATATAAAAAATGAATAAATAAAAATCAAGTACACATTTTCTTTGGCTATTTAAATCGAGATGGATAAATCACTAGTTTATACATAACACATGAGATTTGACACATTCGTCGTATAATCTGAACATGTATATAAATTATTAAGCAGATATGACTTACAGCGTAATACTTTGCGTCGCAGGAGACTGTATGAGACTGTATGGGTGATATAGATAAACGGGTTCTAGGACAACTACCCCCTGGATAATCACCCCCGGACAACTACCCCCCGGACAATTACCCCCCCCCCGAGGACAATTACCCCCCGGACAATTACCCCCCGAGGACAATTATCCCCCCGACAATTACCCCCGGACAATTACCCCCGGACAATTACCCCCGGACAATTACCCCCCGGACAACTACCCCCGGACAACTACCCCCCCCCCCAGACAACTACCCCCCAGCCAACTACCCCCGGACAATTACCCCCCAGACAATTACCTTCAGAAAATCCCCCCTTCTCTCCAGCATCAATGTTAGAATTAAGCGGGACCCATTGTAAGTTTTGGTCGGTGGCACAGGTTTCCGAAATATTTTCTCCTTTATCTTAAGTTAATAACTTTTTTTCTTTCTCTTTTATATTGCTCTTTCTCCTGTTCTCTCACTTTCTTCTTTTTTCCTTTTTTGTTTTTGTTTAGCGGCGCCTTCTGCATCATGAAAAATGGGGGGGGGGGGGGCTTGCACTGAAACCTCCCGTTTGGCTATGCATATATACATCAGAAAATTTGTAAACTGGCCCTCATTCTAAGTTTTCATAGAACAATTGAACACGATTAGTCATAATAATCACAAATGCTGAATATCTCTGATTCCAACTGATCTGATTTTTTTAAATATTTATTTTGGGTTTAATTTCAGGTAATAAATCAGGCAAATAGATAAAAAAGACACCTTTATAGGTAGAAATATTGAAAGTCGATAACGCAACTATCAACACTAACACTGTCAAGTAGACCACTAAATCTGTTATTTTAAAACAGTTCAACTAACAAGAAGCTAAGAATTATGAAACAATTGGTGCACATTCCAGATTAAGATGTGGCTTTATAACTTAATACAGTAAGCTAAAAAACTTTATGCAAAGATAATACACACAAGAACACCTTGTAAATTACAAGGTGTTTTTGTGTGTATTATTCTTGGGTGAAAACAATTAAACATTAAAGTAGGAAATTAAGTACCAAATTTACTAAATTGTAAACAATATGACATAATCAAATACAGTGTTTTTTCTATACAAATTGGCAATCATGATAGTATACAATTTTTGTCTAGGGGGTAATTGTCCAGGGGGTAGTCGTCCGGGGGGTAGTTGTCCGGGGGGGGGGGGGTAATTGTCCGGGGGTAGTTGTCCGGGGGGTAATTGTCCGGGGGGTAATTGTCCAGGGGGTAATTGTCCGGGGGGTAGTTGTCCAGGGGTAGTTGTCCGGGGGGTAATTGTCCGGGGGGTAATTGTCCCGGGGGTAGTTGTCCGGGAGAAATTGTCCGGGGGATAGTTGTCCGGGGGGTAGTTGTCCGGGGGTAATTGTCCAGGGGGTAATTGTCCGGGGGGTAATTGTCCGGGGGGTAATTATCCGGGGGTAATTGTCCGAGGGGTAATTGTCCGGGGGGTAATTATCCTCGGGGGTAATTGTCCTCGGGGGGTAGTTGTCCTCGGGGGGTAGTTGTCCTCAGGGGGTAATTGTCCGGGGGGGTAATTGTCCGGGGGGTAATTGTCCTCGGGGGTAATTGTCCGGGGGGTAGTTGTCCGGGGGGTGATTGTCCAGGGGGTAGTTGTCCTGATACCAGCTAAACGTACATGTGCTAATTACCACTATATACATACTCATTAATGGTAATAAAGATAAACAACCAGTATCCATCCCCAAAGTTACTTAAATGCATTAAAATATTACCTACTAGTCATTCGACACGGATATGCATTGACTCATGCACTAAAACAACACCCAGGAAGTGCAGTCCTAAATGAACGGGACATTTACTTTGACCTTTTCTAAATTCATATGAAAAAATGTAGATCCTTGCGATAAAATACACTTACCACTATCTGTTTGGATTCAGGACTTTCGCTACCAACGATGCAATTTAATTCTCCTTTGTGGTCAAAGGAAGCATCCCAGATTGCGTAATTCATAATAACAGGTGGATCATGTTTTAATATCTTCCACACCTGTAGGAATGAAAATTAGTAGTCTGTTCGTAAAAAGAATATTCATCAGATTGGTAATTATTGATAAATGTATATAAATAAATTAAAAACATAAATAAAACTTACCATTATTTGATTAACTTGTGGCGGCTGGCTTACATTTGCGGACTGAAAGATATTTTGACAAAGATGTCAACACTATGGATCATATGGTGTCATAGTTTAGTAATCTATTTAATTTCCAATCATACGGTGTGACATGATAAATCTATGATAAATCTGATAAAAAATACTCCATAACACCTGTGTTACTTGGAATTGGCCCCGCAGCTATTAGAAGAAAAAAATTGCTGTTTTATTTCAGACCTATCTCTGTACAGTTCCATTTAAGTCCTTATTTCGGTTTTGGTATCGTTACGTTCCTTTTCCTTCCTTAAGGATGGAAAAGTAATGTAATGACAATTTTTTTCTTTCTTGTGCGTACTCTTTTCCAATAGAAGTAGAAGATATCCCTATCTAAAACTACGTGAGAGAGAACACGCTATATTAATTATTTCCGTTTAAAAGGGATAATAAAAAAGGATAATAAATAACGCCATATAACGGTGTTATGTTGGAAATCAAAACTGATCTTGAACAGATATAATTGATTTCGCTAATATTACAATAATAAAACACAACAACATGACGTTAGTTGAGAAAGGAGCGAGTATTACCGGTGTTAGTCCACATTCTAGTGTTAAAACATAACGGGAGTTGAGAAAGGAGCGAGTATTACCGGTGTTAGTCCACATTCTAGTGTTAAAACATAACGTGAGTTGAGAAAGGAGCGAGTATTACCGGTGTTAGTCCACATTCTAGTACTAAAACATAACGTGAGTTGAGAAAGGAGCGAGTATTACCGGTGTTAGTCCACATTCTAGTACTAAAACATAACGTGAGTTGAGAAAGGAGCGAGTATTACCGGTGTTAGTCCACATTCTAGTGTTAAAACATAACGTGAGTTGAGAAAGGAGCGAGTATTACCGGTGTTAGTCCACATTCTAGTACTAAAACATAACGTGAGTTGAGAAAGGAGCGAGTATTACCGGTGTTAGTCCACATTCTAGTGTTAAAACATAACGGGAGTTGAGAAAGGAGCGAGTATTACCGGTGTTAGTCCACATTCTAGTGTTAAAACATAACGTGAGTTGAGAAAGGAGCTAGTATTACCGGTGTTAGTCCACATTCTAGTACTAAAACATAACGTGAGTTGAGAAAGGAGCGAGTATTACCGGTGTTAGTCCACATTCTAGTACTAAAACATAACGTGAGTTGAGAAAGGAGCGAGCATTACCGGTGTTAGTCCACATTCTAGTGTTAAAACATAACGGGAGTTGAGAAAGGAGCGAGTATTACCGGTGTTAGTCCACATTCTAGTACTAAAACATAACGTGAGTTGAGAAAGGAGCGAGTATTACCGGTGTTAGTCCACATTCTAGTGTTAAAACATAACGTGAGTTGAGAAAGGAGCGAGTATTACCGGTGTTAGTCCACATTCTAGTGTTAAAACATAACGTTAGTTGAGAAAGGAGCGAGTATTACCGGTGTTAGTCCACATTCTAGTGTTAAAACATAACGTGAGTTGAGAAAGGAGCGAGTATTACCGGTGTTAGTCCACATTCTAGTACTAAAACATAACGTGAGTTGAGAAAGGAGCGAGTATTACCGGTGTTAGTCCACATTCTAGTACTAAAACATAACGTGAGTTGAGAAAAGGAGCGAGTATTACCGGTGTTAGTCCACATTCTAGTGTGGTTGTTACGAATATCGATTCTTTACTTCCTTTCTCTCCTTTTATTGTTGAAATGGAAGCATGATTGATACCACGATGAACTCCTCCTGTCCTAAACCGGCAGAATAACGACAGATTCCGTGATATTGGGAACGTCATTCCCAATCGAAGAATCTGGGAAAAGGGAGTTTGAAAGGGAAAGGGAATTTTAATACAAGTTTCTGAAGGCAAATTTCACACAAATTATCAATCTTTGTGTATGTCCACCCAGCCCCCCCCCCCCCCCCGTTTTCTCTTTTCTTACTTTACTTCATCAGTCGTGTTCATTTTAGAAAATTAATAATTTTTAGTATTGAAAAAAAAAAATCACTTTTGTAAGGTCATACATATCATGCACATAGAGAGGGGTGGGGGGCGGACGGAAATAAAATATGGACACAGAGACCCAGAAACTCAGTTACGTGTTTTACCCTACGAGGTATTATATCATGACTTTGTACGTATGAACAATCAAACCTTGAATTGAGCAATATATTTTAAAATCATCATAAAATGAATGTATAGAGTTAAACTATTTATTGAATTTGTGGGCTACTTTGCCTCCTTTTGGGAGCTTACTTGACTTGAAAATGTCCACAAAAGGGGATAAATGTCTACCTATAATACAAGCTTTAACTTTGATAAAGGTAACTTTAAACATTTCTACCAATCCTTATTCTTTACCGTGATTGTTCCTCCTCGGCCGGTAACTGCTATGAAATGACCTTCTGATCCTGAACAACAACTCAGTCTATCAAAGAACTCATGCTCGGTCTGACCAGACCATACACATAGTCGACGTCCATTGCTGTTAGATAACTGAACGTCAAAACCTGTTGTTGTCACGATTAAACCATTACTTAAATAATCCGCATCGAGAATATCGTCTGAATGTGTTATCTCGCATTTTCTTTCTCCCGTTGATGCAGAAAATACCTGCAGATTGTGATAATAACGCATGATTTTAGATCAATCAAAACAGAGAGATAAAATCTATTTATATTTTACAATGAACCTGAAATGGTATAAAATAGATATGTATCTCAATTTCACGAAAAGAATTGAAAAAAAAAACATAATCGTAATGGAAATAAGTTACAGCTAAACGTTTGACAGAAAAGGAATAAAAAAACTTCATCAACTTGACGTTTACAAACGACCCTACTATCAAAGTAAAAAATGCCAAATTGTATAAAAATGACTTTATTATATAATGGCAGCACCCTTCAGTTCCGATGCTTTAGCTTATCATAAATCGAGTACATATTTTCCATGTTACAGTTGTGATTTTCAAGAAGTGTTCCATTAAGAATTTTTTTTAATCACATTCGTTTTCATAAGACCCGGGTCACGTAACACAAAGGTTAGTGATTTATCTTACACTTGATTTTCACTATTGATTGTATACTGCAGTCAACATAATCAATGCTTTTGCTTTTCAGTGGACCCCTCCATTCTTCTCATGATATATGATTATATTGATTTAATTATATTTAATTATATTGATTATATTGATTTAAATTTGACATGCATGTTAATTTATATTTGAATCACTTATTGAATATGTATATTATTTATTCAATGTTGAATTTTGTTCATGCTTTTATTTGAATTGAATTGATTTATCATGTAATTATTTGTATTATGTTGAAGAATGAAAATAAATTGAATTGAATTGAATTGAAATGGTCAAAAAATGTTCTATGATCATTGCTAAGGTTTGTGTTACGGGCCCCAGATCATGATCCAACGGCAAACATAAAGTAAAAAAAAAACAGTTCGTTTATTTTTTACTACATGGAACCGTTTTGATCATGATACGGTCTCATGAAAACGAATGGGTTAAAAAATCTTGTTCTTAGCTTTGTTATATTTTTTGGGCTAAAAATAGAAAATTAGTAAATAATTATAAATGCACCATCGCAGTGTCGTCCCTCTTTGCACACGTTAAAATTGTTCCATCACTGTGACAAGCACTGCAAGAAATGATAGCCAGAGTGTGTGCTTTCACAGAGTGCTTCAATGAAAAACATCCATCATATATCTGTAAAGACAAACAAGAGAATATCGCAGTAACTTAATTATTTGTTTCACTTGAAGCTTCAATATTATTTATGCCATTAAGCAAGCAACGTCTTTTTCAAAAATTAAATTACATGTACGTTTCTGTTTCAATTTCTATTCGAATCGGAATTTGTATGTATTTATGTATTATGGTGACCCCTTTTAATAAACATTGCTTCTCCTGGGTCTCCGAGCCATCTATGCATTTTTTCTGTTACTTTGTGAATCGTTTATTTATCCCTTTGATGGTTGAATTAATGAATGAGTGAATGGATGAATGAATGGATGAATGAATGAATGAATAAATAAATGAATCAAATGGGTGATACACCAAGTAAAGTGATGATATACCTCGATACAACCTGAATCATCTGCTGATACTAGCATCAATTCCTTGCGGACGGAAACGAAAACACAGCAGGTAATCCTGGAATTATCCTGGTATAATTGCTTGACAAGACGTTGTGATTGGCTACAATCCTTTGTAATATTCCAGACCTTGATACATCGATCAGCTGAGCATGATGTCGCAAGGAGAGTACCATCAGGACTAACCGATAGGTCCCCGATACTGTCAGTATGAGCTGAGATTAGTAATCGAACAGCACCAGAATATCTGTCGGCGATCTTTCGTGAGGTCGTTGTAAAGAAAAAGGTTGTAACATTTTTTTAATCTCTAGGAATTAAACATCAATTTATCCCATTGTTTCATGCATTCGGTAACAAGAAAATTTTATTTATGAATACATTTTTGCAGGGGGGGGGGGCGTGCAAGAAACACAATACTCTAAAAAACGAAGAGGTAATTTAGCTCTTAAAAGAGCGTGTATAGTGACTGCACTTCGGAGTGCTGATTTTTCTAGTTCAAATTTGAACTAGAAAAATCAGCACTCCGAAGTGTTTCTTCGTTTTTTTAGAGTGTACTAAACTGGCAGTGATCAATGTAGAAACACGTGTTTGTCTGTTATATATATATATAAGGTTATGTCGATACCTCCTTTTATATTCATACCAGTTTCTATTTCACATGAGCATTTCCCCTTGGTTTAAAATTGTTTATTTATTTGCTGTTTTTTTTTTTTACCTGCAGTCTTCCTTCATATCCAACCGATACGATTTCTTTTCCGTCTGATAGGAGTTTGGCCCGTTTTGCAGATTTACCAGTGGTCCCATGTCTAACACAATTCATCAAGGGTTGGTCATTTGTCCTAACAAAGTGTTTAAAAGGAGCAATACGTACCCGGTCAAAGAAGCACAGATAAATGCCTATTTATGGTTTATGAAATGTCAGTATTAAAAATGTTCTGACATTTCGAATTAAAGTGTTTATTTTACAAATGTATTCTTGACAGTAAACTGCCATTGATTTATTTGTCAGTACTCAATCGTTCATTTATAGGACATTTTTGTTATCTAAAAATTATAATGATGATGATAACAATGATAATAATGATGTTGATGTTGATGATAATGATGATGATGATGACAACGACGACGAGGATGAGGATAATAATGATAGTGGTAGTGATGGGGATGATGATGATGATGCTGATGATGCTAATGATGATGAGGAGGATAATGATGATAGTGGTAGTGATGGGAATGATGATGATGATGATGATGATGATGATGATGATGATGATGATGATGATGATGATGGTAGTGATGGGGATGATGGTGATGATGATGATAGTGGTAGTGATGGGGATGATGATGATGGTGGTGGTGGTAGTGATGGGGATGATGATGATGATGATTATAGTGGTAGTGATGGGGATGATGATGATGATGATGGTGGTGGTAGTGGTAGTGATGGGGATGATGATGATGATGATGATGATGACGATGATGATGATGGTGGTGGTGGTGGTAGTGATGGGGATGATGGTGATGATGATGATAGTGGCAGTGATGGGGATGATGATGATGATGATGGTGGTGGTGGTAGTGATGGGGATGATGATGATGATGATGATGATGATGATGATGGTGGTGGTGGTAGTGATGGGGATGATGGTGATGATGATGATAGTGGTAGTGATGGGGATGATGATGATGATGATGGTGGTGGTGGTAGTGATGGGGATGATGAAGATGATGATTATAGTGGTAGTGATGGGGATGATGATGATGATGGTGGTGGTGGTGGTAGTGATGGGGATGATGATGATGATGATGATGATGACGATGATGATGATGGTGGTGGTGGTGATGGGGATGATGGTGATGATGTTGATAGTGGTAGTGATGGGGATGATGGTGATGATGATGAGAGTGATAATATTGATTTCCTTAATATTTAATAATAATAATGATAATATTGAATACTATATACTGACAGACACTACTATTTCTACGATCAGTAATATTCTTGTTAGGTGAGGCAGCGACGGATCTAACATTTCATGATACATGGGCCAAAAAAAACATGCAGAAAAAAAGTAGAACATGGATGCAGAATTGTTCGACATTTTCCTTTAAAAAATAAATGCCTAGCTCAAGGGCATGAGGGCCGTGGCCGAGGATCGAAGCCCAGACTTTCATGTGTCTTGTCAGCAGCGGCGTAACAGGGGTCGGTGGCCAGGGGGGGGGGGGGGGCAAGAGCCAAAAATTTCCCGGTCATATCATGGTATGAACAGGTGTAATGGTGTAATGAGGCGACTATTTTGAGAAGGCCAGATATTGCGTATCAGGCAGAATTTATCTTTAAAAAAAAAGTTGCGAGCGAGCAAAAATGTTGACCTTTTTAATACAAAAATCCAATTTTGTGATAGATTTTGACATGATATCCAGAGAATAATATATTTCACTCTTCTTTCTTTAGATTCCTTTTTTTGTGGTCTGAACGCCACTGTGAACAGGATTCTGTGCGGCAGTAGCGTGAAGAGTAAAAAAAAAACCCGAAGGGCGCATTATAGCACATGTGCTAAAAAGCTGCTTTATATAAGTCCCGAGCGAGGGAAGCGAGCGAGAAAAAATCACCTTTTCCTGAGAATCTAACTTTGAGCTATTTTTTATTCAGTAAATAAAATCATATCCTTCACTTTTCCTTTGCTTTTCTTTCCTCCTTTTTTTTGTTGTTCATGTTTGTAGAACTTTTTGAAGCCATGGCCCAACCCTTCCATACGCTGTGCTGTGCGGTTGGGGTCCGGGGCGGAGCCCCCGGAACTTCTTGATATCAAAGCCATTTAAACCTCGCAGATTGCCGCTATTTTAATCAAATCGCGGGCATATACAGAATATAGCTTGATTTTACACAACACATTTATTCAACCCAGTTGCGTAATGAACCAAATATTTTGAGGGAGCAAAACAGGTGACCCGACAATTGCTCCGCCGACATCTGCTCCGCCGACAATTGCTACGCAAAATAAGACAATTGCTCCGCCGACAATTGCTCCGGACAATTGCTCCGCCGACAGTTGCTCCGTCGACACTTGCTCCGCCGATATGTGCTCCGTCGACACTTGCTCAGCCGATATTTGCTCCGCCGATATTTGCTCCGCCGACATGTGCTCCGCCGACATCTGCTCCGCCGAAAATTGCTCCGCCGACAATTGCTCCGCCGATAATTGCTCCGCCGACATCTGCTCCGATTATACGACAATTGCTCCGCGACAATTGCTCCGCCGATATTTGCTCCGCCGAAAATTGCTCCGATTATACGACAATTGCTCCGCGACAATTGCTCCGCCGATATTTGCTCCGCCGACATCTGCTCCGATTATACGACAATTGCATGAACATCTTATTTCTCCAAGTTGGTCTATGTTAAATGATAAGAAATTCATCCTGATACAAATTGTTTTGTCGTTGTTTTGTTCTTGTTATTCGTTAATGTTTTATTTATTTCATTCTCCCCCTATCATCACAGCTTTCTGCTTAAAAAAAAAAAACAAATTGTCCTCCCTGCCGCTGCCACTTGACAAATTGTAACGGAGAAGGGGAATGACACACTCCCCATTGAAATTGTGAATCTGGATTTTTGTTCATATATTATTATCATTGGTTTCACTCCGGTCTTGAGCGGGGAGAGAATTCGGGGGGGGGGGGTGCTGGACACAATATCTCTTCTGCTTTCCAGCAACTTATACACCATACATTCGCGCGGGCTCTCTCTCTCTCTCTTTCTCGTTTTGTTCTTTCACGTTGTTTATTTTTTTTTTGGTGACCGCTTGATTTATTGTATATTTATCAGTATTATAATTATTAATATTTTTATCAATAATTTTTATTTACGTCTTCGGCCTTATCTACCCTTGCACTTTTTTCCTTCAATTTGTTTCAAACGAAAGTATGATCATCACAGGCGTACAGATGGGGGAGGGGCGTGCTAGGGGTCATGGATCCCCCCATTCTCCCTACCAATGAAAAACAAAAGAATAAAGGAAAGGAAAATAAATGTCATCCTTGTCTCGCCCCCTCCATTTTTTGTTGTTGGCTCATTACGCTACTGGTGAGTTACTATAAAACTAGACTTCGGTTGTATTTTTGTTCTGTTCTGTGCAATAGCGACAATATAAATATATTGTAATAAATGAATATATGTATGTATCTCTCTCATTACGTCTAAACAAATAATGTTATTTTTAAAAGACAATAATATATATACCAGCTATAATATAGTTACAAATTCATGAAACCCAATACGCATCTCACTGAATTTATAATGCGAGCACAAAGCACGAGCTGTTATTGACATGTATACGCCTTTTTTTTAATTGTAAACATGAAGCATATCTCGGGGGGGGGGGATATCTCGTAAAAGAAATGAGAGCACGATGCGTTAATTGAATATTTTTGATATATTTACCAGAGTTACAATTCTATATATTTCTTTTTCTTTGTGTTATTTCTTTCGACAAACTGTAATTGAAGTATTGAAGAGTATATAGGCTGTTATGCCTGCTGATCATGATAGAATGTGGATTATTTTGCTGATTCATTAGATCTTAACATGTGTTCTTTAAATTTGGTAATTTGGGTACATGTTAGAAACACAGGCATTGTGCATTCAGATGCACATTGTGGAAATGAGATTCAGTATTCCTTGCAGCTAAGAAAGGTTTTGAAAATGACACTACTCTCAATTACATGTATACTGTGTCCATAGTTGCGAGTGTGTGAAAATGAAGGTGTTTGCAGTCATTAAACTGTAGTTTTGGTTGGAAAACGTTAATAAAACTGTCGAGAACGTACAGTCTTCATGATTTCATTTATATCATGTTCTGATCAGTAAATCAAATAAAAAAATGATAATGACAAGAACTTGTTAAGTTTATCCTTCTATTTCAATCCCATGAATAACCAGAAATCGCGATATTCAGAAATAATAAGTCATACACCTCCTTTTTTCCTCAAGCTCTCACTCACTCCCCCTCTTTCTCTCTCTCTCTCTCTTTCCCTCCATAACCCTTTTCACAATCATGTTTGTTTGATTTCCGCATAAGCAAAACGACGACGACAATAATAATGATGGTGATGATGATGAAGATGCTGATAATGATGCTGATGATGATAATGGTGGTACAATGATAATGATAATAAGTACATGAACACACGTTTTCTTCTCATAATAGTTCATTCTTGGAAAATACATAGGCGGCCATATACACATGAAGGTATATCATTTATAGAAGAAAATCTTGTTTGATTGATTTTTTTTATTTTTTGAAACTACGTGTAAAATTATATCCCCCATCAACAACAAATTGTTACTTACATTATAACATCATAATGAATATAATTCGACTATTGGCGGACCATATTTAGATTTAGATTAAGATTTATTCATTTTCCGTTCACAAAGCACAACAAAATCAAAGTAACAATACATAGTCAAATTTAAAGTACAATATCAATCGGAATAATGCATAAGAATTAGAACGTATAAACAATGAGAACTAATGCGAACTAAAGTAACCTTGACTAATAACTATATAAAACAGAACATATGGATTTTATTTTTGGATTATTTTTAAAAAATTAATTATCCTTTTTCTATCAGTGAAGAAAACAATCATGATCAACATAAAACAAAAAAGCAACTCACTATTATATACAGTATTATCATAATCTAAAAACCTACGGTGTGTATGACATGATGTGGATGTGGAGACCAGACTGAGAGCACTGTGTGTACGAGAGGATATGGAAACCAGAGTGGAGGGGTGTGCCGAGAAGGTGACACGACATGTAGCCTTTTACAAGTTGGTATTTTCTTGAATATTAATTTTTACTTACTGAATGTCTTGGTCATGTTTGTGTGGCACAAAATTTGCCGACAGTAAACATTTTGCGTGACTACAGTACAGGTTTTCGACAAAATAAGGTGGGGTATACCGTTGAATTTCACCTGGAGCAAATGTCTCCACTTCGGAGCATATTTCGCCAGTCTGAGCGATTTTGACGCTAAGAATGGGGTATGTCTAATTTGTTTCTACTGTTATAACATGGAGCTATATGGTTATAATAATTACATGAAAACGCGTTTTTTTTTTCATTCTAATCGCCAGGCACGTAATGAAACTTACACAAATGCTCCCCCCCCCCCCACCATGAATAAGCATTAAGAATATCTATCCCACCTTTGTGCTTACCCCTTTTTTTCTATTTCTTTGTATATGCATGTATTAGGGGCCGCGGAGCCGGGGGGCTTTAGCCCCCCAATTTTCCAAAGCCGTGTACAAAAAACGTAAGAATGACCATATGATTGTGATTTTTAGCATTGACAGCCCCCCACTTTTGACTCATGCGCCCTCACTTTGAAAACCGTTCCGCGGCCCTTGTGTATGACATGTAATATATCATGCAAGCATAGTTTAAGTTTACTTTGTAAATTCATGGAATCCATTTACTTTGTAAATTCATGGAATCCATGGTAAATTGACGCCTTCAGCCTGTGCTACAATTGTTATGCGTATGAAAGTACGAATAAAAAAATAAATAAATAATTGTCGCATTATCGGAGCAATTTACGGCGGAGCAGATGTCGGCGGAGCAATTATCGGCGGAGCAATAGTCGTATAATCGGAGCAGATGTCGGCGGAGCAATTATCGGCCGAGCAATTGTCGGCGGAGCAATTTTCGGCGGAGCAGATGTCGGCGGAGCAGATGTCGGCGGAGCAAATATCGGCGGAGCAAATTTCGGCGGAGCAAGTGTCGACGGAGCACATATCGGCGGAGCAAGTGTCGACGGAGCAACTGTCGGCGGAGCAACTGTCCGGAGCAATTGTCGGCGGAGCAGCTGTCGTATTTTGCGTAGCAATTGTCGGCGGAGCAAATGTCGGCGGAGCAATTGTCATGGAACCGCAAAACATTGCAATGTGGGAAAAATTTGTAAAAAGTCGCCAGCGTGCAAAGCGAGCTGGAAAAAAAAAGCCTATTGAAATTAAATTCTAATTATGTGATATATTTTTCCATTATATTCAGCAAATAACACCTTTTATTGTTTCCATTCATTTCATTTTACGTTGTCTCATATAATTTATTTTATTTCCTCTTGGGTGTGGAACCAAGACCCCTGTTACACCCACAAATGTAATAATCGCCCACAAATGTAATAACGCCCACAAATGTAATAACACTTTACCCACAAATGTAATAACGCCCACAAATGTAATAACACTTTACCCACAAATGTAATAATTTTGATCGCCCACAAATGTAATAATGACTTTACCCACAAATGTAATAAATTTGAAGGGATTTTTGGCGAATCCGTTCTAAACTGAAATCCTATAGTAATACGCTCATATAGCACAAAAGTGCAAAGTCTTTATTTCAAGACCCGGTTAATAAAGAAAGTATAATATAATCCAATGTCTTTTCTTCCAGACCCGGTTGTTTCAATAATTATAATATAAGTTCAAAATCTTTTTTCCAGACCAAGTTGTTTAAAAAATTATAATATAAGTCCAAAGTCTTTTTTTTCCAGACCCGGTTGTTTAAAAAATTATAATATAAGTTCAAAGTCTTTTTTCCAGACCTGGTTGTTTAAAAAATTATAATATAAGTTCAGACTTTTTTTCCAGACCCGGTTGTTTCAAAAATTATAATATAAGACCAAACTAAAACAACAAAACAAAGACCTATGGTGTAGTCTTTGCTCCAGACTCAGTTATTTCAAAATAGGAGATAATAAGAAACAATTTAAAAAAAAACTATATCAACAAAGACCCCACAATATCATTGATGTAGAATAACGTTGTTATTGTTATCTTGGGTTTTAAGGTGCGTATCATTCAGATATGAACATTTACGCCTATGATTAATTTGTCGTTTTTGTGGTATGCTTTATCACAGGGTTTTAATAGTTAAGAAGATGCTGGGGTTAAGTCTTAAGATTAAAGTTTCGCTTAATTTGTATTTTTTCTGAAAACTGGGTGTGGGGTACAGACAACACTCTAAACCCAAGCATTTAAACTGGGCTTAATTTTGAAATTTGGTCTTAGTTTTTTTTTCTCAATATTTCTTTATTTTTTAAATAACCGGGTCTAGACGTAAGACTATGCATAATACTCGTGTTATTCCACAGGAATAAGAATATGACAAAGTCTTGTGTTTTTAAGACTGTTTGAATTATTATTTAAATGACTGGGTCTGGAATAAAGACAACACTCTAAACATGTGCTTTTCTACATGGTCTTAATTTGGAGGATTGTTGGTTCTTAGATTCGTTGTTGGGGTTGGGTTTTATTGTTTTTTTATTCTTGAAATAACTGTGTCTGGAGGAAAGTCTACAATCGATCTTCATGTTATTCCACAGTAATTAGATTTTTGGGTATTAATTTTAGAATATTTGTAAAAACTATTTTTTTTTCAAATAATAACCAAGTCTGGAGAAAGGATGTTTGCTTTACCCATGCATTATTACAATGTTTTGAATGTTTTGTAAGGGTCTTAGTATTATTAAAAAAAAACTGGGTGCGGGGTAAATACATATTTTTACACCCAGTTACACCCAGTAAGGGTGTAACTTTTGAAGATTGGTCTTAGATTTGAACTGTTGAAGTTTTTTTTATTCATTTTTTTTTTAATAACCGGGTCTGGTGAAAAGAGTACGTTTTAAAACTCGTGTTATTCCAGAAGAATAAGAATATGATATAGTCTTACGTTAGAAGATTTTTTTTTTGGTAATTTTGTTAATGATTAGGTCTGGAATAAAGACAATGCTCTAAACCTCTAAACAGGTTCTTAGGTTGAAGGATTGTTTGGTCTTAGATTTGGAATTTTCTTATTATTACTGTTAGCGTTATTTTGAAAAAAAAACTGGGTCTGGCTGAAAGACTATGCTATATGTCCATGTTATCCAGCATTAATAGGATTATGGGGTCTTTATACTGTTTTTGTTGTTGTTATTTTGTTATTTATAATTTTCGAATAACAGGGTTTGGAGAAAAGACTAAGCTCGATTTTTATTTTTATTCCACTGGAATATCATTATGGTATCTTAGTTTGGACTTATATTACAATTTTTGAAATAACTGGGTCTGGAAAAAAGACTTTGGACTTATGTTGTAATGTTTGAAAAAACCGGGTCTGGAAAAAGACTTTGGACTTATATTATAATTTTTGAAACAACCGGGTCTTGAAAAAAGACTTAATTTAGACTTATGTCATAAATATTTAATTAACCAGGTCTGGAAAAAGAATTTGCACTTTTGTGCTATATGAACGCATTACTATAAGGATGTAGTTTTTAGTTTTAAGTAACCGGGTGTGGAGAAAGACTACGTTTGATTCTCAATTTACTCTTAGCGCATATATTCACAAAACGCACCGTGTAAGTTCAAACAACAACAAAGACATTAATTCCATCAGTTTTAATTAACTGGGTCTGGAGAAAAGACTAAGCTCGATTCTCATTTTCATTCCACTGGAATATCATTATCGTATCCTAGTTTGGATTTATTTTATGTTTTTTTAAATAACCGTGTCTGGAAAAAAAAGACTTTGGACTTATATTATAATTTTTGAAACAACCAGGACTGGAAAAAAGACTTTAAATCATATTATAATTTTTGAATTAATCGGGTCTGGAAAAAAGACTTTACACTTTTGTGCTATATGAACGCATTACTATAGGATTTCAGTTTAGAACGGATTCGCCAAAAATCCCTTCAAATTTATTACATTTGTGGGTAAAGTCATTATTACATTTGTGGGCGATCAAAAATTATTACATTTGTGGGTAAAGTGTTATTACATTTGTGGGCGTTATTACATTTGTGGGTAAAGTGTTATTACATTTGTGGGCGTTATTACATTTGTGGGTGCAACACCCCCCCCCCCCCCGCCTGTCTGCCAGTGATTGAACTGGCGTTATAGAGCCATTTGAAGGTTATAAATGAAGAGCCCCTACTGCGTGGGGTCTGGGGCAAAGCCCCGGTAGCTTATTTGCATAAAATTTAGCCCCGCATTTAGCAAGCTTAAAGCACAATGTGGTATGCAGTCCATTAGCTTTTGACTAATTACATTCTACCTTCGTTTCCCGCCATTGTTTGCAATTTTGTCATCTTTTGATCTATTTCCCACTGTGCTATTGCATTACATAGGCCTATTTCGGAATGATTTGCTCTTTCTCAGATGTTCTTCTTTCGTACATTTTCCCGCTTTCCTTCCTTTTCCATTAAAAAAAAGTTTTTTCTTCGTTTTCTTTTCACTTTTCCCTTTCCTTTTCCTCCTTTCCTTTTCCCATTTCCTTCCCCTTGCCCTTTCTTTCTCCCTCTTTTTTTTTTCTTTTTCCCGTTTTTCTTTTATTTTCCCGGTGAAATCCGCCAGGGGGGGCAACTTGCCCCCCCCCTGCCCCCCCCCCCCCCGCCTGTTACGCCACTGCTTGTCAGGCGCCTTATATAGACCACTCGGCCACGGCATCTCCTTCTATAGAGAGCGGCAGCTCCGGGTAATCAGACCCATCCCCCACTCCCATCTCGATCCGCCACTTTGATAAAAACCTGTGCATAGTTCAAATGGTGGTAGTGCCTTGAAGTAACTAAAATCTGAAGTACTATTCTACATCATCTAGGGAATGAACTATTACATTTTGTCAGGGTTCTTACCGTTCTTTGATGAAAAACTCATTTCTTGTTTGCTGAGCTACTCTAAGCGCTCGCCTGTAAACAGTAGATGAAGGAGGGAGTTGTAAGGCGGTCTGGACAATGTCTCTTCTACATGATTTGAATCGACAGAGTGTAAGCAGACATCTAAACTCATTGCAGACAGTCGGAGGCTGATGTAAAATAAAGAAATAATCAAACTTCGTTATACTGCATATTATCACATGGCCTCTAATAATTGTGCTCGGTTCAAGCACACCCCAAAATCTTCAATATATTTCCCCTTCTCGGTTTACACGAAAAAAAAATCCTTGACGGTATAACCAAGACAAAAGGTTAATTGATAGATTGTGAAATTGCTTATCATCAAAGTGTAAATCGGCCATCATTTGTTTGGGATTTTTTGCATTTTAATTTAATTTATTTTAATCAACAATATTGCAAATACCATCAGTAAGAGCAGTTAAGTAGTTATGATATTATAACAACATAAATAACTTATCCACAAACCTAAAAAAAAGCCAAACTTCTTATCCATAAGTTTCGTTAAAAAAAAATTGATCTCTATAAATCTTGTTCTTGAGAAAAGAAAGTGAACTTTCCTCAATAAATGATTTTACACAAAGCGAAAAAGGGTGCTATCGCCACACTTGGGGACCATTTTGGGTTTAAAAAACTCGAGTAGCCCCCCCCCCCCCCCACCCCACGAAAAAAAAAAGAAAATGGGTCAGGGGAGTCTGAGGGGGGTTAAGGCCCCTTACCCTGGATCAGCACCTACCCTACGTTGACCCCTACCTTGTCCTTTGCAGCTCCTCTGGCTACTAGATGATCATGAAGAAGATCATGAATCCAATAGACTCGACATTCATCATATGTAGACCATTCTGTCGACACCAAAGACCTCTGAGTAATACCTCTCATCCTATCTTCAACTTCTTCTTTGGAACACTCAACAAGCATCGCTAAGACCTGCATGAAAAAAAAAAATGTTTGATAATCACCAAGAATCGGTTCACTATAACGGAAACAAACAATTTATGATAAAATGCAACTTATATTCCTAAATGTTTCCATTTCTTAATTTCCCGTTGAATGGACAATACCAACACGTAATACAAGCTACATACAACATACTTTTAAATGTTGTCTAAGTGTTCTGGGAAATCGTTAAAGAGTGCTATAAGTGACATTCAGGGTTTCTTAAAATATCACTGTAAAAATCGTGATGAAATATTCAGAAAGAAGAAAGATATTAACATTAATACTTTACTTTATAATTTTCAATAAAAAATAATTATTAACTTCAAACATCATTAAACACAATGAAATAATAACTCACCTGACTTGAAAGTCTAATACCTTCATCAAATACGGCAAACCAAGAGTAAACTTCGATTTGAGCTTTAGTCAGTTGTTCCACACTCATTTCAATAGCATCATAGACACTACTGTATTCATAGCTGGATTCTGAGGAAAGATCCTTGAGTTTCTTGGCTTCCATCTTAGCCACATAGAACTGCCATCGATCAGGAAAGTCACGGAGGAGTGCACCTACGATGGAGATGACGAGAGGTGATCCGCAGCTGAAACCGTGGATGAGCTCAGCTTCGGGAGGAAGATCGTCTAGTGGGATACAAGTCCATTCAGATAAAGCCTTGGTAGACTGGGCTTTAGACAGACCATGAGACAGATTCAGCTCTTCTTTATCTCCTGTGGGATAAGAACGTAGCTGAGATATTACATTGTCCTAGGAAGTATGGAGAAACTGTATTTCTAACGAAAACGGAACGTGCTAGTGTCTCACTTTACTTGAAGTGTGTTGTACAAATATGATATTCTTTGGTTTAGTAATATGTATATTCGTTTCATTTTGTTAACGTTGGGTTCATCATTTTATAAGTTTATATGATTCCTTTTATTTTTGAACCCCTCATTCTCATGAATTGATTTGTACCTTGTCACAAAACATTTTTTCTACATTCTATTTATATATGTTCTTTTCCTTTTTTATCGAGAATGTAAAAATGGACTTAATTGAATATATCGTTCAAACTCGTTTAAAAGTTTATTCCATCACACGAAATGTGTTAATTTGAGTAACACTTTTGAGAACCTGGTCACTTCTTGGCCCGTTTAGATTTAGATATTTATTCCTTAGAGCGTATCAATCTTGTGGATGTTCTGAATAATAAAATGATATCTTGATATAATGTTCGCATTGATGTTCGCAAACAATCAGGTACAATTTATTGTAACAACTATTAACAAATACCACGCATTTAGTCTTTTTACGGATACCTGGAATCTATCAACTAGTTTATCATTAAAAAAAAATCTTTTAAAAATAGGATCTGGGAGCAGGCGATCAAGAACGCTGAGAACCTTAATAAGCAAAGGTCTCTTGTGTGGGAGAGACCTACTTATATTAACATTGGTTTTAAAGTAAAAAGCCCACAATGACTTGCCTGAAACTCGACTCATCACACCGCTATCTCGTGTAGTAATAAGAACAGTGCTACGGACGTCAAATGCTGCCACCACATTTGGAATCCAGATGTCATCCAAGACCAAAAGAGACCTGTTACAAAACATGTAGTTTTAAATAGGGTTGGAAACTGTATCATTCATTCATGAAAATCGACAAAAATGCAAACATAAACTAGTTGCTACTAAAAAATAAAATCATATACAAGATTCGTGTACGAAAGAAGGCGTAAGTCCCTGAAAAATAGTTTTGATGAGATTTTTCCTGTAACACGAAATACCACAAAGAAGGAAGAAGAACTGAAGGGCTCATCATTATTATTATCAAATAAAAATAGTTACGGCTAATTTTGAAAAAAAATGACAATGAGTTCGATGCTATTCTACTGCTTGTCATTGGAAAATCTACAGGTTGTATTCCCTCTCACCTCGGATATCGTTGACTGATGAGTTTAGTTAAGAGATTCTTCCATTGTTCTGTTGTCTTTGGAGGAGAAGGAGCTGATGATAGATTACTGTCAAAGATTCGACACAATGTCTCTAGACGATCAGGAATACTAGTCTCATCCTTCACCGTACCCATAGACATCCAGAATATACCGTCCGAGAAATGCTCTATTTTTTCGAAATAAGAATTTGAAAAATTAGTGATTCTCAGCACTTTATACCAAATTATATTCACATTTACTCTCGAGAAATGGTTTCCATTAGAAAGATATGTATGTGATTTTTTTCAACAGAGTAGAGAAGAATTTTGCTGAAAATTACTGTTCATTCTCATTTTCCTTTTTGTGTATCATGATTGCTGAGTTAAAGATTGAAATCTATGTTCACTTTCGTTCATAGTGTGTTATTGTCTATCACAATCGAGCTTTTAGTGACAAAAGTTTTGACCTTTACAATGTTTAAATCAAATTTCGTGATATATATATTGACAAACTATTCAAAGATCTGTAATATTTCGGTTGTGATTTATTATTATTATTATAATTTTTTTTTTTTGGGGGGGGGGAGGGGGGGGGGGTGGCCCCAAGCCACTGACGTAAATCCTTGCGTCACACCCATTGTACAGGGGGATGGAACACTAGATCATCTCCCCGCCTGAACAATAGGTGTGACGCAAGGATTTACGCCCAGTGCCCCAAGCTCCCCTATCTTTATGCCAGCGGTTAAAGGTGTACTCCGGGCTGAAGATAATAATATCTCAATAAATAGAGTAAAATTCACAAAGCAAAATGCTGAAAATTTCATCAAAATCGGATAACATATAACGAAGTTATTGAATTTTAAAGACTTGCACTATTCCGGTGAAACAGTTCTAGGCATGTCCTCATAAATATTCATTAGGTGAACTGATGACGTCATATCCCCACCTGTAATTTTGTATTTTATTATATGAAATTAGGTTTATTCATAGTTTTTCTATACTTAGAACTGAAACAGTTGGATTGACAACTGATTAAGTGCATTAGTTATTTATTGCTGCAACTCATTTCGCCATAATGGAGGCACATCATTTACACATGTATGAAAAAGGAAACAATTATGATTTCTTGTAATAATATAAGAAAAAGGAAAGTGGGGATGTGACACCATCAGCCCACCTAATGAATATTCATGACGTGCATATGACTGTTTTCACAAAATATTGCTAAATTTTAAATTCAATAACTATGTTATTTGTTATCCGATTTTGATGAAATTTTCAGCATTTTGCTCTGTGAATTTTATTCTATATATTTAGATATATATTTTCTTTTTCAGCCCAGACTATCCCTTTAAGATGCATATAATAAACAGGTACTTCATGAATAAGTTTTTGGTTTTTTTTTACAGTAACTGCGACTTACCTTCTACAAGTTTATCATCTCTGACAGCCTGATTAGCCAAGACTGTTTTACCCATTCCTCCCATACCATACACCACCACCCATCGGCTAGGTTTATCCGAAGAAGCAACTCTACGTAGTTTACCCCTCAGTTCAGCTAATTCTGTTGGTCTCTCTGTTAAACAGTCAGGCAAGGCAGGGACGTTGCCTTCATTCAGTTTATCTTCAACTAGAAAAATAAATAAATGACATTCATTTTTATTTCAAGTGATGAATTGTTATTAGAAAATTGTAATAAAACTAAGATTGTAAGAAGACGAATAAATGTCTAATCGATATCTATTCACAATCTGAAGGGTGCTCGTTAACCCCATGTCAGCAAATTACACAGAAGGTATATTCATGAAGTATTATATAATGTACCCATATTTGGAATTCTAAGAATAATTTTTCCCATGTACATGAATGTTAAGTGGTAAAGTTTCAAACGATTTCTTAAAGTGATATTCAATAATGGAAGTCATTTTTACCTGATATGGTCCGTAAAGCAGCGTTGCAAAGTCCAAGTTCTGTAGTAAATGACATTGATAGATGAAATGTACTTTTAATAATTGCATTCAGCAATATCAAGCTATCATAGTAGAACATTATTCTCACGAATAGTGCATTGATGCGGCAAGACAGAATAAGACGGAAGACCGAAGCGAGGAGGCAACCAAAACTTTTTTAAATCAATATTCCGTCGAAGTTAAGTTTGATTTCATGCCGAAATACAGTACAACGTTTATTTTTTATTCATTTTTCAAAAAATCTGGTGGGTTTCCAGCCCCAATCCACACTCTACCAATGCGACCGTGTATAAAAGATTTTACAAACAACACGGAAGTAATCAATCAAATTGACTAGATCAGTAGTCAGGTGGGTGCAACTGATATGTATAGTCACATTTCTGACGGATATCCTAGTCGGAAATAACTCTTTCCTAGTAAAATACGAGAAGAAAATGGTCAAATATAAATAGAATAACAGTTGCACCCAGCTGACCAAATTCACTCGTCATTTTGACTGATTTGTTTTGAGAGCAGGCGCGGATCTAGGAGGGGGCCGAGCCGGCCCCGCCCCCCCCCCTATTTTTTGACAACCTGCAGAAAACGTGTACTATAGGAAAAGCACTAAAGAAAAGTAGGAAAGAGGCATCATACCCAGGATGTGTAATTTACAACCTCGTAACGGCCGGCCCGACCCCGAAAGGAAACAAGAAAAGGGTGAGGGGAAGAATTGGAAAAATAACTTTATATAAAAAATTTCGCTCGCGCTTTGCGCTCGCATTGCCTGTGCCAATGAATCCCATTCAAGAGGATTAAATGACACTGATATATCCAGATCTGAAATCAATTTGCACACAATATTTTAGCTCGCACATCAAGCTTTAATTATTTTGTTTGTTTTACACAAATTGTTTATATCAAAATTTTCAGCTCGCGCTGCGCGCTCGCATTGTTTGATTTGTGAGTTACGTATCCTCTTTGGAAATTCTTACCAAAATTTGTCAAAATGCTCCTTTATCATGTCAGTATATAAAAAAATTGAGCTTGTGCTTCGCGCTCGCATTTAATTGTTTGAGACACACAGCTTTTTCTGTATTTAAATAAAAACGCGCTTAGACTGTCCAGTTTTCAGGTCGGAATATCAAAAATTTTGAGCTCGCGCTTCGCACTATCATTATTTAATTGGTGATACTTGTATCCTCTTCATTAATCAATAAAAACAGTCCTAATTGAGTCCCTTTTCACGTTACTATGATAAAATTTCGGCTCGCGCTTCGCGCTCGCATTGTTTAGTTGGATACTTATCTTTTTCATGATTATAAAATCTCCTCAGAATCTTCAGGTCTAAGGACATAAAATATCAAAGAATTTGAGCTCGCGCTTCGCGCTCGCATTATATACCTTATCTAGTTTATAACAATAAAAACTAACATATACTTAAAACTTCAGTCTCTAGTTAGGACTACCCCCTGAACCCCCCCCCCCAAAAAAAAAAAAAAAAAAAATCAGATTATAGCGGCCAATCGAGAAAAATGTTGATGAAAATATTTTTCGGCCCCCCCTATTGGCGAAAGCTGGATCCGCCCCTGGAGAGTGTATGTTTCAAAGAGTAAACCGCAATTCTAACTATTATTGTTATTGTTAATACCATATAGTCATCGCTATAGCTATGTATAAACACTCATTTGGACAATAGGCCTATAATATTTTAAAGAATACTGAAATGTAACGTGATTTCCAGCTATACCAGCCTAGATCTTTTTTCAACAGATGGTATTTGATAAGTTCTTTTCACCTGATTGCAACCAATCTGCTGCTTCTGAGTTCTTGCTGTCTCTCAGAGACTGGATAAGAATTTGTGGCTTGGCTTCATGTCCTTCCCGCCTTTTCCATTCGGTCAACATTCTATACAAACATTCCGATATCACTCCAAGATGCGATCGTTCAATCTGAGATAGTCTGTTTTCAGTGAATCCAAGACGGATACCAAGAGGACGGTAATCATTGGGATGGAGGTGTTCAGCCAGCTCCATCATTAAGATATCACTCAAGGAGGCCCCTATGGCATGGAAACCATGAGTTGGTGGTGAAGGGGATGCCATGCTGGTAGATTATAACACCAATCAACGAAGATTCTGTTTTGAAAAGTCGTGAAAAGGGTATAATTATATATAATATAGATTGCTTAATATTGTTCACTATCCGCTCGCACAAATATAATATGGCATCATACCAAGGTATCGTATCATATTTATTCTTATATGAAATGCAAGTTTGACATATTGTTTTTTATTATTTAAAGGAGTATGCCTTAACACTATATACATAAAATAATGTGTGTTGGAGAAGTAGACTCCGATTTGATCGGTGTCCTCTTAATGATTTATTTTGCAAACTGTAACGGTTGATAAAAGGAAATGACACACATTTCCATAATCTATCAAAGGTTTCAAAACAAAAATGGAAATAGTGAACCTAGGTTGATAGCAGCGAGTATTGAGACTTTCAACTCAATGTTGTTGTTTTTCTTAATTCTAAATTATTTTTTATCAATCTGTGTGTGTTAATTGGACAATCGTAACAAAAACTTTTCTCTTTGTGAAAGTAAAAATAACATAATGATTATAAAAGCTGCAATGATCAAAGCATAGGTTAAATGATGAAATGCAATCAGCATACAAGACAAACTTTAGCACAGAAACAGCCCTTTTGAGGCTTCAGGACTTTGTTTTATCTGCTTTTGATCAACGACGTGGGTTTTTTCTTGTGAATCTAAATTATGTGTAAAGGATACTGTGCTAAAGTGGATGAGATCTTATTTGTCAGGATGGTCATCCCAAGTTGTAATTGAGGGCGATCTATCTGAATCTCTACCATTACAATTTGGTGTCCCTCAGGGGTCGGTGCTTGGCCCCATCTTGTATACAAGTTATATTACACCAATTTCAGATATAATTAAACGTTATAACCTTCATTATACTGTATATGCTGATGATATCCAAACCTTTACTCATTTTGATAATGTTAATCATAATAATGTCTTGTCAAATATTGCTGCATGTATTAATGAAATAAGAACATGGATGTCTGCCAACTTTCTACGTCTCAATGTCCAAAAGACTTCATTGCCTTCACACGTACTCCATTATCCACAACTAATCTTAGTACTCTAAAAGTAGGTAATGATGTCATTCCATTGTCACGTAGTGTAGTCAATCTTGGTGTTACTCTAGATTCATCCTTTTCTTTGACCAATCATATTAGCAATGTAGTACGCACATGCAATTATCATATAAGAAACATGTGGCGAATGAGACGTTTTATAGATCAGAAGACATGTCATCATGCTGTTCAAGCTCTGATAATTTCCAGACGATTACTGTAATGGTCTGTTTTCTCTCTTGTCTGCCAAAGATGTAAGGCGCCTACAAGGTGTCCAAAATCAGGCAGCCAGACTTATTTTTAAGTTAGGACGGCAAGCACAAACTTCTTCTTATTTAAGACAATTACACTGGCTGCCTATTGCTCGTAGAATTGATTTCAAACTTTGTCTATATGTACATACATTTTTCACCAATCAAACTCCATCTTATTTCAACAGCAATCTATCAGTCTACACACCCAGACGCACACTCCGATCATCAGATGACAAGACCCAATTATTAAAACCAAGATTCCTCTTCACACTCGTCGGCAAACGCTTTGGAATAGTAGCACCCAATATTTGGAACAACATACCAAAAAGCATTCGTGAACCCAATACCCCTACGTTTAAAGGCGACCGCACACCTTACGATTGGTCTGCGACCCGATTTCAGAATAAAATGTTGTAGAATTTGATGCTAATATTGAGACTTGGAATATCTTACTGTGTAATGTTCAAAATCATCGTACGAATACCTATATTCAAATCTGTGACTATGCTATCATCCTTCTTAGAATAAAAGCGAATTTAATATCTAGTCGTAATGACGTCATAGCAGTCGTACGATTGGCTACGATTTGAAACTAATTTGGCCTTTACTCAAAAAAAAAAAGGTTTGCAATCTTTCAAAATGGTTATATTAGTATTCTCTCAATTAATTTTAACCTCAAATAAAATGATATGTTCAGTTCACATTTTCAGAAAATGAGCAGAGTGCGATTTGTTCCAAAATCGGATCGCGAACAGTCGTAAGGTGTGCGGTGGCCTTTAGAAGCACCTGAAGTCATATTTCTTTAATGCATGATTTATTTTGTTTGTATGGTTTATGATTATGTTGTATTATTATTGTATTCAATGTAAATTTTTGTAAAGCGCTATGGCACAAACGTGAATAGCGTTTCTAAATACAAGTATTATCATTATTATTATAAAGTAAACGTCAAAAGAACAATTTTCAATAGTATCCAGCTGAGAAATCGTTTATTTGTCTTCGTATCTGCAAATGTAACATTCTTTTTGTCAATGTGAATATTACTTACATGAAGAAAAAAAACAAAGAACCAATTTAAGTCACGAAGAGTAAGATACCAAAGTATTATGACGGTGCCATGAGAAGAGGTGGGTGATAGGGCAGTATGTCTCATGATACCCCCCACCACGAATTGTCATTTTTTGCCTTTCTTTATCACATCAACTGTTTTAGTCCGGAGATCATTTTAATTTGGTGTGCTTTCCTTTCATGAGCAAAACATTATCACTCTACATGTATAACTTTCACTTTGAAAGAAGTGGTCCAAATCACACTCCTTGACGAGCGAGTAAAACAGTGGGAGTATAACGTGCCTATACCCCACTACGAGGATAACAAAATGACGTGTATTCAGACCAGGAAACTTTATAAGCCGATATCCTCGATAACATGTATATTGAAGGTTTCGATCCAGAACTTTCGATCACTTCGATATTTTTTTTATTCGAGTTCGCAAAGGATACGAAATATTGATAGCGAATGTGGCTTTGTTTATTACTAAATCTGGTATACTATGATTAAACACAAAATGATTTTACTACATTCTTTTTCAGGGGCCGCGGCACGGGGGGGGGGGGGGCTAGGGTGTTTGAGCCCCCCCCCCCCCACTTTTTCAAAACCATGTATAAAAATACAATTTTATTGTGATTTTTTTGCTTGGTATGCCGCCCCCCTCCCCGTTACGGCATATTTTGGTAAATTGCACATTTTGGTAATCTACCACAATGTGCCGTACCCCCCCCCCCCCCTTCGGCGTAGCCAACTCTGATAACAGTTCCGCGGCCCCTGTTTGAATTTGGCTGAAGGCTTATTATCATTAATCAATGTACCTCTGAAGAAACTTTCAAAAATCTTCTTAAGACTTTTTTTATTTAACTCTTAGCTCTTTGTGCGCCTTGAGCACTCTACAGAGTGGATTTGGCGCTTTATAAGTCACATTATTATCATTATTTATTATTATTATTATTACTATTATCATTATTATTAAGTGCTGCTCATTTTTTTTTTGAAAGGGGAAAATGAGGTAGAAAATACGATATATTTTATTCAATACTGAAACAATATGTCATTGAGCCGTTACCTACGCATTAAACTACTGTATTTTACACTCTCATACTACCTGTAATGGCTGTTTCCGTTTATTGTGATCAGCTAGGTAGCCGATTTGTATGAACACTAATTTTGAATAACGATTCTTCTAAAAGGCCTGTATTTTTTTTTCATTTGTAGTGTAACTCATTGGGGGATGTACCCCCCCCCCCCCCCCACTCCGGCCTATACGGCAGTGATTCACATTAAACCTCCAGATCAGCTTCACGTCACTCACAAACGACATATATCTGACAAAATGCCTGAGATAAATGAAAAAAATGGTACGGGCCGCAAGAATGCATTCGTTTTCTGTAAATGGATACTGAACGTGCATTGAACAACGACCATGTCCAAGGCTATGGTTGATCATTGTTGAATTATCGAGATAAAACAAACACCATGTAGGAATATCATATTTTCATTATCTCTCGTACACTAGTATAACAAGAGGATAGTAGACACAGATTAACATACGTGATACACACACAGCAACAGTAGGAGTGTGAGCTAAAAATCTCATGTCAAATGAATATAGAAGAATATACTCACATTTTAACTCTATGCCTATTGAGAAAATTAAGATCTTATGTAGCGTTCTTGTTGTAAAGGGGTAAAAATGTATATAATTTGCTGGTACCGTAGTACATTGTACAGTGAGTAATAATCAGATGGTCGCTTGTCTCCATACCATACGGATTGTGTGTGGATGCTTGACGTATCATGGACCTAGGAGGTCCTTGAATACATTGACACGAGAAACAGGAAATTGCTCGAAGTCTGTACTTCAGTGTCGAATCAAACTCAAACAGTACAAGTTTCACAATCATGATAGGGAAATTACAAACTGCATAGTCCTAGTACAATATTCCGAAAGCCTCACACAATGTCTTTAATACACAATAATTGAATCAACATAAACACGCTAAAGGTTGAATGGCAAAATATAATTCAGTGCATTATAAAAATAATACTTTGAGTAGGCCCTAAAGTGGTTTTAAAAACACAAACTATGTACTCTGATAAATAGATTCTTTAAAAACACATACTATATACTCTTCATAAATATATTCTTTATAAAGAATCTATTTATGATGAGTACATAGAATGTGTTGTTAAAACCACTTTAAAAAAAGTAATTTTAGTTCTAGAATATAATGATCATATATAGCTCTAATATTGTTATTTTTATCCAATCCATATGCTAAAAAAGAATATACCGGACATGTTCATGACATCCGTCTGTACTTACATAGGGAAAAGGAAAGAAAGCGAATTAGAATAGAGCCTGAAGAGGCCGGGGCACCGGAGACGATCGAGGTGCCAGAAAGCAGGGAGGGGTGGGGAATAAATAAACGGCCTTGCTTCAGAACAAAATACAGTGTCACTCACAGTTACACTCATGGGACTTTTTATACTTGCTTTGATATTTGCTTTCTTTGGTCCCAGGTAAATTTAGTTTCAATGTTAAGTATATAGGCCTAGGATCTTGATCATTATAGCCGTAATTTAAGGGTAAACCGAATTTTAGATTCCAAGACATCGAAGTTTTCATTTTGGCGCCTTAAACTTTTGAGATGTCGAACTACATTTCCGGAAAGTCTACACGATGATGACATCGCACTGATAGATTTCAATACAGTGACATAGTACTTCGTCTGTACTCTGACCCCGTACTTCGTGTATAGGTCTATCGCACTGTCTCCGTACGTGCAATTGCCTATTTCATAAATTTACACTCTTTGTGAATTACTGAATTCCCTTTTCACTAAAAACCGCTCGCGGGATGGTGAGCATTCGTCCATGTAAATTTAGTTGTACAACTGTTATTTTGTTCTAAATTCATGCTGATTTCCGACTCATCAGGGTTTCACAAGAACATGTCCAGAGCGTGAATGGTCTTTGTGGTGTACGTGTTCACTTAGTTTAATTGAAGTCCTCACGATAAGTAACATCATGGGACTGTTTCTCGTGATTGTTGGGTATGTGTTGGCGTTGCTTGCTACGTTGCTTGGAATTGGACTGGTTGTTTTAGTGGTTTCTATTCTTCGAACAGAGCACAATTATCGTGACTTCCCAGGACCGAAGAGAGATAGGTATACCATCAATTTTAGCATACACTTGCAGAGTATTATTCCGAACGATAAGTTGAATTATAATTTCTGTATCAACCAATAAAATTAAGTTTAGTAAGCGCTCGATCGATGTATACGTCCATAACCATTTCACCCCCATAATGCTTAATTTGTTGTGCATCTTGTGGTATATTTCACTCTCGATCAGCCTGTTTAAATATGCATGATTGAAGCTATATGTATGGTAATGTATAGGTGCTGTATACCCTATATATGCGCACAAAACAGGCGAGGTTATTCGCATCTGCAGCTTGTAAGTCAGAAAAGCGTCGAGGTTGGAACTCCCAAACTCTTATATAGAATAATGAATATTTACATGATTTATGAGTGCAATGGACAATAGGCCTACTTCATGAGTTGGCAGATGAAATGATCCATTCATTTAATCTTATACCGAAATGAGAATTCTGTCCATTGCACGAATGAAAAGAACATCCCTTATTTGATTTAAATGACACTTTACAAAAGATCCTGTTTCATTTGAAATTTATGAATTTTGATGCAAATTATGCTTATGCCTAATTGGCTTATGCAGTGCTATTGTCGCGTACATACAAGACGCGCGTGCAAACACGATTGTTTTTGGTGCCTGAGGTCTCGGTGCGCGCGTGCAATGGACAAAATCGTATGGATCCAAAATTGCACGATACTAGTAAATGGATCCACAAGTGCACGGATGATGACGTCATTGTAAAATGGGCTGAATGATCATCAAACAACCAAACAAATGATAAGGATCTATCTAGGTGTCCTATTATCGAATCTGACGAAAAATTCTTGGATATCACGCAATTCGTCCGGATCTTCTGCTTCAAATATCTGAATCATGTTGATTGAATGCAGTGGTGCTAATACGTTAAGGAACCCCACCATAAAATGCACTCCTTCAAGCCTTTCACATGCAAAATTCGTACCGTAATTTGAGTGAAACTTAACTGGAATTCACCTCCGGAGTAGAATTTGAATCCGTGATTAGCGTTTGTGATTCTATTCATGTTTTCGTTTGGTTTCACACGTGCTAAAAATGCGTCATTAGCCTTATTTTTCACTGGAATCATCATTCAAATTACCATTTTTTTTTACCGTGTGAAAGGGCAGCTAGTGACCCGCATATGGTGTAAAAAAATAATATCATTTTATCTTGAGGAGGTCACGGTTGATTTTAATTTTTTTATGGACGGCTCCATAATAATAATGATAATGAATAATAAGGAGGTATAGTATTCCTCTTAAGGGGGAAAGGTCATTGTACAATGTGATGAGATGTTAATGTTTTCTTTGTCATGTTTATCATTTCAATCTCCGATCCAAGTGTTTTCACGTATCAGCTTTAGTGGCTTAAGTGATAACAAAACAAATCAAGACATAGCCAGTTAAAACATTAACTAGATATTCTTTATTTGTTATATATACATGTGTAAAGTTATACATGTACAACAGCTTTGGCAACTCTTTTATTTAAATATTGTAAAGAAATGGAAAAAGAGATGTTCTCTTCATCCATTTCTTTACAATATAATATATATATGTGTGTGTATATATATACATTACAATAACGTTCTCTCTCTGTTTTTTTTTTCCTTCAGTTTTTTGCTTGGGAACATATTAAGCATCATGGGTACAAAGGAGACATTGGGTCAGCCATTCGGGATTTTAATGTACACGCTGTGAGTATTTCACTTCAATTCAATTTATTCATATGCATTAGAAAGATACAATAATACAACATACAATATTATATGAACAATAAAAAGAACAATCAATACATAAACAAATCAATATAATGACAAATAGAAAGGATAGAACCAACATGCAGTGGATGTGGGGGATAAGCAAAGACCTATCGAGGCCAATCCCCCTTGGTTCTGTTTTTTTTTTGTTAAAAAAAATATTCAATAAGTTTTTTTCTCCAAGATTTATCAATAATTTGTGGGCAAGAAACAAGGAATTTACGTTAGTTAGTTCACAGTTGATTAAAAATCCTACTTTTGAAGGGTCATAACTGTCAAGAAAAGGGCTCGAATCGTCAGCAAATAGGATAAATGTTAGAATATCGCTAATGTTTGGCAAGTCATTTACATATAAAAGAAAAAATAAAGGTCCTAGTACTGATACTTGAGGAACACTAAGTAAAATGTCTAATGAAGAAGAATTAAAATGATTAATATTCACAAACTGTTTTCGATCTATAATTGATTCTAAAGCAACGGCCCCTACACCGTAAAAATACCGGTCAATAATTATAATCAAATGCCTCAGAAAGGTAAAAAAAGATGCCAGTTAAACATTTGATTGAGCAATATTTTCAGTAAAATCAATAAGTGCATGAACAGTAATATAACCTTGCCTAAAACCATATTGTCGACTTTACAAAATGTCATTCTGAAAAATAAAAGATATTAAATTATCATAAATTATTTTTTCAAATATTTTGCTAGAAAATAAAACTGATATTGGACGATAATTACTTAAAAGTAATCTGTTTCATTTCTTTAAAATAGGTATCACCTTGGCAATCTTCAATGAGTCAGGAAAAACACCCTTCTCAATGGCAAGATTGAAAATATTGCACAAAGGTTTATAAATTGCATATCCTGATTTAAAAAAAAGAACTTTTGAATGACTGTTGTCATAGCCTGGACTCTTATTTGGATCTAATTTATCTATCGATAAAAACAACAGGTTGGATAAATACAAATGATCTATAATTTCCTTTTAACTACTGTGAAATTTTAATATTCATATCATTTTCAGTTTCTGTGCACGTAGTACATGAGTTTATATTTGACAGTTTGTCCAATATTTACAAAGAAAATTTGTTAAAAGCATTAGAAATATCGAGTCTGTCTGAAATGATATCCTCAGCTTCTTGTATTCTTTAATCCGTATTTAATGAACATTCGTGTCATTACTTTTCTTTTACCCTCCTTTATATCGAAAGACCCTGACGTGACCCATGTGCTTCACTATATCTCTTTATGCATGGACCTATTACAATTTGTAATAGGTCCATGCTTTATGTGACAGAAGATAAAACTATATTTTGTTATTAAAGATAATATCTTCTCGCTAAATGCAAGATAATTTTGTTAAAAGGCATATCCGAAATGCCAACGAAATTGGTTTTCACAGAACGAGATTAATGATTTTTTTTTAATCAGTAAATTAATAATATTAAAGTGTGTCTCAATATTTGACCTATATCATTATGAATTTCATATCAAGAAACACAACGACCAAAATAATGCGATCAATGGTTCACTAAATATCCATACGGCTCATACTCTTCTTATCACCGTTTTATACAAAAGCATTTTTTGAAATGTTATGTATGTATAATCTTGATATTAAACAGAACTCTTGAACATGGACCTGTATTCTGGATGCGTATTTTTTCCCGAGCTCACATTATCGCTTCTGTTCCTGAAGTTGTGAAGGTACGATTCTAGTTTAACAATTTCGATTTCTTTTTATTTCAGTAAATTTTATTACTAGTGCATGAAGTTGATATACTCGTGGTTTTTCGCTTTTAATCATCGATAACGTGAAATAAAAAATACGCTTATTTTTGTCTCGCCTGCATAGCAGAACGAGACTATACTAGGCGCCGATTTTTTGCAATGTCATCATGAGCCGAGTTCATGAAACTTGGACATATGGGCAATCAAGTATTATTGAACATCCTGCATGGGTTTCAGGTCACATGACCAAGTTCAAAGATCATTTAGGGTCAATGAACTTTGATAATGTTGGGGGTATTTGTAGAACTTTCTTCATATCTTTAAAAGTTTATGGATCGAGTTCATAAAACTTGGACATAAGAGTAACCATGTATCCTGTGTGCGTTTCAGGTCACATGAATAATATCAAAGGTCATTTAAGTTCAATGAACTTTGGCCGTATTGTGGGTATTTGTTGAATTGGCATCATAACTTAGACACATGATTATGGTCAAAGAACATGTTGGGTCAATGGACATGGTATTTTATTATCATATATGAGTGTTTCATGATCAACATGATTTCTAAGCACTAAGCATGAGGCTCTCTTCAATCCAACCTGTCATGTTTGGATGGTCAAGTGCCTCTGATCAAGTGACAAGAATTTCAGATGAAATTTGTAGTTACTTTGTGAAAATTTTCGTCAAATAATTTTCTAAATTATCACACGCAGCCTATAACATCCTATGATGGAAAGATTCAGGGATACAAATGTTTCGAAATGATATACGCGTACCATTAAGATAGTAAGGAATAGACATTGAATATCGGGAAAGGATTTTGCTGTATCAATATGCAGCTCGAGCAAAAAAAAAGGGGTGAGGGTTGGAAGTGTGTCTCGGAGTAGATTATTTATATATATATGACGCTTTGTAAACATGATAATTGCATATTGTCATTAATATAATATATCATATTTACCCATGTTAATGGCAGGAATTGCTTCTGAATAGCCGTCATATAAAGCCGCTGAGATTCTATCATCATTTTCAGTACATGTTTGGGACTCGTTTCATGGGCACAGGTCTGGTGTCAGAAATCAACCACGATAAATGGTTTCATAAGCGTGCCATTATTAATCCTGCATTCAGGCGAAAGTGAGTTGACCTATATTATTCACCATATTTACCTTTTATTTCCTTTAAAATGTCCATGTTTCATGTCAGTTGGCCTATTTTTTATGAATTATTTCATGTCTCACCTGTCATGCCTGTCTCACCGAGGAACGGAATGCTTGTCCGTAGCGATGTTTGGATTTGTCAACTTTTATGACAAGTTTTGCAAACGATTCCGAATGTTTGTGTCATCGAAAGCTATTTACATACTGTTTAAAACCGGAAATGAATAATATTTGCTTAAACGCATTTTTTTCACGCTGAGTCGATTGTATATGAGGTCGCAAGCAGTGGCCAATCAAAAGGATCTTCATTGACTGTGTCTTACAACTTGTTGCAATGAATTACAGATGTTTTTACAAACATGAGCAATTGTTTGCGCGAAAAAAAAAGAGAGTCGAAGAGAGACTTTGAACGTATTCAAATATTTTTACACGAAAAGTATTTAGGACATTAAGAACTGTTTAATACAACTTTTATGCAACCTAAGTTATAATTTTGTTTATATATTTTTACAAGCCCTATCGAAATCCAATTTTTGCGACGTTTGCAAGCATCTCCATACCCCATTATGGGAATCATTTTAAATCGTCCGTAATGCTGGAGAGTGTAATAACTTGTTTGTGCTTTAAATTTTAAACTAGATATTTAATGGGTATGATGGAGAAATTCAACTCTGAGACTGAAAACCTTTGTGAGCATCTCGTTGGTAAAGCTGACGGACAGACAGAAGTAGAAATGCTTGACGAATTCAACAATGTCACTCTGGACGTCATCGCAAACGTTAGTACTTATTTTTTAGATTACAAGAGGGAAGTTGGCTGGGGGCGTGCTGTTGACTACGCCAAGCGATCAACTCGATGGAGTCCGATAATCGCCTCAATGCAGTTATTTACCGTGATTCAGGTCTGCCTGCTTGAACATATTCTGTTTACCTACATGTGGAACATGTCCAAAAATTGTAGGAAGATTTGTAAGAAATTCATTTTTGATATGAACTAACAATATATCCAAGGACAGATCCAACTTTTGCCATGGGGTGATAATTTCATTCCCATTTTTGCCGATCGACCGCTCGAAGAGCTATAAGCTCGTGTTTTTATTATTATTCCCTTCTCTTTATTTGCAACACATTTGTTATTAATCTTATCTTTCTTTCATCTCTTATCTTCCTTTTTATCTCGTATCTTTTGTCTCTTGTCCTTCTCCCTTTATTATTTTTGAGGGGCGACGTCAATGTGGGAGGTGGTGGCGACTTGGCCCCCTTGCATCTGCATATGAGTGGTAGCAAATAGTTGATGTCTATAAATTAATTAATGTTTGATAACAGGGTTTGGGAATATCTGAATGCATGATTCACCTCCCTTTGTGTAAGAGCAGTATCATAAACAATTTGTCAGATTTTGTTAAATGAAAAAAGAATTACATGAATGTGTATTTGACATGGTTTATTTATGAGAGATGATACAAGCATGTCTAAAAAAAAAACTCACAACAGATTGACTCCGATTCCCTTGCCAGTTTGAACGACGCCCATCCATCATTTGTACATACCATGATACACAACAAGTTCGTATCAGCTTTAGATCACTTTGACTGTGAAATTAATGTACTCTTGCGTATCCTATATTGTGTTCGAAAGAACATTGTTGTTACCAAGTCTTATTTCAGGATCTCAGTTTAACAGGCTAATTCAAGCAAGTAAACAATTAAGCGTATGTCTCTGTGTTTCATTGAGCCCATTTTCTACCATTCTAATATCAGTATTTGAAAAGATAACAAAATTTAACAAATGTAACAAAGTCTTAATACATAGAACCTCCTTGGTAATACGTAATAGTTTAAAATCAAGAAAGAGAAATCTTCCCTTCAATGTGTTAACTGGTCTCTTTATTTCTTGTGCAGGTAGCATTCAGTATGTCAACAGGGGCAATAGGAGACCCAAGTTGCCCCTTTCCAACTGCTTTCAATGCGTGTTTGAGAGGTATGCAAACTATGATAGAACAACCATTTCATATGGTAAGTTTAAGGACATTGGGTGGGATATCGTGGGTTAACTCACTGCCACATGCAACGATGTCTGACCGGGTATGAAGAGACAAGCAATTTCAATGAATAACAAATACAGAAAAGATGGAGAGAAGCCACCACATACGTAATAGGGAGCACTTTCCTCCAAAAATGGAAATAAAGTATTTGCTATATTCACACTGGATTTTCTTTTTTTTGTGTTTTAGTTTCAAGAAAAATTGTTGGAGGCAACAACCTACAATATTCCCCCTTCGTCTGCCTACAGTCATGTTGGCACCAAGTTGTGTGCACATATTTACCTTATATTAAAATAGCGAAAAACGTGTTTTTAAACAAATGAGGCATCTTACTAGAATAATGTTAAAGGAGTCATGATTCGATCTTTTAATATTATTTTCTAGTTTCGTTGCTCACATCAAGAGCAGTGATCGGCCCTGAATGAAGTCCGAGTTCAAGTGTGATAATATTAAAATTCCTTTTAGTCGATTATCCTCCCCACTTTATATTGACAAGATTACATTTTTATGTGCATTAAAAGTATGACCCACGAAGCAAGACCAGGAAAGTACGGAACGAATCGCGAGAGGCGGTGAATTTCGTTCGAGAGACTGGTCGACAGCATATCAAAGAACGAATTGCAGCTCGTCAAAGAGGTGATCATGTACCTCATGATATACTCAATGTGATACTCGATTGCGCCAACGATCTAGTGGATGACAAAGACTTTACGATGGAGAATATGGTTGATGAATTTACTACAATCTTCGCAGCAGGTAAAAATTTTACGTAAAAAAGATTACATCAATGGGTGAGGGGCCAACAGACTTTGGTCGAATTCATTCGCAGCTTCTTTGAAAAGATGTTTTAACTTTAAAAAATGGATAACGAGAAAAGGAAAGGGAAGAAGGCGAAAGAAGAAGAAAAAGAAGATGATGATGATGATGGTCATGATTATGATGATGAAAAAGGAGGAGGAGGAGAAAATGTGGAAGCATTTCAGACCCACCAAGATCTTGTCCTGAAGCAAGCGACAACGAAAAACAGCCCTGTAACCATGGTAGCTTGTAAGGCAGGTTCCAACGGTATAGACACGTGCTCCCTGCAGCCTGCATGCCACCCTTCCTCTTAAAGACATATCTGCCATGGAATAGATTTAAGAGCCGCTTTTTTCTTTTTCCTTTTTTTTTTAAGTTCAAATTTGTTTTACTCTTTCAGCTCAATTGATACTGATATCCATATATATATATATATCTTGTTTGTTTTGTTCCATCGTAGGTCAAGAAACGACGAGCGACTTGCTTTCATTTACCATCCAACAGCTTGGTAGAAATCCAGAAGTAGCTAAGAAGTAAGTCTGTTCCTCTCAAAATCAATAGATCGGTATATTATATTTCATTTTATTTCATTAAAAAACACAATTAGCAATAAATAGAAACATTGATTCTATAGCATTATCAACAGATTACCGAACGTTATCCGCCTGACCACCGCGGTACGTCGAAGTGGTGCATGATATTCCTTGGGACTTGTAAAACAAAAGAAAAAAAAATGTAGGCAAAATGCCATGATCAGATTTCGATTAGAATTTGAACCAAAGTGTAGATTGTTTTCCATTACTTTTTGAAAAATTATCGTGCTTACTGCAAGTTATTTTAACCCTCTTCCAATTATCTGTAAACACTATTTACTTTCTTTGTCGAGTTTGAGTGGCCCTTTGCCCTCTAATGAGTACATTCTTAGATATAAAAGAGGTCGTTTTCATCTGATATAATGTATTTTTAACGAGCAATTGTGGCTCATATTTTGTGCGCTGAAGTTCGCCAAACGTACGCCCTCCCAAGTTCGAAAGTTTTTTTTTGTGTGTGTGTGCTTTGTTTTTTAATTGTTCGCAATATGCAACAGATATGTTCAAAACAAACTCCAAACTTGTAATTATCTGAAGTTTTGGCTGCCTTACTGGGTATATTCTAAAAGTTTTTTATTTCTTGCAATACCATATGCAGTGCACGGAAGTCATTTATGGGCCTCTGTGAAGATGACAATGGAGGTAGATCGAGCTGAAAGCTCAAAGGAATCTCTTTCAACCGAGCCTTGGTGATTGGATCTCCTTAATAATAGACCAGTTATTTTTAAATTCGCTCGTTCAGTGATAAGTCAGTGATGGCCCTTGTTTCAGGGCTTGGGTTTCCTCTATCGGTAAATGGATGTAGTAATATATATGTATTGATTACATTCTGTTGGTCATTTCAGACTTCAGGCAGAAGTCGACGAAGTTTTAGGTCAGAAATCTTACATCGAGTACGAAGATTTGGCTAAACTCGAATACATGATGATGGTACGTATAATCATACCCCGTATAATTTGAATATGAATCGTTTGTACCTTTCAGTTTTCCAGTAGTTTGGCTTATGGTCATGCTTATCACTGATCTATACCAGGCGCGTAGCCAGGGGGGGGGGGCGGTGGGGGCGGTCGCCCCCACCAAAAAAAACGTCCCCAAAAAGAAAATAAAAGATGGGAAAAAAGAGAGGAGAAAAGGAAAAGGGAAGGGAGGAAAGGGAAAAAAGGTAGCTTTTTTTTTTTTTCTTTTTATTCTTTTTTTTTTTCTTAAAAGAGAAACTCCTTCACTCTTGCTCTAAATTTATATATGAATTTTGCTTCCGCGCTGCGCGTTATTATTATATTAATTTCCTCCATTGTATTCCTTTTTTGTGCGTTCACAATCACTTTTGAAAACAAGGTTCAAAATCACAATATAGTCAACTGAATTGGAGCTATTAGAGACAAGGCTCCTTTTCATTTTAATTTATGAAACACCAAAAGCTTCGCGCTTGGTGTTGGCTTTGCGTGCATTTACCGCCCCCTCCAAAATGAACTCCTGGCTACGCGGTTGATCTATACATATTGGTCAGGATGGTAGAACTGATATATACATGGGTCATATTGGTCAGGATGGTAAAACTCGTGTAAATTATGTATAAACAGATCTTGTGCTTCATCAACTCCACCCCTCCTGCCTCCCCATTACCTCCCTGGAATGTGAACATTTTAAAAGGAGCTCTAAGAGCTTACACTAGGGGGTATTTCACGAAGACAAACAAAACGCTGACCATTTTAATAAATATCGATCGAGGAATAGTAAAGTTGTAACATAGGTTTGCATTATTTTGGTGAAACGGTTCTATGTATGTCCTCGTAAATGTGCAGTGACCAAATCGATTACGTGGCACTTATTCTTTTGTACGTTTTATATAAAAATATTTATTCAATTGTTTTTCTCCAAGAATGGAAAATAGTGTTGATTTGCTGTGTAAGAAAAACATTGCTGTTGATATTAATTCTTTACAAAACGAAAGCACTATTTAACTGTATGAGTAGGTCGATGAAATTGAATTAATAATATTTATTCATTCAAACTTAAAGGTTTTCAAAGAGACGCTGAGACTCTATCCCCCTGTTATAGGGACTTCTCGTGTCACTGCGCATCCGATCAAGTATAAAGATCTTACTATTCCTGCTGGTGTTGAGGTGTCCGTAAGTATATGAATAATCATGGCATAATTATGGAATAGGTAATGCACGACTTAAAGTATGATTATATCATATCTTATCTATCTTTATGACAAATAGAATGACATAATGTTGTGTGAATAATGGCCAATGATAAATGTGTAAGCAGAATGAAATGGAGAGTATTACAAGAACCTTCTGATTATACCATGATTTAGAAAGTTTACCATATTCTCACTTGGCCAGTCTTAACCCGGTCACAGGTTTTTGCACCACCATGACCACTGTAAATAATAGAACCAGCTAATTCTTTTTGATCATATATCAGGGCCCCATCTTACAAAGAGTTACGATTGATCCGATCAATCGAAACTATGGACGGCCAGCAACGTCAACATGTTATGTTCAAAATATTTTCTAACTATGATGTATATTCATGCATTCATTGTTTTCTTGAAAGTTCAATGTGCTTCTCTTTGTTTACAAAGAACATTGTACAAATATCCTGTAGAAAAAATTATGACACTGATTGATTTCCATAGAGTTACGATTGATTGGATCAATTGTATCTCTTTGTAAGACAGGGTCCTGGTGTGTTAGATATTATGTAAAGTTCAAAATTATCCCTTTGCATGTTTCTAGACGGAGCTTTCACGTAGAAGACTTTCAAGTTTTTATATTATTTAAACGATGCTCAATAAATATTAAGATTATATTTTTTTGTATTCTTCTCAAACACCATCCCTTAAAGGTTCTCAGTTCAGTTATGGCGAGGATGGAAGAATATTTCGATGATCCACTCCTGTTTAATCCTGATCGCTTCAAACCAAGAGAAGATGATAAACTGTAAGTACAAGTTTTTATTATTATTATTACTATTTCTATTTGCAAAGCTTATGGTATGCCCTTTGACGATATTGCGACACAAGTTCTCGAATATTTGGTATTACTTGACATGATTTGGGGAGCGTGGTACTGGCCTATTAAAATAACAAATAGCCGATGCTTTTATGGTCTTAACGATGACTGTCCAAATAACTAGATCAGTTTGAAATGCATACAAAACAGCAATATTCTAATTTGATATACCATATACATATTAAAAGTTTATTGTTTGGTAATAAGCCATGTATTTTCAAGAATCCAGTCCATTGCCTTTTCTGGTTGACATACTCAACAAAGGATGAGTGTGCCGACTAGGAATGGCAATGCACATTGGTCATCCCCACCCCACCATACAATTATTTTTATTACTTTAACATAATGAACATTTTAACATAAATATATATTTAACCAATTTTGAATGGATAACAATACATGTAGATTAAAGAGTGGATTGTATGAAATAATGCTTCCTTTTTAGAAAAGAAAAAAAAGAAAGCTATTAATTTGGGTGAAATTGAAGGAGAAAAACATGTATAAACATTATAAATGAAACAGTAATCTGGGTTGGGATTGTTCTCGATATGCTTGATAATGATTCTAAAGAAACACTGTGTTGATGAAAATAATAATAGTTGGAGGAATCGGAGTAATGAATGAATTATCTCAAAAGGAATTTAAATTAAAAATAAGAGGACGTGGAAGTAATATGATCTGAACAAAAATATAAATATAAATGTAAAGTGGGTTATAACATTATTAGCCAGTGATTTTTCGGAAAAGAAAGTTGAGTGATTACTGCAGAAATTAACAATTAGAAAAATATTTCTAAAGTCAGTTACAGTTTAAGAGAAGCTACAAATAAAACAACAAAGGTATAAAGAAATAGTTCTTCACAGTCCATGGGAGTTTAAAAGTCTCGTAAAGAAGGGGACTGGGCTGTTCCTGTAGCGATCAGTTCTACTTCTAGGTTCGATGCATATTCTTCTTGTTCTTAGTGTCCTTGTATTTGTGTTCCTATCAAACCATGGGCACCCAGATTCAAAAGCTTTCCGAGCAAACTGTAAGCAAAGTTGATCACGTCTACTTCTCAAGGTAGGCAGCTGTGCTGATTCGAGAGCATTCTCATATGAATGATATTGAGGGCCGAGGATGATTCTGAGGGCTCTCTTCTGCACAGCTTCGATGTTTTGGCTTTGGGCTGAGGTCAGCGAACCGTGCCAAACAGGGCAAGCGTATTCAAGTAGAGGACGCACGAATCCTGTGAATACGACAATCAAGTCTCGTAGTGGAAGAGCGAACCGTTTAAGAGATCTTACCATGAACATTCGACGGTTGGCTCGCGATACGATGTCACGAATGTAAGCGTCCCACTTAAGATTTCCTTGAATGATCACCCCGAGCACTTTAATCTCGTTTGCGGCACGCAGCTCCTCATTATTGAGATTCACTTGAGTTGGCGGAGGAAGATTTTTCTTGAAGCATACCTGCATGGTGGAACATTTCCTCGCGTTGAGTAGCAGATGGTTATCACGGCACCATGACTCAAGGATAGAGAGCGAGTCGTGTAACACATCATCACGATCCAAGACATTGCGAGAAATTGCTATTGTCATGTCATCTACGTATTTCCAGTGAGCGACAGGCTGGTCGCGTAAAACATCATCGATTAAGGCAAGGAAAATCAAAGGACCAAGGCGTGTACCTTGGGGGAAACCTGCTTTAACTACTTGCCAATCTGAAAACTTTCCTTGGTAACGGACACACGTCATGCGACTCGTCAAGAAGTCACATACCCACTGGATAATATACGGGCTTGCTCCAAGATTGATCAATTTTGTGACTGCGATTGTATGACTGACTCTGTCGAAAGCCTTGCTGAAGTCCGTACATACATGGGCGGAAATCCCAGGGGGGACAGGGGGGACGTGTCCCCCCTACTCAAAATAGTAGGGGGGACACAATATCAAATGTCCCCCCTACTATTTTTGGTCTTTTATGATGGTAAGAAATACATCATTCTAAATCGAAATAAAACATGTATTTTGGAACGAGATGACCTTACTTTGGCGATGATAACCTTTTTTTTTGCTCGTCAAATTTTCCCGCCCCTTCCCTTGTCCCCATAGGCGGATCCAGGGGGCCGAGGGGCCCGCCCCCCCCCCCCCTTGGCGGAGCAAAAAAAGGGAAAGAAAGAAGGAAAAAGGAGGGAAAAGAGAGGAGAAAAAAGAAGAGAAGGACGACGAGTGCATAAAATAAGACGAGGGGAAGACTTGGAAAATAAAAAGAATCTTTCGTGCCACTATATAAAATTTTCGCTCACGCAAGTTCAATATGGAGTTCGAATATCAAGTTTGGAAGTCAATATACAAAACATATTTCACCTCGGAAATCGAACTTTCATTATTTTGTGTAACTTACAAATTGGTTTTTAAACAGTGCTCTGTAAAAATGTCAGTTTTATGGTCTGAATGTTAACATTTGCTGCTTGCGCTGCGCGCTCGCAAATTTTGATTTTTCAGGTACCTATTATTTTCGTGTATTCCATAAAGTTTCAAAATATCCCTTTTCAGGTCTGATTGTCAAGACGTATCAGCTAGCGCGCTGCACGCTCGCATTTTGATTGGCGAGTTATATAAATGTTTTAATATTGATTATACAACAAACTACTAAAAATCCCCTTTTCATGACAGTTTATCAAAAAAATTTAGCTCGCGATTTGCGCTCGCATTAATGGTTAAAAATATATTAACTGATGCATCCTATTCATAATCACAAAAGTGAAATGTCCAGTTTTTATGCCATGATATCATCAGATATGGCGCCCTCATTAGGCATTAATAAATATGATATTAATCTAATAATTAAATTGTCCCTTTTGTTTCATCTCGCGCTTAGCAAGAGGAATAGGAAGATAGTCATCATTTTCATATGATGACATGTCGTAAGGATGTCCCGGTCCTATGTCAAAACTCAAAGTAATAATAATAATATCAGCTCTTTTCTAAGTGCGATCCATATCCACCTTGCAATTTTTCTACAAAGTGCTTGAAATATAAAGCTGAAATTAACTCTTTTTTCAGATCGGAATATCAAAGTTTCATGATTTTCAAGATGAAAGTTGTATTTAGAATGCCTAAATTCTAGGTCTAAATATGAAACACGCTCGCGCATGTTTATTCAGATACCCAACTTGTTCTCTAATTTAAATCATAATCCAACTATCACAATATCAAAATTTTTCTGCCCGCGCTTTGTGCTCGCATTATTAATGTAGGAAGACCCCATATTACTCATCCTTTTGATGATTTACAAAACATGAACAGATTGGCCCATTTTTAGGTCTAAATCTCGAATTTTTGTTCTGCTCGCGCTTCGCGCTCGCATCAATCGTTAAATTATATAGCTATCCTGTTCACGATTACAAAAACTGATTAAAATTTTCCATTCTTTCGTTAGAAAGTTCAAAATATTTCAGCTCGCGCTTCGCGCTCGCATTTTTTGATTGTTGAAATATGTAACGCCTTCATGGCTAAGTGCAAGCAGTCCTTAACAGGTACCTTTTCAACAGATACCAGTTCAAAACGTATATAAAAATTTTCTGCTCGCGCTTTGCGCTCACATTATTAATACTCCTTTTCAGGATTTACAAAACATGAATAGAGGGTCTCGTTTAGTAAATATTATAGGACTAAATCTCGAAATTTTTCGCTCGCGCTTCGCGCTCGCATTAATTGTTTACTCATATACCTATTATACCTATATCTGCTTGAGTTACCAAAAGTGTTTAGAATTTCCATTCTTTAGGTGAAAATGTCAAAAAAATTCATATATATTTGAGGAGTGTACATTATGTATTTCATCATGTTCATAGTATGACCTTCGCGCTCGCATTAATTGTTTACTCATATACCTATTATACCTATATCTTCTTGAGTTACAAAAAGTGTTTAGAATTTCCATTCTTTAGGTGAAAATGTCAAAAAAAATTCAGCTCGCGCTTCGCGCTCGCATTGTTTGATTGTTAAATGCTACTTTAACAGGTATATTTTCCATCAGTTCATTTCTGCTCGCGCTTTGCGTTCGTAGTAATTATTAAGTTGCACACACATCTTTTTCAGGATAACAAACATTGCCCAGAATCAGTTCAAATTTTAGGAAATAATACATAAAATTTCAAAAAAAAAATTGCTCGCGCTTCGCGCTCGCATCATATAAATAAGGATTCTGATATTATATATTAATTCATAAGAATAAAGCTAAGAAGTGTCTAATGAGGACTACCCCTTCAAAGAAACAAACAAAAATCATCTTCGAGCTGCCGATCGGGAAAAATATGGCTGAAACAAATTTTCGCCCCCCCCCCCCCCTATTGGCGAAGGCTGGATCCGCCCCTGTAATGTCCCCCCTACCTTTTGGGAGAGATTTCCGCCCCTGCGTACATACAATAGTAGATACATTATTAGATATTTCAGAGCTTTCAGCAAGAAAGTTGACGATGTCTACCAAGCAATGATTGGTTGATACCCCAGGTCTGCATCCATATTGCTTGGTGTCTAGGTAAGGGTTAATGTCCATTAACAGGCGTTTCGCGATGAATAGCTCTGCGATCTTGGAAAAATGGTCTGTGAGTGAGATCGGCCTTAATTTGTCAACGGTGCTAGGTGGGGAATCCTTAGGAATAGGCACAATAATTGCTTTTTTCCATTGCGATGGCACGGAAGCTTGAGCATATTTATTTATTTATTTATTTATTTTGTTTTATTTACCCAGGGTAGTCTCTTCAGTATACAACTGCTTAACAAGAGAGCCCTGTTAAAATGTTAACAATAAAATATTACAATATCATAAAATGTAAAAGAGTAAAACATTACATACAATATACAGAGAAAGCAACTATAAAAACCAGAGAACAACAAATTATACCAGCATGATAAAAAATAGAAATACTAAAAATAGAGTAATACAATAAAATCAGTTATCGCCAGTTAACGTCATAATGGCGGTCTTATCTTCGATTTTTTATTAACATCAAGTAAAAAGAAAAAAATGCTAAAAAGGTAAACATATATAAAAATATAGAGTACAATAAAACATTCAGAATCTTACACAGAGGTGAAGAGAGCTCAAGAGCGAATTCTCGAATGAGACGTGCAGGGATCCCATCAGGTCCGCTTGACTTCCCAGGTTGGGTCCTCCTAAGTTCCTTGTAAACTTCCCACGGTTGGGTCGTAGTGGGTTTACCAGAAGGAAGGTAAGCAGGTAACTCACTCGTAGACAGTGCTGGAATATCTTCACTAACATTAGCAAAGAAGTCATTGACTGCGTTGGCTATACCACACTGGTCGTCCTTTTGGATATTTGGAACACGGATGTCGTTGTTCATTCTTTTATCCGTACCAGTCATGATTTTTATGTTCTTGTACCAACTAGAAGGGTTGTCACGTTTCAGTTTCTGAACTCGATCAACGTAGAATTTAGATTTCAGAAATTTTACATTACGCGCAACCTTGTTCGAAAGGTATCTCCATCTCATTCGGTCATTGTGAAAAGCAACTTGTCTTTGATGAATGAGAGATTTCAGGTAAGGCGTAATCCAAGGTTTGTCTGTAGGATGTAGCTTTATCGTCTTCAAAGGAAAGTACTCATTCATCTTGTTGATAAGTGTGTCGTAGAAATTGTCACACATCACTTGGAGGCTGTCCTTCTGGTTAACCTCGGACCAGTCGTGATTGCAAATCCACTGGCCAAAGGAACGAATATCTGACTCTCTCATTGGTCTGACGGTTCGTTTCCTGGTTGACAGACTTGTCTGGTGGGGAAGGCTTTCTCTTGGCAACCACAAGACAGCATTATGGTCAGACAGTCCAATTGGTGACGAAATGTCCGGTTCATTGTAAAAGGCTTGGAGATTAGTGATGATCTGATCAAGAATCGCCTCACCTCTTGTGGCCTTTTTGACAACTTGGAGCAACTGATTTCCAGAACACAGGGGTGTGATATCGACCCTGTTAAGATCTCCAAGGATGACTAAGGCGGCATATGGATGTCTTGTCTTGATGTCGTCAACACAATTTGTCAGGTATTGCAAGAGTTCGGCTTCTAGCTCGTTATCCGGTGGGAAGTAGACAGCTGCAATGAAAATACTGCTGACTGAGCGTGGAAGACGGCTGGGTCTGATCTGGATCCAAACTACCTCATGGGGATCAGCGACAAAAGATGAGTGTGCCGACTAAGAAAGACAATGCACAATGGTCATTCCCACTCCACCATACAATTATTTTTGTAATTTAAATAAGTGTCACTCTCCACTTAAATAAATTGTCTCTTGAGGGTTAAATCTTGTTCAAAAATTTAAAACTAAATTGTCTAATTCTGTTATCAACAATTAAATGCAACTTAAAATAAAATACATGGTTCCAATTAAAGAAAAATTGGTAATGAGAAAAGATTAGACCAAAAAGATACAAAGCCTGGTTCTTCCGATATCCGCCTCCGAACATAATAAAGAATATATCTTTCTTGTAGGTAAAGAATCTAGAGTTATTTGTTCTCCACTTTTTAATGAAATTAAAATTCGTTCACTTTTTTTTATTCGAGTAGATAATTTTCCTTAAACAACTTATTCAACCAGAAATCAGGAAAAGACTTTTTTAATTTAGCATATTCTAAATTGAATAAAAGCTGAGAAGAAAATACAGATTTATTCAAAATATTTGGTGCTAACCTCTGACGATTTCTTATAACATCTTTCACCCTAATTATACCTGCATGCTTCCATTTCTCACATACCGACATACGTTTATTAAAAGTTATATTGCTGTTATTACAAATGATTTCATTTTCAATGTTTTTTACTCCAAATATACCAACATATCTTAACTTAGACCAGCTACAAAAAAAATCATAATAAAAACTAGGTATATTTGTTTTTGTACAAAGAAAATGCATATCTTTTGTTGATATGCCCATTGCCCTTTTCTGGTTGACATACTCAACAAAAGATGAGTGTGCCGACTAGGAAAGACAATGCACAATGGCCATCCCCACCCCACCATACAATTATTTTTGTAATTTAAATAAGTGTCACTCTCCTCTCCTTCAAGTCTGCCATTATCATGTTACATTCGTTCATGCATTTATTCATTGCCTTTTATATTTTATCTGAATTGTATTTACTATTAAATGTATAGCCTTTTAATGTATTTTACTATGGTTTTTACTATGCATTTAATAGTGCCAACACCAACTTGTAAACATGATTTTTCAAGCTCCTGCTGTTTTTTTTTTCATGTGTGATTGTTAACATATTTGATTATTAATAAAGACCATTTTTGACCAATTGAAATGTGCTGGTTTAGATGACTTCCAAGGTATAAAATCACTCATATTCTTTGGTACACAGCGTACGTTATCATTAGGTCAAAGATACATAACTTATCATTGCTTTTAATAAAATACATTGAACTATTTTAATTGAATGGTGCATATAGCTACTCACTCGAATGTAATACACAGGATTCATGTTACAGTAGACGTGATAAACTGCTATCAGTAATAACAGGTGGTTCATGATTTACCATTAAAACTTTAACACATTTTCAGAAGTTAATCCGATTTTAGATCAATTCATTTTTTGTTCTCCTTTTATTCAGACCAAGGCACATCTATGCATTCTTTCCCTTTTCAATTGGACAACGATCTTGCATCGGCCAGCAATTTGCCCTGGTAAGCAAACAGAAATCAGGTTTCTCCGAAAGATAAAACATGAACACTATGAAAAATGTTTCTATTTTAGTGATTCGATTGAACTACGCGAATCGCGGGCATGACGTACCTTTTTATTTGCAGTGATACCACAACTCATTTGTGAATCGTTTTATGAAATCATTTTATTTTCTTTAACTAACCAATTAATAGAGAAAAGTATGTATGGCAATCTTGTGATATTCTTAGAGTCGTACAAAGTTTGATAAGAGGTTTTAGACAAATATCCTCCTTTGTTTAAGTGCCCCCGTAAACTTTAATTTTGATCGATTTCTTTGTCTCTTCTCATTTAGATTGAAGCAAGAGTAATCCTGGGTAAACTGCTTCAGCGGTTTGAGTTTCATTTTAACCAGTCTCAGCGCACTGTCATGCTTGATGAACTCACCATGAAACCATTGGATAAATGCAAGAATTACTTGACACTCAGGGCTTGAATGTCACTCTGCACCAACTGAAGAGTCGAAATCACGTGATGATATTTCAATCTCTAGTTTCAGAGGCGTAATTGACACAATGCTGTTGGACTGACTGAATACGAACACCAAATTTTAAACTCAGCCCTGATGATGATGACGAGGACGAGGATGAGGATAATGATGATGATGATGATGATGGTTCACAACATTTATATTGCGCCTATTTGGAGCCTGACTGGTACAACAAAAGTAGAGCTTCAACCCTTTACAATTACCTTATACTTTGGAATGAGACTCATGAGTAATGATACTCATCATCAGCATAATCAAGCCTATATCTTGCTAGATGAATACCTGAAGGGTCCTTACACTTTGATCTTGAATGATAACCAACATACTATTCATCTGGACAAAGTTAAGAATATTTTAATTGTGATGGGTTGACTTGAAGTATCCACGTTTCACAGTACAAGTTTTTCGGACAAAATTTAGATGATAATCATCAGACAGTGAATCATTCCATAAAGCTTTATGACCACCCCCCCATACCCCCCCCCCCCGAAAATTAAGACTTTGAATCAAGTATAACGAATGTCTATTATTAAAGTACTGTTTTATTGAAGTATAAAAATACGATCGACAAAGTGTTATTTTTATTGCACTTTCGTGTTATCCTCTGTATATTTTTGTTCGTTTTACTTGGGATTATGGATCATAGCAGACCGAAACGAATCAGTTTATGATAGGAAATTGAAAGGAGATTTTCTTGCGATGGAGTATACATCTATGTATTACAAAGAAATATAGCCCTGTTTAAATAGACTACACGACCAATGGGTAAAATGAATAGTATACTATGTGAACTGTTTTGGTTTGATTTTGTTCGTAATAGACATTTGTTTAATAGTATTCTTAGCATTTGCCATTTTGCCTTCTATATTCTACAACCGTGGTTGTCTAAAATATTTTGCTTTGTATGTTAGTAATGTATTTGTCATTTGATTTTTTTTTCAATATGACATTTAATGTTTTAGTTGTCGAATGAAATGACGAAAACATGACACGAATTTTCATGTTTTTTCATTTCCATAGATGAACTTCTGGTAACTTTATTCTAACGAATTATATCGAAGAAACCTTCACAAACAATGGTAAAGAATTATTGCAAAAATATATGTAATAAAGATTAATGAACAATCATAAAATATTTATCTTTACCCAATTATATTGCATATTAATCCAATGACGTTTATTTACAAGGTCATACAAATATTGTCATTTGAAAATAATTATGTGTTTGTAATAACAATCAGTATACTTACTATAAATAAAATACATTTATATCTGTGATAAAGTTGTTTTGATTTAGTACATTAATAATCTTACCAGTGACAATGGGTAATCATGGGAATAAAGTTTTCATTTACAGAAGAAGTAGTAGCAAATTCAATAAATCGTATTTTCATTTAAAAGTAGCGATTCCTTAGTTTTCTGGAAGAGAGTGTGGTTTTAGAACGCAATTTTGCAACGTGAATCTTTCTGTACAATGTGTAACAAATTAAACATGTTAATTCGTGGTTATAATCTTCTACTAAAAATAATGATTCAATAAAGAAATTATAAAACATTAAACATGTTAAAGGCAAAATCCATCCAAAAGTGGATTTCAATGAGACAAAAAAGGAGAATGACATTAATATAACATAAGGAAATCCATATAAATCGAGTGTAAAATTATTGCGTTTTCTTAAATATTGATTATTTTCACGAATCGGTAATTAATCTTGGATCTTTTTTTTAACTGCATCGATTTTAAATAAAACCAGATGGACTGAAATTCGGGACCAATCGATTTTTTAAATTCATTTTAAGAATAAATATTTAGGTTTCAAATGTAATCAAGATTTCGAGTGGCACTGCGTGTCGATGCATTTTAAACCCACACAGTTTAGAGTGTGAAAGGCATGGGCCGCGGAACGGTTTTGAAAGTGCAGGCAGACCATGAAAAAAAAAACGCAATCTGATTGTATTTTTACGTTTTTGTACATGGTTTTGGAAAAGAAAGTGGGGGGGGGGCTGAAGCCCATCCACCCCCTCCCCGCGGCCCCTGAAATGGGTGTGCAAATAAGGGAGTTAGTGATACCACACACAACTATGAAATCTACTACTGAACTTTTAATTCCTCTAATTATTTCAATAAACTTGCCAATTAGGATGGGCTTAATCATTTAGTAGCGTATATAGTATGGTTACATGTAGAGAAGTGAAGGCAATATTTCCAGCAATCCCACAAAGTATAACCAAAGTATAACGAACGCTGCTTTCGTTTCAAGTGATAATGCCACCATCTATTCTCCATTTTCCATTCTCTCGTCGGTGTTAGAACTTTGATATTTGTCATCATAATCACGTAGATGCTTTCCATGCTCATCATCAGGGTGGAGGACAATAGATCCATTCTGTTTGGGTCCTGGATCTGTCGTTGATACTGTCTGCGATTTTCGAAGGAACGCACGTTCAACCCATCTTGGTATGTCTCTATCGTTACCAACGTTGTACATCCTCAGGACAATTATTGCCACCTCCCTTCCCTGTCCCTGGCATTTCTCCATTACTTAATCACTAAGAAAACGAATATTATTACTAATAACACTAACAGTACATGCTTATGAAAATGGAAAGTTGCGGATGTGACATCGTCAGCCCACCTAATGAATATTCATAACGATGTGCATATCACATTACGAATAACTTCGTTCGGCATTTCGCTGGGTGCAACATACGTTGTAATTATTTTCAGACCGGAATACCCTTTTTTAATGTTTCCATTTAATTTTATCATCCGTGTCATCCCTCTATGTCTAGAAATACGTCAAGTAGATTTAGTGACTTGCATGGAGAATGCAGACATTAGTTGATTACCTTGAACCTTGAAGGAATAATCCCTTAAGCAGCTCTTCCAAGCTAAACCTGGGGCTAAACAATAGGTTAACAAAATATAATTTCCCAGTTCTTTTCGGTAGGCACTTATGATCCAAGTTTGAAAGGAGACTCGTAAAATGACGTCACTCTCGCCGATGAATATTCATTAGATCGTGGTCGTGCGTGTTCAATACACACTGCGTGCAGGGATGCAGATAGTTATATGCGAGGAACTTTGGCTCCAGAGACAAGTTGTCAAATAACGTGTGTGTGTGTGCGTGTGTGTACCATCGGCTGGTAGTATTCCATGCTGTCTAAGACTTCAAACGCGTCGGAGAGAGTGCATGGCAATTCGGTAAAACGAAGTTTCCGATATAAAGAGATAATAAAATAACACTATGTACAGTACGTTGAGAGGCAAATGTCAGATCAGGGGAGGCAGGAGTACAATCAGGTTTTTTTTTAAAGGGAAGAATAGTGTAGAATAAAAGGTATTATATATATAGCCAAATGATCTAGGTGAGGGAAGTGAACAATGATGTTTTTTAAAAAAAGAATGAATATATACCTTACCTGAATATTATGGTGAAGCCAATTTAAAAGGAGGTGAGACAAGTTTCAATGGAGGTTTAAAAAAATAATAAACTGCATGTATTATGGTGAAGCCAATTTAAAAGGAGGTGAGGCAAGTTTCAATGGAGGTTTAAAAAAAAAAAACTATACTAAGAATTATGGTGAAGCCAATTTAAAAGGAGGTGAGGCAAGTTTCAATGGAGGTTTTTAAAAAGAATAAACTGTACTACAAATTATGGTGAAGCCAATTTAAAAGGAGGTGAGGCAAGTTTCAATTGAGGTTTTTAAAAAGAATAAACTGTACTACAAATTTAAAAGGAGGCGAGGCAAGTTTCAATGGAGGTTTTTAAAAAAGAATAAACTGTACTACAAATTATGGTGAAGCCAATTCAAAAGGAGGTGAGGCAAGTTTCAATGGAGGTTTTAAAAAAAGAATAAACTGTACTACAAATTATGGTGAAGCCAATTCAAAAGGAGGTGAGGCAAGTTTCAATGGAGGTTTAAAAAAATAAACTGTATTATGGTGAAGCCAATTTAAAAGGAGGTGAGGCAAGTTTCAATTGAGGTTTTTAAAAAGAATAAACTGTATTATGGTGAAGCCAGTTTAAAAGGAGGTGAGGCAAGTTTCAATGGAGGTTTTTAAAAAGAATAAACTGTACTACAAATTTAAAAGGAGGCGACGCAAGTTTCATTAGAGGTTTTTAAAAAGAATAAACTGTACTACAAATTATGGTGAAGCCAATTTAAAAGGAGGTGAGGCAAGTTTTAATGGAGGTTTTTAAAAAGAATAAACTGTACTAAGAATTGTGGTGAAGCCAATTTAAAAGGAGGTGAGGCGCAAGTTTCAATGGAGGTTTTTAAAAAGAATAAACTGTATATGGTGAAGCCAATTTAAAAGGAGGTGAGGCAAGTTTCAATGGAGGTTTTTAAAAAGAAAAAACTGTACTACAAATTATGGTGAAGCCAATTTAAAAGGAGGTGAGGCAAGTTTCAATGGAAGTTTTTAAAAAAGAATAAACTGTACTACAAATTATGGTGAAGCCAATTTAAAAGGAGGTGAGGCAATTAAGTTTCAATGGAGGTTTTTAAAAAGAATAAAATGTACTACAAATTATGGTGAAGCCAATTTAAAAGGAGGTGAGGCAAGTTTTAATGGAGGTTTTTAAAAAGAATAAACTGTATTATGGTGAAGCCAATTTAAAAGGAGGTGAGGCAAGTTTCAATGGAGGTTTTTAAAAAGAATAAACTGTATATGGTGAAGCCAATTTAAAAGGAGGTGAGGCAAGTTTCAATGGAGGTTTTTAAAAAGAATAAACTGTATTACAAATTATGGTGAAGCCAATTTAAAAGGAGGTGAGGCAATTAGTTAATGGAGGTTTTTAAAAAGAATAAACTGTATTACAAGTTATGGTGAAGGCAATTTGAGAGGAGGTAAGGCATGTCTACAATGATTTTTTTTAAAGAATGATAAGTGTAGAATAATTCAAATGATGAAGCCATCTTGAGAGGTGCATGAGGCAAGTCTACAATGAGGTTTCTAAAAACAATGAATAGTGAAGAAAAAGATCGCAATTGCTTTTAATAATCCACAAAATTGTGTAGTTATTTATTTCATGCAAATTGCTATTAATTGATTATGCTCATTTGTGCATAATTAGTATACTATACCTATTCCTCTAACTCCCTAAATAAAGCTCCAAATGTTCTAATTTTTGGTTTAGAAACTCTTTGTGGTGTTCTTCGATAAATGTATTTCTTGTGTTTTTACCTTTGTATTGCATTGTTTTTTTTTCAACGATGCTCGGACTCTCGTAACAGCATAAAATAAATCAGTTTAGTTCAACAAAACTAAAAACAATTAGGCATTCATGAATTTTGGTTGAAAACGCATATTCCATTGACGTGGTACACAAATATCACAATTTTGAGCCATTTTTGTCTGATATGCACTTACAAATTGTTTTGTAATTTTCAGAACCCAGTACCCAGGCTTCGCAAAACTGGTCTCAAAACATGCAAAAGACTTTTTTTTTAAATCGCAGAGCTCAGAGCCCCCCCCCCCCCCCCCCCTGCGTAAATAGGTTAAGTTTGCATTAATTTTGAACTTTTCCATTCCCAAATACGTAATATCCCCTCCCCAAAAATGCAATTGTCACTGAAATGGAATATACATAATATATTTTTTAATAAGCCATGTTTTGCAAAATAATCATCATGTCATCCTTTGTCAACAAGAAATCTGTACATGTCCTCTGGAAGAAAATAATACCTCGGCCGCCTATTAAATTCTAAGTTTTGATTTTGTAAGTATTTTACTTAGCAATTTGGCTGGCTTATCAAAATGCTTAAACTTGTATGCAGATCAGATCTCAGAATTTACCTTATCCAAATTGAACTAAATACTAATACCCATTGTGATGTTATAAATTTTGAGCCAAATAGTGCCAAATGTGTGAATGTATTTCTGTGCGTATCATTTTTGTATATGTAGACTTAAGTCTAGTAGATGGCTGACTTACATTTAAGCAAAATATTTAGCCAAAAAAAAATGCAATTGAATACCAAAGATGGATAAGTATTTTACTTTTGCAAAATACTGAGTAAAATATACTTGAAATTGTGGCTTTAAGAGTAGCATTGAATACCGGCCCTGTTCCTCATCATCATTATCATCCCACTAATTGACTGAACCATATAGTATTAAACAAAGCTAATTTCCACATGTTCAGGGAGGAATTAATCGTTGTATCACTTGACATTAAGGAGAAACTTAGAATATTTCATATTTCCTATAATAAAATACAAAAGAAATAGTGAGAGGATGACGTCATCAGTCTCCTCAGGTGCATACAGACCAGGATGTGCATATAACTGTTTTTTTTAATTAAGCAAAACTTTAAAATGTCATAACTTTGAATTATATTCTACACTTATCATTCTTTAAAAAAAATCATTATAGACATGCCTCACCTCCTCTCAAATTGCCTTCACCATAACTTGTAATACAGTTTATTCTTTTAAAAAACCTCCATTAACTAATTGCCTCACCTCCTTTTAAATTGGCTTCACCATAATTTATAATACAGTTTATTCTTTTTAAAAACCTCCATTGAAACTTGCCTCACCTCCTTTTAAATTGGCTTCACCATAATTTGTAGTACAGTTTATTCTTTTTAAAAACCTCCATTGAAACTTGCCTCGCCTCCTTTTAAATTTGTAGTACAGTTTATTCTTTTTAAAAACCTCCATTGACACTTGCGTCGCCTCATTTTAAATTTGTAGTATACCCAGTTGTTGTGTGTCCGGACAGGTTGTGTGTCCGGACGATCAATTTTAGAAAGTCATTTGGAAAAATTTACAAGCGAAGTTTCATCAATGTTTAGTGCAAAATGTAAGGAAATATTATGATAGAGAACAAAATGGAAGATGATTACAACTATTGAATTCATATTTTTAGTGTAATCCAAAGACAAAAAAGAAGGCTTCAAAAATATAAAGTGTCCGGACACCCGACCCCCCATCCTACAGTTTATTCTTTTTTTAAAACCTCCATTCAAACTTGCCTCACCTCCTTTTAAACTGGCTTCACCATAATACAGTTTATTCTTTTTAAAAACCTCCATTAAAACTTGCCTCACCTCCTTTCAAATTGGCTTCACCATAATTAATAGTACAGTTTATTCTTTTTAAAAACCTCCATTGAAACTTAATTGCCTCACCTCCTTTTAAATTGGCTTCACCATAATTCTTAGTATAGTTTATTTTTTTTTTAAACCTCCATTGAATCTTGCCTCACCTCCTTTTAAATTGGCTTCACCATAATACAGTTTATTATTTTGTGAAACCTCCATTGAAACTTGTCTCACCTCCTTTTAAATTGGCTTCACCATAATATTCAGGTAAGGTATATTCATTCTTTTTTTAAAAACATCATTGTTCACTTCCCTCACCTATAGATCATTTGGCTATATAATACCTTTTATTTTACACTATTCTTCCCTTTAAAAAAAAACCTGATTGTACTCCTGCCTCCCCTGATCTGACATTTGCCTCTCAACGTACTGTACATAGTGTTATTTTATTATCTCTTTATATCGGAAACTTCGTTTTACCGAATTGCCATGCACTCTCTCCGACGCGTTTGAAGTCTTAGACAGCATGGAATACTACCAGCCGATGGTACACACACGCACACACACACACGTTATTTGACAACTTGTCTCTGGAGCCAAAGTTCCTCGCATATAACTATCTGCATGCCTGCACGCAGTGTGTATTGAACACGCACGACCACGATCTAATGAATATTCATCGGCGAGAGTGACGTCATTTTACGAGTCTCCTTTCAAACTTGGATCATAAGTGCCTACCGTTCTTTTCTCCGGGTCCTTTCTGTGTTTTTTTTTTTCTTCTTCAATCATCATGCTCATGGTGAAAGTACTTAGCCGGCCAGTGCCGTATATAGATAGAGAGAGCGCCATCTATCTAAAAGTAAACACGTCGTCAGCTTTGATCAGCTAGCTAATCTATTCAGCGATTAACTTTTGATCTGCTCTGTGACTTTCATTGCTATGGTTTTGGAATTGGAATACCTCGAAATTGTGCCTAACAAAGCGAAGTGATTATTTTTTTTACATAGTTTACACATTTTACACACTTGCACTGAACCAAGTGACATTTATAATCAGGTTCAACAGTTTATTCAGCTGTAACGTGTAAGTATCAATCCATTTCGGACAGTACGGTACCTTTGGCTTTGCCTGGCCAGGGTAAGATCTAGTCCCATACACAATGATTGTTGTTACGCTTATTTATTTTAGGTCTAACCTTTCAGTTTATAATTAGGTTCACCCATCAGCCCATGGGTGCATTACTGCCGCTGTGTACAGGAAAATTGAAAGCACGGCGCAAGCAAAATTGCAACAAATTCCCGCGAATTTCACACAAAAAAATTGTAAAACTAAAAGTAAGTAGGCTACTAAGAATCTTTCCGAACGATGTGAAGTCAATTCTCCCTAATTATGATGAATATCCCTCAAATAGCGTCATTTAAGCGTTGATTTTTCTTCTCGTTGACAAAATACTGACCCTGCTTCCATCTCCCAAATTTTTCGTCTAATGAGCTAAAGAGGGCGCGGGCGCGCGGTTTATCTTCATATCGAAGACACTACACAAGGGAAAGACTAAGCACAAAAACTATTTTACACGTAGATCGATGCAAAGGCAAAGCGTTACGCGAAGTCTGCAAAGCCAAAGTGTCCAATCCTTTTACTCTAAAGACTGGTGGAATGTTAATTGAAAAACGAATGGTTACACTTGTGGGGCTTCGTTCAAGGTACGTAGAATTTTCTATATTTTTTTTTTAATTTGTCATCGCTTTGAATATTTTTCAAAAAGTATTATCGTCAGCAAAAATAATATAAAAAGTATGGTTTTTAAAGTTTTTATTGGTGTCTCTATTTTATCAAACAATCATTGGAATTGCGCAAACAATGAATTATATAATCTAGTTTAAAAATACAGACAAGGTGAATTAAGGACGTTCCACAGTTAAAGTTAAATCCATGTCATTTTCACCAAACTTTGCACATAGATACTTTAGAACCTTAATATTCGAAATATGCGAAAATTAACATAGGTCCATGTGCTTGATTTTTTGCTATAGAGCTTCAAAGTTTACTCAAATTGATGTTCTTAAGAATTGCGCATTCAAAAGAATTTGGCATTTTTAGACCGCCCAAGATTACTACAATGAGTTTAAAAACCTCCATTACTCAGTCAAAATACATGAAAAAGTCATCAAATTTCGCAAGAGAGTTAATAATTGTATCGTTAGAATGGAGAATCTGTTATTAGTGCTATTTGTTTGCAATTCTAAGTTTAACAGCACTGTCAATTCTTAAAAATGGCGTAAAAGATAACAAAATTCCAATCTAAAAAATGTAAAATTTCAGTAACAAACTACAAACGTACAATAAATGCTGCACTTTATTCAAAATCCATGTCATTTTCACCAAAATTTGCAGAGTTGTAGAGGAAGGTATACCTAAGAGGTACAAACATTAAAAAATAGGGGTTCATGTGCTTGTTTTTAAACTATCAGCATTTTTATTAGAGCAAATGTGCTTTTTAAAACACCAAAAATGGGGCGAATGCTTAGTATCTATGTGAAGAAAAAATCAAAACCACTCTACCATTTATTCAAACTCGGGGCAATATTCGTGATTCTTGGCAGCACTGCAGAGTAAAGTATTTTGAAATTGTTGAGAATATTTTTTTGAATGGTCCATGGAATAATTCAATTTTTTAGCTTCATGAAATAACGCATCGGATCTGCAGTTAAAGTGCAGAAGATGAGAAAAATCAGCTCATACCCGCAGCTAATTAATCACCTGTTAATCCATTGTGACGTCAGCGCGCAGAGTGTAAACTATGCGCAGATCATAATGCGCACAAATATAACTGTGGAACGTCCTTAAGGTTGTGAATTGTATTAGCACCACCAACGACCTTTTATTTCCGTCGAAGAGATGTGCGAAGCAACTTTCCAGGCCGAGGTAAGCGATTTTGCTCTTATTTTATATGCTTTTTACATTAAAAAATTTGTAAAATTGAAAATTGAACGCTTTTCACCAGAAAAAGCCCTGGTGAGTAGCGGAATAAGTTTCCGCTAACATTATTCGCGTTTTGAAGCGATGTTAACCGACAATTCTAAAATCCATAGCGTAAACACGTACGTGGTGCCAGGTTTGTATAGCATACTAACCTCGCAATTCGTGTGAATGAATTAGGTTAGTATTTTTAAGTGAGTCTATTATATAAAACCCCATGGTGGTAATAATTTTGAGGACTCGATTCGTGTCTTTTCTTATTTTCTTTTAACTGAGGAATAGGATTTTCAAATAATGTATTGTAGGCTTTTCAGTTTTTTACTTACATGCTTGACTTGAGGCCGTTCTCATTAAAGATGAATGAAACCTTTGGAACAAGTAGGCTTGTATCAAAACTCAAAGAATAAAAACAAAGAAAGTTTGAGAAAAATCGGACCAATAATGAGAAAGTTATGAGCATTTGAATATTGCAATCACTAATGCCATGGAGATCCTCACATTGGCAATGTGACAAGGATGTGTGATGTCACATATGAACAACTTTCCCTTTGATGGACTGTAAAATACCCCCAAAATGTTTCTTCTTGCTTTTTCTTAAGGTGATACAAACTCTTTATCCATGATGTAGCCTATTCTTTAAAAATCTTTATTACATGCCCTCCTATAGAAAGAACACATGATACACGTATACTGATAGATGTGATAAAAGAAGCAGTTTAAGTGAAATATATACTAAAGTGATAGGGAGAGTTGTTCACAAGTGACATCACACATCTTTGTCGCATTGCCAATTTGAGGATCTCCATAGCATTATTGATCGCAATGTTCAAATGCTCATAACTTTCTCATTATTTGTCCGATTTTGCTCAAACTTTCGTTGATCTGTTTCTTTGATTTTTCTGTTTTCACACAAGCTATCTTATTCCAAAGGTTTCATTCTCCTTTAACATTTTGGCTTTCTAAAACTAGTTTACTGGAAACCGATTCAGGAAACCAGCTTGGAAGATCGCTTTGCTAGCATTCCCATTTGATCACACGAAAGTGGTTTTCAAAATCATTGAACGTAAAGCGATCTTGTTGCTATGGAAACACTCTCAGTGGGGTGACGCAGTTCACGCGAATTTCAAAACCGCAGCAATTCTACACCTGTCGTGTGGAGTAGCGCGCTCAATATGTGCGAAGATCGCTTCCCGAAGAACAGTTGTGTCTACACGCTAAAACCAGTTTAACAAGGCAAAGCGATCTTGAAAACTACATCGCGAGGTGGTTTCCTGAACCGGTTTGGAAGATCGCTTCCAGGCCAAGAACGCTTCGACCATTCTCACTACACATTAAACTAGTTTCCAGTAAACTAGTTTCAGGAAGGTAGTGAGAATGGTATCTTTGTGGCTTACTTGGTAGTAAACTCTAAGACCAAGTTCCTCATATGTCATGATTGAAGTACAACAAACACTGTTAACTCACTGTCTTCCACTCTTCTAGGATGCATCAGGACTTCAATTACATGGATAAAAGCTGCCAGAGTAGTAAGACTTTCAAGCACCATTGTACCAAATCCATAGAATGATAGATATTTAATTTAAAAAATTACCTAATTTGTGATATCCAATCTGCAGATCTAATTTCACCCCAAAAAAGTTCACATTTTGCTCAAACCAAAAAATAATAAAATCACTAAAAACATGATAAAAATTATAATTTAAAAAGTTATGAAATTACCCCGATGATAAGCCTTTTCTTCATCATTCTGTGCATTTGTGTGTTACTGCTGACTTTCTACAAACGCACCACTCTGTAGATGCGTGTCGTTGCCTATGAGGTCAATAGTGTTATGTTTTGACCTCGTTTGCTACCAATCTTTCTCTTAGACTGTACAACAAGGTCAAAACAAAGTATTATTGACCTGTGTCTTAGCATACCTCACCGCTGTAGGAGGAGGAGGAGGAAGAGAAGAAGTAGAAGAAGAAGAAGGAGGAGGAGGAAGAGAAGGAGGAGGGAGGAAAAGAAGAAGGGGGAGGGAAGAGGAGATACTTTTTTATCCTGTAAAGTTACAACCTGTTAGATTCTAGGGCCTGTTTTTCATATTTCCCTGCCTGTGGCCTGTGTAAAAAAATATAACTTGCAGATTTGACAATAAGGAAGTTCTTCAATGTACGTAAGAACAATGATGATTCTACATGTTCATGGAGGAATCACATTTTGTTTCACTTTATATTCATAATAAAATTAATGAACACTTCATTTTGAATACATGCAAAAGAAATCAGTTCTCTTATTTACTTACTTACATCAAGGAGAAGCTCCTTGCTTACATGCAATCATAACTCTTTGTAAGATGAGTCCCATTGTTTTGTATCTCCTATGCAGTAAGATGGGTAATTGCTTATCAGGTGGAGAGCCTACACACAGAAGGAGTGGTGGTGGTGGGAATGGAGGTGCGAAACAAACTAAGATTCGTACACACATGCTCTTTCCGCCAAAGACATCTTCTGGTGCCAGTCCAAGATCATCACCACAGTCGCCAAGGAAACTCTGATGATGTTCTAGCAAAATTTAAAGGTAAGAATCTATTTTCTTTGTAGATTTTTGAAAGATTCTGATATTGAAATAGGCAATGATGCTTGATTAAAGACCAAGTCCACCTCAATAAAAAGTGGATTTGAATTGAATAAAAAATGAGAAAAATCAAACAAGCATCATGCTGGAAATTACATCAAAATTGAATCTGAAAAAAATAAGAAAGTCAAAACATTTAAAGTTTTTTCTAATTTTCACAAAACAATTATGATTATGCTCATCATGGTTAGTATGCAGGGGAACCAAAGACATACATGTAATACACTCAGTATTTTGGGGTATTTTTAGCTCATCCGGCCCGAAGGGCCAGATGAGCTTGTGCCGTGGCGTGGCGTTCGTCGTCTGTCGTCCGTCCACAATTTCAAAATGCTTCTTCTTCGCCATTTCAAGTCCGATTTCAATTCTGTTTGCTTTATATGATAGCACTAGGTGGGGGATTCAAAACTTCTACACAGAATTTTGAAATTCATTAAATATGCTAATTTATGCGCATTTTTCAAAGTTCACAAAAAATGCTTCTTCTTTATTTATTGACCGATTTTGATTTTTTTGCTTCCATCTGGTAGAGCTTTATGAGGTTCAACAAACTTCTACACAGAATTTTAAAATTTTGACTAGAACAATTTTTATGCTAATGTATGCAAAATTAATTTATGCATATTTTTAAAAATTCACATAAAATGCTTCTTCTTTATTCGTTGACCAATTTTGATTTTTTTTTCTTCCATCTGGTAGAGCTTCATGAGGTTCACCTAACTTCTACACAGAATTTTAAATTTGGAGTAGAAAATTATTTATGCTAATTTATGCAAAATTCATAAGTCACAGAAAATGCCTCTTCTTTATTTGTTGACTGAATTTCAAAATGCTTCTTCTTCGTCATTTCAAGTCTGATTTCAATTCTGTTTGCTTTATATGATAGCATTAGGTGGGGATTCAAAATTTCTTCACAGAATTTTGAAACTCACTAAATATGCTAATTTATGCATATTTTTAAAAATTCACTTAAAATGCTTCTTCTTTAATTGTTAACCGATTTTGATTTTTTTCTTCCATCTGGTAGAACTTCATGAGGTTTACCAAACTTCTACACAGAATTTTGACATTTTCAGTAGAAAATTATTTATGCTAATATATGCGAAATGTATTCATAAATCACAGAAAATGCCTCTTCTTCTTTATTTGTTGACCGATTTTGATTTTTTTTCTTCCATCTGGTAGAGCTGCATGAGGTTCACCAAACTTGTACACAAAATTTTGAAATTTTTATTAGAAAATTATTTATGCTAATTTATGCAAAGTTTATTCATAAATCACAAAAACCGTTTTTTCTTCATTTATTGATCAATTTCAATTTTGTTTGCTTTATTTCATAGCTCGAGGTGGAGATACAAAATTTCAACACAGAATTTTGAAACTCTCAACACAGAATTTTGAAACTCATTAAATATGCTAATTTATTCATATATTTTCAAAACTCACAAAAAATACTAATTTATTTCTTTTTGATTTTTATTATTTTTGTTTCATCTGGTAGAACTTCATGAGGTTTACCAAACTCCTACACAGAATTTTGAAATTTTCAGTACAAAATTATTTATGCTAATATATGCGAAATGTATTCATAAATCACAGAAAATGCCTCTTCTTCTTTAATTGTTAACCGTTTTTTTTTTTTTTTCTTCCATCTGGTAGAACTTCATGAGGTTTACCAAACTTCTACACAGAATTTTGAAATTTTCAGTAGAAAATTATTTATGCTAATATATGCAAAATGTATTCATAAATCACAGAAAATGCCTCTTCTTCTTTATTTGTTGACCGATTTTGATTTTTTTTTCTTCCATCTGGTAGAGCTGCATGAGGTTCACCAAACTTGTACACAAAATTTTGAAATTTTTTCTAGAAAATTATTTATGCTAATTTATGCAAAGTTTATTCATAAATCACAAAAAACGTTTTTTCTTCATTTGTTGATCAATTTCAATTTTGTTTGCTTTATATGATAGCTCAAGGTGGTGATACAAAATTTCAACACAGAATTTTGAAACTCATTAAATATGCTAATTTATTCATATATTTTCAAAACTCACAAAAAATACTGATTTATTTCTTTTTGATTTTGATTATTTTTGTTTCATCTGAGAGCTACATGAGGTTCACCAAGGTTCTACACAGAGTTTAGAAATTTTGACTAGAAATTTTTTTATGCTTAATTTATATAAAATTTATTCATAGATAAAAACAAATGCTTCTATGTCATTTCTTCATCAATTTCAATTCTATTTCCTCAATTTATGTCACCAATGTAATTCACTATGTACAGTGTCAACTGGGCTGAAATTAAAATTGTGTTAAATTTCGTTGCCAGATGCCGGATGAGCTCCACATCATTGATGTGCTAGTTGTATTTGCAAAAATAAGGTTTTTTCTCTCCTGATTATACTTTGAAACAAAGTTTGATTCGTCCATGAACACATAGAATTGCCACTTTTATCTTGCCTGCATAGCAGAGCGAGACTGTAGGCGCCGCTTTTCCTGCGGCGGCGTTGTCAACATTGAAATCTTAACCAAGGTTAAGTTTTTGAAATGTCATTGTAACTTAAAAATTAAATGGACCTAGTTCATGAAACTTGGACATAAGGGTTATCAAGTATAACTGAACACTCTGCCTGACTTTCAGGTCACATGGTCAATGTACATGTAAAAGGTCATATAGGGTCAATGAACTTAGACCATGTTGGGGGAATCAATATCAAAATTTCATCCAAGGTTAAAGAGAAATTCCAGTATTTGCAGTAAACACTGATTTCATGAGAAAGTCTGTAAAACAAGGCTTAATTGTCAGTATATCATCGAGGATCTATATCTGGTACAGTTACATAAACTGAACTTTGTGAAATCTTGAAATCTACGCTGAAAAATGTTCACACTGAAGATCACCAACACAGATAGGCACACGTGGGACAGTGTATTATTATTGCTAAAATAAAGACCCGACGGAAGTGACCGAATCCGCGCTTATTTTGCTTATTTCTCAGCAATTACACAATTTCTTCCAGAATCCTTTGGCACATATTTTTTATTCATACAAACAGACACTTAGGTGGTCATTATATTAGATTCTGTAAAAAGTCATTTTTAGATCGTTACCAAAACTGGAATTTATCTTTAAGTTTTTGAAATGTTGTCATAACGTATATGGACCTAGTTCATGAAACTTAGACATAAGGGTAATGGTTTATCACTGAAGATCAAGGTCACATGACCAAGGTCAAAGGTCACTTCGGGTCAACAAACTTTGGCCATGTTGGGGTATTTGTGGAATTGTCATAACTTTCAACTTTTATGGATCAAGTTCAAGGAAACTTGGACATACATGTAAGAGCAATCAAGTATCCCTGAACATCCTGTGTGAGATTCAGGTCACATGACCAAGGTCAAAGGTCATTTAGGGTCAACAAACTTTGGTAATGTTGGAGGTATTTGTGGAATTGTCATAACTTTTAAAGTTTATGGACCAACATGTAGTTCATGAAACTTGGACATAAGAGCAATCAAGTATCCCTGAACATCCTGTGTGAGATTCAGGTCACATGACCAAGGCCAAAGGTCATTTAGGGTCAACAAACTTTGTTGGAGATATTTGTGGAATTGTCATAACTTTTAAAGTTTATGGACCAACATGTAGTTCATGAAACTTGGACATAAGACTTAAAGGGATGGTCCGGGCTGAAAATATTCATATCTTAATACATAGAGTAGAATTCACTGAGCAAAATGCTGAAAATTTCATCAAAATCGGATAACAAATAATTAAGTTATTGAAGTTTAAAGTTTAGCAATATTTTGTGAAAACAGTCGTCATGATATTCATTAGATGGGCTGATGATGTCACATCTCCACTTTCCGTTTTCTTATGTTATTACATAAAATCATATTTTTTTCATTATTTCATACTTGTGTGAATAATATGTCTCTTTTATAATGAAATAAGTTGCAGCAATAAATATCTAATGCACTAAATCAATTGTCAATTCAATTTTTCTAGTTCTTGGAGGAAAAAATTTGAATAAACCTAATTTCATATAATAAAATACAAAAGAACAAGTGGAGATGTGACATCATCAGCCCACCTAATGAGTATTCATGACGACTGTTTTCACAAAATATTGCTGAACTTTAAAATTCAATAACTTTGTTATTTGTTATCCGATTTTGATGAAATTTTCGGCATTTTGCTCAGTGAATTCTACTCTATTTGTTAAGCTATAAATACTTTCAGCCCGGACCATCCCTTTAAGAGCAACCATGTATCCCTAAATATCCTGAGCATGTTCAGGTCACATGACCAAGATCAAAGGTCATTTAAGGTCAATGAACTTTGGCCGTGTTTGGGGTATGTATTTGTTAAATTGGCATCACAACTTCAAAAATGAATGGGTCTGCATGTAGTTCATGAATCATAGACGTAAGATAAATCAGGTATGAATGATTGTTTTGCACATGTCTTACATGTAGGTCACATTATCATGGTCAAAAGTCATTTTGGGTCAATGGACCTAGTATTTTATTATCATTATTATGTTTCGTTTTGTGAATAAATATTTATGAATAATTATTAAATAGCTGTTTTCAAAGTCAGCACTGCTGCTAAATGTATATCGAATCACGTAATGCCAGACGTGTTCCATTTGTTGTATTGGGATTTAGTGAAGAGCCTCCATATTGAAATACTGAAATATTGGAAAATTCATATGAAAATTGAAATTATAAAAAAATAGTGACTAATGTGACATAGCCATGTAAGAGTCATATTACACCAGACATATTAGGGGTAAAGAATATTAAGCCCTTGCTTACTATCTAATCCTCATTTTGCATTGGAGTATTCATTGAGATAGTTTGGGTGTAGGCCTATAGGTGAAGACTAATATATAGAAATAGTGGTGCTGATCCGATATTAGGAAATTGATGGAAAGAGGAGAAGATGAAGAGGAAGACAATTCACGAATGATTAGATCAGTTCATTCACTTGTTACTGGATAAGTATGAAAAGACAGATCTATATATACGAAACACTTCTCCAGAGTCCATTGTTCTATTGTTGATCAAAGATATCTGACACAGCTACATGTACATGAACAGTACACTCCCCCCCCCCCCCCATCCTTGATCAAAGATATCTGACACAGCTACATGTACATGAACAGTACACTCATCCTTCTTCACATTTCATTTATAGGACAGGAAGAATGACTCTATTTTGTACCACATGAATTGATTTTCCTTACGTTCAGCTATGATTTCAATTCTTTTAATGGATTACCTGAAAATTTCTATCTTGATTTATATCCAACTTTTAGTATAGTCAAGGAGTCGGCCATTATTTAAATTATTTGTATGACTGATTCCCTTTCATTTTGTGACTATTCTATTTGTTGTTCATGCTACATGTATTCCAATTAAAGATGATCCAATATGCCACTACCAGTACTAATGTCTATATTGTGTTGTATTTTTTTTCATGGAAAAATATACTGGCACTGAATATATGCTACATTTAAGACTTAGTTGATAAATAGTTTTTAGATTCTTTGATGGTGTCAGGCTTAATATTAGTTTTGCTCTGTAGACATGGGAATATAAAAGATGAACTTAATTGAGCTTTATCTAGTCAATTTAGGTTTATCAATGAGATTCATTTATTTCATTGTGAGTGATTTCCAATGGTTATGGAATCATAAATGTATGTACCCTGTATGATTTATAAAGAAAGGCAAGGCTTTAATTAATTCAATGAAATTTAATGCAAGGTCATACACATAAAGATGATGAAAAATGAAATACTAATGTGAGATATATGAGGGTACTGATCAGGCATTTACATATTTTTAAGACTATGGATACTACACATTAAATAAAGTTGGGTAGGAAGGATGGTATTATGGTGCTGATTTAGGTTTTTTTAGGGAAAGATGCAGCAAATCTTTGACCTTTCATTTATACTTGAATTTTTCTTTCTCTGAATATTGTAAACAAAAACGAATAAAGTAACCTGATACAATAAAATCATATATTTCCGTTTGAGGACAAGAGCACTGACAATTATCACTTTAACTGTGTCAAAGTCAAAATAATATAAACAAAATTCATTTGTATTTGCTGCTTGCTTTCATCATACAGATCTAAGCTTGCTACATGTAGCTATATGCTTCTACAGCTACTGTAGGATACATTGGATAGAAGCAAATTTACCAATTACTTCATCTGAAGAATGAAAGAGGAAAATTCAATGTGGTAAGTCTGTAGCTCATTGACAACAAGCAGTGGAAATGTGTCATCACCATGGCAACAAGAATTGAACAACTCATGCGAATAGTTGACACTCTTGGTCTTCAATTCTGATATTACTCTGTATGTTTGTATTCTTCAGGGAGTCGCTGTGGAGCAACATAAAAGTCATGAACAAAAATACAAGACATAATAATGCATAGATTAAAATACAGTATATTGAAATATGTACATACATATTTGGATGTAAATGTATCCCATTAGTCATTTTGTGTTTTATTGGAATTTAAATGTTATGCAAATAACTTATGATAATTAATCTTAGAAGAGTAGCTTCCAATTGGTTAATTCTGTATTTGTAGTATAATGTGCATAAAAAATGATTTGTTTTGTATATCAGAGCAATAATGAATGGAAACTATGTCCTGTAATTCTCCTTCAAAGCTTTCAATTATAAATAATGATATATATCCTCTGCATAAATAACAAAGTCTGTTCCAATATAGATGAATAATATACCAAATCTCCAGGGGTTTTTTAATGGTGAAGGTTGTTTTCTGAGAGCAGTCAGTGGGATAGCTACGGGTTAGTGAGCATGGTTGTAACTTGAAGCTTGCTTATTTCACAGCTTTGAATACTCCAAACTCTGAGGCAAGAATTCACGAAGGTAGTTTTGAAAACCATCGGTTGAAACCATGGTTTATGCAGATTTCCTGTATAAATTATGCTCAATTTACCATGTATATTGAAAATGTCCAATGGTGGTGCATGCTTTTGTCAAATTGTGCCAGTATTACCATGGTTAAATACGCTATTTTATTCACGAGTCCAATGATTCAAGAGTGGACTAATGAATAAAATAGCGTGGAAAACCACGGCCCAACAGGCGTCACTGTGACGCAAGCGCTCATCAGCATTGGACATTTTTTTATATACACGGTAAATAAGCTTAATTTATACAGGAAATCTGCATAAACCATGGGTTCAACAGATGGTTTTAAAAACCACTTTTGTGAATCCGGGCCTGAAGGTTGTTTACATCAGAGATCAGAGAGTTCAACTTTTTAGCTAATTTCAGCAATTTGGGGTTTTGATTTTCGGCTTTATTTCAGCTGATTTTTAGCTTTCCTCCATATGAAAGTACATGTATGAGAGCTTTTAATTTCAGGTTTTTCCAACACATTTAAGCTTTTTCAGTTCTATTTATTTGTGATTACTCACACCCCTGTTGAATTGAAAAAAGATAGTTACCCTGAATATTTCTTAATCCAAAAACTAAATAAGGCTTATGGCTTATCATTCTGAAGAGTTGACAATCCAAAAATAATAAAGCTTTGTATCTTTAGTTCATTAGTTTATTATTTTGGTACTACATGTAATGTGCCTAATTTTATTTTGTACTTGAACCCTGCAGAATGACAAACCTAATTTTACATGTAGCTGAGTTGTCACATTCACTTTGGATACTGGTTATGAAGGCCAGTGCGTCTAATACCACTCATAAAAGCAGAGAGATTATTAAAAATGGTTTTAAACATACTGATACTGGATATTTTGTATTTCAGGGTTATTTTTAACTCTTCAAAGAAAGAAAGTCACATTCACTTTGGATACTGGTTATGAAGGCCAGTGCGTCTAATACCACTCATAAAAGCAGAGAGATTATTAAAAATGGTTTTAAACATACTGATACTGGATATTTTGTATTTCAGGGTTATTTTTAACTCTTCAAAGAAAGAAATTTAAGAGAAATGCTAGAAAAAATAGATTAAATTTGACTATTTTTAATAATTGTACACAGTTTTGAAAGTTCCCTTTTACATACAAGCTAGGAAAGAAAAATACTAATTTGTAATTGATGTACAGTGTACTATGTTGAATTTTAGGCAATAGGTTGAAAATTTTGTCATTTCTCTTTAATATAACATTTACAAAAAAGGAGATTGATTCCATTGCCATCTCTGTTTGATTTGTTGATTTTCCCTCAATTATATTTATTTGAAAAAATGATATATACATTACATACATGTAGGCATATACAAATTTTTCTTATTTTCAAACTTTGGCTCTCTTGTATTTAGTTCTTTGAATATCTAAACAGACATAAATTTCAACTTCTTGTCAGTTGATGGAAATTATGAGAGAGGAAGAGTGCTTTATCGAAAAAGACAAATTTCCTTTGAAATGACCAAAAAGTGACCATCCATTATTTATGTTCCATTGAAAAGTGTATAAAATATTGGGAAATTGACGGAGAATCATTTGTAACATAGCATATCTTATTCATAAGAGTGTGGAAGTTAGTGGAACTGTGTACAGGTTTATATTCATCATGTAAATTATATATTATCATAATTTACCTTGTCCATAACAAACAATACTTTATTTCTGAGGTATTGTAAAAAATAATTGAATGAAATCCAGTAATTAGATTCATGTATATTTTTCAGGTTGTTTTTGGTTACCTTTGGTTTGTAATTTACCCAACATTCTTAACATTCATGACATATTCTTGGACTTATATGTAATGATTCTGACAATTTGTATTCCTTCTACTACATGTAGTATGAAATTCAATTCATATTTGCGTTAACATTCATTGTGTGTAATAATATGCATACATGTGTGTACAGGAAATAACTACATATGTCATTGTGCCTCATCCAAGTAATTTTCTAATTAGAGGCCTTGATGATGGTTGTTCAGAGCAATAAGGACATTCACTCCATGTTTGAGAGTGGCTAATACCTTTAATGCTGTAAAGGGACATTTTGGATTAATATCCAACCTATTGTTTTCTACTCAATTGATGGTATGTGCATGCCTTGATATGTGAAGAATATTATCCAAAAGGAGCTAAATCCACTTTACTAATATTTATCTTAATTTATCACCTTCATTATACTATCATTGGATGAATATCGCTACAAATTTTGAAATATTATTAAATCAGACGTACCCTTCAAATCCATTAATATATCTTTTCAAAGAAACAGTACAAAACACTTACAAAACCTACTGAAAATCTATAGGCTTACATATCTCTTTTTTAAGAAGAAACAAAAAATGGATTTAATCCCTTTTAGAAACAAATGCTGGAGTATGTGCCCTCACAAAGGTCATGTCCAGCTCATCCATTCTTTTATTAGGAATGCATAGTATTGGGATGAAAGGTTAGCCTAAATATCTCTTGGCCAATTACGTTTACAGTCCACAATGTGGTTTTTTTTTTTTTAGTAACAAAATGTACTAAAAAAATGGAATTTTGTTTAAATGAACAGTTTATCTTTAATCTGAAATATATGAAAGACAATTCTTATTTTGTGTAATCATAATGTCATATTGAGATTTGAGAATGTTTTTCTTCACTCTTTTTGTTGTTATATACCTTTCTTATTTTGATCTCAAAGTGTCAGTTCTTTTGGTTTTTACAAATGTTTTAGGGGAAGGGATTCTTTGTCACATGCAAAAGAGGCACAAATTATTCTGTCTTTACCATTAATTAAAATATGTTTGGGACTATTTTGTTTTTTGTTAAAGGTTAGCTTGTAGACTAGTTATAGTTTTGAAATCATAATTTCAATTCAGACATCTCAAAAAAGGTATTTTCCTTGATGAGCCATATACCAATAAGGGCTTATTTATCATTCTCCGTCTCAATACGCTTGCTTACAGCTCTTTTTCCCTTACATATCTGTTCTTAGTGTTGGGTGTGTCATGTTTATTTAATGAGTATTGTTTCAATTAACTTGAATCAAAATATTGTAGCGGTGACAAAGAAAACTGAAATCAAAACTGAGAAAAGGCGCACAATTCTACAGAAAACAGAGAAAGACATTCCTAAATCCAATGGTGTACTCTGCTGCCATGTTTTAGCCGTAAGACATGAATATATTTCTTTATACGTTTAATCTAGCATGTTTTAGCCGTAAGACATGAATATATTTCTTTATACGTTAAATCTAGCATGTTTTAGCCGTAAGACATGAATATATTTCTTTATACGTTAAATCTAGCATGTTTTAGCCGTAAGACATGAATATATTTCTTTATACGTTAAATCTAGCATGTTTTAGCCGTAAGACATGAATATATTTCTTTATACGTTAAATCTAGCATGTTTTAGCCGTAAGACATGAATATATTTCTTTATACGTTAAATCTAGCATGTTTTAGCCGTAAGACATGAATATATTTCTTTATACGTTAAATCTAGCATGTTTTAGCCGTAAGACATGAATATATTTCTTTATACGTTAAATCTAGCATGTTTTAGCCGTAAGACATTCTTGAATATATTTCTTTATACGTTAAATCTAGCATGTTTTAGCCGTAAGACATGAATATATTTCTTTATACGTTAAATCTAGCATGTTTTAGCCGTAAGACATTCTTGAATATATTTCTTTATACGTTAAATCTAGCATGTTTTAGCCGTAAGACATGAATATATTCTTTATGTTAAATCTAGTATGTGTATATTTTATATGTTCGTATTGAAATCAGTACTATTATTTAAGAATTTGTTTGTTTTTAGTCTTTGATTTTTTTTTTTTGGGGGGGGGCATGGAATTGATTTTATGTCATTTGCCCACCCCATGAAATGATAAGGTTTAAAACTGTATGTTTGGTATTGAGACCTCTTTTTCAAGAGACAAATCTAATCTACATAATTTGCTACTCTTGATCAAGGTTTGCATGTTAGATTATACTTGGGTAGTGAAAATCAACAAGAAGAGCTTTCCTAACTTGTAAAGCCATTTTGGCTTAGATGAATTGGCTAGGTGTGTGAGAAAATATTTATGATACTGAACTCAAATTATTTTCACTTGCATGGTTTGATAAATGTTATAATTCATAAATTGTTCAAGACTCTGTCATTGATTGAAATTTGTGATATAATAACTAATAAGTTAAATAGTAAATAATTGTTTAAAGAGTACTACAAGAATTCCAACTTTTTCCGTTTTCAGTGCTACAAATGTTAATATTTCTATTTCTTTGTACCAAAAACTGATCAGTGAACACTGCAGGTTTGGTGAAAAATACTGTTTTTTGCATGAGTTCCATCCCAAATGAACTATCAGTATAACTTTTATTATTTGACTAGTATAAATGACTAGTAATCTGCTACCCAGAGTGCTGTTATCAAGTTTGACATCCCTGATATTAGGAGTAAATTTATACTATATGTTGACTCTTGGTTCAATGATTAATGTATTGATGACAGACTGCTGTCTTCAAGTTTGATGGGGTTTTTTCTGCAACTCAAGTTGTCAATTACTGGAATCTAGTGATGGATATGTACGGTAATATAAAAAAATAATCTCTGGTCATGATCCAGTGTAGATCTGCCCAAATGGAATAACTGTAATAATGCTTGAGTGGATTATCATTTAGAATTGCCCCCGCCTGGTCTGCGCCCATGAATTTCAAGGCTATTATTTTGACCTGCATGTAGTCAATTCGTTGTAGTGATTATATCTCAAGTGGTTGTTTTCTCGAATTTGTCATTATTAGTGTTATTGTTATCATATTTTTTTATTGTTATTTTGTATTATTTCATTGTATGGATTAATATACATGTATAATGTGAAGCGTTGTGGCCCAGTGGATTAGTCTCCGGACTTTGAAACAGAGGGTCGTGGGTTCGAATCCCAGCCATGGCGTAATTTCCTTCGGCAAGAAATTTATCCACATTGTGCTGCACTCGACCCAGGTGAGGTGAATGGGTACCAGGTAGGATTTTCCTTGAACGCTTTAGCGCTTATTAATATTTATTTATTTATTTATTTCAATATATTTAACCAGGTAGCCCACTCAGCAATAAACTGGTCTCCCGTGGGGCCCTGGAATACATGATAAAAACAAGTATAAAAACATTTAAATACATATGAAATATACACAGAAATATTCTAAATAACTTAACTCATATCATAACAGAAAACAGAGTAGCAAGCATACGGCATCGTTAAAAACGTGATACTAATTAAAAAATTACACACAAAGCAACACATATAAATAAAATTAAGTAGATAGACATAAAAAGTTGATTTCAAATTAAAAGGCAATAATAAAATTGAAAATCTAAAAAGATGCACTTTCAGTTTCTGTTTAAAGATTGATAGAGATTTTGACTGTTTCAAATTAAATGGCAAGTTGTTCCAAAGTAAAATCGCTGAGTAAGATAAAGAGTGTTTAAAAATTTCGGTACGAATTTTTGGGGTGATCAAATTATCTTTTGCTGCATATCTAGTGTTAAAACAATGAGAGTCACTTGCAAAAGTAAACACATTGCGATAGAATTCCGATGACAGACCATTGATACATCTATACATAAAATACACTTAAAATAGGTAACGCGATCGTTGAAGGGGAGCCATGGGAGTTCACGAAACATTTCTTTTGAGGGGGTATAAAAATTACATTTTAGGATTAATCTAGCCGCTTTTTTTTTAAAGTTTGATTATACGATCCGTGTGCATATTGAAACGCAACCCCCAAATATCACAGCAATGATCAAGGTGTGATTAGACTAAACATACATGTAGGTATAGAGTCTTGAGGGTATTTTGGTCAACATAAGGCCTAACCCTTCTTAGCATACTTAGGCTGGCATACACCTTTTTACATACATTATCAACTTGGTATGACCAAGATAGGTGTTGATCAATTATGACTCCAAGACATTTTATCGTTGTACACCGTTCTATAACATCTCCATTAAATTTGATAAGTACATTTTCCATAAAAATATTAGATAGCTTTTGGGGTGTCCCTATTAACATAAACTTTGTTTTATCCGTGTTTTAGTTTATTTACGTTTAACCATTCTTTTAAGGAATTCATATCATCTTGAAGCTTATATTGAATATGGCGGCTCAGCTATACAGCCGGGGTAATGATATGATACCAAGTATTAAAGCGCAGTTGAGTATATGCACATAGTAACTGCGCTATATAAATGGACATTATTATTATATATTTTCATTATAATTGATTTGTGGTACATGAAGGGTTGTAAAATAAAATTTGAGTTATCCTGGATAATTCCAGCAGAATCAATTTGTTGTCAACCATTACCATTTTCCAATGATACTCTACATTGGCCATGTCTACATAATAGGCTTCATGTATGCTGCCAGGAGAGAAGACATTCTTTAATTTCACGTACATTTTGGTATTCATGTGATTTCTTATCACTACTTCATGTTTTGAAGTGTTTGTCCTGTTATTTTCATTAGTAATCTACAACCACTTCAAGTAAAGTAGGAACATGTACATGCAGAGATATGTTTTTTTATGAAAAGAAAGTTAATCAAATTTGAAATACGCAGCTTATGGTTTACATGTATTTGATCAATACGTTTAATTTATTATTATTAATTTTTGTGTAATGTTAGTTCAGAATACTTCTTGAATCTTGTATTGGTACATGAATTTATCATGTCCTAAGCAATCTACACAATATATACTATTTAGATTGGACGCTATAAATTTAGAAGAATACTTGCCTTTTATATTTTCCAAAGAATCTGTTGTTGGTTAACATGGTATTTTTATTCTATTTTGATGTGTCGTAAACACTTTTAAAAAAGTGTATATTAACTATAAGATGTTGATGCTTTCTATATATATATATATATTTGTTTGTACATCCTATATTTCATTTTAAGTAAGAATCCTTGCTTTTTCTTAATTAATTTATGTTGTGAACATTGCCAGATATATTTTAAAGAAAAAAAACGCTCAATAGTACATGTAGAAGGTGTGTAATGTATTCATGCAGGTGTGATATATTTATCTTACCAGAACAAAAATTAAATTTATGTATAAACTTGGGATTTAAATTCCATCTTCCAATTTAGATGTGCTAACAACAATGCGATATATTAATAGTTAAATATTATTACTGATAACATGATGTATTTAGTATTGTACTGATGTTCCATTTATTAAATAATAATGTTTAAAAGGAACATACGAAAGAAATGCGTTTCTTTTTTATCGTTTAAAGGTAACGTGTCACCAAGACGATGTGTGCTGTGAGCTGCTTCATGTGTGTGAGTCTGTGGTTGGTGTGTGCGTGTGTGTGTTTTTTTTTGGGGGGCGTGTGCGTTAATTTTTTGTTATGGGTGTGTGCGTTCATTGTTATCCTTTTAAAATTATTTTTGTGTTAATCCTTTACCCCCCCCCCCCCCACACACACACACACACAAGTGCGCGCACAACTCACTGCACTGTATCACTGCATCTACCCCTCGCCTCGATACTGCTTTGGGTAATTTTCATGGACGTCATTCGATGACGTAAATCTTAAAATACATCCAATTATCATGTTCATGGCCATGGAAATTTCCGTGGTTCATGGCACGTGCACTGAACATCAAAATGTACTACACTGGCTCTTTACCAAAAAAATGAATCAATTTTTAGAATGTAGGTTAAAAAAATCGTATTTACGCTGTGAAATTGACTTCGTGTCTTTGTCGATCTCTGCTTTAATATACATGATTTTAAAAAGGTTTTAGATTTAAGTGCCATTGTAGCTCTCCATTTACCCCTCCCCTTCTACGACTCTCCCCCCCCCCCCTCTCTCTCTCTCTCTCTCGTCTTGAGCCCCCCAAAATATTATGTTTTGTCTGTTTTATCGCTCATTTCTCAATTTATACCTGATTTGTACAGAGCCGACAAATAAATATGAAGATTAAAGTGTTGATATGTTAGTATGAGATTTTATGCAGGAATTATTATATCTTAAGTTGGTGATAGAGAGAAGCGGAGGGTATTCGCGTTTGTGCGTGTTGGTCACATAATAAAATAAATGTAGCCTAGGCATGGGAAAGTCCCCTGACCACTAATAAAATCACACACCCCTTTTACTCTACCACTCCCAACCCCCCCCCCCCCCTTCCTCATAAGCTTCCTCGTTCATCCTTCGCTGTGTGCTATTATAATTTCCTTCGATCATTGGTATTAATGAAAAGCGGGGTCTTATATTTTCATGCACTCTGCACTTTGCACTTGGTAACAAATGCTCATAAATTTCCGCTACATACAGTGCGTCCCAGAAATAAAATGAAACAGAAAATTATCGATTGTGACTTAATCACAATTATGATTGGTGAATGACAGATCATTGCAAAGCTCTTAGAGTCTCCTCTTTCATCTGACGCAACCTATAAGTCACTCAATAATACTCAAAATTGATATGGCTGGTGGTATCTGAATGCGGTCCTCGTGAGGAGTGTATCATACGAGTTACACCAGATAAACTTAAAGACTAAGCTTCACAGAGTTTTATTGTCATATTTTTAAATAAAAAAGCGATAATTCTCGGTTTCTTTCTTTTTTCTTGGACGCACTGTATAGATATCTTCGATTCTTATCTGTTAGAGAGCAAACATAATGTTAATGAGAATATCTGACTTTTGTATTCATTAAGAGATTTGACTTACTGCATTGTTTATTTTGCTCTCGACGTGTTGACAACTTGCTCTAATTGAGTGCGTTATCAATATTTTCGATTCACGCTTCAATATTTCATTGATATCAGTGAATGAAAGATTTAAGAGTATCAAATTTACGAATGACTTAGAAGAACTGCAGTTCGAAACGATTTCAAAATTTTATTGAATTCTAAATAATCATGATTCTCAAATTCTTCTTAATGTTCGCTTTGATTTCATTCATTGTATGTCTATAAACTTTCATCTGATTGCAATGAAATCTCACTGCTTTGATCGATTTTACTCTTCATTTCTTTCTTATTTTTTCTCCTTCAAATCAATTTTTATTCCGGGACTGTATTTCAGGTTGGAATCCTTTAAACAATCTATGCATGTCAGCATATTAATTAACCACACTTGGTTCACTCAAGTATTCAATGCAACCGATCAATTACATAGCGTAAACTCTGAAGGCTGGAGTGCCTCAGATTTTCCACCGTTTCTATGGCAACGTGTGAGGATGAAGGCGGTTATATTCTCCGCTACCATTCTCTTTCCTTTTAGATTGTCTGTCCGTCGGTTTTTAGGTCCTCTTTCCTTAATGATGATAATATTCTTAATGTATAGCCTTTATGGGTAGGATGAGGTGAATTGTCAGATGCGATCAAATTTGTGCCCATGTTTTGCATTATTTCGTCGTATATGTTTTGTTACTTTTGCCGTATGCCGTGACTATCGAATGCTGTCGTCACGCATTTTCGTATTTTCAGACATGACTAGGGATTTATCATAAAATTATGTAACCAAAATAAGTTACAGCAGTAATGATCTTATAGACATTGAATTCGTATAGTCAGTCCTACTGTTTTTTTAATCAAAAAATTTTAGTAATTGTATAATGGGGGGGGGGGCTGATAAAAGAGAGGTTTGGGATTGGGGTATGATCATCAGCTCGTTCATTTCATTCATGGTGACGTCGACAGACTAACTTTACCTAAAATAATGATAAATTTAAACGATCTTATAACTTGTAGTTATTTTTCATACGAGTTTGATAGAATTTTGTTGTGTTTTACTCGGTTGATTCATTTAAGTCCCAATAGTCAGCTTGGAGTATCTGTAGTTTTTATGGGAAATCAAGACGAAAATGCATTCCATGTAACAAAGTGAGTTGAAGCAATATCTAAAGAAGGGAAGTTTGAGAGAATGATATATAAAATGTAGGTGATAAGAAAAGAATTGATAGATTGATCCATTCATTGATTTACCAAGTTCACTAAAACATAACAATGGATTGTATTACATCGGAGAATAAAATCAGTAGGCTTGAAAAGGATAAATCATGAAAATTCGAAGAGGTATTTCCTGTGGATTTCATCAAAAGCGAAAAATAGTTTGCATTGGAGATTGAAGAAACAAAAATAGCAATAGGCCTTAATTGTGAATATTATAGAGATAGATAAGATAGATCGAAAACAAAAGCATATCCTACCAAATCAGTGACAGAATTGCTCCAAAGCTAAACGCGAGACGCAATTTAAAAATTCAAAGCGTGAGTGACTATCAAGTAACTGTTCATGTTGATTATACAGTACTAGGAGGTGTACTTAAAGCAATAATTGAAAACGGGAATGAATTAATTGATAAAGAAATTAATACTAATCAAAACATTGATACTTGTTGATAATATGAAATAAATGCTTAACACGACTCGACTCATAATTAGATAATTATATAAATTCAGTGGGATGCAGATTGGGGGCTACGGACCCCCAATTTTTAGGACCATGGAGAAAAAGAAAATAGGAAGGAAAAGGAAACGAAAATATTGAACTATGATATTTTTTCTGAATATTATGTCAAATTCCATCCAAAAATTAGATTTTTTAATAAAAAATGTTCAAATTTTGCTCGCTCATTTCAGCAGTTCTACCCAATACGCCGTGTCTGGCCTCTTCGTTTTCTTGTTTGGCTTATAAGCGGCAGTCAGAACAAGCAAAAGTTTGAACACATTTAATAAAGACAGTACGAATATGACGCTGCACATAAAAGTAATGCACAAAAACAAGTTCGTATCTATGTTTATTTGTTGGGTCTTTGGGCAAGGGGCAAATAAAAAGTAGATTTGTCACTGGAGAAATAATTCATTATCTCATTAATACCTTGGTCACATTTGTTCTACGGCGGCCGTACGGCGAGTCGAAAACAGTCGTTTTATTCATTTTTATTTAAACCACCTATATGTAGCTGGTACAAAAAAATGTTAAAACGGCTGTTTTCGACTCGCCGTACGGCCGCCGTAGAACAAATGTGACCAAGGTATATTGGACTGTATATATTGATATTGCAGTAAGGGTAATGTATCACTCGTTTAATTTATTCAGCATGTTCCAATCGCGTTAAATAGCTTAATCTTAACAATGATTCAAATATGCGTAGCGTATGGCACGCTAGAAGGGAATCAAATATTTATATTCGACACCAACTAAAAAACTATTTGACGCGGCAAAATTCTATTTGACAAAAAAATATATTTGACAAAAAATATATTTGAAAACAAATATATTCAATAAAAAATATATTTGACAAAAATATATTCGACAAAACATGTATTCGACAAAACATATATTTGACAAAAATATATTTGATAAAAATATATTTGACAAAAATATATTTGACAAAATATATTTGACCAAAATATATTCGACAAAAAATATATTTGACAAAATATATTTGACCAAAATATATTCGACAAAAAATATATTTGACAAAAATATATTCGACAAAACATATATTCGACAAAACATATATTTTACAAAAATATATTAGATAAAAATATATTTGACAAAATTATATTTGACACAAAATATATTCGACAAAAATATATTCGACAAAAATATAGTTGACAATAATATATTCAACAAAACACATATTCGACAAAACATATATTTGATAAAAAAATATTTGACAAAATTATATTCGACACAATTTTATTTGGCAAAATTTCATTTGACACAATTTCATTCGACACAATTTCATTTGACACAATTTCATTCGACACAATTTCATTTGACAAATTCGACACAATTTCATTTGACGTCCTACACATTTGGCGTACCGTACGTGCGATGTCAAAAATATATTCGTCCAAATTTCATTCCACAAAAAAAAATTTCATTCGACCAAAATTCATTCGACACATTCGACAAACTTTCTTTCGACAATGTTTCATTTGATAATTTTATATTTGACAAAATTTAATTCGAAAAAATAGTATTCAAAGCGCAAAACATTTTATTCGACTAAATTTATTTCGATGAAATATCAATTCATTCGGCAAAATTTCATTTTACTACAAAATTTTGTTCGACAAATCCTCACGCAGCTGGGCCACCGATCGCGATAATACCGGCCGATAGTATATATAGTACTAGCGCAGCTCAGCCGCGGGATAGCTAGTGTACGCCGTAGACTAGACCGGGACGTCGGATCGGACGGGACGCGTCAGGGAGCTAGTAGCAGGCCAGTAGGGAGCTGGAGCCGCCGCGCCGGAAGCCGTGAGTACTTTATGCCCAGGCCATACATGTAGATCTACGTCAAACTCAAGTCAAAGTAGATATAAAGTTATATTACTAGACCTACTACTACTACTAGTACTTTTACTAGGTCTACTACGGTAGTAGAGTCTAGACCCCTACTAGTACTACTACGGTACCTCAGCTCGGCTCGGGCGAAGTTCGTGCAGGCTCCACTCCACTTCACTACCGGTACGTCTACGCTCCACCTACACCTTCGCGTAGGCCGTAGCTGGGTGGAGCGTAGACAGCTGGCAGTCGTCTGTTTCGAGGAGTTTTTCAACATTTTTTTATTTTTTTAATTTCTCCTCATGGTGAGTGAAGCCTACGGAGTTCAGCTGAACAACCAACATAACAGAGACTAAGCTTTTGGTCTAAGTGTAACTAGACTGTAGTGCCTAGACGTGGAGTGGAGCCTGCACGAACTTCGCCCGAGGTATACTCCTACTAGTACTAGATCTAGAATCTATTGCCTGAGTAGGCCTAGCCCTAGAAAATCAATGTTTAAACACATTTCCTGTTAATCTAAATTTAACGTTTTTGGCACTTGTCCAATGTAGGGCGGCATATAATATAATATGAGTTGGGTGTCCGGACACGTAACAGAAATGAAACCTTGTTTTTATCTCAGGAATAAACCAAAAATATAGGTTGAATAGTTTTTTTTCACCATCAATATTTGTTCTTTATTATACAAATAATGCATGCAGCCGAGTGCGTTAGTGGAAATGCAGAGCACGCGAGGTTTCTTTAGATAGGAGTCGCACTGTGCACGAGCCGCTTGCGGCGAGTGCCCAGTGTGCTCCATCTGAAGAAACCGAGCTTTCTCTGCATTTACTTTTACGCACGACAGAGCAAGTGCATTATTTGTTTTATAAAATAGCAACACAGAAACAATTTTTTTTAAAGTTACAGTACAGTTTTGTTGGACTTCTACCGCACTGGTTTGCTCGAGCGTGCAATGTCAATTTTCGTTGCACACCTTTTGCACTACCGTGCAGTGCACAAAAAAAGTTGGATGTCATGTGACGCGTATTGACCAATCGCGATGCTTGAAATAATACAGCTATTTTATAAAATATTTTCTTATATTCTGTGCTAAAAAGAATTAAAGACATTGCTTGTAAACTTTTCAAAATTGAGAGTAAAAGTCATGTGTCCGGACACCCAACCCGTCCGGACACACAACCACTGGGTATAACCCCTATGTCATGTGTGTAGTGAAATAAGGTGGTTGATGTTTGGCTTATTTTCTCTTGTTTTGGGGGATAAATGCTTGATTGTTTTTACTCTGTCAGTTTCTAATGTAGATTGAATTCTTTTATTTATTTTTCTGAATTAAAGTCTAAAGAGAGTCTGTGGAGATCACTTATCCAATGTACAAGGTTATAATATAACCTTGTCCTGAGTTGGTAACCCCTGTGTCGTGAAATAAGGTGGGTAATGTTTGGCTTATTTTCTCTTGTTTTGGGGGATAAATGCTTGATTGTTTTTACACTGTCAGTTTCTTATGTAGTTATTCATCATATAACTAGGGCTACTAGGCTATATAGGCTAGGGAATTCTTTTAATTATTTTTTCTGAATTAAAAAGAGAGTCTGTGGAGATGGAGATTGAAATCAATCTCAGTTTTCCACCACCAACAGAGGCCGTCACAAAAATATGTTCAAATTGAAACTTTTTGAGCGCTCTGGTGAATAAAAAGAATGACTCCCAAGTCTAAAATGAAAAGAAATCATAACTGAATGGGAACTGATTTATTGTCACAAAAGTGGTATTTTAAAGACTTTTTGTGTGTGTGTGTTGTATGATGCATAGATTCACCACAGACAGGGTGGTTGCAGAGTGCAAGTGGTGGAGATGGAGATTGCCATCAATTTTAGTTTTCCACCAATAGGTCGTCACAAAAATATGCTCAAAATTAAAGTCTGAGTGCTCTTGTGAATAAAATAAAAATGATTCCTAAGTCTAGAATGAAAACAAATCATAACTGAATGGGAACTAATTTTTTATTGTCCCAAAGGTGGTGTGGTATTTTAAAGACTTTTTGAATGTGTGTTGTATGATGCATAGATTCACCATAGACAGGACTACCACACTTTTGGAGTGGCATTCAAAAAAGTAATTCAAAGTATCATATCTTGTGAATAAATGTACCATATTTTTGTAAATTGTCAGGTTTTTATGGTATTGATCATGGGCATGGCAAATTCAATGACAATAGAATAGATCTCATTTTTTACCTATCCTATAGTATAGGATCAAGTGTCAGAATTGATTTCAAAATACCCTTCCCCCATTGCACCCCCTAGCCCAATGCAAAATTGCACACAAAATTTATAGTACAGAGCCTATATTGGGAGCATTTGGCAGAATTTTACTCAATATTCATTTGATTATTTTTCAAAAACCGATTCATGGATTACTGTGAAATTTGGTAGAGGTCTATTATACACTATTTTCATCAATGATCAAGATCTGAAAAAATCAGACAATTTGATGAAGTGGGCTATGAGTATGAGATCAAAAAAAAAATCTTGTTGCCTCCCTACTCTGTCATAGGAACATCAGCATTTCTTGTAGATCTACAGTATTTACAATTGCCTGTTGACTTCCAAATTTTCCCTCAAAATTTCACCTTTTCAGAATGTGCTCATAATCAATCCAAATGTTTTCTGTTTGAAAAGATTAAGAAAGTTATTTGAGTTCAATGTTTTGGATTTGACATCATAAACGAGCAGCTGCCCCATATGTTATGTAATATTAAATGCATGAATTTCAAATTTTGTATGGTTCCTGATGACTTAATTTTGTTTTCTATTTATGATCGGGTGTGAAATAATCTTTTATTGATATACAAAATGTACAGTGAAAACCATATTCAATTTTCTGAGAAAATGACATTTCATTGATTTTTTACCATTCGCTATGTAGGAATGCTGCTCGCATATGACGTCACAAATCAGATAATTGAAAGTCTAATAACTTTAATTCTTTAAAGGAGAATGAAACTCTTGGAGCAAGTTAGCTTTTGTGAAAGCAGAAAAATCAAAGAATAAGATCAACAAAACTTTGAGTAAAATAGGACTAGCAATAAAAGAGTTATGAGCATTTGAATGTCGAGATCACTAATGCTATGGAGATCCTCCCATTGGCAATGCGACCAAGATCTGTGATGTCACACACGTACAACTCTCCCATTTGGACACTGAAAATATACCCCAAAACATCTCTTTTTGCTCATTCTAATCATATGACAAACGATTCATCAATGATATAATGTTGTGAAATATACTGATAGACATTTACCTATATTTTCATGGGATACTTAAAATCTTTTGTGACCGAAATGTTTAATAGCTGGTTTACGCATTTGAAAATGGTCGTAAACACCCCAAAATCAATGTAAAACAACACACAGGGTTTTTCAGCACATTTCAAATTGGGATAAATCATAAATGAAATGCCTACAAACACAGTACAAGTATTGTCTGTAATGGTAGTCTGCAATTAGTGCTGAAAGGATATATGCATCACAAATAGTTTGTCTTATTGGCAATGACCTTGAAAAATACAGCTGAAAATCATCAAAAACAATAAATCAGGTAAATTTTCCGTAATTATAGGGCGTTAGAATGTGTTTACACTGACTTTCACTTGTGTGTCATCCAAGTACTCATTGTGGACTACCAATACTGCAAAGATCAGCATGATCCAAAAAAAAATTCAATACTGAAATGTGTTCTAAAGCTCACAGGTGTTGTGAATATGCTAATCTAAAGGTATTTACATCTTTTTTTAGATCAGTGTCAAGGTAAAAAAATGAAGATATGACTTGATGTATTATTTGGATATCAAAATAGAACCAGAGGATCGTGATTTGCGATTATCAACTTAAAGTCACAATAAGTATTGAAATGCCATAAAAGTGAAAGTCGGTGTAAGCAATCTGAAATAATCGGATATTGGCAGATAATTTATTTTTGTGTGAATTTCACCTGTATTTTAAAGGTCATTGTCATGTAAGACAAATTAATTGATAATATTTCATCCAAGTACTCATTGTGGACTAAGGGGGTCGGGTGACAAATTGTCTGAAAATTGGTTGATTTGATGTGGATTGACCCATAAAATGATTAATTATTGCATTGTTCTGTATCACACCCATATCAGATTTGTAAATATTTCTTCTGTTTTATACTTGACCAGCAAAATCTTGATTATTTCCGGAGTATTTCAACTACATTTTACTCCATTGCTAATTGTTTCTTTTCTTATTTCATCTTTTTGTTTTTATTGCACAGGAAATTTTTGATTGCTGAAGGCTGAAGGCAGCTGTTCATTTTGGAGTTTCAGAATTGATACATCACATCTGGCCAATATGTTTTTTCTTCAAAGACATTTTGTGTACATTTGCGCACTGAATTTAATTGCATGGAGTGTAGGCATGCCACCTCGGAGAGCACAGGATAGATCTGCCAATGACTTAACTCAGTTTGTGAACAGTTTGAGAGGATTTGTTGGAGAAGTGTCTGGTATGTTATCCCGTCCTGAGCATGCTGGGTTCGCTCATCTTTCTATGACTGGCTTTGGCTTTTTAGATAGCTTGAATATAATGAGCAACCAACTGTTAATATTTTTGAATGACCATGAGGCTGCTCAAATAACGAACATACAAGAAGCTTTGAGAGCACTTGTAAATTTGCTTGAAATGGCTGGAAATGATTATGGAGATTTGGATGTGATTCAAATGGATCATACTGCTAATCATGACCTTATGATTATTCCAAGGCCTGTTGGTCGACAGAGAATCCCTGTTAGTCTGGCGCAGATAGAAATGTTACATGGAATGGGATTCACATGGGTTCAGATGGCAGATGTGTTAGGAGTTTCTGTCAGAACTCTCAGGAACAGAAGACACGAGTTCAACATGCCTTTTGGCAATGCAATATATAACAATATGACTGACCATGAAATAAACAACACAATAACAAACATCCTAACAATATCACCCGGAGCAGGTCAGTCAATGATTTTAGGAGCTCTCCGGCACAGAGGACTGCACCTGCCACGCCACAGGGTTCGTGATAGCATATTACGAGTCAATCCAGTTGCAACTGCTCTACGTCGTCGTTACCATATTAGCAGAAGGAGATACAATGTTGGTCAGCCTAATGCTTTATGGTAAGAAAATCATTAAAACATTGATGGATATCTTCCAGTTTGTAATGATGAACAGATGCCATTACAAAAATTTCTTGTTTGAGAGGACTTCAAGTACCCTATACTCCATTTGTGTGATACATATGTCTCATAAGATGTAAACAAACTTCCTACATTGTATTGACCACAGCCCAAATATATATATGTAATAAGGCCAGTTCTGAACAAGTTGGTACTGCTCTTGCATTTAATATAATTTGTTAGTTTAATAGCTACATGTAAGGCAGATGATACAGTAATTGGACCAAAATTATTTTCTATGTGTAGGTATTTTTTAGTCCACAAAGAGTCAGCCACTCAGAACCACAATTAATTACAGAAGCGCTGGTATGTTTATATCAAGGTTTAAAAAAAAAACTGGGAAAATCTAAATTTTTAGAAACTTTTAATGCATTGAAATTCATGTAGGAAATAGGGGATATGTGTGCAGGTATGAGGTGGAAAAAATCATAAATATGCATACACATAAAAGTTCAATCTTTTTCATCGGATGCTTTGAATAGATTAAAATATTATGAACCCTGGATTAGTAGCCTAGATGATACATTTATATACTGGTATGTTACTCTCTGATTAGATTTTTTAGGCTAAGCTTACACTTGATGTTTAATTACATGTAACATACTTGTGAAAAAAGTGACAACAAACCCCCGCCTCCCCTAAAAAATCAGAGTTTAATTGATAGATCTTTGCATTACTACCAAGGGGATTTTTTTTTCACCAGAGATGGAATGTTGTCAAAATATTGTTTGATAGGCGTATATTGTTCAGGGACCTTCCTGAACAACTTAGATTGACTGTACAATGGCAATATGTTGGTGGTGAAGAATGACAGCCATATTTCAAAATGATGACATACATTTGAACGATAGTGAGACAATTTTAAAGTTTAAACATTTTAACCCTAATCCCTTTTAGCCCCACCCCCTCTGTCAAATTTTTTCGCTGTGCATCTAGACCGATCAGAGTTTCACGTTCATACTTCATGACTTTATTCTCTTGAGTCTCCCGCATATTTTGATATATGATTCAACCCGGTCATAAGTGTAGAACTGATTTTAGAGGTCGATAATTGCTCGACCGAAATTCTTCCCCCTCCCCCCCCAAAAAAAAATATATATATATATAAAAAAACAATGAAATACATTAGAATAAAAACAATGAAATACAAAAGAAATAAGGAAATATTGTACATGATTTTCAAGCAATATTGCATTATTTATGCAAATTGGTGATATTTACAATGAAAGACATGAATATGATGAATTATGTACATCATTTGAAAGTATTCTTATAGAAAACCAGAAGAAAGTAATTTCTCATATTAGATGAAAATTTTTAAAACAAAAATAGCGGTCCAATTTTTTTTTTTTTAATTCTAATTCTTCTTGATGGTTTTACGTTTCGAGTCGATCGGTACATTCGTTGCCGAGATCTTGAGGGGGGGGGGCAAAATAGCCGCCCATGGACTCAAATCCTCAAAACAGCCCAATGGGATTTGGGTTGCAATAGAATGCCAAATATTGCATTATGTGTGTGGTATCATACTTAAAGGTAATTGAATTCTATACAAGATGGTGATAATAATAATAATAATCGTGCATTTCACAAAAATAAATTGGTTCCACATTTACTGGATACAGTGTGGTCATTTAAAATTGTCTTCCAGAAACATGATTTTAGGATGGCATGTAAATAGAACTACAATATCTATATTACTGTTTTGTTGTTTCATAGGGAATAACTCGTAATTTGCTCTTGATATAACCATAGTGCACTAGTCTTGGACTTACAGTGCATTGTGGTTTGATCTTGGGCAATGCCTTTTGGTATATTAAGTACATACACATGTATTTCATATTTCTAATTAAATTTTTCTGTGCATATAGAGTAATCCACACTTGCACAGTAAAGGCGACCACACTGACATATATATATACCATTTTGCATGATGCGACTGGCACCTGTGCATCTTTATCGAAATCTTTGCTTAGAAAGCATGTACATGTAATACTGATGCGTACAGTAGTTGCCGGTTGCATCAAATGAAAATTGTATATTATAAGTAAAAAATATGTTGAGGCTAAGGTTGCATTATATCTTACTTGTACATAATTTATATCATTTGAAGATGCACTTATTTGTAACATCTACATGTATTTCAATTTTTTAATTTGCAGGCATGTGGATGGAAATCACAAGCTCATTCTATGGCGTTTAGTCATCCATGGAGGAATAGATGGATTTTCAAGAACAGTTGTTTTTCTGCAATGTGTAAATAATAATAGAGCAGACACCGTTTTACATGGCTTTATAAGTGGTATACGTTTGTTTGGTCTACCTCAACGGCTTAGAGTGGACTATGGAACTGAGAACTTTGCCATAGCAAGATATATGCTGGAGGAGAGGGGATTGGGTAGGAGTAGTGTAATCACAGGTAGATCTGTCCACAATCAACGTATCGAAAGACTCTGGAGAGATGTAAATTATGCAGTGCTTAGTGGATTTAGACGTACCTTTTTTTACATGGAAAACAGTGGTCTCTTGAATCGGGATTCGGAATTGCATATTTTTGCATTACATTTTGTGTATATTCCAAGAATTAACCGTGCCTTACAACATTTTGTGGAAGCCTGGAACAATCACAGACTACGAACAGCAGGTCAATCCCCTCTACAGTTGTTTTATTCTAGTGTGCTTGTACAAGATGTTAACATTGACAATGGTAATTTAGAAATGTATGGTGTTGATGAAGCAGGAGTACCAGGGGAAATGCAAACAAATAATCATGTATGTGTTCCTGCAGTAAATTTAAACATAAGTGAAGCCAATATGAATCATTTAAATACAAATGTTGATGTCCTTGCAAATGACAACAACAATGGGATTAATATTTTTTTGGATGTTATAGATTTCCTCAGTACTCTCCATTAAATTATCCCCTTGCAGACAAACACACCAAGGTAAACGTATGTACCTATTGTTATGAAAATTGTTTATAATTAGTTTGCAAAAAGATTTTTTGTCATTTCTTAGCCATAATGTGTTGTTACTATAGCAATGCCCTTTCTCATAAGTACTGTTGAAAAATGTGTCTTGCACATCTACACCTCCAACCAAACATCTATGCCAAATATCATGAGAATTGCTCAAAAATTGAGGAAGTAGTTTGCTCCTCAAGGTTTTCTCCCATTTTAATCCATACTGTATGCTGTTACCATGGCAACACACCTGCTACTGGGTCAATCCATACCAATTCACCAACCCCCCAAAAAATAAATAAAGTAAATAAACCCTACTCCATCAACTGCTTTCTCAGAATGTATTCAAATTTGGTACACATCAAATTAAACAATTTGTCAAGCCTGTATCAACAACAAAAATAGTGAAAGCCATCCATCGGTTCTTGCGCTACGGCCCACCCTCTTTTTTTGTTTTAACCAAAATAGGTATGGCTACCAATTTTCCAACGGCCATTGTATACTAATCCTGTGTTTTGAAAATTCACTGTTGCCCCATATATTAATAATTGTGTTACTTTCTAGTTTCAAGTGCAGCTTTCTAATCAATGGGCGTGTAAGGTTTACATTAAAAAAAATATTGTCCAATTAATAGGCCTACATATTTTTGTATTGGCTTATGAATGAAGATCAACAGAAAGCAAACGTAATGTTTTTTTTTTCTGTACTTATACTCTATTGAATCATCAGCGACTCATTTCCACAGTTACATTTTCTTATTTAAGATAGTTATTATGAATATTATTGTCTACAAAAAGTTACATTATGTTATTTTTCTTATGTTGATTATTGTTTATTACCATTGAATATAAATAAAAATATATATATCTATGGCAATTATTTTTCCTGTACATGTATGTTATAAATGTATGAAAATAATTTGTATTACTTGTGTTCTGTTGGAAAATAAATTGAATTTAAATTTGTAATTTCAAATTGTAGAAGAATAGATTGAACATTCAGACTTGTAAATGCTATACTTAATGCAAATTCATGTAGTATTACATGGGGCAACAATGACATTTTCAATCAAAGTATGGATGCATTTGAGATGATCTAAAATATGAACAAAGAAAATAATTTTTAAACTTGGTGCAACAGTATTGTCATTCTCTACATAAATTGTCAAGAATATTAATTACACAAGTTAGGAAGGTGTTATATTGTATGTTAGTGCAAGCTTAACAAATGCAACTTTCTTTTGACATACTGTACAGTCCCATTTATTTGATCACTTTGTATTATTATAATGTAGTGAGGTTTGGGGCTGTGAACAATCTATGAAATCTATGTACTTGTAGTTGAAGTTTACAATCAAGTAAGTTTTGATTAATACAGGTTTTAATAAGGATGTGGAATTGTCATCTATAGGCTGATGGGTTTATTGCATAATGGATTCTGAGAAAAATGAAATGGGCTTTTTAACATTTTTAGCCAGGAATGGAGAGTTACTACCACATGGTGTAATCATATGTGTTACAATTAGGTATACAATTTTTAAGGATATGAAAATTTTAGAGGTGTTTCCAAGTTATGTTCCTTGAGTAAGTTATTGTAATGCAAATGCAAGTATTTTCATGAAGAAATGCTCTGTTTTTGTCCAGATATCAGAGAATCTGAGATTAATGATTATAATCTTTGTGTCCTTTTTTCCCCCCATTTTTAAGGAAATATTGTACCTGTCAGATACATGTACTTTGGTCTCAGATATGCCCAATGCATTACACATTTCTCTTCTCCAACAGATGCCGGCCATGTAAGAAAGCTAGCCGAATTTGTCAAAATGATTGTTACAATTCACCTCAAAACCAAAGAAAGTAGAATTGACTTTTTTTTTCATTGGCATCAGAATTTGGAATTCGGGGCGCAATTTGCTTGTCCCGTGTGCCGTTATCCATAGATGCACCACGCTTATTCTGAGATCTCTAATTTGACAATGGTAACTTGATCTTATGAAATCCTTGGTACAAAGAATTTTTTGTAGTGAATGAACAATATGAGGAAACCAAAAACATTTAATTTGAAACGGTTTTATCAGAACTTTGTACCATATTGATTTTCCAATACACGTGGGTGGGGCACAAGGTGTGACATTTCAGATGTAAAAAAAAATGACACCTCGTAGCATCTTGACACATTTTGTAATGTTCTTTTAAGGATGAAATTGTATAAAGGAATTTGAGATATTTAGCCTACAAACAATAAATGTATAGCACATTTAATGTTGAGTTTATTATGCTGAAATGTATTTTTAAATACAGTATCATTATGCTACATGGACATTGCCCCAACTTCATGGAATGTACATGTGAACATATATTTGAAGCTACATGTATATGTTTCTTGCCATGTAAATATGCATCATTGAATGTTTCATGTTTGGTCTACAGGGTTTCAATAAAATCAATCAATATTAAGCCGATTTATGGTTTAGGCAAAGTCTCTAAATTACGTCATTTACATGGAATGTCTTGGTTGAGCGAGTGAAAAATGTGTAAAGCTGAAAGAAACTAAAAATTTGCATGCTGATGGCATATATGATCGTGTGCAGTTGTTTTATGCATCTTAATGGTAGTAGCTAACCCAACATATATTTTATTAAGAAACAAGCTCATTTCAATTTTAAATTACATATGATAGAAAACTACCATGTTATCAATTTTACAGCAATACTGTAATTGTGTGAAAAAGTGTTTTCTCTTTAGTGTCAGGAATTTGCTTTTGGAAGATGCCTTTAGAAAATGAAAAGAATAAAGGAAAGTTTGTGTTACAATTTCGTACTGGGATCTGAAACTTGAGTTGAGGCCTAAACCTTTATACAGGTTAATGGCAACTTACAAATGCATGCTTCTACCTTGAAATTTATGTAGTTATACCCTAATAATTATTACAAGTTGGCCAATGGCAGACTTCATTATGGTTAGGATACATCATTTCAGCATTTATTTCAACATATTATGCTCATCTCCAACAATAAACACTAAATGTCCAACACGTATCAAAACTGCACATTAAGCAACTATTGTAAGTAAACAAGAACTTTAATGACTATTGTGTAGTCAAATATTCAGTATGCATAACAATGGTACATATAACAATAGAACAATAAACATCCTTTATAACAAGAGTTCCAGGATATATGTTGCTCACCAGAGCAATGATTGATTTGCCTACCACCAAGGTTGTTACATACCACAAAAACAATCAAAATGCATCCCTTTGTCTTTAGAATATTTGCGTCTGACGTCTCTAAATAGTGACATTCCAAAGTTTGGACCTGCCCACATGCACAAATTGTCTTATTTTGCAATGCCCTGTTAACAAAGGCTTTAAAAAGTGAATCAAACTTTCTCAAAACAAACGTTCTGATTTACACTTCTTATAAGATTTACAACACATTTTTAGTTGAGAGAATCCTTTTCTGGCCGCATTTTGTGCACTCCCCGTTTATACACTTAAAGAATAACAAGTGGAATGCCTCTGGCAGTCTCGCCTGCATTACGCAATTCAGTATAGCTGCAGTGCTGACTTTGATGGTTAACGTTTGTTCATTTACCCTAAATTACCTTTGACCTTGATCCATTACAAGATTGCACGAGTAGTAATCCAGAAGCTCAGAAGTCATTACTTTGAAATAAAAATAATATATTCATTTGCGACACAAGGTCTTACAAATTATCATCTATAGATATAGAGCGTTTTAGTCATACATGTACATTAACAACGCATACAAAAATTGCAGTATAAGAGTGTATCCCTAGAAAGAAATGAATCCTTTTGATGGCTCAGATAAAAAATCATCTCGAGTACTACATTTTGCATAAATCATTGATAAATCCAAGAGGGAAGAACCAATCTAGTCAGTATTTAAGCATATGATGATAGCAATGTACACAAAGATACATACAGTAATCATGTGCATCATTGGCTGTCTACAGATGAGTTTAACACTGAGCAATGTATTACTGTGTAGTATTAAATGTTCACATACTACTTTGCCATCAAAAGTGTAATAATCAAGGTCAAAAGCATAGTGGCATAATTTGACATGAAAATCCTAATAGCTATGACTTTTTCCTACAAGTTGGCAGCTCTGGATTGCTCTTATTCATTTACAGAAATGTTAACTTTACATATGGATAATCTTTGTATTATTGCCATATGGTCAACTAGATACTAAGTTCAAAGACCTCTTAGTTCTTTAGCTTCAACTTTATGGTAAACATGTATGTGTCCTATATAGATTTAAACAATCATAAGATACTATTGGATTGCCACTACCTTTCTGGTGAATTCACCTATTCAAATTTATCTCACTTGGGTACATTTGTACAGTTTACACAATACATTAAACTGATTTTGTGTAAAACCTACAGCTCGGACTATCTCAACATTGTGGCCATGTCATCTTTAAAACAAGTATAAATATTAATGCTATATCCTTATTAAAACACAGATTATTTGATACACAAAAACATGTGATTCAACCAAAAAAAGTACTGGATTGATTTGACATAAAAATAATACTGGATTATCACCTTAGATTGCATCTTGGTCCAAAGTCTATCTTTGGTTGAGATTTAATGTTGACACTATTGTCATCGAGAAGCGGTGCCAATAGTCTTACTTTGCTACCCAGGGGGGGGGGGGGGGTTTACAGTGACAAGTGGATACCACGTTTTTTCTCCAAAAAACATGTAAAGAGGACGTCTTTTTGAAGATAGGGCACGTTACGTACGTAACATAAGAGTGTCAAAAACACAATAATAATGAAAAAAGGCTATCTATTTTGCTAAGAAAACTATGTGTTTAGGGTCAAATTTGTGGGGATGATAAAACAAAATTAAAATGTTTTATAAAGGATTTGCAGTTTCAGAATATGGAAAATACTTGTTTAGGGTGCTTTTCGAGACCCCATGGTCCAAATGGTATCCACTCGTAAATGAAAGTGCCCCCCCCCCCCCCCCCCGGCTCTGCTATGCATGCGAGACAAAAAAAATGGAAGTTTAGAAGTGTACATAAACACTTTCATTCTATATCTTTGGCACCTTTGGCAAGACATTTTCAGATATCTAAGTGTATCAGAGATAGACAATAAATCCCAATCCATGAAATGATGAATTAATACATCACTGTTTTCATCAATTATCCGTAAACAGCAAAAAACTGGCCCCCGAATTATTGTCTATATAACTTTAAATCTTTGTTAAAAATTTCAACACAAAAAAAATAAACTGCTGGTCCTGAGGATTTCGATATAAAAAGTGTCATCTGTTTAAAAAAAATATTTTTACATTAAGCACCATCTCTGGCAAGATTTAATTTCAGTCATCTATGAAGTTCTTAGTAAATTAGAACAATTTCAATTGAACTGCAACTTTTGATAACCCAGTATTGTCACTTTGTGAACTAGATACTTGATAAAATGCAAGAGCACCAGTTACACCTTCACCTGTATCTTTATGGTAACACACCTGTGTCCTCTTTAAATACCTTCTTACACAACAGCAATATAGTACCTTTCTAGTGAATTCACTTATACCAATATATCTCCCTTGGGTACATTTATTTGTACATGTAGCATGTGATCCACTAAATAGAATAATTAACAAAGATGAAGTTCTGTGTCCATTACAAAGGTTCTTGTTTGATACATAACATCAAATTATTTGACAACAAATAATATTGGAATATCCTGAAGAGTTGCATATTGGTCTTGTAAGTCTATCTTACCAAAAAAATGAAAGTTCAAAAGTCTGCTTGAACAATTTCATTCGAAATCTTTGGCACCTTTGGCAAGATATTTTCAGATATATACCTGTATCAGAGATAGACCATGAATCCCGATCCCTGAAATAATGAAAGCACACTGTCATAACAAACGCGTTATATTGAAATACTTGTAGCAGCAAAATTCCGGCCCCAAATTATTGCCTTCTTATAAACTTTAAATACTTTGACTCTTTGGTTACAATGAATTCCAACACAAGTATTGTTAAAGAATTATCAAAGATGAAGTTCTGTGTCCTTTTTCAACGATTATGGTTTGATACACAAAAAACATAAAATAATTTGACAACAAATAAAAATGAATTATCAAATTGACATTTTGGTCCAAAGTCTACCAAGCAAAATAATACAAGGCAGAAGCGAGGTTGTCTCTCACATACTTGTGATGGTAACCAAAAATATTCTGATTTGCTAAGGCATGCAACAGAATTATATCAAAAGAACATTGTAAAATAACTGGGATTGAATACCATTTTGACATAAAGAGTCTTGCACATTAACTTTAATGGTGACCTCAAATGACCTTTGACCTTACCATGAGCACAATAACATGCAGGTCTCCTAAGTACAGCTACAACGTAAGTTTGCTTCATAAGTGACGGAAAGTTGCGGAGTTCTGTCATAATAATGACCTAAAAATGACCTTCTGCGTTACCATGTGACCTCTGAACACAACATGCAGGGTTTTTTCTTAAGGACAGCTACAACCCAAGTTTGGTTCATAAGTTACTTATGGTTCCGGAGTTATGTGTCATAAGAGTCTTGCACGTTAGCTTCAATGCTGACCTGAAAAAGACCTTTGACCTTACCATGTGACCTCTGACTGCACCATTACATGCAGGTCTCTTAAGAACAGCCCAAGTTTGGGTGAAAAGTGACATGTGACATAAAGAGTCTTACACATAAACTTTAATGTTGACCTCAAATGACCTTAACATGTGACCTCTAACTGCAGCATTACATGCAGGTTCCTTAAGGACATCTACCGTCCAAGTTTGGTTGAAAAATGAAGATAGATTGCGGAGTTGCTATCATGTTTGTGAAGGACAGACATTTGGATCCCTTAGTCTCGCCTTCACCTCTGGTGGGCAAGAAAGAAATGCATGGTCATTGGCACTTAAGTAAATATAAAAATATGACTGCAGATCTCAAATGAATGGATGACTCGAAACCAAATGATGTTTGGAAGAGGCATAACAATTTGAAATACAATGAAGATGTGAAGTATATTTGAAGACTTGCATGGTGGTATGAATAATCACAGCAGTGGTTTATTGTACACCTGAAACTCCACTCTGACTCAAGCTTATCTTGTCTACTTGGCCTCTCTCACCTCTCCATCAGCCTTTTACTCAAGCCTGTCACTGTGACTACATCTACTTTCAGGATTACAACCCATCTTTTTAATGGTTACTCTCATTTCTGAAATAAATTCTTATTCTTTACCCTACACTTTTCTCTAATTCACTTTCACTTCTATCCACCTTCATAATTCCTTTCCATGACTAGAGATGGTGCATCCAAACCACTTCCACTCAATGAAATCCAGTTAAACCTGTCCAAAACCAGGTGCATTCTTAAGACCGAACACCATATCCTTTATAAATGCCTCGGCTCCAGCACACTTGCGATTGATTTGTAGCTCAAGTGAGCAAGTCGAAACGTGAGGTAGCATGTTGTTGTGAAACTTGATGGTCGGTACCATGTCAAACCCACCTAGCGGTATGCACCTTGCCCCACAGAAAAACTGCAAGAAATCCTCCAGGGTGAGACCTTCCACCTCAGGATCTGTTAATAAAAGATTATATAATAAGAAAAATTACCGTTGACCTATGAGCCCATCAATCCAAAGGTAGATCAGATAATTTTATCTCTCGCATACATAAATTATGTGGACATTTAAAATTTATCTGTACAAAGAATCCAATTTACATATGCAATAGCCTCTATTGCAAGAAGGTAAGCTACTGCTGACAGGCAAGAATGCAGTTTTGTGATATGAGACATCACCCTTTCAGCCTATGGGGTCAGTGAATCTAACTTTTTTTATGGAAATTATTACAGACCATTTAAAAACTGAATTAAACACTAAATTAATTGTGCAGAGAAATTAGAATGAAAAATAAATCACCCTTTGATGAATTTCATCTCCAATAAACTTTGTACACAAAGTATAACAAGTGGAATGCCTCCGGCCGTCTCACCTGCATCACGCGATTCAATATAGCAGCAGTGCTGATTTTGAAAACTACTATAACTCGCACAAGATGTTCAGTGATACTTGGTTACTCTTATTTCCACGTTTTATGAACTAGACCAATATACTTACAAGAGTTATGATGGATATTCAACAAATACCCACAATATGGCCAAAGTCCATTGACCTTTGACCTTGGTCATGTGAACTGAAACTCAGGCAGGATGTTCACTAATACCTGATTAACCTTATGTCCAAGTTTCATGAACTAGATCCCCCCCCCCCATGGACTCAGATCTTGGCAACTAATGTACCGATCGACAAAAAAATTGGCACAGACATAAAACATGTCAAGAATACAAATAAGAACAATTTTGAATAGGTAAATTTTTGACAATTTTGGGGGAAATTTAGAAGATCATGCATGTAAATTAATTTTAAATGACTTAATTTCTTAAGGTTTTCTGTAAAAATACTTTCAAATTATGAAATTTATCATATCTATGTTTTTCATACAGAACAAAAGTATCCCTAATTTGCATTAAATATGCAAATATACTTGAGAATCACAATATTTGCTTATTTATTTTGTATTTCATTGTTGCTATTCATATTTTTTTTTCATTGTTTATAAGTTTTTGTTAAGAAAATTTTATCTCTAAAGTGTATGAAATGAATTAAATAAAAAAAATATCAAAAATTCAATTCAATGTTACAATTATAAGATATCTGAGTTACATGGCATTGGATAGATGAATTACACAGAAACCTGTACAAAATTTGCATTTTTTTTTGTGACAGTCAACCAAATATCAACCTCTGAAATCAGTTCTTCATGTCCGACTAGACTCGATTATATATCATAATATGCGGGAGACTTTAGAAAAAAAAGTCACAAATTTTGAATGCTAAATTCAAATCGGTCTATATAATTAAGTGCATGGCAAAAAAAACGGGGGGGGGGGTGGTCATTTTAGGATTAGGGTTAATCATCATAATTGCCATCTTAAGTCTGTACACTAAAATATGAAAAATATTGTTGTTTATTTTCCAAGAAAAAAATCATGACCCATGCGGTCCACCAGGGCCCCATTTAGGTGCCCATCTTGAATTTTCATGAAAATTGTAATTGTTTACTTGTTTGTTAAACATATTTACAGAGTTCTGGTAAATCCATTACCTTTCCTTTATAATTATTCTGTTTCCTCCCAAATTTACCTGCGGTTCCACATTTCTGCAAGAATTCGATAAAGAACATGGTGGTTGCCTCCTCCTCAGACCTGGCATTGCTGCCTGCAAGGCTGTAGATTGGCTGAAACAGATCAAAAACCGTGTTGGCGTCCAGAGGCTTTGTTTCCTGTCTGCCAAACAGGCTTCTGAAGCAATCTAGAAAATAGGGTGCACAGAGAATAAGTTTTAAAGTATTAAGCTGTCACATAACTTATATAAGTGTTGTGTCTTAGGAAATTGTTAACACTGATATCAAAGGTATATTGTATATATACAGTATAATATCTTGCATATTATTATTATAAGATATTTATTATGACTAGGAAGCTCATATTGAACTGAAAGTTAAAGGGGAATCCAGCCTTGGCCATAAAATGTTGTGATGAGAAGGAGAAAAATAAATTAAACAGAATGGTGAAAGTTTGAAAGAAATCCGACAAGCAATAAGAAAGTTATAGCTGCTTTAAAATTGAGATCACTAATACTATGTAGATTTCAAATTGGCAACTGGGTAAGTAAATTATGACAAGGGGCAAGGACAACTTTCCCATAGGCCATGTACTTTATTATCAGGGATTTGTGGTTTTCTTCTAAGTACCCATTCCCCCGGGGGCAGTAATCTAAATATAACCCAGGTAGTATATTGTTTTATTTCCTCATGAAATAAAAATATAATTTGAAATAAAACTTTTGGGAAAAATGATATTTTAGCCATAATATGTATTGGAGTACATGGAAGAGTAGTCCTTGCCTTACATCACTATGACATCCCATATGCGGCCAGTTTGGAATCTCCATGGGTATAGTGATTCCCAATATTTACAACTTTTAAAAATTCATAACTTTCTTATTGTTTGTCCAATATTGTTCAAACTTTCACCTATCAATTTGTCTGATTTTTCTTTTCCTTATGAAGACAAGTTTTATTTGGGTTGGATTCCCCTTTAAAGGAGAATGAAACTCTCGGAGCAAGTTAGCTTTTGTGAAAGCAGAAAAATCAAAGAATAAGATCAACAAAACTTTGAGTAAAATAGGACTAGCAATAAAAGAGTTATGAGCATTTGAATGTCGAGATCACTAATGCTATGGAGATCCTCCCATTGGCAATGCGACCAAGATCTGTGATGTCACACACGTACAACTCTCCCATTTGGACACTGAAAATATACCCCAAAACATCTCTTTTTGCTCACTCTAATCATATGACAAACGATTCATCAATGATATAATGTTGTGAAACCTCTGTACTTGTCATCTCATAAAGAGAACACCTCACCTTGTGATAGACTCTATAAAGGTGAGAATATCAGTGAAATAAGTACTAAAGTAATGAGGGAGTTGTACGTGTGTGATATCACAGATCTTGGTCGCATTGCCGTTGGGAGGATCTACATGGCACTAGTGATCTCAATATTCGAATGCTCATAACTTTCTTATTATTCATTCAATCTCCCTCAAACTTTCAACAATATGTTTCTTTGATTTTTCTCTTTGATATGGATTCAGCTGGTTTCAAGGGTTTCATTCTCCTTTAAGCGAGGATATGAGAATCTTCATTTATAAAACAAACCCTTTTAACACTGCAAGCTCTCTTTGTTAGAGGATTGCCATAAAATGTCTTCGGACTATCAAAATTGCGGCTCGACCCCCATTGAAGCTATTTGGAGTTGTAAATTTGGATGAAAACGTTTATTTTCAGTAACTGATGCAAATTCTAAAATTCACATCATGAAGACACCCCGCCCCCTTTTATATTTCTAAGTTTCCGCCATGCAAAATCTTGTGACTGGGCCGTTTTACTTTCAATACTTGCGCAACTTTTGAGACCAAATTTGTTGTGCCTGCACCTACCGTATTTAAACTACGCCCCTTCAAAAAAAAAATGTCAACCTCAAAATTGCTCATAAACGTACGGTTATTTTTTGCAATGTTAATGCAAATTGAGTTTCCACATCTTACTTATATTTTCTCTTTCATTGGCTGAAATTCATTTATTTTAGCATAATTATGCCTCAAAGTGGTTCCAAAATAAATTTTAGCAAAAAAGTCAAAACACAAACAAATACATAAGAGATTTATAAAATAATAAAATACCTAAGAAATAAACTTTGATGCCTATTTTTTTTTTAATGAAACTTTTAGGAATGATACAAAGAATATTTACACCTATAATGAGCATTCTATGGACCTTATCGACTTAGATAAAAGAGTATATTTTGTGCATAAATAAGCATAATTAATTAATATAAAATAACAAAAAATATTTCAGAAATGCTAACTATACATTCTTGTAGATTACATTGCACACTACCATTCCTTGAAGTTTTAACGCTATCGTGCAATTATGCCCCCCCCCCCCCCGGGTCTTTCAGGGTTAATAGTTAGCAACACAAACCTGGATTCTTCCTGGCAAAATCCTTCGCCCCGTAGAAGTTTAGCCCGAGTAACATTTCATCAATGGCAGCTTTGTTAGTGTAGTATGTGTACTGGATGGTGGCTGCCCTGACCACCTCTGCCTTGTTGTCTATGTTGATGATTTTGGTCCAGCAAAGATCATCGACAATGGTGCACGCATCAAGGGCTGTCGTCAGCTCATCGTCTGTGGTTGCGTCATGGATCTGTAGTTGACAATATACCACAGATAAGAAATTACTAGCACAATAAGACTGCTACATTATAGTCTAAGGGGCTGGGGGGGGGGGGGGGTTCCAGCTAAGTAAGTAAACAAGTGGAACGCCTCTGGCAGTCTCGCCTGCATTACGCAATTCAATATAGCAGCAGTGCTGACTTTGATGGTTAACGTTCGTTCATTTACCCTAAATGACCTTTGACCTTGATCATGTGACCTGACACTGATGCAAGCTAATCAGCAATACTTGCTTAACCTTTTGTTCAAGTATCATGAAAATCATGATGGCCTTTATACTTTTAAAGTTATGACATTAAAAAAAATAACTTAACCACGGTCCAAGTTCATTGACCCTAAATGACCTTTGACCTTCATCATGTGATCTGGAAACTCATGAAGGATGATCAGTGATACTTGGTTACCTTTATGTCCAAGTTTCATGAACTAGGTCCATAAACTTCTAAAGTTATGATGAACATTAAAAAAAAGAGTATATTCTAAGTTCATTGACCCTAAATGACCTTTGACCTTGATCATGTGACCTGAAAACTCATGCAAGATAATCAGTGATAGTTGGTTACCCTTATGTCCAAGTTTCATGAACTAGCTCAATATACTTCCTAAGTTATGATGACATTTCAAAAACTTAACCTTTGTTAAGATTTCAATGCTGATGCCCCAAACATGGCAAAAGTTCATTGACCCTAAATGACCTTTGACCTTGATCATGTGACCTGAAACTCATGCAGGATGATCAGTGATAGTTGGTTACCCTTATGACTAAGTGTCATGAACTAGGTCCATATACTTCCTAAGTTATGATGACATTTCAAAAACTTAACCTTGGTTAAGATTTCATTGTTGACGTCGCCGCCGCTGCCGTCAGAAAAGCGGCGCCTATAGTCTTGCTCTGCTATGCAGGCGAGACAAAAATAGGGGGCTTCGGAGCAGAGAGAGCTGAACTTTGATTGTAACTAGAGCGTCAATGACGTAGCGATCATTCGGCGTCCGGCTAAAGTAAATGGCGCAATTCTCAAGTCAGTCGCATTCCGAATTTGTTTTGTGACAAAAGTTGCATAAATTATCCTAATTAATGATCAGAACAAAATTTCAAAATTCTATGTAGAATTTTTATTCGCTTTCCCACAGTTCTGCCATGTAAATCAATTGGAATCTAAATCGGGTAAAGAAAATGCAAAGAAGAAGCATTTAGAAAATGCAAAGAAGAAGCATTTAGAAAATGTGGACGGATGACGTATGCCACGCCACGGCCCCGGGAGGGGGGGAGGGGCACTCACGTATAAAGGACCCCTAAGGACCCGTTTTCTCAAGGGTATTGTTTCAGATTTTCGGGCCGCACACCCCTACCTTTTTCAAATCTCAGTGCCCGGCCCCCCCACGGCATTGAGCTCATCGAGCCCTTTGGGCCGGATGAGCTAAAAATGGGGGTCTCTGAACGGGATCGCATAACTATATGACATGTTCGTAGCTAGAAAAAGTGGGTTTCTGGAGCTGCAGATTGATTCTGAAATCATGATGCTCCAGAGCTGATTAATCGGGGTTGAAACAGGGAACTCAACCACAGCAAAGAAGTATCACACAATTATACTGTTGTCTATAATAGCTATAACATTGCAGAGAGTACCTAGATTTTCACCAAAATAAATCTGCACATCAGATTCAAGCAAAATACATCAACGCTCAGTGGTATGTCTGATGGCTGTGAATACTGCAGTGCTTACTTGTAACATGGAGCCATGCAGCTCCTACTACTCGTGTCGATACTAAACCTGGAATTGTGACTTGATTTGACCAGAGTCAAAATGACTTGCAACTTGGCTTAATTGGACCTGACCTATGGGCAACTGACTTGGAAACTTGGCTTGTCCTATGGCCAAAAGACTTGTGACCTAACTTGAGACTTGAACTGGGACTTGCAAACAACACTGGTATTCCTAGCTAGCCTTTAGTTTTTCTCTGTGTATGAGAAGGAAAAATAACCATAATTTTACTTTTTTTTCATTTCATCACCATTACCTTCTGGACACTTGCACGCTTTCCATCATCAGGAATGAGATCAATCGCCCATGTGCACTCAGTTGCTGAGTCTTTGAGTACAATCTCTGCCAACATTGGGTTAAGGAAGGAGACACTCTGTCTGGCATGGAGCACTATTGCTCCCAGGATCTTACCCAGTGCCCTCATCTCTCCATTTATCAGCCTGGAAGTGGAAGTAAGTGTTGAGGGTACCATTTTGCCTGCAATATTAAAATAAAAGAATGGCAAGTCAAATTATTGCGCATTCAACATTGTTTTTCCTTGCAGACTATCAAGAGTTAGACACATACATGTAAATCAATTAGCATGGCAATTTGAAATGATTGCCAACTTTTATTACAAATACATGTACAAACTGCATGAACACAGGCTTTAATGACCAATAATTCAGATGATTTACCTCGTACAAGCTGCTTTGTCATTCAAATTACAATAGTCATATAGTTACTAATACTACTACTACTACTACTTCTACTACTACTACTGCTCTTCTTGACAAAGTTTCACTGCCGGACATCGGGCGCAAACAAAGACAGATTTATATCTCCACTCGCTCATTGTGCATGATGTGGGCCAGGCCTGAGCTGCATGGGGAAACCCCAGATCTGGACATTGTGACGCATGTACATGGGCAATATCAGATACTGTTTATTGACCTACAAAGTAGCCGTCCACATAAATGAGAAACCTCACCTGTATTTAAAATACCTCTCCACAATTGGACGGGTTTGCCATTTATCATATGCACGTAACGTACTATGGAAACGTACATGGGTATAACACTGCGCTAGCTGGACAGGTCGCAATCGCCTACACGCTGTAGCTATTAAAGTGCTTACCATGCCTATTTGCCAAATATGCCTAGTGCGATGTTCGTAAGCGCATTGCTTATTGTACTAATAGTTCAATCATTGAATGACTTGCCGCTCGCAATATAGCTAGATCCCTCGTATAGTATCCGATCAAATAGTTTTTCTTTGTTATAATGCACTGAAAATGACCTTGTTATAACCAAAATCTCAAAATAATCGAGCTCTTTCTAAACAGCTCCCCTTGTCATAAAATAACATGAAAAGAAAAATGGGACCACGTACCAAGATCACCTCGTTCAAAGCGGGCTCTCGTTATAAATATAAGTGAGCTTGTTTTTACAGGGTTTTCCTGTAACATGCAAACATGGGGTGTTGTTGTTGGTGAATTTATTGTTTCAAATAATACTGGAATAATCTTAAAATTGTAATATGGTTATAATTGAAAATGCAATTGAAACTATTATCAGAGACAGTCTGCTGTTTCGTCTGATTTGTTACTGTTGCTTGTTTATTGTACAGTTATTTTTGACCTGCCAAAAAAGGCTTTTGTGTGCTCTTGGTGTCATCTTAAGTCTCTGAAGTTTGAAGTACAATAAAAGTCCCATATGTGTATATTGAGAGCTCATGGACTCCATAATGTTCAATACAGCATGCATGATTTATTTCTAAACCTATTCAACAAATTGAAATGCCTGTTTAGTTGACCGTTATGGGCGTTACACTTGGTTTGTTACAGGCATTACACTGTGAAACTCAAAATTAAATTTCAACTTTAAAGTGATGTCAAGATTTAATTGGTTAAATATCAATCATGACACTGGCTGCATTGATTAGGAGAAAATATATGTTCACAGTTCGCACAATAAACTGAAAGAAAAGCAAGCCAAGAATGATTGGGGTGTGCAATAACAAGATTTAAAGGTATGGTGCTTTTTACCAGAAAAATCATGACATTTTGACCTAAAATACAGTTTTTTAAAGAAAATCTGTACAAGACATTTTGAGGTGCCTTTAGATTTATTAAAGAGCTTATAATGAACTCTCTTGTTTGATACCAAATTTGTCATGGTGGCATCTGTAACTTTGGAGTAATTAGTTCACATTTGTGGCTCAGGGGATACTTTCATGGAATCCCCATATCCTACATTTTAGTCATTATTGATTTAACAAATCTTCAACATAAAACAATTTTTTGTGTTCATTGCTCTTTCTTTCTTTAAAAAGATATGCACACAAACTGATTGCTAAATTCATGTACTGTATAAAAAAAAACACTAATTTAAAAAAAATCTATTTCACATGGTTAAGCTAGGTACATGAAAATAGGACATTTATTAGTAGATATGTATATGTCAAAATCAATATTACACAGAAAAAAGATTAACCCTATTGGCCTAAAAGACATTTTTCGTGATAACTTTGCAACGCAATTTTTTTGTGTGTATGTACATGTGTTTTTTATACATACCTGTACATGTGTAAAATTTACATAAATGCATAATTAATTAGATTTAAAATAATGAAGATAAAAGTAAGACAAATTTGATAATTCACATTTATGAATAAAAATGTAATATATTTTCATTAAAAAATTTACCAAAATTTTGTTGAAAATAAGTAAGAAATGAGATGGGATTTTCTTGAAAAATTTGCATATTTAATTAAGCATAAATTAAAAATCATAAAAGATATCATAAATCCGACAAATGAGATCTTAGGGGGGGGGGGGCTAAATCAGCCCCCCACCCCAGACTTTTTAGGCGTTAAAACACATAGCCTTATCTTTTTAGAGTTGAATACAGAATTTTGAGCACTTCTGCATTATTTATGGTACCCAGTATCACAGCCATGCACACATATGAATTAAATTTGTGTAAATGAGTTTGGCAATGCCAGCCCTACCTGGTGGACCACAGAGGTAACTGCTGTCCCTTATCAGTGGTAGAAGAAGAGAGGCCAGCTCTCTCGTCAGTCCACCTTCATCAACGCCAGATTCCCCAATGAAGTAAACAGACAGAGCAGCCTTCGGGTGGATATTGGTGCCTTTATATGCCCTGATTACATCCTGCAGTATGTGAGACCTCCTCAAAGTTATTCTAGATGCAGGTGTCTTATTCTCATCATCAACTTGGGAACTTTTCCAGCTTTCCAAACACATCTTCATGATAGTGTCTTCTCTGCAAAGTGTAATAAATCAACATTATGACACACAATTTTATGTACCACATTTTTTAAAGAGAGGAATATAATAAAGGGTTTTACTGCTTTAACCCTATTTCCACTGGGCTATTTCAAAGTAGATTTTTATTGGGGGGGGGGGGTCAATTTGACCCCTCCCCTTGAGATCTCGGTCACGGAAGGTCCAATCGGCGCGAAAATTTGCACACACGTCAAGACACGTGTAAGGAACGTCGCTGCATAATTTTTTTTCACGCCAAAATTCTAAATTTCATTGATTATTATAATTTATGCAAATGAGATGCATCAAATTCCACAAAATTCATAAATCTATCAATATTTCTTTCAAAAATTATAATTGAAAGACAATTTATTACAGAAACTATCCCAGAAGCATTGTCAACAAGGGAATACTGTAAAGTATGCAAATTTCAAAAAATGTCTTTGTATTGTATTAATTGTTTTGCAAATTCCTTATTTATTATATTGCTTTTATTTCTTATGTATTTATATGTTTTAAATATTTGTATTGTTATCTAATTTAAAATCAATTGATGCCAAGCCACATAACATCTTGTAAATGGCCTAGAAGATTGAAAAAAAGCTGTGTTTAAGAGCAATTTATCAAATGCTGTTTTGCACACAAACGTATGAAAATGCAAGTTTTGTCAAATTTTGGGCGGACATGCGCCTACGAAATGTCACGTGACCTACCTTGCGACCGGTGGTCGGATTTTCGCAAAATTTGTTTCAAAAGACGCACGATACCTTTACCAGAATAAGTCACCAGCGGCGGTTGACCCCCCCCCCCCCCCCTCCCAGTGGAAATAGGGTTAAGTGGTATTTCTCATACATGAAAGTCCACTGGTGACATACAGTGCATCCCCTAAAAACAAAACTGGGATTCCTGGACAAAATGCCCTATCCTAAATGGATGACAAGCTCTGCTTCCCTGCTTTCATATAATTTACAACTTATCATTCCCGCATGAATTAATTAAAAGAAAGGAAATATTTACACATAATACAAATTTTATTTGCACATTCGAAGTTCAACTTAACTAAGTTTTAAGAGATATTCTGAATTATCTTAATTAAGTTTTTGTCAAATCAAGTCAATGTGCCTCAAAAAACACTGCTACTCAAATATGCAGTTTCCGTTGAGTTTGCTTATTTTAACTGTTGTAAATGGTATCATAACTATTATATTGTACAATAGTACTGGATAGTGACTAAACTTCGTTATGGAAGTTGAAATGAAAATGGGACACCGACATATAACATGTATTTAGAATAGTTAAGGTGAATATTTTACATAAGTACAGGACTAATCAGACAAATGAGTGCTAAAGTTCTCAAATATCTTTACTAGTCCCGGAGAAAGAAGCCATTAAAATTAAAAATATTCTTAATTTTTAACCTTTCAGCCAAATGATAGCAATCATGGAAATTTGCAACTGGGGTTACAGGCATTTTACTAACAAATTCATTGACCTATGACATACTTTGATTTATTTTTTGCCCCTATTGTTGACCCTTTGATCCTCTTTTTATAAATACTTTGATACGTTACGTAAAGCTGCAATTATGAATCAAATGTGCTTATACCATTGTAAACTTACAAGTTGATAGGTTTGTAATTTCCGACAAGCAGTGGTGACTGATCTTCTGTTGCTTGTTCATCCTCGATATCGTCACACTCAAGAAGATTGATGTATTCTCTGTAGAGGTAAATTAAAAAAAATGAATTGATTTAATATTAATTGATTTAACAGCATTCACCTTTAAGATTACAGTTCACTGACAATTAATAGAAAAGACAACTATTCATGGCCACTACTTCACCTTTATTTAAAAAACTTAATACATGTCTCCACATCCTCTGAATTATAAAAACCATATAAGGATGGGGGAGGATGTAATCCACTCCCCCCACCCCTCAACTTTTTATGTGACAATTTTTTAGGAAAAGAATTACTTTTTTTCTTTCAAGTCTTGTGCAACTTTTCATTACATGAAGTAGCAATTACCAGAATACAAAATAAATTTTGTTTTCATCATCAGTTATCTCATAACCCGATCATGCAAGATGTGTCACATAACAAACATCCCAGCGACCTTATTGACCTCAAAGCCTTGAGGCTTCACGCACTGCCATTCCTTATGCAACTGTTTTGGGCAAAAATGGCTGTCAATCACTGTGATGAATGTAGAGAAATACTATTTTTGATGATCATATCTTTGTTATTTTCCAAAATATTTTGGCGTTTGAAGTTTTTTTTTTTATATGATCGTGATAATAAAACACACGACTTTCAAAATTTCTGAATAAGTTATCAAGTTCAAAAAGTCCACACAAAAAAAAAGAAAGAAAAAAGAAACCAAGTTACCCAAGAAACCCAGCCTAAACTCAGGCAGAGCTCAAGCGAGGACAAAGACGCAATGTTGACACTTGACACTACTTTTAAACAAGTGGAATGCCTCTGGCCGTCTCACCTGCATCACGCGATTCAATATAGCAGCAGTGCTGATTTTGAAAACTACTATAACTCGCACAAGATGTTCAGTGATACTTGGTTACTCTTATTTCCACGTTTTATGAACTAGACCAATACACTTATAGAGATATGATGGCAATTCAACAAATACCCCCAACGTGGCCAAAGTTCTTTGACCTTACATGACCTTTGACCTTGATCATGTGACCTGAAACTCGCACAGGATGTTCAGTGATACTTGATTACTATTATGTCCAAGTTTTATGAACTAGACCAACACACTTTCAAATTTATGGCTGTAATTCAACAAATACCCCAATTTGGCCAAAGTTCATTGACCCTAAATGACCTTTGACCTTGATCATGTGACCTGAAACTTGCACAGGATGTTCAGTAATACTTGATTACTATTATGTCCAAGTTTCATGAATCAGATCCATAAACTTTCAAAGTTATGATGGTAATTCAACAGATACCCCCAATTCGGCCAAAGTTCATTGACCCTAAATGACCTTTGACCTTGGTCATGTGATGTGAAACTCATGCAGGATGTTCAGTGATACTTGATTAACCTTATGTATAAGTTTCATGAACTAGGTCCATATATTTTCTAAGTTATGATGACATTTCAAAAACTTAACCTTAGGTTAAGATTTTGATGTTGATTCCCCCAACATGGTCTAAGTTCATTGACCCTAAATGACCTTTGACCTTGGTCATGTGACATGAAACTCAGGCAGGATGTTCAGTAATACTTGATTAACCTTATGGCCAAGTTTCATGAACTAGGTCCATATACTTTCTAAGTTATGCTGTCATTTCAAAAACTTAACCTCAGGTTAAGATTTGGTGTTGACGCCGCCGCCGCCGTCGCCGTCGGAAAAGCGGCGCCTATAGTCTCACTCTGCTATGCAGGTGAGACAAAAATTAAGACAAACCCTCCCAGAATTACGAAACATAGCATAATTGGACGTTGGCTCAAAATTTAAGTATTTTCAGGATTTGTGTACAAAACCTTTGGAAAATTACTTTAAAGCTGAAATGCCATTTTGAGCTATAAACTGGTGTTATTTGCTTTGGTTATGGTTCATATTAAAGAGCAAGTCCATCCCAGCAAAAAGTTGATTTGAATAAAAAGAGAAAAATCAAACGAGAATAACGCTGAAAATTTAATCAAAATCGGATGTAAAATAAGAAAGTTATGACATTTTAAAGTTTCGTTTATTTTTCACAAAACAGTGATATGCACAACTCAGTGACATGCAAATGAGACAGTCGATGATGTCCCTCACTCACTATTTCTTTTGTTTTTTATTGTTTGAATTATACAATATTTCATTTTTTACAGATCTGACAATAAGGATCAACTTGACTGAACCATATAATATCAAACAATGCTAATTCCACATGTTCAGGGAGGAATTAATCTTTGTGTCACTTGACAATGGGGAGATATTTAGAATATTTCATATTTCACATAATAAAATACAAAAGAAATAGTGAGTGGATGATTTCATCAGTTTCCTCATTTGCATACCGACCAGGATGTGCATATAACTATTTTGTGAAATTAAGCGAAACTTTGAAATGTCATAACTTTCTTATTTTACATCCAATTTTGATGAAATTTTCAGTGTTATGTTTGCTGGATTTTTCTTTTGTTATTCAAGTCAACTTTTTGCTGGGGTGGACTTGTCCTTTAATGTAATACCTACAACTTCATTAAACAGCTTTATCTTCCATACAAATATAGTAACAAGAGGGCAATACAATATCAAAGAATAAATATCTATAATCTGAAAAATGTAAAGAAATCTCATTCAAGATGGTAAGGGCTTGTAAGCAAGGACTAACAGTATTTGATTTTATTTGAAGTACTAGTACCATATGTTTCATCCAGTCTCGGATATTGGGTAAATGATGATCTGGAGGATTTCAAAAAGAAAAAAGAAAAGAATTGATGGAGCTCTACCGAGTACCCATGGTAAGAAGCTTACGTACATTTATATGTGATTTTTTTTTTTTTGGGGGGGGGGGAGGCAAACAAAGAGGCTATCAATGTTGCATCACTGATCCTTCAATTGTTGTTTGTAATAATTTGTCTGAATTACATAAGCCTTTAAAATATTTTTAATATCTTACTGGTAAGTTCTGGATGTATATGATGCATTGTTTCCAGAAAGAGGTGCAGAAACCAGAGTAGATGAAGGGGCAGAAACCCGAGTAGATGAAGGGGCAGAAACCCGAGTAGATGAAGGGGCAGAAACCCGAGTAGATGAAGGAGCAGTGGAAGATGTAGTATCTAGAAAAACGTCTGGTAGTTCCTCATCACTCGATTCCTGGTGTTGGAACAAATGGAGCATTATACAATGAGCACACATGAAAAAACAAAACTACAAGGTGGTTGTAACGGCTCACATGAGGATGCCAATTTTGTCTTTTTAATTGTAAAAAAATGGAACTGTTTCTAAATTCAGCTCGATAAACGATTGAGACATGTGCCCAAATTGAACTAGGTCCATATACTTTCTAAGTTATGCTGTCATTACAAAAACTTAACCTCAGGTTAAGATTTGGTGTTGACGCCGCCGCCGCCGTCGGAAAAGCGGCGCCTATAGTCTCACTCTGCTATGCAGGTGAGACAAAAAACAACCAAAGTTGACTTATTCTGACAGCGTCAGACTCTGAAAATTGAAATCCATATTGTGCATGTTTATTCATATTACCTAAACACAGATTCTAATATATTGTCAAATAGTGATAAGCTGTGGGAGAAAGTGTCAAAAGTTCCAGCAAACCCCATGCGCCAACTATAACCCTGCTTCCCCTATTATTGTAATTTTTTGGATAATATTGATATTGACCGGTGTATATATTTGATACATAAATTAAGTCTACTGCTATTGCCAATTTATAGTTATATATATGCGAAAACATACATGTGTAATACATACCATCGGAACAGATCTAACAATGGGAGCTGTAGCTCGTACGTACAGGTCCCCCTGACCAGCCAGGTGCCGAATGGCAGCACCATTCCATGTGTGACTCTGTCTGGTGTGGGGCACCGTCACTTTACGTGATAATACCTTCACATATTCAAATCTGATAAAGAAAATTGGGATATAAAAATACATGTGTCCTTTATCCAAATAATAATTACAATAATAGTAACATCCAGTCCATTTCAGTCCAGGTGTAGTCACTGGTTCTCATTTCTCAGTGTTCACAATCTTCATTGGCAGTGAAACCAGGCTTTTTTTGTTTTGTTTGTTTGTTGTTATATTTTGGGGGTGGTCGGTTGTTGGTTGTTGTACTCGCTACGATGAGCTACATCTGGCCCCTCCCCTTAAAAATGTTCCACTGTTGCAGTCATTATTTTTATAAATCACTTAATCACTTTGTTTATCTTGAGCTTCTCCTTTCGTGCTAAAATTTTTCAAGTATAGTTGGGTCATTTTGGGAACTTCTGTGAATGTGAAGAGCAAATCTCACATTTTTTTTATGGATTTCCAAGGCATTACCAGTGCAGTTAGGTTTGATGTTCATTGATTACAACTTAAGAAAAATATTTAGGAAATAACAGAATCTTGAACTGAAATGAGAGATGGTTGACAAAACACAAAACTGACATTGCACCACTAGGACAGAGGCATGGAAAAATAGAAACATCCTGGATAATGTACCTTGGCCTGGGCAGGTCTTGAAGCTCATCGGCGAACAGCTCCTCGATTATGGACTCTACCTCGCGCTCGTCCATGCCCTTGTAAAAGGACACGGAGGAGCTCACACGGCCGGCTTCTGTTTGGCGAAGTTTGGTTTCGACCGTGTCGTCCTTGTAATCTAGGAGGATCACATCTTTCAAGAAGGATCCTATTTGCATACCAAAGATATAACACATTAATTTTACAAATTTCTGGAAATTCTATGAAAGAAAATGAACACCCGTCCCTACAAACTGTTGTCCTTATTAAAAGTGTATACATTTTATGAATACATGTACAAGAAAAATGTATACAAGAACATTCTATCAATACCTGTGATGTTAATTAAAGTCTCTTCACATCAATTTTAATCACTGCCTTCAAGACTTCAGTTTGAGACATAATACAGGTATACAGGTATGAGGATACAGTAAACAGCGTGACCGCATATACTGAGCAACAATGTCAAACAGAAATATATTGTGCGATTGATCAGGCAGCATTGGAAATATCTGCATGGGTAAAAACTACACTAGTTTAACACTAATTCAAAATTAAAGTTTTAAAAGTGTACCATACCGTTTAAAAGTGTACATCCATGCTGTACAAAAGTGCAGGTATATTATCATGTGTGGGCTTATAATTATAGCTCCGAAATGGGAAAGTCACACATGTGGCAGTTGAGCTACTTTTTTCATAAACTGAGACCCTAGAACTACATGTACATATTTTTTAGGCTTGTTAAAGATACAGGGTATGCTAGATATATAATTATATACACACATTATATGTAGATCTAGAACTCCAAGAAGTTTTGTAAAAGAAAAAAGAAGTTTTTGGTCTACAGAAATTTTTGCAAGATGAAATGACTGAAGGGGAAGGCTCCAGAATGTGTAGCCTACAAGTAAGTCCAGAAGTGGAGAGTAACAAAGCTGAATGATTGGATTTTAAAGGAAACAGTCCAAACCTTTGGCCCACTAGTGAAAAATAAACAAAAGAGAAAATTTCCTTTAAAAAAAAGGGGGGGGGGACAGCAATGCAAAACATCTCAAGAATGGAGACTCTTACTCTTAGCACCCCTGCAATGAAAGTGGTATGTATACAATGTATGCACTTGCTCCCATTACAGTGCAAAATTGGCAGTAACTTATACTTGTGTACAGTATCTCTATACGCAGAGGGTGAAACACCTTAGTATTTTCAGATTTGGAAGTTAAATTTATTTTTCTTAGCTTCAATTTTAGTCACAAAGTCATGCAAGTACTACTAATTATATTTTTAACGCAACTATAATTTAGTTCTTGGGATGAATTATTGCATTCACAAACAGAAAAAGATAAATTTTGGCACAAAGCTACTTGTCAACAGACAATTCCTGTACCACTGCAAGGTATGGTAATGGGCCCAGGCGTGACTCTTAGGACACAAACAGCTGGGTGAAACTGCGTCCAAAAACATTTTTTAGCTTTAAACAAGTGGAACACCTCTGGCAGTCTCGCCTACATTACGCAATTCAATATAGCAGAAGTGCTGACTTTGATGGTCAAAGTTCGTTAACCCTAAATGATCTTTGATGTTGACCATGTGACCCGCAACTCATGCAAAATTATCAGCAATACTTGAATAAACTTTTGTCCAAGTTTCATGAAATAGGCCCTTATACTTTTAAAGTTATGACATTAAAAAAACAACTTGACTGTGGTCTAAGTTCACCATCGCTAGATGACCTTTGACCTAGATCATATGACCAGGAAACTCATACAGGATGATCAGTGGGATTTTCTATCAATTATAAACTTTCCATCTGACAAATATATGGGAAATACTGATAGAAATTTCAAAATTTTATCAAGATGGTTGTCATTTCAGACACCATCTTTAATTATATATACAATGAAGAATGAACAATCTTCAAACCAAGTTTTATTTTAGTTGAAGCATTAGGTACAAAGTTGTGAACCATAATAGAAAATTGCAGGTGACCTTCTTATTTGGCAAAAGGTGAAAGTCTGTATAGACCATCTTCACTCCAAGTTTGATTTTATAAATAGAAGCATTAGATACATAGAACTATTCATTTTTTATAGGCATTGTAGACAACATATGACACTTTGATCCCTTCATTTTTAGTCTCACTCTGATCACAAAAGTTGGCTTAACAAGAAGTAGTATAATTGAGAAGTTTGTAGCCCCAGAACTCACATAGATGTTGAGCAGCAAATGCATCTCTTTTCAATATTTGCTGATAAAGAGAATAAACATATATAACCTAAGTTCTTTAATTTTAACAGAAATGCATAAAATCATCTTTTATGACACCAAATTTGGCTAACCTTAAATTTGACACCCTACTATTACAGGCTCTAGTATACTTTCGCACCGCACCGGGTGCCTAATGACAAAATCAAATTTGATAACATAAATTAAACTAAAACTCAACAATAATAACCTGTTTCAAGGCCCTTCAAGTTGTTGTTCCTCTTGGTCTTCAAAAATGAAGAAATTAAGTAACTGTTACAATCCTATTTGTTCATGCATAATTCTTTTGTTGTACGATTACTGGTAAATGAAGTCAGCAGTTAATGGAAATGTAATCCTACAGCACTGGCAGCGATTTCTACTTCGTTTTATTCAAGAGGGAGACAAACAGAAACCTGTTTTTACTCCCCCCAAACCCCTCCCAATAATAGACAAAACAAGTGGAACCCTCTGGCAGTCTCGCCTGCATTACACAATTCAAAATAGCAGCAGTGCTGACTTTGATGGTTAATGTTCGTTCATTTACCCTAAATGACCGTTAAACTTGTTCATGTGACCTGACACTGATTCAAGATAATCAGCAATACTTGTTTAACCTTTTGTTCAAGTATCATGAAAAAGGCCTTTATACTTTAAGTTTTTAAGTTATGACATCATATGACATTTCAAAAAACAAAAAAAAATTAACCACAGTCCAAGTTCATTGACCCTAAATGACCTTTGACCTTCATCAAGTGATCTGGAAACTCATGCAGGATGATCAGTGATAGTTGGTTACCCTTATGTCCAAGTTTCAAGAACTAGGTCCACATACTTCCTAAGTTATCATGACATTTCAAAAACTTAACCTTGGTTAAGATTTCATTGTTGACGCCGCCGTCTAACTCTGCTATGCAGGCGAGACCAAAAACTAAGACTTATGACGTATCACCAAAATGAAACTACCGGTAAATTTGTGTACAAAGTTGGTCCTAACATGGCGTTGATACAAAGCCTTCAAGAAATGTGGCCTACAGAGCTCACACAAGACATCCACCAAAATATGACCTTTCACACTTTAAAAGATGGAACACTGAGGGCAGCACCATCAAAACTATAGGCTGCTAGATTTTCCCATAATACATCTCCATTTACCGTGGTGATAAGTAGAAATTATTTGTCATGAAGTTATTCATTGGATCCAGCCCTGATATATGTTTTAATGTTATTTACAAATTGGCTTTAAAATCCTTTAATTCCAGTTCTTTTAAAAAGTTAAATAAACCACCATGCTTTCTTCAGTAGATGTAGAACTAACATTTCATGACAGTGCTTTGACATGCAGGACAAGTGAATAGCTAAGACTTGACACATTTGTCTTGGTGATACAGTGAAACCCATCTGTAAAGACCACCCAGGGGAGACAGAAAAGTGGTCATAAAATAGACTTGACAAATTAACATACCCGTTTTGATACCCTAAACGCGCCACACGCATTATCATGAAAAAAGGTTTTAACACGCCTTTTTCGTTGAGCATGTGTACAGCAATATATTTAACTGCCCCCCCCCCCCTTGTGATCTAGTCTACTACTACTACTACTACTAGGACTAGTGCTATACAGTGTACTAGTCTAGATCCCAGTTTTACTTTTGGATCGTTGACAAAAAGGAACTATCCGCTTGGGATTGTATAAGTATAAATAACGGTCAACTGAGCTGGCCTCCGAAGAACCAATGTAACTGTGTTTGTTCAATCTATGGAGTTAAAAGAAAAAGAGGGAAAAAACATCCTCAATTTCAAGACCATAAATGTATCACTGAATGTTATGTGGTTTACATAACTTCTTAAATTATCATGAACCAAATGCATATTTGACTTTATAGTCTGAATTAAATTGTTTATGAAATATCTGAAGTCTTTGCTTTTACTTTCATGATGTCATGTGTGCATTAATTACTTGACAAATAAATTGAATATTGCTGGTAAAAATAATCCTCTATGTCTGACCAGGTGTCTTCCTTTTTTAACTTGTTTCAGTTAAAGTTTTAGTTATATTTCTCAATCTGAGAAATCCAAATATCCTACTTGTGACATCATGAGTAGACAAACACCTCAAATATAACAATGGTTTTAACATTAAATCTCAAATGCCTACCGTAAACATGAACCAACTGGCATCAATTATTCATAGTCAAAAATGATTGAAGCAAGTAAAAAAATTATGCATATTTGTTGCATTTAAAATCTGCCAAAGACAAATCTAAACGTCAGAAAAAAGGCTAATATTTTCATTTTCCTATCTGTGCAGTTTGCACTTATAAAAACAAAACATTTCAATGTTTGGTGCATAATTTATCCTTTTTCAGAAATAATTCTGTTTTTCCTAAATTTGGAAATCCTTTACTTTCACAAAACCTTACTTTTGGTTGAAACAATATCTGTGATTAAAAATCAACTAATTCAAAGAGTGTATTTCGCACAAATTCTAAACCTAGATATTGAGCAAGAATACACAGGTGTTATCTTCAATATTAATATCGACTCTTGCTTATAAACTTTAATCTCACTATTTTTACTAAGCATGGGAATTTTGTTTGTTATTGTCATGCATACTCTTCATCTAACACAATGCCTGAAAATGTTAATCTCATTTTCTGTTAAAAAACAAATTACCGTACTTCTTGGGCCTATGTCTGTTTATTATTTACAGACTAGTTTAATACAAATACATTATCTTGCTTCTGTTTATCATTTTACATGTATCATAACCTTTAGTTTCATAAACTAAATGTGCAGATTCAGAATAGAAAGTGTAGCTTAAAATTTTTGGACTTTCAAGCTTTTAATCTTTTTTGTCTTTTGCCATTACCGCACTAAATAGAAAATACAAGCATTGAACCTACAGTATGTAGCCGCTTGCAAAGGGCGCTTTATACATAAGTTAAAACTTTCACTTTCCGTTCAAAATTTTCACATTTTTACATTACATAAATAGATCCTGTTTATCTCATACTTTACTCACTTTCTTGGCGGAAAGTACCAATAACTCAGAAAGTCAGAACTGAAACCTCACAGTCTCATTTGCCTGAAAAACTGCAGCGAAACAGCTAAAAACATGCCTGCTGCACATGTAGATTACTGCCTAATCTTAACAGGCCAATTTTGCGGTCAAAGTAAATTTCTATGGTATCTTCAAATTCTACCTTCTGAACTAAATCAAAAGAAATACATATATGAAAAAATACATGTTAAACGAAAAAACTATGGTGGAGGCTGGCCACCATCTATCGAAAATATAAGAATTTTCTATAAAAAGTATAATTTTGAAATCTCCAACTTAAACCTAAATGTTGTCTCATTTGCACGAATATATCCCCGTTCAACCCCCGCTGTGTCATTTTCTCACCATCAAAATGGTTCCTCCTTAACTCAGAAACAAAAACCATTGGATTTGTCATTGACATAGCAAGTAAATACAAAATAAACAAGCCTCATAAGTCATAGAACGCCGTGTTGTAAACAAAAATGCATTGATATTGAATGAAGATTTTTTGAAAGTGTGTTTCCTCCTTTTAACAATTATTAACACAGATAATTGTAATGTTTTTTGCCCTCCCTGTGGCAGTAGTCTAACACTCAATCGTTTGTTTAAACTTTAAGTTTAATTAAGCCTGCACAATTTTAGTTTGCAAACAGTGAAGTGCATATCTACTTTGCTTTCTGTGGGCAAATTTAGATTTTCGAGTGAAAGTGGACTTCCAAATACAGGGTGGATGCATCATACTCTCAATAGCTCTGTTACTTAGCCTTAGGTCTAACTTTAGTCATACAATCTACAAATTAACTAGATCTAGAACTGTAACTTGTAGATCTAGACCTAACTGTTACTGTTACTAGATAGATCTAGATCTAGGCCTAGGCTAGACGTTTTAATAAAATAATAGATCCATCATGTCTATAATTTTCAAACCATATTAAAAAAAGTAAAACTAAAACTAAAAAAAAAAGTAGATCTAGATGTAGATGTGTCTGGAGAAAAAAATATATTTTTCTTATTTCAAGAAAATATCACATTTTCTTTGTGAATTTGAAGAGAAATGACCTTCAGACTGACAGAAATGTAACATTTTTGAAAAAAATCTAATTATTGGCTGCAAAAAAGAAGAATGAAATTAGGTCAATTTTCAGCATTTCTCTGCCATAGACTGTGTAGTTAAGAAATGGACACACACAAATCCAAATTTTTAGCTTCCGAGAGCTGTTATAAATTTATTATTAATGCCAAAAACTTGTCCACAAAGAGTCCAATAGGATTTGTTATGCTCTTTCTGATGGTATGATTTTTATAAAGATTCGGAAACCAGATCACAATGAAAAATTGCGACAAAGTGAAAAAATTGTGCAAAACAGAAATTTCATTTTCCCATAGAAAACGCATGGGGAAATGGCAATCTCAACACACACAAAAATTAGGGTTTGCAATTTATCTCTAAATCCTTATTTAAAATGATCATATAAACTTGTCCTTACTGTCAAAAGAAGCCCCTGAATTTTCTCTTTCCATACATGCCAAACACAAGTTAATAATCAATTCAGATCACATTTTTCTAGTAGCCTGAACTTCCCCGAAAAAATGTGCCATATTTTCCCCATCAGCCTGTGTTATGCTGACACTTTTCAGTGTGGCTTCAGACACCGTAGTAGCTGATTATGATAGATCTAACTAGTATAAGTTACCCGGTAGATCTAGAATTAGAAAGTAGAAAGTAGATTTTCTAGAAAAGAAAGTATACCCAGTTGTTGTGTGTCCGGACAGGTTGTGTGTCCGGACGATCAATTTTAGAAAGTCATTTGGAAAAATTTACAAGCGAATTTTCATCAATGTTTAGTACAAAATGTTAGGAAATATCATAGGGAGCAAAATAGAAGATGGTTAAAACTAATGAATTCATATTTTTAGTTTAGGCCTAGGCCCTAATCCAAAGACAAAAAAGAAGGCTTCAAAAATATAAAGTGTCCGGACACCCTACCCCCATCCTATACTAGTACGGTATTAAATAAAAACTAACCCGAGATACGGCCTGTAGTTGGACAAGCACTAGATGATCTAGGCCTATGCCTACTGCTGCTGCCTCGACCTCGTCCTGGTCCAGTACTGGCTGCACTAGTACTAGCACCTCGTCCAGATAGGCCAAATAACTGGCGAAACTCCCGAAGACTAGTGTTAGTACTGTTACTAGTGTTGCTGGTAACACCAGCACGGTCGCAGACTTGACGCTGGCGTTGGCCCGGAGGCGGCAGGGCTGGCCCTGACGACGCAAATGATGATGCAGTCCCTGGGCCTGGCCTGGTGCCTGACTCCGCGGCCACAGAGCTGGCAGAGGCCACGGCCGTGGACCTTGGTGTTGTTGGTCTTGAGGTTGACGGTTGTCTCTGCCAACTGGATAGAGCTTCCGTCAGAGTTCTGACACTCTGGTGTATTACATCAAGGAGATCACTATTTGGATGAGGATGCGCCATTCTGATATACTCGACTGCGCTCGCATATATCGCATGCACACGATGTAGTCGATCGTTATCGAGTCGTACCGGTCGTACCCGCTCGATCGTACCGTACGTACAGGCGCGCCATATCGAATGAATTTTAATTGGTCGAATGATTTTTTTGTGGAATGAAATTTTGTCGAATATATTTTTGGCATCGCATGTATGGTACGCCAAATGTTTTGGTCAAATGAAATTGTGTCGAATGAAATTGTGTCAAATGAGTAGAAACTTATGTCAAATGAAAGTTTGTAGAATGATTTTTTTGTCAAATGAAATTGTGTCAAATATAATTTTGTCAAATAAAATTGTGTCGAATATAATTTTGTCAAATATTTTTTTTGTCAAATCTGTTTTTTATCAAATATATATTTTGTCGAATATATGTTTTGTTGAATATATTTTTGTCAAATATATTTTTGTCGAATATATTTTTGTCAAATATATTTTTTATCAAATATAATTTTGTTGCATATATTTTTTATCAAATATATTTTTGTCAAATATATGTTTTGTCGAATATATATTTTTTGTCGAATATATTTTGGTCAAATATATTTTGTCAAATATATTTTGTCAAATATATTTTTGTCAAATATATTTTTATCAAATATATTTTTGTCAAATATATGTTTTGTTGAATACATGTTTTGTCGAATATATTTTTGTCAAATATATTTTTTATTGAATATATTTGTTTTCAAATATATTGTTTGACAAATATATTTTTTGTCAAATAGAATTTTGCCGCGTCAAATAGTTTTTTAGTTGGTGTCGAATATAAATATTTGATTCCCTTCTAGCGTGCCTTTCAATGGACAACAACACAGATCCTCTTGGCCTACCTAATCAGTTCGTCCAAGTTCACATAGTCTAAACCCATTTCGTCTACAACCAGTTCGTCTAACATGCAATTCGTCTAATTATCACTTGGTCTAATATCCAATTCGTCTAATTCCCACTTGGCCTAATTTCCACTTCGGCTAATTTCCACTTAGTCTAATTTTCATTCCGTCTTATTGTCATATGGTCTAATGACCGTTTGGTCTAATATCAAATTGGTCTAATTACCACTTGGTTTTATAGCCAGACGGTCTAATGACCACTTGGTCTTATAGCCAAACGGTCTATTGACCGATTTGGCTCAGATTTTTTTCCGGGGGGGGGGGCATGACGCGCGTAAACTTTCTCAAAAAAATCTTGAAAGCGAGACAGCCACGTGACCAAGCCCAAATGACAAGCTTGGTCGCTTCGCTGTCTCGCTTTCAAGATTTTTTGTCAAGAGACCGGGGGGGGGGGAGCAGCTAGGACGCGCGTAAACTTTCTCCAAAAAAATCTTGAAAGCGAGACAGCGACGCGACCAAGCTCAAATGACGAGCTTGGTCGCTTCGCTTTGTCAAGATTTTTTTGAGAAAGTTTACGCGCGTCCTAGCTGCTTCCCCCCCCCCCCGTAAAAATTATGTGTAAGGCCATGATGATAATGTGATAAAAATAATGAAAATGAAAGTATACATAAATCAATGTGCCAGGCTCTTTAGATCATGGCCGTATACAGAATTTATTTCGGAGGAGGGGGGGGGGGTGGGAGCAGACGCGTAAACGTTCTCAAGTTGAAAGCGACACAGCGAAGCGACCAAGCTTGTCATTTGGGCACTTTTTGGAGTTTTAAAAGTGAAATACGAAGGCTTTCGTGCACACTTTTGGTGAATTATGTGATAATTTTCATTAGAAAAATAAGTTTTTAAAAATTTAGGGGTCATCATGCCCCCGTATTTTTTTTTGTCGTTGCGAGCATTTTGGGGCCAGGGTGAAATCGCCCCAAACGCCTCAAACAGACACTCCAAAATGTATTTGAAGTGCATTATTAGAACTGAAACTTATCTCTACACCAGGAAAAATTAACTTAACAAAAAAAGCAACAAGAAATATTTATAAAAAGTAGAAGGGCCTGAATTTCACTCATCTCAGCTCATATGCACTTGATCCACTTCCATCGAGGATTCGGGCTAAATTCCGCCCGCCACTTCCGGGGACCAACCAACGTAGTATTTCGATGAAGAGCACTCCGTCGATTCACCGGTTGTCCCTACGATGGAAAAGGTGAAATACACGCGCGCCTATGGGGATTGTGAACTGTATGAAGAATATTACAATCAGACCATATCCCTAGAAAATTGCTTCAAGAAATGTCATTATGAAGAGGAAATGGACAAAAATTTGTGAAGAAAAATCACGAAAAAGGAAATCGCATCATGAATATTCATATGGGCGGTCCCACATTTGCATGTTATAGCGAGTTTTCCATTATTTATAAATAATGGTTATTTGTATATAAATAATGATTATTTGTATATAATGGCAAACTGTAAAAATAGTTTATAAATAATGATTATTTATAAATAATGGGATATTGAAACAAAATTGTTATTTATAAATAATGAAACACGATGAATTTTCATTATTTATAAATAGTGAGGTAGATAATTTATTATTTAACAAATAATCTTTATTTATAAATAATGGAAATTCGAACATTAAATAATCATTATTTATAAATAATAAAAAACAAGTAATCATTATTTATAAATAATGAAAAACAAATAATCATTATTTATAAATAATGGAATGTCGAACTATTGTTATTTACAAATAACGAAGTATTACTTGGAATTATATATAAATAATTAGAAATGTTATTTTATATAATAGTAGTTATTTACAAATAAAATGTAAATTATATATAAATAATAGTTATTATTTAATAAATAATGATTATATAACAAATAATTGTTCTATGTAATATTGGTACATTCGGCGCCTCATACTCATCGAGTGAATTATTCTAATCAAATATAATTCTTACAATTAGGCCTATATCGATTATAATTTATCTATGATGATGAAAATCATACTCACAATAATTACATCACCGCATGCACATTAAGAGTTTCTAAGTATTGGGTGAACAATAAGTTGGGGACCTTGTAGCTTATAATGGACGAATGGCGGGGTTTTCCTCTGAATAACATTATTATGGAGAAAGAAGATATAATGTAATTGATGTGTGGATACGTATCTGGTAAACATGTTTATGCCTCTTTTATAATCATTTTTATGCATCATTACGGACGATACTTGAACTTGACGGAAAATAAGTAAAATAGTTATGCAGTTTGGGGGATTCCAAAAGCTACAAAGCCATTAGATCATGTAATTTTGTTTTGAATATTTTGTTAGTAGTCATTCATCTTATCCTCTCATTCTGTTTTGTTCTACTTCTTCGCCTCCTGCTCCTTTAAGGATAGGGGGGCAACGGGCGCGCGATCCCTAAATGTTGTCCCCAACAAAATATTTGAAAGAAATAAAAAAAAATTATGTGATAGCAAGATAAGTTTTGTTTCGATGTCGTATGTTTCTTTTCACCCTTTTCTATCTTTTCACTCCCTTTACCTCTATTTTTTCCGTTTTTTCTCCTCCTTTTACCTCTTTTCCTTCTCTTCCCCCTTCCTTTTTAATATTTCCCCTCTTCTTTCTCTTCCCCTTCTTTTCCTCTCTCCTGTCTTTTTCGTTTTCTCCCCCGTTCTCCTTTTTAGCTCATCTGGCCCGATGCCGTGGCGTGGCGTCCGTCGTCTGTCGTCCGTCCACAATTTCAAAATGCTTCTTCTTCGCCATTTCAAGTCCGATTTCAATTCTGTTTGCTTTATATGATAGCACTAGGTGGGGGATTCAAATCTTCTACACAGAATTTTGAAATTCATTAAATATGCTAATTTATGCGCATTTTTCAAAATTCACAAAAAATGCTTCTCCTTCTTTTTTTGTTGACCAATTTTGATTTTTTGCCTCCATCTGGTAGAGTTTCATGAGGTTCACCAAATTTCTACACAGAATTTTGAAATTTTGACTAGAACAATTTTTATGCTAATTTATGCGAAATTAATTTATGCATATTTTTAAAAATTCACATAAAATGCTTCTTCGTCTTTATTTGTTGACCGATTTTGATTTTTTTTTCCATCTGGTAGAGCTTTATGAGGTTCACCAAACTTCTACACAGAATTTTGAAATTTGGAGTAGAAAATTATTTATGCTAATTTATGCAAAATTCATAAGTCACAGAAAATGCCTCTTCTTTATTTGTTGACTGAATTTCAAAATGCTTCTTCTTCGTCATTTCAAGTCTGGTTTCAATTCTGTTTGCTTTATATGATAGCATTAGGTGGGGGATTCAAAACTTTTATACACAGAATTTAGAAACTCATTAAATATGCTAATTTATGCGAAATTTATTCATAAATCACAGAAAATGCCTCTTCTTCTTTATTTGTTGACCGATTTTGATTTTTTTTCTTCCATCTAGTAGAGCTGCATGAGTTTCACCAAACTGGTACACAAAATTTTGAAATTTTGTCTATAGAATTATTTATGCTAATTTATGCAAAATTTATTAATACATCACAAAAAAATGTTTTTCTTCTTCTTCATTTGTTGATCAATTTAAATTTTGTTTGCTTTACATGATAGCTCAAGGTGGTGATACAAAATTTCAACACAGAATTTTGAAACTCATTGAATATGCTAATTTATTCATATATTTTCTAAACTCACAAAAAATACTTATTTATTTGTTGATTGTCTTTGATTATTTTTGTTCTATCTGAGAGCTACGTGAGGTTCACCAAGGTTCTACACAGAGTTAAGAAATTTTGACTAGAAAATTAGTTATGCTTAATTTATACGAAATATATTCATAGATCACAAAAAATGCTTCTATGTCATTTCTTCATCAATTTCAATTCTATATCCTCAATTTATGTCACCAGTATAATTCACTACAGTGTCAACTGGGCTGAAATTAAAATTTTTGTTAAATTTCGTTGCGAGATGCCAGATGAGCTCCACATTATTGATGTGCTAGTTTGGTTCTCTCCTTCATTTTTCTCTCTCTCCATTTTCCTTTTTTCTTTCTCTCTTTTTCCTTCCTTTTCTATCCCCTCTCCTTTCTCTTCCTTCATCTTTTCTCTTCCATTCTCGCCCCTCTTCATTCACTTATTTCTTTGTCTCTCTCTTCCTTTCCCTCTTTTCCTTCCCTTTATCTCTCCCCTTCCTTTCTTTCCCCTCTCCCTTTTCCTTCCCCTTTTCTCTCACTCCCTCTCTTTCCCTTCCTTTTCTCTCCCCTTTCTTCTTTTCTCTTCCCTTTCTCCCCTTCTGCTTTCTTTTTTGTTCTTCCCCTTCTTTCTCTCTCCCCCACTCTCTCTCTCTTTTAGGGGGGAGGGGCAAGACCCTCCATCCCCTGGCTCCGCGCCTGATGGACCTAGTGTCACCTATGTATGTGAACGAGGAGAGAGAACGACCTTGAAAGCTTCTTATTGTTGTTGTTCTTGTTCTTGTTCTTCGTCTTTTTCTTATTCTTGTTTATTCTGCATGCTCCTTCTTCTTCTTCATCATCATCAATTTTTTTTTAATGTAAGACTTCTTCATTCAACCTTTATAATTCTCATTTCCTCTTAATTTATTTTTCTCTTGTTCTTATTTTTTATTCCTTCCCATTCCCCTCTCATTTTTCAATTACAGTTAAGAAAATGGATAGGCCTAGAGCGGACAACATGCAATGCAATATTAAATTTCTACAGTGTTCAGGCTCAAAAATTGAAAAAGAAAAACACAAATAACATGAATAAACTGTATGTATGATGGCCTAATGGGAAAAGCCCAACAAACCATTATCCCAAATGGAAATTTGACCAAGTGGCATGTAGTCGAAATTAATGTTAGACTATCTGGAACTTAGACGAAGTGGAAATTGGCCAAAGTGAGGACTAGACGAACTGGTATTAGACCAACTCGTATTAGACTAACCGACAATTAGACAAACTATTATTAGACCAAATGCAATAAGACCAAGCGACAATAAAATATATTAGACGAAATGGCAATTAGACCAAATGAAAATTAGACCAAGTGACAATTAGCCCAACTGGGCATTAGACCAAGTGGCAATTAGACCAAGTGGTCATTAGACCAATTGGTTATTAGACCAAGTTGTCATTAGACTAATTGGCTATTAGACAAAGTGGTCAATAGACCAAATGAGAATTGGATTAAGTGGGTTTAGCCCGAATGTTATCAGCCTATCTAAAGATTAGACCAAGTGATATTAGACCAACTGTCAGTAAGTATGTTTCGTACATCGCATTTTTTTTCTAAGCGGTTTATGTCAGTTTTTCTATCTGCCTAATTTTTCGAATCACTTTTTATTAATCTTTCATATGCTTTGCCTTTATTTCAATATTATTTTTTGTGTTTTGTACTTATCATTCCAATCTTGTACATACATAATTATGTTGATTAATTTCAATAAGAAATAATAATTCCTCGATAAATTTGTACCACGATTACCAGTTTCAGATAACAATATACATGTATATACTGCCCGCATACATTATACATTCTGCAGGTTTCTTTTAATGTGAAATACAACAAGAGCAACCTAGTCACACATCGACTTTTCAGTTTTCAGTGAACATGTTGCTGATATCAAAATAATACCTTTGAGTTTGATGAATATTGACTTCTTTGATAGGCATATCAAAACATGGTTATAAGCAACTGAAATATTAGAGCCATTGAAAATATCAACAACAAAAACAGAACAAACAAATACATGTAAATTGAATGTGCCCTACATGTTTACCTTGAAAGAGCTCGAAGGAAGGGGGTGGGTAATGTTTGTTGGAGTCAATGTGTTGTTGCAAGTATTTGTCAGACGTATGTGTCCTGTTTTTGTTTACATCTACCTGTGCTCTAGTTTCTAAATGTGACCCACATTTATCAAACGAGTCCAACTGACAGTAATTAGGTAGGAGCGTATGGGGGTGCCCTTCCCCCATAAAACGCCCGGAAAGGAATTTCTAAAAAGTAGGAGAAAATAGGGATAAGGAATAGCTAATGAACAAAAATGAACAAAAAGCTTTTTGTTCCCCCCCCCCCCCCGATACATTAAAAAAAAAAAAAAACGAGAAGTCTTCTCTCTTTCAGATTTGTTATAAATTTTGCTTCCGCTCTTCTCCCTGGAAATGACAATATTGCCTCTCTTAAACTGTCAAGTACCAAAAATTGATTTTTCCGTAAATTTTGTCTCACTAAATTTCCTTGCTTTTTGGGTTCAGAGCCCACTCCCGTAAATCATTAATTTCAGAAAGGGGTAACATATTGTCTCCTCCATCTTCTCCTCGCGGCTCATGAACGCACCCTAATAATACCACACCTTAATGAACTGGCCATGAGGAACCTTCACCTGTGTACAAAATCAGTTTAACACATCAACTGAAATACAGAATGACAGGGGCCCAGCCTAATTCGCCTTGACATTCGTTGTGTCAAATATAGTGCATCATTTAGATACCATGAGTAGTGTTTGGTTGAGTGATGACAACCCTATCTTGATATTGGGTCTATCTCCACAGTCTCTGAAATACTTCACATACCTTTGCGTGCCTAACTAGGTCGTTGTCTGACTCCTAATTTTGGCACGTACCTGCCCCTAGAGGGTAGCTGATCTTTTTTTTGGCAACCTTTACTTTCTTCTCTTCTGATCCCACTAACATCAATTATCATGTATCAAACTCCTCTTATTAATAGTTCCCATGCTCTGAATCATTAATAATTCAGACAACAAATTTACTAATGATTTCGAAAGTACCCTGACCTGGAAATGGTCTTCCGAATTCATATTGTATGTGACTTCATTCCAAAATATATTCCTCAAATTTTATCAGCTGCGTGACACATTAATTAGACACCAGAAAAAATGGCTTTCTTCATTTCCGTAAGTCTGTGAATAAAAACCAGTAAGCACAGCGCCACAACCTTCTTGTTTGACAAAGGAAGTGATTATACGATCTATTAGGCATTTCACCTTAGAAAATCACAATTATGAGTTTGGGGGTTAAAATAGGCCAACGAAATGGGGTCAAATCCGAAGGACGCAAGAAGTCTGTCCTGGTACTTTTCAATCTATCTGTCTTCACCTTTACAAAGGAGTGATTTCTCAACAAGCACTTGGTTCGAATAGTGTAGTGTGCTGAATCGAACCTTTTTTACACTCTGACCGCATCACAATCAATTTAGTGCCATACCTCAATTATTCAGACTTTAGGTGGTAAAATAGTGTGTATTCATGGGTTAACAAAACACGACCCTGCCCCAAGCAGAAAGAGCAAACTCGGTAAAGACTGTAAGCTACAATGCCCGGAGAGAGAAGGGGGGGGGCGAACTCTTTAACCTCACATTTTTGGTTTCACGGCTCTAGACTTTCCTCTTTCGTTCAATTTATGCGCGATGGAGAACGGTAGGAACACCAATTTAGTTCATCTCTTCCTATTGGAGAAGCAGTGAGAACGGAAAGGCCTGAGGCAATCAAATTGATGAATAAAGAGCAACTTGAGGCGCTCTCACGGCCTCTTACATTAATCGGTAAATAGAGGGGGAAAGTCTAGACAAATGTAAACTCTGGCAGATTCGCCGTCAGTGAGCGATGTGATGGGAACTGAATGTTCTTTGCTTCTGTAACTCGATGAAAACCTGAGAAACGTTGGAAGACGACAGCTTGGTTACCTGCCTCACATATCAATCCATGTTATTCCTCTCACCTAACGAAACAAACCGAGAAGGTAAAAATCCGGAAAGAGAGGGAAAGGAAGAAGGAGAGGATTCCTGATCGTGGGCGACCTCGTTTCGGTTTCACCTTAAAGTCGATGCTCCATCAAATGTTCAGCCAGAGTTGACATAAATTAGAGAGAGTGTGCTCTCGTCTGGTTTGGGACGCTTACGCACAGTACATAGAACAATAACTCATTGCAAATTCATGTTAGTGCTTCGTTCTTCCGCAAGGATATATACCCTCAGCTCGTTATCTCATCCTGGTTTAGCTTGCTTGACAGCATAACGAGCAATTACGACCCGACAAATCCGACATTCTTGCCGATGTCTTTCAGAATCATCGTCATCATCCATCTCATTTGGGATTCATAGCTAAGCTGAAGAAGTCGACATCGTATGGAACATACATCAGTTGGACAAAGCAGTTCATTGTGTATTCAGACGTGTTTAGTCACCGACATCCGTCGTTGATTTGGTTATGATTCAAACTTGAATGTGTGTATCATTAAACGTTGCGAGAAGACGAGAGTGAATGACCAATTTACTCTGATTTAAGAGATTTCCAAAGTCATCGCAATTGCAATTACCCGATTACCCGATTCCTGGTTCATTATTTTGTTCTTATTTTCATCGTTGTAAACTCTAAGCAGACATTATTTCAAGATGGTTTTGGACTTGAGTGGAAAATGGAGATCAGAAAAGGTGGAAAACATGGACGAGTTTCTGAAGGTAAAAAATAAGTTAATCAACTTTGCGAATATGCTATAACTTTATAAGCTATGGATTAACTAGAAAGAGGTTCAAAATTAAAGTTAAAATAACGATGGTCATAGCATGAATAGTGATAATAGATAAGAAACCAATATTTGTTTGCGAATTCTAGAATATCCCTAATGCTATAGGCCCTACGTTGCTTCTGGCTTTATACCATGGTTATACCATGGACTAGTAGGTCCATGGTTATACATTACATCGCCTTTTATTCTAGCAGAATTCGATAGACATACAATAAGGTCATGCTGATTATCTAGATAGTTTAGGCATGTTTTAAAGCGAAACGAAGTGGAAGTCCATCCAGGGTATTTTGGAAGATAAGTTTGTTAAAAATAGTCAGGTACATTAAACGAAAGGAGTATTCCAATGTTTTTAAACCATTCTACAAATTTTTGAGGGCTGTGATATGAAGTATGAAACCCAAATGCAAAATTATGACTCTCGGGCCAATATTATTGTGTAGCTCATACTCCATGCGTTCAATAAATCAGCCATTTTTAGGAATACACATATTTTTACAATTTTTATCCTTTTCATTCAAGGAAGTAATCGCAAATTGAATGATTCAATTTCCTTTTTTACTAGTTGGTTTAATACAAACCTTGCGTGGACCACATGATAATTTCTATAAACAGAATTACAGGTTAACAAGATGCACGATTTACTATGCGAATGAAGCAAACGAGCAGAAATTCCCTTTTTGATCAAGTTATTAACGTTTTTTTAATTCATTTGCCTTCAAATGTTTTGTAATAATATTCCTATACAGAAAAGAGGTATAAAGATGCAAAATAAATTACATCAATAATTCAATAATGATAACAATAATATGTTCCATTTATAGCTACTAAAATTGCATGTACTGTACTGTGCTTGATACTTGGTATCACAGTATTACCCCCAAATAAGCCGCAATATTATAGGCGCTAAAGCATTCAAGGAATAAATCTTACCAGGTACCCACCTCACCTGGGTCGAGTGCAGCGCAATGTGGGTATATTTCTTGCTGAAGGAAAACACACCATGGCTAGGATTCGAACCCACGTCCATCTGATTGAAATACGTGAGTCCGACGACCCACGCCGGGGATTTGCCGGAAGGTTTCTTTTTTTAAAGGGATGGTCTGGGCTGAAAATATTTATATTTAAATAAATAAAGTAAATTTCACAGAGCACAATGCTGAAAATTTCATCAAAATCGGATAACAAATAAGGAAGTTATTGAATTTTAAAGTTTATAAATATTTTGTGAAAACAGTTATATGCACATCGTCATGAATATTCATTAGGTGGGCTGATGATGTCACATCCTACTTCCTTTTTTCTTATGTTATTACATGAAATCATAAATGTTTAATTTTTTCATACATGTGTAAAATGATGTGTCTCTATTATGATGAAATAAGTTGTGGCAATAAATAACTAATGCACTTAATCAGTTGTCAACATAATTGTTTTAGTTCTTGGTAGAAAACTTTTGAATAAACCTAATTTCATATAATAAAATACAAAAGAACAAGTGGAGATATGACATCATCGGCCCACCTAATGAATATTAATGACGACATGCCTAGAACTGTTCAACCGGAATAATGCACATCTTTAAAATTCAATAACTTCGTTATTTGTTATCCGATTTTGATCAAATTTTCAGCAATTCGCTCTGTGAATTTTACTCTATTTATTGAGATAGATATATCTCCAGCCTGGACCATACCTTTAATGATTTAACGTTTGTTACACAATTGAAAAAAGTTAACATGTTATTGAAGCTCGTCACCCAACAACAAGGTGTTTAAACTTTTTGAATTGTTTAATATTTTTAAACAATTTGTTTAAAACTTAAAACAATAGTTGTTAGAGTGACGGTCTGAAACAGCGTGCCTAAAACTTTAAACAGCCGTTTTACAATGTATAGTTTGAACTGTACGTACATGACGTAATAATAGAATTCTATTTTCTTTTTAGGCGGCTGGTGTTGGTCTAGTAATTAGGAAACTGATGTGGATGTTTACACCTGAAATGGAGATCACTCAAGATGGTGAAGATTTTGTCGTTACTACCAAGATGCCGATGATTACGGATCGTGTTGAGTTCAAGATCGGAGAAGAATTCACCCATAAACTACCACCAGACTTCAAAGATGACCATACATTGATTTCAACTTGGGAAGGAGATAAACTTGTCACAAAGTGAGTTATACCAGACTGGGAAGGGCTAGGGGCAGAACCACGATTTACCAGGGAGAATTGTCCCCACATATAACCAACAACAACTAAAAATGATCATTTGTTATGCGCCGGTATCCGTAATAATAAAAAAGATGCTCATGGCGCAATAAAGACAAGAAGAAGGGGGAAGAATTATAATTTCTTAAATTATCACTATTCCGGCATAAAAATTTGTTGACAAGCCAAAAACTTCCCACCAATTGCACCCCCCCCCCCCCCCATTACCGCCGAAAGGGCAGAAATATCTTTTACACAAAAAAATGTTCATTGCTTCCCTTCGGAAGGGGAGGGCGGAACCGATGACTTCACGCACTAATTTTCAAAGGACAAGTCCACTCCAACAAATAGTTTAAATAAACTGAAAGAGAGAAATCCAACAAGCATAACGCAGAAATTTCATCAAAATCAGATGTAAAATAAGAAAGTTATGATATTTATCATTTGTGCCTACTTCACAAACAGTTACATGCACATCCTAGTCGGTATGCAAATGAGGGAACTGATGACCTTATCCCGTCACTATTTCTTTTGCATTTTATGATATGATATATGAAATATTCTTATTTTCTCCTCAATATCCTATAAAACAGAGTTGTATTCCTCCTGCATGAACACATAGATTTACCATTGTTTTACCATTTTATGGTTCAGTCAAGTTGGTCCTTACTGCCAAATCTGTAAAAATTGAGATATTTTATACTTCAGATAAAAAAGGAAAAGAAACAGTGAGTGAGTGAGTGACATCGTCGACTTCTCATTTGCATGTCAAGAGTTGTGCGTTATAATTTTTTTCTGAAAAATAAGGGAAAATTTAAAATGTCATAACTTTCTTATTCTTCATCCGATTTTGATGAAATTTACTGCGTTATACTTGTTTTATTTTTTTCTCCAACAATTCAAATCGACATTTTGCTAAGGTAGACTAGACCTTTAAAATTGTATTTTATGGTATGAACCATCTCCATGGTATTAATTCGTTTACAACCATATTAATTTGACTCTATCTTGAACATAATCATCATACTCACTAAGACAGGGGGTTCTGTATCATCATATCCACTGAAACATTATTCTAATATTTTGTAGATCTCAGTATGTGGGATATTGATTTCCCCATTCGTTGAAGACCTATAGGCCTTCATGTACTGTCCTTTTTTTCTGAAGTTAGCGAAAGTTCGTTTTTATGTCATAACTGTTGTTTTTTTTACATCTGATTTGATGAAATTGTCAGTCTTATTCATGCCTCTTTTCCTTATTCATTTAAATCAATTTACTTTTGGGGTGGACTTTCGAAAATGTGTTTTTTTGTTACCAAACCACCCCAACTTTAATCCTTCCTATCCCTAACCGAATTAAATAAATGATAAAATATTAGAGAGAAGTGAATTTCTTTTTATCTTTATCAATGAATTAAATAGAGTTCTATCATGTCATTCACAGCCAAAACAAATATAGAAATACACCTAGTATGTTTGAGTACAAACACAGACGAATTGGTTGTATGCTGACCGAAAAGCAAACACAAACGTTTTCAAATCACAGAGGAAAATTCATATTGATCGACGCCCTTGTGTTTAGCTACAATTTCAAAAGTAAAACCTTAGTCTCTAAGCATAGTAGATCCAAATGGGGGGGGGTGGTCGGGGACCCTAGACCCCTACCCCATTATCCGCCAGTCCCCACGAAACGAAAGCAAGGCACTGAGCTCTCGGCCCCTGAAATATATTTTTTTTTACCTGTAATTTTTTTCGAGAGCAATGATGATACCCGCACTCATGCAATCGTTGATCTTCCCGTTTTATAATGTGATCGTGGCCAATGTTAATTGCATCCGATATGTATTATTTAAGAGTATGTTACGATATTGAACAAATACCGAACAAATAACAGAGAAAATTTAGTTTATGATTATTATTTTTTGCCTTTTTTATTTACAGGTAAACGGATCATACACTAAACAAAATAAAAAAGTTATCTTACATATCTTGAAGAGTCAGTTCTGATTAATCCAAAATTATGATAGTCCAAAAATCGAAATTGGCTGGCAAGGAGTTCCTTATAAAAAGAGTTAATGTCCACATTGCTGGCGATGATGAAATTGATGTTGAAACGCGATGGATAATGACAGTCACCGTAACGAGTTAAAAATGTTCGTGAAGACGTAGTTGATGATGATAAACAGTCGATTTCAGCAATCTATGGGTTGAAGAATGTTCTCCAGAGTAGGTTAATGATCTTGATGAGAACTGAGAATTCCTCTCTCAAAATAACTGCAAACAGTTCACTGATGGTGTGCAAATTTTTCCAAAGAAGTTTAATATTGTATTCCAGGTGGAGATAAACTATGTTCTGACATGAAGTCTAGCGTGAATCTCTGAGTTCTGATCTGCTCTAAGAAACTGCCAGCTTCTATAAATATAATTGTTCACTATTCATGAAGCTTCTACTTATAAAGAACATTCTGCTTCTTTCTTGAACAGTCCAGTTCTAGGAGACTCTAAAATGACCTCAGTGAAATTAAAAATGTAAACAACATAGCCAATCCTATTGTCCTTTTCCCGCTAACAGTCCCTATGTTCTGCCAAGAATCATCGTACATTACAAAAATACCAGACATTGCTCTGCCTCATTAAACTTACGTTCCTAACAAAGCTTAATTTAAACTTTCTGGAATATTCTTTAATCACATTATCCTTAGATAGGAAATAAATAAATGAGTTAATGTACAGGTAATTTCTCTTACAATTCTTTTAAATAACAAGTAAATAAAGTTGAATTAAATGTGCAGGCCTATAAAAAAGTCACAACAAAATAATGATACAGAGAAACAGGCTGCTGCTTGACGCTACCTACTCTCAGTCCGGATTTGAGAGTATCTAGACAATATACTGATTCGGATAAGCACCTCTGTACCGCAGTCCAAAATAATCATATGGATCGAGGTCAGACCTTCTGGTCTTTCAAATTAAGGTTTTTTTTAAACCTGAAACAAAAAGAAATGATCGGTATGCTTTGAAATTTCCTCTTCCAGCTTGACCTGAATTGGCTCTAAACAAACTTCAGAATTATTGAAGGAGAATCAAATATATGATAACAACTTTGGAAAAGAACTTGTCTTAACCCAATGAATAAATCGTATAATCAAGAAAAACTAAAGTATGACAAAAATTGTAGACTTGGTTGATGAATGCATTCCAGAATGCACCAAAATGTATAAAGTCTGGACAAAATAATGTAGACTTGGTGGTTGACATGTTGATGAATGCATTCCACAATACACCAACATGTATAAGGTCTGGAAAAAAAATTATGTAGAGCTGGTTGATGAATGCATTCCAGAATACACCGAAATGTATAAAGTCGGAAAAATGTAGACCTGGTTGATGAATGCATTCTGATTGAAATCCAAAATGTATGAACTATGATGTCAATATGCTGTGATACGCAATGAGGATATGAGGAGCAGGCGCTGTCGCCTCTTATGAATTCATGGGATGGATTGGGGGCAAAATCGACCCACAGGTATGGAAGGGGTGCGACTGAGTATTTGATAGGGGCTAGACCACCTAATATGACGTCATCTCTTTTCTCAATTAAATGTTGAATTGAACTCTTTTTTAATTTGTATGTTCTCATTTACATCGTCACTGTACATTGAACAAAAAAACAGCGTGATATACATTAGAATTCAACATAAAAAATTGACAACATTATATAAATATAGCAAGAAAGAATGTTAGATACATGTTCAATAGTAATTGAATAGGAATTGAACTTAATTTGTTTCAATTTTACAACGTATGATAAATTGTGTCTAGGGTTCCATTACAATTGCTCAAATTCCACACATAAATTGAATGACCAACTTCAGCCTTGGATTTAACACTATACCCTACCTAAACCCAACCCTATTACATAAAAACCATATTGCAATTAACCCTTACCCTATATCTTAGGCAAAATAAAGCCCGGATTAATTGTCGTCGGAGCAAGTGTCGTGTCAATATGTCGGGGGCCTAGATGTATATAACGAATCATATGAAAGAGAAAGTTTCAAAATTCATTTATGACATGAGCTAATGAGTATAACAAGTGTTGCATGGGCCTAACTAAAAAGCAAAAGTTTTACAAAATTAGGCTCCCAAATGGATAAGATAGAAATGGCCTTCACGATCCGGATCTCTTATTTGGATACTCTCTTTTCTTTCTTCCTCATTTTTCTTCGCTCTTCACCTCCTTTTTTCACTATTTGAGAATCACAAGCACAGGTGCCCCGCTCCTCCCCCATTATATCGCCACCAATGAATTACAAGGACAGGTGCCCCGCCCCCGTTATATCGCCACCAATGAAACACAAGGACAGGTGCCCCGCCCCGCCCCCGTTATATCGCCACCAATGAATTACAAGGACAGGTGCCCCGCCCCCGTTATATCGCCACCAATGAATCACAAGGACAGGTGCCCCGCCCCGCCCCCGTTATATCGCCACCAATGAATTACAAGGACAGGTGCCCCGCCCCGCCCCCGTTATATCTCCACCAATGAATCACAAGGACAGGTGCCCCGCCCCGCCCCCGTTATATCGCCACCAATGAATCACAAGGACAGGTGCCCCGCCCCGCCCCCGTTATATCGCCACCAATGAATTACAAGGACAGGTGCCCCGCCCCGCCCCCGTTATATCGCCACCAATGAATCACAAGGACAGGTGCCCCGCCCCGCCCCCGTTATATCGCCACCAATGAATTACAAGGACAGGTGCCCCGCCCCGCCCCCCGTTATATCGCCACCAATGAATTACAAGGACAGGTGCCCCGCCCCGCCCCCCGTTATATCGCCACCAATGAATCACAAGGAAAGGTGCCCCGCCCCGCCCCCGTTATATCGCCACCAATGAATTACAAGGACAGGTGCCCCGCCCCCGTTATATCGCCACCAATGAATTACAAGGACAGGTGCCCCGCCCCCGTTATATCGCCACCAATGAATCACAAGGACAGGTGCCCCGCCCCGCCCCCGTTATATCGCCACCAATGAATTACAAGGACAGGTGCCCGGCCCCCGTTATATCGCCACCAATGAATTACAAGGACAGGTGCCCCGCCCCGCCCCCGTTATATCGCCATCAATGCTAGAACCTTTATGGATCTAATGCACAATCACTATTTTCTTGCATATTTTCATTAAAGTTGAAATATCGAATACTTAATTTCTGTTGATTGAATAATCATAAAGCTCTTGAAAATCCTCCATGAACATATTGGCGATTCCAAAATCCTGTTCTCGATCAAGTCAAACCCTATTTTACATTATTACGTAATCGCGTATAAAAGAAAAAAATGTATTTTTTTTCCTAATGAATACACAATGATTAAGGAGTGTGCATCCTGTCATCGTTCTTTAATATTGCACGTGTTGTGCACGTAAGTGTTCTGCGAAACTAATCGAAACTTTTGCTAAAAATTATTATACACACAATTTCGATAAAATTTTGCAGTATTGTATATTGCACTTTTTTTGAAATTTTGTCTCTAATCCATCGAATCATTCTTATTGTAGGGCTGTAGATCTGATGATGAAATTTGTGTCATCGGAGCCATATTGAAAATTTGCAAATGGCCATGTCAAATTAATACTACAAGAAATTGCTTATTCCTTGATTTATGTATATTAGACAATATATATAAATAAAAAACTCACATTTTGAAAGATTCCTATTTCTATTTCCATGATATTATATCATGAAGGTTATGTTTAAGACTCACGTTCGATGCAGCCTATGAGAAATCATATGCTAGATTCATTAACATACCAATAGTGAACCTTACCCCACCGGTCATTCTTAGATGCCTCCTTAGATTAAGAATCATGTGTAAGGAAGTGAGGATCTTGATACTGCTGCTGCTGCTGCTGGTGATGATATTGATAATGATAATGATTATATTTTTGTAAGAAAAAATGTTATCCAACATCAATAATACAATTTGATAACAGCAATGATTATGTATTTTTTTAATGTACTATACTACTAATAAATTTTGATAATCGTAATCATGATATACAGTGCGTATCAAAAAAAGTTTACACTTTGAAAAAGCCGTGGGAATTAAAAAATATACAACATATGGGTAATTTTTTCACATATATTCTTGGGTTTGGGTCTCATCTATCCAATGAAAGTAAAAGTTATGACAGAATGTTACACCTGAGTGAGCACTGCCCATTTTTGTAAAGCTCGCAGAAATGCTCGTTTTCACGCTGTGTCAAGGGGGAAGGGCGAAATCAAACTTACCCTGTGAAACATTTCTCATACATTTCCCTTGCAATTTTAGTCAATTGAAATAAAATGGATACATTCAAGCATTTTGTAACAATTTTGCCACCCAAATTGAAATTTCAACACTTAGTAAGCACAACCTTTACCCTTTTTGTGCCAGCTGGATCTTAGGACATAACTGAATCTGAACAAAAGTTTATATCAGACATATCCAGCATTTTTTCACTAAGTTTTTATCATTTAAAGTGGGTTTACATTTCATTTTTCATGTAATACTTGTTTCTCCACACTTTTCCCAAGCTTGACAATGACTAACAAAATAAATATCAAGCCTGAGCCATTTCATGTAAATCACAGATCATGTGTAAAGCAATTATCGTCACGATGGCCTCGGTGTGTGGGGGAGTGAGGTGGGGCGCAATGCATTCTTCGAAGTGTTTTGGGCAAGGAAACAGTTCAAAAGGTAAAATATATCTTTAAATCAATTTTACTAGCTAAATTCCACGTGTTCTTCATGATTATGGTCTACTTTTATTCGCATAACTATTTCAAGGTTCTGCGCAAATCATTTTTCACTAACTTTTCAAAAGTAAGTGCATGGTGCTCACTCAAGCGGAAATATTTTTCGACAATTATATCGTCAATTGCTTAAATGGATCTGTACCAATGTTAAAATGTGGAAAAATCTTCAGAATATTACAAATGTATAATTTTTCAGGATTTTTTCTAAGTGTAAACTTTTTTTAGATACGCACTGTATAATAAAGATGGTAATGCGGATTATTTTGTATACTGATAATTTTATAACGTTGTGATAAAATCAATCAAAATAGACGAATAAAGAATCAAAAGAAGAAGAAGAATAAGAAGTTGAGAGAGTGACAGTTATAATAGTATGGCTATTGAAATACCAATTCACTGGATATAAGAGAGCACTACTCCTTTCCGCCCCCCCCCCCGCCCCTCTCACCTAACGCCTCTTCATTTCATTCCAAATATTTCTTCTGGATGGGTGTGTTCAATGTGTGCGCTTCTTGTTATTTTGAGCTACAACAATATTTCTAGAGATTACTTGTCGTAAGAAAGGAAAATATAGAACTAAGAAAGTGACATGAGCTGCAACAATTCCAATATTGTAACCCTAAATAAAAGAAACAACCTCGCCTCATATGATAACAAGTTCAGATCTCCGGCTGACATGCTTTCTTTCTTGCTCTCCTCATATAACCTTCAGCTTTCCGATTTTATTACCTATTGTTAATGCTATATACTGTCACGATTGTTTTCTTACATGTTTCATTTATGTTATTGAATATACCTCCCAAAACATATGTCATGATCGCAAGATATCCGAAAATTTCGTTCTGGTTTTGTTTGACAAAGACGAGACAATGTGTGTAATGTATCTTTTCTCTATTTAAGTGGGATTTCCTCAAGGAAAGAAACCACATGAACATTTGTAAAATTATGTGTGTACGAACTTTTTTAATTTGATATTTTCTCTTTTTTTAGTTTTACCGCTTACATATACAGAGCGAGATTTCATAGATCTTTAACACTTCGCAAATAATATAGAAAACTTGAAATCATTGTTGTTACATCTGCTGCAATCAACATGATCAAGCTAGATATCAAATTTGTCAAGGGGGTGGGGTATATAAGGGCATAAAATCAAAAGGGGTCGCCCCTCCCTCGCCTGACAACCCAGAACATAATTAATTAGCTTTTTTCACTTCAGGTCGGTTATGATACTGTTTTATTTGATAGCATGCAGCTTCTGCATGGATTGATCATGGGGATTGAAGTCTAAAATATTATCTCCTTGATTTGATGCAATGTAATGAACGAACATATCACATTTCTATTTGTTTTCTATTTTGTAATATAATAAGTCATTTTGTTGTTGTTTTTTATTCTGTATATTTTACCGTCCATGGTCATCACAAAGCGAATAAACATTTACCCCAATATCTATTGGTTATGTATATATTTCTTTGTTCGTTACACCCCCCAAAAAAAAAACTATTGATAGATAAATAAGTAAATCAATCAATCAATCAAAATGCAGATCATTTTTACACTCAAAGGCTTGATACGTTTTCTTCAATTTGCTTTAAAATAAATGAAGACCGAAATATTTATCCCCGAAATTAATCATACATATGATACTGTTTTGTTACACGTGCCGGACAAATTTACCTGCCTTACATTGAACAGGGAAAGCAATTTAAAAATATGATTCTCGATTTAAAAAAAAAATAAAAATGGGGGGGGGGTGAAGTAAGGACTTATGACCTCAAATTTCCTTTAAGTTAACAAAATTATGAAAATTTTAGGGTAGAAGTTGTAGTAACATAAAACTATACCGTAGTTATGATGAAAGCGGGAAAATGGGAGGTGAAAGTAGACCTATCTTGGTTTCCTCATCACTAGAGGTGAAGGAGGTTATATCGGACCAGGTGGTATTTTGCAGTACATCGAACACACAGTGAGAATCACATTAAAAACTCGTTTTCTTCCGTCTTCATAATGAACTCTTGATTAGATTTCCACCAAGTTCGCATCTTTCTTTTACCACAACACACTGTTCTACTAGATGCGGTTTTCTATACAGTTTATTTTCTAACATCAACAGTCCATCAAATTAAGGAGAGAAAATGAGAAAATAATAGGACCTGATGAAATACTGTAACGACTCCGTGTGAATAACCTCTGACATTACACGCTAATGACAGAATAGTATCAAAGTCAGTACAATATACAGGCATATTACAACAATAAAAATAGCCCTATGGGAAATGTAAAGGTTTAAAACTTTCGATATAGGAAAGGCACATTAAAGATAAAGTATTCTCTTACCTGACGCCATAATGGTCATTTAATATAAAACTTAAAATGGAATAAGTTTGGTGATTAAATATATAACATATTTCAACGTACCACGTGTGTTGGGTTTATGTTTTTTCAGTAGCATATTTCTGTTTAAACATGTAGGGTCCATGGTTTCAAATACGTACACGTATTCATTACTCAAATATAACATTTAGGCCTATTTACCTACTTGTTATCATCGTGATAATACTATCGTCATTTCTCTGTCACTTCCAATGTCGGTACTTTGCCTTTGTTGGGGAAACACATCAATATAATTCCCACTGGAATGTCATCATGAGACGACGGTCTCCTCTATATCCGCTACACAGGACAACCATGGAGTTATTATCAGACTCTATGGGATAACAATCCACAAGTCTTGGGGTAACGGTTGTGGCATAAAATACGTCATTTTCGACGAATCCCAAACCCTGTGTGGACAATAAACTACTCGATTTGGGTCATTTCCCCCAGATTATAATCTGGTCGCTTAATAAATCCTCCCCCCTTTGTGACATTGGAGAGGACCCAAAGGAGTCATCTTCCCATCATACATTACATTGTAATGATAGTCGGTTGATAGGATAAGGTCAATGACCTCATAAACCTAGTTTGTCGAGTGTGACGCTTTGTCTTTGCATGGATCCTACTAGAACCATGGTCTTTGGGAGTAGTCTCTACTTTCACATCTTACCTTGATCGGCCATCTACATCTGTCACGTGATGTCATGGTCTGTGCGAAGTCCTAAAAGGGCCATTGATGGGATGGTCTGTGCGTTTGAGTGGTTTACAAAGTAAAGTGCATGCATGTCCATCTGTGTGCACTGTTAAAAAAAACCTGATTTTACAGGGGGAAAAAAGATTTTGCAGAAAGCAATAAAAGAATCAATCTGTAAATTCATAAAACAGGAATTTTTCTGCAATTTAACAGAACAGGTCTGTTTAAAAAGGGAAAAAGGGTGTTTTATTTAAGGAAACTTGTATTAAAAGGTTACATACACCAATTACTAATTTCCTGTAATTTTACACTATATAATGTAAGATTACAGGTGTTCTCGAGACTCTGCTGCCGGAACTTCTATTATTTTTTAGGATAAATTTTCTAACAGTGTGGGGGGGGGGGTGTCAACTCAACACAACGTTAGGCTACCCAGTTGTGCATTACTCTGAAATTATTTATTTACTAATTGGGATGACAACTTTTGCCATCGTCAAAACACTAGACAACATGATAATCAAGGTTTCCATGGTAATAAATGAAAAGGCAGAGTTACCATGATTGTTAACATGGTTAATCTCTTTGAAACAAGGCCCAAATATAGGGGGAAAACACATAATCAATGTCTCATCCGATGTCACCATCAGCATTGAAAATGTCCAAAATGGCGGATGTTGCTGGGTCTACGGATGCCACCCTGCTCCCCAAATCCTGCGCTGGAAGTTCATTTCAGTATGTATTATGTTTTCTTCCTTTTATTTCTGTCTTGAACTTGCTGCAGGATCCTATCACAAGAAGATGGTGTTACGACGACTCGTACACTGGTCGGTGAGAAACTGGTTATGACGCAATCAAAGGGTGACGTCACAGCGACCAGAACATTTTACAAGATGGAGAAAAAAGATTGATGTAGCATCAAAGCTTCGTTGTAAACGTCTTTACTTCCCATCACCTTTGGTATATGCAGCATATGGGCTGGAGTAGAAGAGTTGATCTTCATCATGCAGTGGACAGTTAATGATTGATAGCAGGCTTAAATGAAAAAAAAATTGCATAGTCTTCAAAAGCTTCCGTCAAAGAATTAGCCCTAAATGGTGTTTGTTATTTTGCATTGTGGGTTTCTTATATTTCTGCGAATTCTTGTTTTACGTGAACAATGGAAATGAAAAAAAAAATGTTCTTTATCAAAACTTGTGCGAAGATATTTAATGGATCTCTTCAGTTTGGAGAAAGCAAAAGGGAAGTAAGTAAACAAACATCTGTCGTTTTTTAAACGTTGTTTTAAACGGAAGTTTATGATAAAGGTTTTATGTATTGTGGAAGTTTCAAGCACCTCAGTTGGAAACGAATGAAAAACGGACCAAATGATACCGCATTTTCTTGTCAGCAATGTAAAATCTTTTATGAAATTTACTTAAATATTGTTTTGCTGAAAATTGAACCTTATGCGGTGTAAAAGTTTGGGGGAAATTCATGGAATGTAAAATCTTGTTATTTTTCAACTAAGTTTGGAAGAGTGGGTGCCTCGATATTCATTAAAAAAGATATCCCTACACTTTTCAGATGTTTCATAACGTGTACTTGCTAAGTCTTCAAAATTTTATTCGTAAAGATCTTCTCTCGAGTTGGTTCATAGTAGACCAAAGAGACATAGGATAGACATGTCGTAGACATAGTAGAAGTGAAATAAAGTATATGATGGCGCTCTCTAGCTTCATGAATAGAGTTGAAGGTTTATTTACTACTCTGAGACTAATTAAATTGTGACGAGCGACCATATCCATGCATTATACAAAGCGGTCTTCATGAATGGCGAACATTTAAACAAACACTTAAAAACAGTCTGCTCATTATTCAATACAAATAATTCTAACGTCATTTGTATCCACAAAGGCGAATGCCCATGCAATTATACTCTTCCACTCTTCTTATTCATGTTATTCAGATCATAAAGATAGATTGGTCTTGCCTGGCTCATGTATATGAGTTTTCATGCCTGCGGTTCTTGCCATGATCAACATGTCAGTGTATAATCTATACCATAAACACGATTCAATATTAACACCAATATGACCAATGGGGGCATCAGAATCTCTCCTCCTTGCGATGCCCCTCTCCCACACCCTGAAATGGTTGAGACTATAGAAAATGCTTTGTGAGACGTAAGTAGGCCTTATAATCAACTTCCCAATCAATTAAACCGTAAAATGATCTTTACACTCGCATCATTATGGGTTTAGAGCTTCTCCGTGCCGTGGTGCACAGATTCTCATCAAAATAGCATGTTTTCACTTGGGATCTCCACTCCTTTGCAAACAAGCCTATGAAACGTGATTTTGTTGGGGGTGCTGTTTAAATCAATATCACTACATTTCCAGATTATTATATACTATGTTCAGAATGCTTAACTTCCCTTTCGAAAGCAGTGATATTATTACATTACTTTTTCTATCAGATAGGTCAATGTCACGAAACACCTTCACTGTCATCACTGAAAAAAGGACTCAATTTTATATCTTGTTGCTATTTTCTCGCTCTGTCGCAACCGGTCAGTAACCCCCTCGCACAGATGATGCAATAAATTTGAATCACTGGAGGTGGGGGCAAATGTCCACCCAGCTAGAATCTTGACTTCCATTTACCATTCTTCTTTGAAATTCTGGTGCCGTCACTGCCAGTAGTACATTCAAAACCAAATTTTAAATTACACCATTAATAACCATATGAATATATTCGGAGATACGCGCATGAAGATGCCGTACATTATACGGTAATTACTAGTAGTTGGATCACATCAAAGTCGTGCTGTGGGCTATGTCCATACGCAGCCCCACTCCCTATTTAAAAAAGGAAAAGGGTTGATTCAAACTCTGCAATGAGAGTACGCCAAGTTCTTCAATTTTATGTTTAGAAATCAAAACTTTCTAACGAACAGACTTGATTGCTTTGCGATATCACTTGTACAATGTATGCTCGAAGATCTGTATAAGAAATCCTGCGTGCATATTTTGGTGCCATTCGATGACCCTTCACATACTTCTTCTCAACCAACTATAACCGTTAATATAAACAAGATATAATCGTCATAAATCTGTCCTGTTAAACTTTATTTTTCAATGATGACACCGTGCACTCAGTGGTTTTCCTATCACCCTGCCTATGGTCCCATAAATAATCGATTTGTACTAAGGCTTCAATTGCCTCTTGATGACTTAGATTACGTCCATTAATAATAGGTTTAACATTTATTACCTTCTTAATTGATGATTTGGAGGTTAAATGATATGTTTGGGATCTTTGCATGCATGGTGTTTATTTTAGCGAATATTTCATATTTGCTATTAAAAAAGATGAATGTTATAGTGTAACAGTGTTGATCACAATGCATATTTAAAGTATCTATTGTTTTTTTTTAAGATTTTGTATAGGCAAACTCAAACTAAGGGAGAAAGAAAAAACACACACACTAAATGAGCTCAAAAGCCCAAATAGTAAGAGAGAGAGACAACATTAAAATTTTAGATGCATATCATTCGTATATTTTATTTTGAAATTTTCTTTGATAACGAAGTCATTGTGGGAACAATATAATCTATTTCAACAGTTTATTAATCTTATGATTAGTATGGTACATGTAGTTTTATGTTTTCATTGGAAATTCTTAGCGTTAAAAGAAATTACTAGCTGAGGATTCCAATCTAACAGCATATACGCCAGGAAGTACAACTCAGAATAGGTCAAACTTGTTTTAATTGTATGATAATTAGATGTCTTGAAATGTATTTATTATTGCAAATGAACAAACATACTTTTGATGTAAACATCACATTTCATGCAAAGGTGTATCTATTGAATAGAATTTCCTAATCATTTTTTGTTATGATGTCTTCTCTTATTGCAGCGAACCATCAATGAGTGTTGCAACGAATAAGCTGCCAATTAGCCTCTTGACTGTTTTGAATAAAATTAAAGTTTTTTAATCGAATTGTGTTAGGTCTATACCCATAGTATTTCATCAGAACGTTTTTATGAAGAGGCATTGTATTTTTTTTTCTTCATTTTAGCGTTTAGCGTATGAACATGATGAAGAGAGTTAGACATGTGGACATTATGGTTTTACTTTATAATAAGCTATCATTAATATTGTAAGCAAAGATGCAAAATTAGCTGTAAATAAAATGAGGTATCTTACATCAAACATGTGTGATTAAATGTGCTGCGTATATGAACATTAAATGCTGACTGTCCGATGATGTCTTCTAGTACAACATATTTTCTAAATATCATCAAATTGTATTTAATGTTTTAACTTTAATTTGAATGTTCTGATATTTTGTGACATTATACATGTATTTGTAATTGATCATGCATGCTTCCTAAATAAAGCATTCCCATGCAAATTACTTACAACTTTGACCTCATTATTTTGTTCTCTTAGATATTTTCCGGGGGAGAGGGCAAGATGCATCAAAATTTCGAAGAAAATCGAAAGCGAGGCAGCGAAGCGACCAAGCTTGTCATGGGGCGATTTTGCATTTTCTAAAGTGAAATTTAAGGATTTTGTGCACACTTTTGGTGAATTCAGTGAGATATTGCAAGGAAAAGATTTAAGATTTCAAAATTTCTGTGGGGGGGGGGGGGCAGCTCCCCCTCCCCGCCGCTGCGCACGGTTATTTGCATTATGTATACTTCTCTATAACGTTCGACCACGTATACTTATGATTTTGCCATAACCTATAATTAGTGGTGACACCATCACACTCTGGAAACGATGTAATAAAATTTTATATATATCAGAGAGGCCCTAAATATAATTTATTTCGAACGAAAAGTGAAGAAAATGTCTTTCTTGAAAAAAAGGTACGTGTCTTTTTGACAAGTATATCTTCTAAAATAGAAATTTTTAGTGCTCCTCTGATCAGGTAAATCTGATATATGAGCAAATTTTTTTTCAGAGTGCAGTTGTTGCAAGGGGGTGAATATTTCAACGTTCCAAGTGAGAAACCTTTAACAAGCCCCACCCGTCATGTCCCAAGAATCTTAAAGTTTGAACAAAATCTGGAGCACCCCGTTCACTCTTCATATTTTGTATGAAATGGAATGGAGGGCAACATTCAATAGGTAATAATAGTTTCCCCCCATTTTATTCCGTTTCATAAAAATGTTATAATAACGATATTGCTATAACGGTTAAAAGCTACTGGAAATCACTCAATCTGATTGGTTGAAGGCAAACTTGATATATGTACATTTGATAAAACAAGTCTTTAATTATGAAACGAGAACCTAATGTTCAGAGCTACCACATGAAATACGGAGTCGGGAACACATATACAAATAATAAATGTTTATGAGTGCAAAGGACAGATACTTCATGAGGTGATAGATGAAATGATCCATACAACGAGGTGTAGCCGAGTTGAATGGATCATTTATTTCATTTTCACTGAATGAAAAGAACATGCATTATTTGGTTTATATGACGCCTAAAAATAGATTCTTTTTCATATTAAATTTATGAATTTCGATGCAAAATATGGTCATTCAGTGCAGGCGCATAGCCAGGGGGGCGGTCGCCCCCCAAAAAACGTCCCCAACCAAAAAGAAAAAAAAAGAAGGGAAAAAGAGAGGAGAAAAGGAAAAGCGAAGGGAGGAAAGGGAAGAAAGGTAGCTTTGTGGGTTTTTCTTTTTATTCTTTATTTTTTTTCTCAAAAAAGAAACTCCGTGACTCTTGCTCTAAATTTATATATGAATTTTGTTTCCGCGCTGTGCGCGGTTAAATTACAATATTGCAGTTTTCCTTTGTTTCCCTCACCCTTTCTCTAACCCTGTTTTTCCACCTCAGCTATATGTGTTTCTTGCCAGTTAAAGTTCAAATGTATACATTAGGGCATGGAATTAGAGTAAGGTTAGGCCGAAGTATATGAATTTATCTTTTTTTTTTATTGATCGCGCAACTTCTGGTCGGGTCGGCTCCGGGCGGGTAAAATCTTTATCTCAATTTCTGCCGTCACCTCCAAATAGGCAACTTCTCCCGCTTTTCAGCTCATTACTAAACAACCATAATTTGGGGGCTAACAGGTTCCTAATTTAAAAAGAGGAAGGTATAAAATGCGTGTCGTATTAAATAAAAAAAAGTACAGTATTTTTTATCAAATTCTACTCAACTTCATGTCATTTCCCTGCACATTCATCTCCTGTCCTGTTTTGCGCCCTCAGTTTGAAATTTTGAATGACACTTAAGTTTCTTTATCATTTAAAGTGAAGCGCATCAGGATAAGTGAAAGAAATTATACATCATCCTGTTTTATATAATTTCAATAATCACAGAAGTTTCAACTTTTTGCGCACTATCCTTGTAATGAAGTTCAATCATCTTCGAAAATTAATTGAATTAGAGCTGATTAGAGATATCTGCATTATTTTGATGAAACGACCGCCTTTTGAAATTTCAGAGTTTCATTGCTCTGCGCGGGGAGGAATATCTTCCTCCCGGCATATATCCTCTGTTTTGCGAGTTAAGATATGCACTGTCGCTTAATTGTTTGTAATCAAATCTGATCTTTCCAAGGGAAGTATTCAATATAACTTAGAAAATAACCTTTTCTTGGGACAATTTTCTTTGCAAAACAAAAATTAAACGCTTTAGCTTCCGCGCTTCGCGCGGGGTTAATATTATGTTAATTTCCTCAATTTTTTGTTCGTTTTACAATCACTTTTGAAAACAAGGTTCAAAATCACAATATAGTCAAATGAATTGGAGCTGATATAGGTACTAGAGACAAGGGAGGCGGTTCCTTTTTATTTTAATTTATGAAACACCGAAAGCTTCGCGCTTCGCGCGGGAGGGGGAAACTCCCCATCCCTGCACCCACCCCCTAGGGAGCGCGCTTCGCCCGCTCTGTAAGTGTTGGCACCTGGTTGGCACGCTTCGCGTGCATTTACCGCCCCCTCCAAAAATGAAATCCTGGCTACGCGGTTGATATACAGTGCGAGCTCGATCGGTCTTTGATTTTCGTGTACATACAACATGCACGCTGCAAACACGAGTGGGTTTACTCTGGTGCCTGCGGAAAAGCCCGGCAGCAAAGACGTTTTAACAAGTGCACACCAGGTTACCAATAATGCATATAGCATTTCAATTTATTTAAATGCAGGTTAAAAGAGCATTGTCGATTAAATGCCTTGCTCACGGGCATAGACGGTGCCGCGGCCAGGGATCGAACCCCGAACTTTCCATGTATAGCCAGGCGCCTTAGACCACTCGGCCACAGCACCTCCACTGAGCTGAATGATCGATATCGAACAACCAATCAAATGAAAAGGATCTATCTAGGTGTCATATAATGTAGAGTAAAAAGCACAACTTTTCTATTTGGTAATTATTCATGCTATAGTATGACTAACACACTCTGCAAAATACCTGTAAGAAAACTACCGTTTACTTTCAGGGTCAGTAAGTGAGACCCAAAACATTTACCGAGTATTATGCAATCACACCGCAGCTCAATACAACCTCTATAAATGGCGTGATTAACATGATAAAAGATCTCTTACTGAACCAGTGGATATTTTTCAATGAGCAAATAAAAAAGAGGGTACTCTAGCGAGACGTTGCCAACAGGTGATTGTATATAATGAACTCACATGTTATATATCGTTCATATATCACATGAACTGCAACGAGTATGACTGCATTTTCTTTGGAACAAGAAGTTGAATGATTTGTCTTCATCAGTTTTTGTCGTAGTTCGAAAACTGACTCCATTTGTGTGGCTATTATTTGGTGTCTTGTCTTTCCCGTTTCATTTTTCAACATAGTAAGTTTTTACTTTCTTTTCTAATTGAACATTTTTATTGTGCAGGAATATGAGAGGTATTATCACGCTCATCCAGATAAACAACGTATGGACATATATATGCTGGTAACAGAATAAGTATTTTGTATTTTTCAGATACTGGCTATAAATCTAAAATGTTTTGCTATTATTCTACTATGATAGGGGAAGGGATAGAAGAACCATACATTTTATTTTACAGTTGCTAGATCGGCCTACGTGAGCTAATATTTGCCAATACTGATGGAAGAGTCGCTCGACTGTTGGGACCCAAAAACATTCACAACTATATTTACTTGTATTTCCCAAGATGTTAGGGTAACTTTATGCACTCGATATAGATTCAACTAGCAAAACAAGTACAAGAGCCCGTATGTATAAGGTTATGGTTATCGTGTACCTCTCTATGAGATGAATTTGGGGCTCAACATAAGTTTACCGCTATTATCATTATTGTTTTGTCATTGTTAATAATTGTTCATAATTTTTGTTAAAATGATGGCATATTATTTCATTCGTTGTTATCATAAGTGATATTATTCTCATTATGATTTTTTTCATTATTTATTATGACGATGATTATTAGTATCATTAATACTACTACTACCATGACTACTACTACTACTTCTACTGCTACTACTACTACTACTACTACTACTACTACTGCTACTACTGCTACTATTATACTGCTGCTGCTGCTACTACTTTACTACTACTACTACTACTACTACTACTACTACTACTACTACTACTACTACTACCATGACTACTACTACTACTACTACTACTACTACTACTACTACTACTACTACTACTACTACTACTGCTACTATTATACTGCTGCTGCTGCTACTACTTTACTACTACTACTACTACTAATACTACTACTACTACTACTACTACTACTACTACTACTACTACTACTACTACTACTACTACTACTACTATATACTACTACTACTACTGCTGCTGCTGCTGCTGCTGCTGCTGCTGCTGCTGTTGCTGCTCAGGGGCCGCAGAACCGCGGGGGGGGGGGCTTCAGTTACACCTTCAATTATAGTGTACAAAAGCGCAAAAAATGTGTATATTTTTGCATGGTCACTCCCCCACTTTCAATACCATATCATAATCCCTGTTCTACACCACTGTTACTGTTACTATTACTACTACTACTACGAAGGGCTACGAATACTAATTTATTACTATTACTAATACTACCATGACTTTATTACTACTGTTATTAATACGTCTGTTACCATCATCATCATCGTCGACACAAGTATTAACTCTTATCATCATTATTTTCATGATCATTTCCCAGAAAGTTCCAGCAGCGATGGCCAAAGTGAATTTCTCCGGTAAATGGAAGCACTCGAAAGACGAAGGGTTTGATGAACTCCTGAAGGCTCTAGGAGTGAACATCATCAAGAGAAAGGCCATCACAGCACTGTCACCCCAGCAGGAGATTACACAGAAAGGAGATCAGTTCGTCATCACTAACAAATCAGTTAAGACAGAAACTTTAGAGTTCACCATGGGACAAGAGTTTAAATTTAAGAATCCCCTCTCTGGCAAAGAAGAGATGCTACTAGCTGAGTGGGACGGTGATAAAATCGTAGTCACGTGAGTAAAGTAGTAACTGGCTTCTATATAACTATGACGTTGTATATAGTTGTTGCCAATAGGGGACATGTCAATTTGTCATTGAAAAGCTTCTGCAATCCATTTCACTAAACCTAGGACTTCAGTTTTTCTTTAAAAATATGATTTTTGTGCATAAAGTAGTGGCATAGATTCAATTCAATTCATTTATTTAATTCCAATAAAACATACACATATCATACAATTGCATGAAAACTTGAGCAGTGAAAAAATTAAAAACGTAATATTAAAATATGATATACAATATAAAAGAACACATCAGTATATTGGAATAGGGCGGTCATAAAAAACCAAAAGGAATTGTCTGGATAACCACCCTTGATAACACAATATAGAATAGAATAAAATCCGTTTATAAATCATATTTAAGTAAAGAAAATTTATGAATAGGTAATGGGCATATAATTGTATACAATGAAAACAAAACAGAACACAATAAAATACAGTACAAAGTCCGCACAAACCCAAAACAAAACAGGCAGTGAAGTAAAGACAAAATTTAAGTAGTATTGATTAAATAAAATTTCAATTTTCTTTTAAAAGCATACATTGAGTTGAGAAACTTTATTGCGATGGGGAGATTATTCCACACAACTGGTGCATGATGTCTAAATGAAAATGATACATAATTTTTATTAACAGTCCATAAATGATATTTATTTGTATATCTTGTGTTATATTCATGCACAGATGAATTTACAATAAGCATCGAAGATAATGATTTATCTAAAATTAAAAAAAAGAATTTATTCCGCATGTTTTAGTTTTTTGTTATGGAGAACAAGTTCCCTCTGCTACCAAGGGGGGGGGGGGGCAATAAAAAAACGATAAGACTGTACTGATTTATTTTACCAAACCATATGTCTTGGATTTTCCAGCTCGAAGAAATGTTTTATTGAATATTTATCGACTTCAATGCTAGTGACATAGTTTCATTAGATCTATTACTGATTTAATTATTTACAAAAAGTTCCATCGAATTTTTACTAATGTGTTTATAAATTTTAATGGTGCCATACTCAATCCAAGCGATAATGTAATTTGTACGTTCGCCATCATCACTGTACTGTGACCAGGGGCGGATCCAGCATTTTCAAAAAAAGGGGGGGCACATTTTCCCAAGGAAAATTTAACAAGCCAAAAAAAAAATCCTCGCTTGTAACTTGTGTGTATGAGACTTAATATTTCCGTTAAAATATTTGCTGTACCTATCAAAAAGGCACACTTGTGTAAGAACGGCATATTTACATTAAAAATGTTGACTATGGCTTTCAAAGGGGGGGGGGCACGGGCCGGATGTCCCCCCCCCCCCCCGGATCCGCTACTCACTGTGACCAATTAATGGTGATCAGATTACTAGATTTAAAAAAAAAAATAAACTCATGCCTTCCTCGTACAATAGCACAAACTGCTTACTATCTAGGGGCGGATCCAACAATGGTCAGTTGGGGGCCCGGTGATGTACACGAATTTTCTGCCAAGAAATAAAAGGATATGGGTCTGGGGGGCAAGGCTGTAATCCTTTCCAGCGAGTGGGACCGATCTTCTTTCTTTTGTAGATGCAAAGGATGATTGTATGATCTAGGCGTATTTTTTCCCCCGTTTCAGGAACAAAACCGACCCTAATGGCGTTGTTGCGACCAGAGAGCTGAAGGATGATCATCACATGACGATAACACAGCAGAGAGGCGAAGTCATTGCTGTTAGACATTTCAACAAAGTATGATGGGAGACGGCGTTCTTATTTTAAGATACTTTAACTTCTACAATATACACTGTTCTACATAGATTCCTATACATAATTGAACTTGACTTAGGCGTTGGTAAATATTCAATAGAGCAAATTATATATTTCACAGTCATTCTAAACTTCGAATGTTATAAAACTTTAGTGAAGTTTATCATTGATAAAATTTAAGTAGTATTGATTAAATAAAATTTCAATTTTCTTTTAAAAGCATACATTGAGTTGAGAAACTTTATTGCGATGGGGAGATTATTCCACACAACTGGTGCATGATGTCTAAATGAAAATGATACATAATTTTTATTAACAGTCCATAAATGATATTTATTTGTATATCTTGTGTTATATTCATGCACAGATGAATTTACAATAAGCATCGAAGATAATGATTTATCTAAAATTTAAAAAAAAAATTTATTCCGCATGTTTTAGTTTTTTGTTATGGAGAACAAGTTCCCTCTGCTACCAAGGGGGGGGGCAATAAAAAAACGATAAGACTGTACTGATTTATTTTACCAAACCATATGTCTTGGATTTTCCAGCTCGAAGAAATGTTTTATTGAATATTTATCGACTTCAATGCTAGTTTCATTAGATCTATTACTGATTTAATTATTTACAAAAAGTTCCATCGAATTTTTACTAATGTGTTTATAAATTGTAATGGTGCCATACTCAATCCAAGCGATAATGTAATTTGTACGTTCGCCATCATCACTGTACTGTGACCAGGGGCGGATCCAGCATTTTCAAAAAAAGGGGGGGGGGCACATTTTCCCAAGGAAAATTTAACAAGCCAAAAAAAAAATCCTCGCTTGTAACTTGTGTGTATGAGACTTAATATTTCCGTAAAAATATTTGCTGTACCTATCAAAAAGGCACACTTGTGTAAGAACGGCATATTTACATTAAAAATGTTGACTATGGCTTTCAAAGGGGGGGGGGGGCACGGGCCGGATGTCCCCCCCCCCCGGATCCGCTACTCACTGTGACCAATTAATGGTGATCAGATTACTAGATTTAAAAAAAAAACATAAACTCATGCCTTCCTCGTACAATAGCACAAACTGCTTACTATCTAGGGGCGGATCCAACAATGGTCAGTTGGGGGCCCGGTGATGTACACGAATTTTCTGCCAAGAAATAAAAGGATATGGGTCTGGGGGGCAAGGCTGTAATCCTTTCCAGCGAGTGGGACCGATCTTCTTTCTTTTGTAGATGCAAAGGATGATTGTATGATCTAGGCGTATTTTTTCCCCCGTTTCAGGAACAAAACCGACCCTAATGGCGTTGTTGCGACCAGAGAGCTGAAGGATGATCATCACATGACGATAACACAGCAGAGAGGCGAAGTCATTGCTGTTAGACATTTCAACAAAGTATGATGGGAGACGGCGTTCTTATTTTAAAATACTTTAACTTCTACAATATACACTGTTCTACATAGATTCCTATACATAATTGAACTTGACTTAGGCGTTGGTAAATATTCAATAGAGCAAATTATATATTTCACAGTCATTCTAAACTTCGAATGTTATAAGACTTTAGTGAAGTTTATCATTGATTTATTGATACAAATTTTGAATGTGACCATTAATGAAACTATTGATTGATTGATCGATTTAAGTTAATATTTGGTATCCTTTATGTTTAAATGTTTCCAATTGTAAATTATAATTTTTTGTAGGGAATCATCATTGACAAGCCCATGTGGCTTTTTATGATTCCCCCACTTATCATGTGCAATTATTTGTGAAACAAACATTGTATAGATCTTTTGATGTTTTTAACAAGAGAGTGAAATAAATGAAATGAAAATGAAATGACTGATTGATTGATTGGTTGGTTGGTTGGATGGTTGGTTTGTTGATTGATTTATTGATTGATCGATTGATTGATTGATTGATTGATTGATTGATTGATCAATAATAATAGCAGGGCCCGCTGGGAGAACAGTTTTCGGAACTGAAGTGGCTACCCTGGGTAAATATACCTTTATTATTATTATTATTATTGATTATAGTGAATATTTTTTTTAATTTGTTGTCAGTTTATAATAGTTGTCTTTCTATTTGACAGTTTATCCTTTTCAACTATGTTAGCACAATGATTGTAAAGAGAGAGAGTGTGTGAGGGAGATAAAGAGAGCCTGAAAGCGATAGAGATAGAAAATCTGGTTAAATGAATTATTTGCATTAAAACAAATCAAATTTTCCAAGAGATGCCATTTATGACTTTTTTTTTTCTTCATACAAGTATCAACTTTTCTTTATGGGTGTATGTTTTAGTAATACTCCAGGATTATACAATTGAAGAAAAAGAAAACGGGGAAAGGGAGAGTTGGTCACAAACGAGAAGAGAGGCACAATGTCTTAAAAATGATTGAGGTTTTTTTTATTCAGAATTACGAAAACCAAAACTAAAGAGAGAGTGGGAGAAAGAGAAATGGAGAGAGGAGGGGGAGGTGTTTAGAGTTCACGATTACCCACCCCCTCCCCCATTATTGACGTTCTACGCCAGTCCCCAGTTTGTGATGGTGTGCTGATATGTGTGTGAAGAAATAACGTAGAGAGGGTGAATTGAGTTATGATATTCTACCATTTCATTTTCAAATATTTTAATAATGATAATAACAATGATGATAAGATTGATAATGACGATCATGATAAACGTGACGAAGATCATAAATGATAATAATACTTATAGTAATAATGATAATAATGATAGTAATTGTAACAATATAAGAAATGTGAAAGTGATATGTGATCATCACTGTCTTGTCCTTTTCTCTAACCCAAAAGTGAGTGTTTTATTGATCAATTAAGTACTATAAAAACGTGATGTATTCATGAAAAATATGGTTGCAATAATACATCAATAACAGGTTACAAGTTTCATTTCCACTGTAATGTGTTCGTGTAATGCCACATGGCAAAAATCACAGCAGGTCACTTCGAAAGCGATCTATTGTGTTGTGTTTATATAGAGTTGAGATCAAAGTCTAATGTTTGATTTAGAATCTCTCTGTGCAAAGTCTGGGGGAGACAATAATACACTTGCCTGCATAGATCGAGCATGGATCTGTAATAGCTCCATGGATCGAGCTACCTCGTGCATTACATTCCCTTGTGCAACTGATTTAAAATAGCCTGTGCTGGAGGTACTCTTTACACAATAATTCTTCACAACTAAGGCAAACACGTTTTACTGCATTTTTGTTTTAATCCGCGAGTCTTGATCTAATCCGGAGTGAGATCTGTCAGTATCTTGAGATAGTGGGTTGAGTTTGTTATTGATGAATCGTTATGGCATCTTCTGACGAGCTACCGAATTTCTCTGGTTATTGGAAGCTGACGAAAAATGATGAAAATTTCGAGAAGTATCTTCAAGCCAATGGAGTGAACTTCATGTTAAGGAAGGTCATCAAATCTGCCACTGTGTATCAAGACATCGAACAGGATGGTAATCAATTCAAGATCAAGATCATGTGAGTTACCACACTCTATATGATTGTTTTTCTCTTAATGCGTTCTTTTATTAGTTCTTCCCGTGACATATATACGATCCCCGGATATGAACATGCAAAGGAAAATGATTTAAACCATAAACTGACAAATAACTTCATTTGAATCAAGGTACCAGTAAAGAGCAACAAGATAGTATAGACTTTTATCCTGTTGTGCATTTATATTACTGAAAGATATATTAAGGGGGGAGGCAAAAGGAAACAAAAGACAGATGCCACCGCACACGTATACATCCCAGCACAAACCTTCAGCCCCCCCCCCCCACTACCACTACCAACAGCCCCTTCCCTTCCCCTTCATGGCGTGGCAAGGACCTATCCCAACATGGATCCAGATCAGAGTCAACTCAAGTGCAAGTTTTTTTCAAATGACCCTTACTTTAATTCGGCCGGATAGGCAATTTTCAAAGCAATATCGCTTGGTAAAATATCAATGAAATGTAATTTCCCAGAAAATCGAAAAAGGTTTTCATTTTGTAGGCCTAACTTCAGTATATCAATACACAAACGATTTCACATCCGCTCCTAAAAAAATGAAATGAAAATTAAGTCATCACGAACCATTGAAATATGAAAATTTATGCATTTTATTTTACATAACATATGGGGCAGCTGCTGGTTAATGACGTCACAAAAAAAATAACGTTCTTAATGTTTGAAAGATTTTCTCAAACCTTCACCAATATTTTAATTATTTTTCTGCTATTTTTACAACAAAGTTTTCGTCAAGGTGAACTTCTCTTTAACTGCACCACCATCCAAACACGCATAACAAGCGAAATGAGTGGAACCCATTGGCATGGGGCCCAGGGGCTCAGCTATCCCTTGGCAGGGGAGGGGCGAACCTTTTGAATTTGGGGCATTTCAATTGGTCCAAAAACTGATGTACTTTATGTAAAAAATATATATATTTTTTAATTATCACAATTTTTATTTTTAATATTTTTAATATATATATATTGACTCGTACGTGCCCACTTGGTTATACCTGATCATTGTGCCACTAGTGGCTAACGAGTCAGTAGTACATCTGACCTATAGGCCCTATGACGACTGCGAGTGTGTAAAAAAAACTGAAGCATGGTTGTGGGGTTCCATGACATTTGCTCCGGCGACAGTTACTCCGCTGCAAGTTCCACACATTAATGTAATGACCAACTTCAACACTGGATTCAACACTATACCCTATCATACACCCAACCCTAAACATAACATAAAACCATATTGCAATCCTAACACTTATATCTTAGACAAAATAAAGCACGGAGTAATTGTCGTCGCCGGGGCAAAAGTTGTGTCACCGGATGGGGGTAAAACATCCTTGCAGGTTTATCACTTTTCTTTTTAGATTGCCGGTTGCTACTCAAGAATTGACATTCACAGTAGGTGAGGCTTTCGAGACCTACAATAGCTTCCGGAAAGTGACCTTAAAAAGAATAGCAAAGTAAGTTTTGTGATATTTCTACTCTTCATTGATATGAGTTTTTTTATCATGTAATATTTCTTTCTCACTCCAAATGTACTACAATCGAAAATGAATATATTATGTTTTTGTAAATGACACAATTTGAGTAAAAGACAATGATAATTGCAATTTTTACCAGTTCCCGGTCATTGTTTATGTTAAAAAATTCTACAAATACTCCTCTGATAACAATGTACCTATTCAAACTTGATAAGATTGTGGAATATGGACAAACATATTCAGAAAGACAGGGATGTCGTTCAATGTTTCGGATGGAAGGAGAGGCAAAAGTGAAAACAACATGTTCAAAATCGGCGCGCAATACAAGATCGACGCCTCTGCCAAATGAATGATAAGTTACTGATGACTTAGCCCTGGGAAATTCTACAGGAGTGGTGAAAGTTTGCCTTTTGAATGGTTGGTATAAAGAAGTTTAATTATTTTGTTATTTTTCTTATCTTCCCTTTCTTCTTCTTCTTATCCTTCTCCTGCTCCTCCTTCTTTTTTTTTCTTCTTCTTCTCATTGAATAGCTGGGATGGGCAAGCAATAATCATCAAGTCATCTGACCCTGCATCAGATGAACCGGAAGAGAAACGTGAGCTCGAGGATGGATTCCTGTACCTTACTCTGACTAAAGGGGACGTTACAACTAAGAGAACTTTTGAAAAGGCAGTTAAAAAATAACTTAGACCTGTGAAAGGTATTACAAATGGCTGCAATATAAATAAAGTTACGAGACTTAATGAAATAAAAGACCTGTACATTTTTTTCAGAAATAATTGTCTTGAATATAAGACATAAAAAGGTCTGATTACTTAATAAATGCTTAATATAAAAACAGTACCATCAAGTTTTGGATGAGAATCAAGGCATTTGGAATATTAGTCATCTAATCAATCTATCCTCTCCCTTATAAAGGTAATGCTTTGATCAGAATAACTTGGTGAACATGTTCCCAGTCTTATCGAAAATTAAGTTAATTATGAGCTATATGCTCGAGTGAGCAACTTATGCCAATTTTCAAAAAAGAATTAAAACTGTAACAGTTACGTTTAATGTTCTATCAACTGTACTTTTTAGAATTTCTTGCGCGATGACATGATAAAATGTGTGAATTTATGGAGATTACATCGTTCTCTGTCAATGTTCATATGGCGAAATGTGTGAGGAAACAAGCGATGAGGTGCGCCATAAAACGAATTCGTAGAAATAAGTTCAGGAAATTACATGACACTTAATTTGGGCCAGGGGCGGCGGAACGTATTTTCGTGGGGGGGGGGGGCAAAGCCAAAGAAGGGCACTTGTATGCCCACAAGGGCATTTTGGTGCCGTATTTTCACCATGAGATTATCATCTGTGTGAAGAAGTTGTGTGTTTTGTAGTAATTAAGTTGAGCAAAGTTTTTCCGATTGATAAGATATATATTTAGGTTTAATTTTTTGCTAGCGAGCGGTTTGGAAAAAAAATTGAAATTGTAAAACTAGCTTTTTGGTCAATTATGGACCTAATTACTGTTAAAAGGGCATCCTTGCGGGATGTTGCGAGAGCGCGAATCACGAGCTCAAACTTTTGGAAATGTCATGTAATAAGACATGAAAAGAAAACTTTCCAAGCAGTTTTTGTAATCATGAAAAAGGGATGTGAATCTAACTGAAGAATTAACGCGAGCGCAGAGCGCGAGCTGAAATTTTTAATATACTGACCAGAAAGGGAACTATTTTAGTGACTCATGAATAGGATACGGGCTACATATCTCACCAAACGAATAACATGAATAATGCGAGCGCGAAGCGAGAGCTGAAATTTTGTGATATTCTAACCAGGAAACTGGACATTCTAGGCATTTTATTTAACCTGGAACAGAATGACCATATACCTCAATGAACAATTGGTACAAGCGCAGAACACGAGCCAAAAATGTGTGATATTCCAACCAGAAAACTGGACATTCTAAGCAGTTTTGTATGAACAGGATGAGTATCTGACTAAACAATTATTTATGCGAAGCGCGAGCCAGAAAATTGTGATTTTCTCACCTGAAAACTGGACATTCTAAGTACTCTTTGTAACCAGGGGAGTGTTTCATCAACATTTTCATCCGACAAGTTGTCAGATCTGACATCTTTCCCTGCATGTTGATTGGCTGAAAGGCATTGTTTCTATTGTAACTGTCGGATACAATGGGACTTGTCGGATAAAACGTCCGACAAGTCCTTTCATGAAACGCCCCCCAGGAACAGAATGCGAGCGCAAAACACGAGTAAGAAATGTGTGCTATTCAAACTTGAAAACTGGACATTCTATGCATTTCCGTTAACCATGAACTGGACGAATACCTTATAGTTAACAATCATTGATGCGAAGCGCGAGCCAAATTTTTTGAGATTTTCTAACCTAAAATGTATTATGTTTTACTTCAAAAAGGGTATTTCATTTTGAAAAGGGCACATTTTATTTTGATAAAAGGACATTTTCCATTTTGAAAAAAGGGAATTTTTTCCTTCGGGGGAATTTTTGTTGGAGGGGGGGGGGGGACTTGCCCCCCCCCCCCCCCGGTTCCGCCGCCCCTGCTTTGGGCAGACACATACTTCTAACTCCCTGTTTGAATAGAGACAATACTTTCTTCGGCTGGACACTTCTCCTCAATCAGTAATCGTGTGATAGCGCCACCTACCGTGCTACAGCGATGAGGAGACAGAAAAGAAGAAGAGGGGTGCGGATAGGTCAACACATAACAAGGGTAGCATTCACAGGCCTCGTTTATACACAAATGTGGTTGACAAAACTCAAAAATTTGTTTGTGGAAACCTTTAAATTAAATTACAAAGATGACATCTGGAGAAAAAGAAGAAAATTTAAAGTGAAATTAAGTGTTAAATATGCAAATAATGTTTTTCACGAATAAATTAACATATTTTATTCATAATAAATACAAATAATTATTTTCAGATTTTTTTTATACTGGCTTGTAGTTTATGCGGTAAAGAATGTGCGTGCCAAATTTAAACGCGATCGCGCGAACGGCGGCTGAGATCAGAAGGGGGGCATCATGCCTCCCAGTCCTCAGTAAATCTCAAATAGCCCAGTCCTTTCAGGGTTAAACAATGTTTCTTGTTCATCCATTTAAGGAGTAAACTTTGTGGAACACATGCTAACACTCTCGTGTAGATTTAATTATCATGATTTATTGTGTATGATCTGTCAAATATAGACACGGGAACACAGTAAACAAAACACAACGATTCGACATACAAGTTGAGAAAAAAGTTTAATTTTCAAAATGAGACTTTCTCCCATTATCATGGTTATCGAAGAATAGTATTTACTCATTGGCGGATTCAGAGGGGTGACTGGCCAACCCCTCCCCCACCCCTCAATCTCTTCAGGGATTGTGGTGGACTTGTAGATTTCTTCGGATTGTACTTTGCCCTGAATCCGCCGCTAAAACTGGCATGTTCAAGAGAAATATTCTTTGGTAACAGTTTCCAATTTGTTCAAATCGGCCCACTGGAATATTGCATCTCAATTCATACTTAAGACACGTGTTTAATACACATACACACACATTCATGTTAATTGCACTCAAGAACCAAAGTTGAAGTAAACGAATGATTGTATATATATTAGATATATAAGTATAAAACTGAAATATTTGAAGTTTCCCTTGACTACGAACTCATGTCTATTTTAGATTTGGTGTACGATCATCGTAGGTCGGCCCTAAACTGATCGTATTTCACTATCAATGCAGATCGCAAGATGATGATCAAGTATTTTACTCTGATCTTTATATTTTTAGCGAGGAGATACACGTCGTATCGTGCGTACGATGAGTCTACAGTGGCATTGTATGGTCATAATACGATCCATGTACGAATCCCGAGAATATGATATTGTAAGTGAACAGAAACGGTACAATCTCCGTACGGCCTCTGTACAGCTTGAACACCTCCGACGCCAATGTCTGTTCAAAATGTCCTCATAAAATTCGTAGCCAATAACTGCCTAAAAGAGAAGACTAATCTATCGTAAGATTGTCACAGCCCGGGAGGGGGGGGGGGCACTTCCATTGACGAGTGGATACCATGCGCGAGCCGGGCTCCTAAGTTACTACATCATCTACATGAGCATACATAATTATATTTTCAGTCATTCCTTCTCGAGCATGTTGATACAACATATCTACATTTACCAAATCTACTATCATGTGACTATGAAACAATTACAATTTGTCATACACAATTGCACGGCTTCTTACTAAATGACCTCTTCAAACACATCGTGATATAGTAGACTCAAGTTTCCTGATGACATTTTAATAAACATCTCATTTGATAATTTTCCCCTGATTTTGCAGCAGCAATCGATGCGTTGTTCGACTTTCTTCACTCTTTGTTAACTCTGGTGTGTGTTTCATAAAACTGTTCGTAAGTAACGCACGACTAGAACATGTTTATGTAGGTTGGTTTTAAGTCATTAGGGGGAAATAGAGCTCCGAACTATATATTATCATGGATATCTATGTTTATGGATATATAATTTAGCACATGGGTCACCGGTCAGTCCGTCGTAAAGTCATGCATAACTTACGAACAGCTTTATGAAACAGTCCAACATCATGAACCGATAAATAAACCTATACCTCTTTTCATGACTAGATACTAGTCAAAGTGACAAATAATATTTTGTTTTTTCCAAAGGTAATTATTCAGTTTTGAAAGCCCGTAAGGTATAGGCCTATCTTATCAACTCAAATAAATGTTTCATACCTTATAAATATCTTCTAGTGATGACACAAGTGTTAATTCCTATGTGGCAACATAAACAATCAATGTGATAGTGCAAATGTATATAGGCGACCAAAAAAAGGGACAAAATCAACAAAATAATGTTCTGGTATCTGAAGCCAATTATTTGGTAACAGTAACTAGGCGCGTGGGCTTCTACCCCCCCCCCCCCTTCAGTAATCATGTACAAAAATATAAAAATTACCATTTAATTGTGTCTGTTTGCATAGTCAGCCCCCCTCCCCCCCCCCCCACACACACACACTTTCAACACCGTTCCGAGCCCCCTGTCTCAAATTTGATCAGACACATATACCTTGCATTGACTAGTTATTTTGACCAATTATTTACACAAGTGTAGCACCTGAACTCATTTTACCAGAAGAGCTCTGCTATGGCTCTAAGAGTATTTCTCAATATTTCTCTTCAGACATGTACGGATGAGCACATGCATGATTCATATGTTCAAAGAATCCAAACTTCAAAGAATTACACACTCAAAATCATCATCTTTGGCAAGCATGAGAAAGAAACAGAGATAATTCTTCTTTGACAACATTACTAGGCATATGCATATTGATCGGTGCAGATAGGTAGGAAAGATTCATGTCCCATACATCAACAAAAAATGCCCCCGAACCTTTAAAGACTTTCCACATAGCTTCTTTCATCTGGTAAAACATCCAATCACGAGCTTTCATCTCCCATTGCATATTAACAGGATGAGGTGTTTTAACGATAAGCTTTATATCTGGACACGTCCTCTTAAGGTAGGAATAGGCATCATATATACCTTCTAACCAGTCAAGGTAGCTACCCCATGGGTAGTTTGGAAAGTGCGCCCACGGACTTATCACCACTATTGCACTTTGGCAAGGAGTTTTGGCTAAGCTATACAAGACGTCTGCTTCGAATCGCACCACTGATAAATTAACAAACACAGAGGATGGATGAAGAGAGAGTGGATGAAAGATGAATTCTAGTTTGATGTTGTTCTTCTTGTCTGTCCTGAGTAAGTGGAAAGACTTGTTTTTAAATTCCCGGTCTACCGCACTGCCGAGATCCAAAGATTTAGCAATCTCTGCAAACCACTGGCGCGTTGTAGAGTCTCCTGTTAGATAAATATTCTGTCCTTGCAAGCATTTACGGGTAGTGTTTATGGAGAATTTAACACGGGGTTGGCAAACCAATGAATTCCAACGGCCTTTGTACCAGAAGCCATCAGACAGAGTTTGGGATAAATCTGGTTGACAAATGGGTAGGGACATCAGCTGCGGATCAAGGATAGCTTTCTCATCTATCGTTTCTGGAAATACAAATAAAATAAAAATAAACAAAGACAAAGTTTAAATTTTTTGTTGAGATTGTATGTATCCCAAAATTGTAATGAACAGGATGGTGAAGAGATTAAATGATGTTTTTTTTTACATTGTTCTTTGGGCCTGATGTTGTCATCATGAACTGATGAAAAGTGGCCCGTGACTGCCACATAATAAACTATAATTAAATGATGTGACAAAAGTAATCAGATGGAATGGGCAGTCAACCCAAACCAAATATAGCCAGGGGCCGAAGCCACTTACTCCTGGGACTGAAACAGGGTTTCAGTTGGCAAAATAATATCAAAAGAAAAGAAGAACACTTAAACCATTTATTTTAAACATCCATCTATTTCCAAATATCTACCTATATCACGTCAACTTTGAAATGATGGCAATGTCCGACCGTTGCAATGATTATCTTGATAGAAAAAGTCTCAACTAAAATCTATTTCAAATCAGTGGCTAGTAGGAAGTTACTCAATTTAGAACTGGATAAATCAATGTTTTTTATTTTGCTGAGCTGGTTGTTTCTCTCTTCCATCCAATATTGTAGCTGATTAATCATGGAATCAAAACAATTTACTCTTACCTCGGATAGTGATTGGTTTTCCATATGCTAGCGGTGCGTTCACGTAAGGTCTAATGTAATAAAATAGACAAGATAAATCCATACTTCAATTGTTGATATTATCTCAAGATCACGGTTACTTCAACCTCCTTGTTATCATGCCACTGACCTCTGCTTTTATTATGTAGTCAGATGTTTTTCAATTTAGGCAAGATGGCTTGAATACAACCTTTCATTTTAATAAATCAGTAAAAAGCAAGAATGCTACTATTTATCGGTGGACTAACAGCTCTAAATTCTCTTCAAGGATTTGAGGATGAATATCATATACAAATATCGCCTTCCTTATGATATCAGTTTAAATAGTAACACTATGGAGAAAGTATTTTTGGTCTTTCCAGTTGTTTATATTCATTTTACTTGGGGTGTTAAATGACAAGTCAACCCAAACAAAAAGTTGACTTGAATAAAAAGAGAAAAATCCAACAAGCATAACACTCGAATGTAAAATAAGACAGTTATGACATTTTTTAAGTTTCGCTTAATTAAAAAAAACAGTGATATGCACATCCAGGCCGGTATGCGAATGAGGGGACTGATGACATCACTCACTCTTTCTTTTGTATTTTATTATTTGAAATATTCGAATTTTCTCTTCATTGTCCTGTGAAACAAAGTTTTATTCCTCACAGAAAATGTGGTATTACCATTGTAATAGCATTTTATGGCTCAGTTAAGTTGGTGCTTTATGTCAAATTGGTAAAAATTGAAATATTGTATATATAATTCAATAAAAAAAACAAGGAAATAGTGAGTGATGGACCCTCCAATTTGCATGTCAGTGAGTTGTGCATATAACTATTTTGTTAAAAATAAGTGAAACCTTAAAATGTCACAACTTCCCTATTTTTCATCCACATTTGATGAAATTTGCAGCATTACGCTTGTTTAATTTTTCTCTATTGATTCTAATCAACACTTTTGGACTTGACCTGACCTTTAATGGGTGTTATTATCTCGCTTTGCAACAACGTTTGGACCTGGGGTCTAGACATATCCCGATCTAGAGTATATATTCAGCAAACTCCTCCTATAAATAAAGGTATTCAGATATTTTGACAAAGATAAAAAACAAGAGAATGTCATACCTGGTGAATAAGTATGCTTTATCAGGAGTAAGCACACGTTGAAATTGATGTGAGTATGAAGTAGCTCCAACAACACCCACCAATGTACTGCAAGGTAAAGAAGCTGGTGTGTTGCAAACAAGTTGTGTGTGACGAAGCGCCCTCTGCGGCTGAAATATACATGCATTCGATGTCTTTCCATTGTAGCTGATCCAACATGTTGATCTTTCCGTCAATCCCATAGAGATAAATACACCGTTCCATAGCACCTTCTCCTCAGCGTGGCTGCGAGGAAAAAATCATACCTTATTTGTACCAATAATGAATGCATTCAGAAGAGAACAATGAACCAAATTAAATCAAATTTGCGTACTTCGATATGACACTCAGATTTTTAAAATGCAAAGCTATTTTATGTTTACCTAAACTTATAATATATGTCAAAACGTCAAGTTAATCGCATCACCTTTTTTGTATCTCTCATTTATTTTCCTTCTTGAATATATATATATATATATATATATATATTAATTATTTCAAATGACAGTTGGAAATTATAATTTTATTTCATTTATTGGTTTTTGCAACATTTTTCATAACAAAACTCTGGACAAGAAAATACATATCTGAAATTTGACATCAAGATAATGAACAATAGTTTTGTATATCAATCATCAAATATATCTTACATAAATGAAAAATATTAAGTGGTATTTTCTGTTACACAATAAATAGGATGGTTGCAAGGGTCGTCACAAAAGCAAAGCTTGAAAACGTAACAGCCCACGAAAATAGCCAAAATAATTAATATCTATTGTCATTAAACGTGCAAGTGCATGAGGGACGGGGGGGGGGGGGGGTGGGCAAGGGTGGGCATGCTTGGTCCTTAGCATGGAATTTTAGAAAATAACACGTTTTGTTGTTTGATTTTTAATTTATACATGTTCTAGATAAAAGTCAATGTCTAATTAAAATAATGATAACAATGGTAATGATTTTTTTGTTGTTAGGTATTGGTTTAATTGCAATTCTTTTATAGTTCGTTTAAAGGAATAAAATGATCTTGTCAGCTTGAGTGAATCTAGCAATGCATTCCAAATATCAGGTCCATGATGTCTTAGTGTTTTATGTGCAAATAGTGTCCTGTGATTGTTTAAGTGAATATTATTGCATGTTCTTGTTGGATATGAGTGTAAATTGTTATTATAAGAAAATAAATCCGTGAATACTGGAGGAAGCATGTCATAATTATATCTATACATAAACAGTGCTATTTGTAAAGTATTAATATCATTTATCTTAAATATTTTCAGACGATAAAAGAGAGGGTCTGTATGTGAAAGATATGCAGATTTTGAACAAATTCTAACCGCTTTCTTTTGCAATAAAAGTATATGATTCAGCCTTGTCTTGCAGCTATTCCCCCAAATGAGGTTACAGTAGTGAATATATGGTAAAATCAATGTATTATATATCATAACAAGAGATTTCTCTGGTAAGATTTGCTTTAGTCTACATAGTATTCCAATTCCTTTAGCTACAGAGGAAGACACGTTGCTTATGTGCGGAGTCCATGATAAATGCTTGTCTATTGTGATACCAAGGAATGTTACGTATTCTTTTTTATCTAAAGGCACATTATCAATTTTTGTGTAAAATCTTGTGTAAAATTTTCATTTCTATGATATGTATTGTAATGTCACCCACGATAATTGTGCAATAATTAAATATGCCGATGACACGGTCATCACTGGTTTCATCCTAGGAGACAGTAGGTCATATTTTAGGGAAGTTGATCAATTTGTAAACTGGTGTGATCAACATCACCTAGTTCTTAACGTAAACAAGACTAAGGAAATGGTATTTGATTTTCGTCGTTCTTCTCAACCCCATGAACCATTACTTATTCACGATGAAATGATTGAACAAGTTTCTGAATTTAAGTACCTTGGAACCACTATTGATGATAAACTGAATTGGAACAAGAACTCACAAATTGTAGCAGGCAAGGCATGTCAAAGGTTACACTTTTTGAGGAAACTCAAGGAGTTTCGTGTGGATAATAAGATCTTGGTTCTTTTCTACCAATCTCTTATTCAGAGTATCCTCACTTTCAATTTTTTGTGCATTTTTGGTAATCTCTCAAATAAAAATCTGAAAAAAATCGAAAGACCAAGGAAAATCGCACAGAGACTGATTCACTCGGATCTTCCCCCCATTAGTACTTTGTATGAAAAACGTGTGTTACTAAAAATACATACAATCATGAATGATTCATCGCATCCATTGCACAGTTTCTTTGGATTCAACCGCTCAGGCATTCGCCTCCGTGCACCCAAGAGTAACCGTTCACGATTTAGACAATCGTTTGTACCCAATGCTATTCATATGTACAATGACAAAGTTAAACGCTGAAGCTTTTGTAATCACGCATGTCAGCATTCAATCCTTGACAACGTTTTTGCCTGCCTACCCTTTATTATCATTATTTTAAGTAATTCAATTCAATTCGAACGCACTTGCAATCGATCCCCAGCCCATTCTTGCCTCTGTCCTTCCCAGCTTGTTATGCACTCCAAAGTCGGTTTTTAATGTGTTCTTTTTTATTATGTAATTACTTTTAACCTAATATAAAGCTGAAAATCCTTGCTTCAATTTGTAATACCTAATTATCATTCCGTTTAAGCTTTTTTGCTTTTTTGTTTCTCTCCCTCTCTACCTCTCTCTGTCTCTCTGCTATGATTTCCCTCTATCTTCTTCGCTCACTTTCTTTCTCCACTGTGTCCACCTTTGTTTCTATCCAACTTATTCTTTCTCTTCTTGCTTGCATGGTCTTTTCCATCTATCTCTTAGTTAACTCTCAGCCGTTTCTCACTCTTTGTCTTTAATGGGTAAATTATTTGACATTTCCCTTCTATGTTGTATTGCAATATCTGTTTGAATTGTTTATGTATATTTTCTTTCAATATATTCGCCCAATGTAGATGTCGTTGTGTTTGTATACTTTATATCATTTGTATGTACAGCCAGTGGAGGCCAAATTTCTATGTATTTTACCATGGATCAATAATAAATGAATCTGAATCTGAATCTGATTGAAAATGCATAATATGAGTTTTACTTATGTTAAGACTTAAGAGATAACTTATTACATTTAAACCATGATGAAACTTTATTTAATTCTAAATTCATTATATTTATTAATTCTGGTAAGTTCTTGTGAGATAACAAAATATTAGTATCATCGGCGAATAAGATGAAAGAAAAAATGGAAGATGAATTTACTATATCATCAATGTATACTAAAAATAACAAAGGTCCCAGAATAGAACCCTGCGGGACGCCGCAATTGATAAACGATACAGGAGATTTAACATCATCGATAAAAAACGTATTGTTTCCTATTGGAAAGATAACTCTTAATCCATGACCAAGCAATGCCCCTTATCCCATAGTTATACAACTTATGAAGTAAAATACCATGGTCAATGGTATCGAAAGCTTTACTTAGGTCCATTATAAAGCAATGGTGTGATTTTTTTTTAAGTGACTTTACAACTTTGTCCAGCAATTTGGTTATTGCGAAATCGGTAGATAATTTTTTTCTAAATCCAAACTGGGCCGGTGTAATAATATTATTAAAAACATGGCAAGAGGGAAATAGGCCGATAATTTGTAACTTGAGTAGGATCATCTTTTTTATAAATCGGGATTACTTTGGCTATTTTCAATAGATCAGGAAAGCATCCAGTGGAGAGTGATAAGTTAGAAATAAGTTCCAATGGAGAAACAATACATGTTACAATTTGCTTTAACAGTTTTGTACTAATACCATCATAGCCTGTTGATTTTTTTTTATGTTAAAGCTTGTACTATTTTAATTATTTCATGTCGGTCTGTGGGAGTAAAAAACATTGTATTTTTTTGGCTGGGAAAGATATTCTGTAAAATTCGTATTGTCACTAACTATCTTGGAAGCTAAATTGGGACCGATGTTTGTAAAGAAACGGTTGAATGTGTGATTTCAGCCGATTGAGATATTTCTTCATTGTCTATCTTAAGACAGTCGCTGTTGCTATGTGGTTTGTTTTTGTTAATCAATTTGTATATAACTTTCCACGTGACATTTAAATTTCCTTCTGCATCTTTTAAAGCCAGGGTAATAATATCCAAGTCCTTTGGAAGCGCATAGAGACGTTATTTATAATGTGTTATGCGCTATACAAGAACTGTCTATTATTATTATTATTATTATTAATTACTTAGAATAATAATCTTTTTTGGATGAGCGGATTACACTTTTATACTTCTTGAAGCTTTGTTCAGACGGTTTAGAAATATACGATTTATAAAGTTTATTGCGTTTTTTAATTGAACGTATAATTCCTCGAGTGATCAATGGGTTTCTTTTATCATTTTTGCGTTGTTTTCTTTGAACAAGTGGTATATTTTTATTATAATAATGAGTTAGTTTGTCTATAAAATATTTGTAAGCTCTATTAACATCATGTTGAACCATAATTTCATGCCATTCTTCTCTTTCTAAGTCTTCAATTAAAGCCGAAATAGTATTCAAGTTTTCTTTTCTATATTTTCTTTTATTCTGCTTTTTATTATCATTAAACTTCAGAAGTGGAGAAATAAAAAATATTGGTAAGTGATCCGTAATATCATAAGTAAAAACACCATTATGATTATTATCATTAAAAGAATTGGAAAATATGTTATCAATTATTGTCGCTGACATTGGAGTTATCCTAGTAGGTACATTTATACATGGATAAAAATCATATGAAAATAGTGTTAAAAAATGTATTTATGTTATTATCACTGCCATCATGATTTCCGATTAAATGTGACGTGCTTTGTATATGATTTGACAAGTCAATATTGAAATTGCCCATTATGCAAATATGTTTATTTTCGCGTGAAATTTTATCCAATTCACTATCTAAGTTTTCAAGAAAGTTGTTAACATTGCTACCTGGGGGTCTGTATAAAGTTCCTATGATTACATTTTTTCTAAATTTAATATATATTTCAATGAATAAACTTTCTATATCTTCAAAATGAATATCTGTTCTAAGTTTATATTTGATATTTGAATTAATATACATTGCCACCCCTCCTCCTCTTCCTTTCCTCCTATCAATGTGTATTATGTGATAATTTGGTAAATTATAGATATTTGGAGAATTTGACTTCAGCCAGGTTTCCGAAATACCAATGACTGAAAAAGAAAAATTGTCTAGAGAGGTTAAAAAAGTTTCGACAGAGTCAAAGTTTTTGCAGATACTTCTGGAATTGAAATGTAGTAAACTTGAGTTATTATAAACATCAACATTGACATCGTTATTGTCCTTTAATTCAAAGGCTGATATGAATTCCTGTGAAGTATAATATTTGCAATTTTTTACATTATATCATATTTGAAAAGGTATGAAGGTTAAGATAAACGAATAAATGCATACATTCAGGGTTTCAGAAAAAAATGACAGTACATTGGCCAATGTTTAAAATATTAAGCATTTTACACAATCGAATAACACATTTCAATGAATGTTAGAATGCATAGTTTACTGTTATGTGAATATTATGACCTTAAAAAATCCTCAATATTACATCTGTACTGCAACACGGACCCTACAGTCATGTGCACTTTGAGATGTCTGTTATATTTCATTGAATAGCTAGATGGCATGAATTCATGTTTGTGGTATGGTGAACTATACTTCACACTGTTGAAATACATTTCTTTGTCTGGGTTTGGTTCAGGTTGTGTATTCAGTGCATGGGGGTATCAAGGATTTCATCAGAGGGGGAGACTGAGGGTAGCAGAATATTTGATTCGGATTTTTTTTTTCTTCTTGGACAACCCCAATAGCATTGAAAGGAACCGCCCAAATTATGGCATCAGTCACACCCAAATAGAACAATTCTATTTTTTAAAGACGAACAAAAAAAATGGACTTATATAAAGAGACCTAAAGAGACCTCAACAATATTTTTTCCTTGGTCATCCCAAAAAGGTGACAAAGAACTTCGCTTTTTAATGCACCGGCAGTGGCATAACGAGCACATAATTTTGAGGGGGCTCGAAAAGGCATATCGCGTGAAATTAATTTTAAAAAAATTGCGAGCGCAAAAATTTCAGTCTGTGATAGATTTCACTGATAGATGTGATCATAATTCACCCTTTTCCATTTCCTTTTTTTTTCTTGGTCGTGATTTTTTGGGGGGAGGCAAGAGCCCCCCATCCCCCCCCCCCCCCCCCCCCCATCTGTGCGCCAGTGTGCACCGGTAAGTAATTTATGCGAGCGTACTCACCGAAACGAGTTTCTGAGGTAATCAATAGCCGCACTGGGATGAACGAGGATGATTCTAACTCTAACTTCCCCTGCCCAACCCGCTAAGAAATACAGGCTGTATGTGCCGTTATGATGGTCAATAATACGAGATGCCGTGGAAGCCTGTGGAGTGAAAGAAAGACATTTAATTGTACAAATTAATAAGAAAATGATTTGACTCTTGGCAGTCAGTCCCCACTCCCCAGAATATTCTCTTTTCATTCAAATATCTTACCATAAAGTTTGTTTGTTTTTACTATTTTTTTAATCACACATCACTCGGCGTGATCAAAGGGCAAGCATTATCAGCCTGAATGATAGGGCCCCATATGACCTATAATGTAAAGATAGAACATTGATTAATATGCGATTACAATATGCATTGAAATTAATCTTGCAGTATAATTATTTACACAGAACAAGGAGGCTACACCGGCATGGATGATAAACAAAGTTGCATATTGAATGACGATGAAAGATGATACTAAGTAAAGCAATATTTTGATACATTTATCTGTCAATTGTTGAGAGAGAAGGTAATTTAGTATTCCAGAAAAATTGAATTAAAACAAACAAGAATTAAGGACATTTTCTAATATTTCGTATGGAAAAACACTTCGGGTAATCATATTCAAAAGTGTGAACAGTAAAATTATCACAATGTTCACACTGTCATGACTGTAAACAATATCTTAGTGAAAGTAACGACCGTGAGTACTATACCTCACAATGGGTGTTATTAGTTTGCATATACCCTGTCATGCCTGTGGAAATACATGTATACTAGCTACAGTTAACTGTGTTGCCAGTGTGGAAACACAGTTAAATCATATCCTTGTATGTCTCATATAATTCTACTAGGTACGATTTATTCACGTGATTAATGTGAACTCCAATTTCCCGTGTAATCAGTGCCCGGGACGTTATCCCTATTTTTCCTCCTTACTCTTCCCTTTTCGTTCTATTCATTTTGCTCCCATATTGTATTTCCCTGATGTTGGTTAAAGGGATGGTCCAGGCTGGAGATATTTATATCTAAATAAATATAATAAAATTCACAGAGCAAAATTCTGAAAATTTCATCAAAATCGGATAACAAATAATGAAGTTATGTGAAATCATGCAAAGGACGTATCCCTGCCCCTCCTGACGAGCTTGAAAGACCTTTTTTGCCCCCCCCCTAACGAGCTTGAAGACCTTTTTTTTTGCTTGTCAAATTTTTTGGCGGACGGTTTTGCCTCCCCCCCCCCCCCCCCCCCCCCCTGTGGAAAATCCTAGGTACGCCACTGGTCTCACGACAATTTTGCCGCATCGTGAGACAACATATTATTTCCTTTACCGATAATAAATAACTAATGCACTTAATCAGTTGTCAATCCAATTGTTTTAGTTCTTGGTAGAATTTTTTTTGAATAAACCTAATTTCATAAAATAAAATACAAAAGAACAAGAGGGGATTTGACATCATCAGCCCACCTAATGAGTATTCGTTAAGACATGCCTAGAACTGTTTCACCGGAATAATGCAAATCTTTAAAATTCAATAACTTCGTTATTTGTTATCTGATTTTGATCAAATTTTCAGCATTATTCTCTGTGAATTTTAAATCATTTATTGAGATATAATTATCTCCATCCTGGACCATCCCCTTTAAGATTGTGCGTAAAGACACGCTCTGCTTGGATTGTGTAGTGACAATATGCAGCTTCAGATTTGCGACGCAACTGTAACGAACGAACGTACTGCTCTTGCGAATGCGCATGATATTTTTGCCATTATCCACCTCATGCGTCACAGAAGTTGCGTTGAAAACCAAAGTTAACAATCTATGATGGTATTTCAAATAACTAATAAGGCAAATAAATATACAAGAAAAAATAAAACTTTGACATGAAAATGTGTATTAAGACTTAAAAAATACCTTTAGGCCTACATTATTTCAATTCGAGCCATCATGGCCAATGCGATGGAGAGAAACACGGGCAAAATGGACAAAAATAACTTAAAACAATTATTTCCCTCAGTACAGGGTAATAGGGATTTGGAATTCTATTTCAATGTATACTTTACAATGGATATATAGAACCACTATGATCCGATATACAGAGTTCCTGGGTAGCAGGCCTATACCTCTGTTGGGTTATGAACAGCTGATAGGGTTCAACAAGGTATACTGATGATCAATTGCTGGATTCCGGAATGATCTCAGTTCATCATTGTCATTCGCATACCATAAGGTTCAACAATGAATATTATTAATAACTTTTAACCTGAGGTATATCTATTGCACGCATACGCTTGGTTCTCGGCTTCATGCTTCATACCCAGAGCCCGATGATTTTTTTAAATGTATATATTATGTTGTCGAAAGATGAAAAACTTTGAGTTATCTGTGGATCTGTGTAGGCTTACTATACTAATATTACTGCTAAGATTGTAGGATATGGATGGGGGGACCATAAGCATGTAGGTGTGTAAGCCTTAAGCTATATTATTTCTTTTAAATATCTCAAGCGTAACTCTTGTAAATCAAAGTAAAATAAGCAGAGTTCCTGATAACTTGACCATGAATGATGACGAGTATCTTGAGACGGCTCCATGTCATACCCGTGTTTATATACTGTGGGATGGTCGCTAAAATTGTGACTTTCCGTGGGGCAGCAAATGCAACCACGGTTCTTGGACATGATAGTATGTAAAATATTATGAGTGAATACATGCAACATGTTGCCATCACTGAATTCTGCTCCTAAACTCAAAATTAAAATAACAATGTGTGTCATTAATTAGAAATGAGCTACGAAAAGAATAAAATAATGTAGGCCTTAGCTTTCTTTCTATACACGGTCTCATCAATCATGGATTTGAAGACAATAATAAAAGATTCAAAGCCGGGAGTAGAAACATACCTTGAGTTTGGGACTCTCCAGGACACCAAACCAGAAGTCCCCGCCATACTTGATCCGATGTCCTTTAACATTCCTTGCTTCAATGTGAAAGTGTAAGGTATCTCCAACCCGTGGTGTCAAGGGTGATATCAGCTTGTACGTGGTCGTTTTCACGGAGGTTGGACCTACAACCACTGAAGTAGGATCAATAGCTACAAGAGTGTGGGTGTTCGATTGGTTATAGGAAGGTTGACGGACAGGATGTTGAAGTTCTCGCCATTTTGCTTCCAGTGGTGGGACTGATGAAGGTTTACATCTACTCACCCCGGGCACGTCTGGGCTGAGTCCAACCTAGTTTTAACAAGATAGGGTAGAAAAATAAAAATTCTGTTTTTTTTTTTTTAAAGGTAGACTGCAGCTTTGAATAAAATTGGGTTTCAAAAGAGAAATAGGGGAAATTTCAGAACAGATGGAGTGCTGTTCTTTTCTGGTTTTTCTTGACGATTAGAAAGACGATAAATCCGTTAATTCCGACTAATAATGTACAACAAACTTTACAGTTCCACCAACCAGTGGACTATTAAACACTATCGACAGCAATTCAATGACGAAGGGATTGTAGAGGTCTTTAGAAAAGAGGTTCGGGCGTTTGAGAGTGAACACGCCGAACCCGGTAGAAAGTGATGGGTATTTCGAAAGGGCTATCCAAACCACGTGGACGCCAGGACCATAAACGGACAAGTCTTGACAGCAATCTTATCAAGCTTTAAACTTGGAAGTCTTACCATAACAAAGCCAAACACAGACTGTTGGCTCGAACGTCTATGGTTTGTTATATATTTTGAACATTTTAAGGTAAGATTTAACCGACTTGAAGAAGGAGAATGGTATATTTCATCAAAGAAGGTCAGGAGTAGTCAAAGAAAACCCAAAAGAGCAGGGATTAGCACTATTAATGAATCGTCTGTAAAGCAACAAGAGCTGACCATTCTCTCAGAAGGAATGCAATCGAATGTAGTCAAAATTAAGATCAAAAGGCAAAATTTATAAACGAAAATGTTGGGCAAATGCAGAAGATAGAAAGAGGAAAAAATAATTTAAAGATAGTGTGCAAAAACCAACAACAAGCAGAAAAGTTGAAGTCAATGACTGAGTTTACAGGAATAGCAATCAGCGCAGATTGGTGCAAACCATATAAGAAAAGAAAAGGGGTTATTAAGGTAAGTAATGATATTGAAGATGAAGAATCATTAGAGATATTGAAGAAGGACAACGTCATATGAGTCAAACGGTTCAAGAAAAGAATCGACGGGGAGTTGAAAAACACCCCGTCGGTTCTTTTGACTTTTGAGAGAAGAGAAGTGCCAAAAGAACTTTATTTTGCATAATTATGAACGTTATGAAGTACTTGACTATGTTCCTCCGCCACCGAGATGCTTCAAATGCGAAATGTTCGGACACGTGGCAGATAGTTGCAAAAACAATGGGGGTTGTGTGCGTTGTGGAGAGGGTCTTATAGTACAATGATTGTCCAAACAAGGAGGCTGTTCACACCGCAAGGGGGGACCCGTGGGCGGACCGTGGATCGCGCTATCGTAGCGCGATCCACGGTCCGCCCATTGGCATTCGCCGGATTCACACCGCAGTGAGATAGCGCGGTCTATCGTAGCACCCCCTTTTTTGAGAGGTCCTGTTGCCATGACGCATTACTTACTATATTTCTATTTTCACGATGTTCCGACGCGTTTTACTCCATAAAATTAGGAGTGTTGAGTTGTACCGATTCAGATTCAGATCGCACCAAAATAGAATGAGTATAAAATTCCCCGCGTGTAGATGACTTCCGGCGTGCTATCGTAGCTCGGGTTCACACCGGGTTCACACCGCTATCTCTGCCGGTCTGAACAGGCTCTCTGAGCCTGTTCAGACCGGCAGAGATAGCGCGATCTAGCGCGCGCTAGATCGCGCTATCTCTGCGGTGTGGAAGGTACAACGTCGTTTCGGTCCGCCCAACAGCGAGCCACGGCGAGCCAAAACGGCGTGCCACTGGAGCACCTCTTGGGGGTGGTCCACGAGAGATAGCGCGGTCTAGCGCGCGCTAGATCGCGCTATCTCTGCCGGTGTGAACCCGAGCTACGATAGCACGCCGGAAATACAAGAGTCTAGAATCTAGATTAATCAAATTAGAAATACATGCACAATGTATACAACGCCATGAAATAAACGTAGGCCGGCTAGCATAATAGGCACAGCGATATCGAGCTCTCAACTAACTAGTACGGGTTCGTAATAGCGCGCGAAATCTTTGACCGCTCTGACCTCATGACGTCACGCGTCATGGCAACAGGACCTCTAAAAAAAGGGGGTGCTACGATAGACCGCGCTATCTCACTGCGGTGTGAATCCGGCGAATGCCAATGGGCGGACCGTGGATCGCGCTACGATAGCGCGATCCACGGTCCGCCCACGGTCCCCCCTTGCGGTGTGAACAGCAGAGATAGCGCGATCTAGCGCGCGCTAGACCGCGCTATCTCTGCGGTGTGGAAGGTACAACGTCGTTTCGGTCCGCCCAACAGCGAGCCACGGCGAGCCAAAACGGCGTGCCACTGGAGCACCTCTTGGGGGTGGTCCACGAGAGATAGCGCGGTCTAGCGCGCGCTAGATCGCGCTATCTCTGCCGGTGTGAACCCGAGCTACGATAGCACGCCGGAAGTCATCTACACGCGGGGAATTTTATACTCATTCTATTTTGTGGAGTAAAACGCGTCGGAACATCGTGAAAATAGAAATATAGTAAGTAATGCGTCATGGCAACAGGACCTCTCAAAAAAGGGGGTGCTACGATAGACCGCGCTATCTCACTGCGGTGTGAATCCGGCGAATGCCAATGGGCGGACCGTGGATCGCGCTACGATAGCGCGATCCACGGTCCCCCCTTGCGGTGTGAACAGCCTCTTGGACCACCCCCAAGAGGTGCTCCAGTGGCACGCCGTTTTGGCTCGCCGTGGCTCGCTGTTGGGCGGACCGAAACGACGTTGTACCTTCCACACCGCAGAGATAGCGCGATCTAGCGCGCGCTAGATCGCGCTATCTCTGCCGGTCTGAACAGGCTCAAAGAGACTCGTAAATGCTGTAGGCGCAAACAAAACCACTCTGCAGCACATCTGGGATGAACATCATATAAAGAGGCTGTTAAAATAAACACAATCAAGCAAACTGAAAACATTTCCTATGCAGAAGCTACAAAGAAATTCCACACCAAAGCAGAGTCCATTCCCGCGCAAGTGTCAGATCGATGACACTGATAATACAGCAAGACAATTTCATGAAGTTTCTTTTCCAGCTTGGCTAACCTGATGGGGGGGGGGGTCCTTTTGAAGGCCCCCTGACCACACCCACCACTAAGGACCAGCCAGACGCAAATTTCCTTCATATATTGCTCAAGCAAAACAATCTATGTTCAGGCCGTGAATAGCCATGCCAGTTCGGAGTTCCATTCTGCGCATGATCAGAAGAAGGCCATTTGTAAAGGTCAATTCCACCCCAGAAAAATGTTGATTTGAATAAATAGAGAAAAATCAAGGAAGGATTATGCTGAAAATTTCATCAAAATCGGATGTAAAATCAGACATTTTAAATTTTCGCTTATTTTTCACAAAACAGTAATATGCACAACTCAGTGACATGCAAATGAGACAGTCGATGATGTCCCTCACTCACTACTTCTTTTGTTTTTATTGTTCGAATTATACAATATTTCTTTTTTTACAGATTTGACAATAGGGACCAACTTGATTGAACCATATAGAAATAAACAATGCTAATTGCACATGTTCAGGGAGGAATAAATCGTTGTTTCATACCAAAAGAAATAGTGAGTGAGTGATGTCATCAGTCTCCTCATTTGCATACCGACAAGGATGTGAATATAACTTTCTTATTTTACATCCGATTTTGATGAGATTTTCAGTGTTACGCTTGTTGGATTTTTCTCTTTTTATTCGAATCAACTTTTTGTTGGGGTGGACTTGTCCATTAAGTGATTCAATGAGAAAAGCGCTGACTGACTTTGATGTTTTGATTATTCATATATTCTTTTGAATTGTGTTTTGTGTTAGCTCCACAAAAAAAACAATGTATCCACTAGCGACAGGTATTTTGCATCCGGGATTTCACAGTTGGCCAAGTTATAACAACATGCTAATGCATTCAAAGTATCCCAACAATACCTTGAAAGAGCGTTCATTAGTGTGTTATTCTTGTTACCTGGTCTATTCAATTTCTGCATCCTGCTATGTAAGGCATGCTTACAGAATACCTTGCTTTGAAATCTGCCTATCATACTGAAATAAATAAAAGGTCATTTGACCAAAATTGCCCATGAGGTAACTCCGAACTGGTCTAATGCTGTGCTTTATAGGATTCGATATGTTATTTTCATTTTTAACTGCGCTCCGGTTGAGTCTTTAGCATAAAAAATTTGTGTCTGCTTATAAACACTAAAGAAGCTTCAGCTTCAACAGGCATCATGCATGGACCTGTCCACAGAGGATTATCCATTGTTACTGGGGGAGCTGTGTCAATGCTCAGCACCCCCAGTAACAATAGAATTATCCTCCGTGGACAGGGCCGCGAAATCTCCCCCACTGAACTGGAAATACGTATTTCCAGTTCAGTGAATCTCCCTCATGACTGTGTAGCCTCTTGTTGAGGCCCTGTCGGCTGCTTGCGAACATGGCCAGGCCTAATTCACTTCGCTCGGAAACTAGCAGGTCTCACGCGCGTAAAACATTCCCCATAGACTTGTGTGTTAAAATGGCACTTAAGAAAAATTCATAAAAAATAAATGTGAAATTAGAGGGTCGAATGTTTACTACCTTTGGATAGGATATATATCTGACATTCCATATCTGACCAGAGAAGGGTATCGTAGCCAGCTCATTTTAAAAATAAATCGCCATTTATGAAGATAACTATGATGGGATCAAATTCATCAACTGAAACAGTAAAATAGCCCCAATACATCCGCCAGTCAAAAAATAGTTCCAAATCATTGATATATCTTCCCAATTTGGGCAAAGGAAGTTCAGTAGTTACCATTTCTAGAATCAGTGTTGAATCATATTCATACACTTTTGTCAATCAGCAATATCAAATTAAAAAAATTCGAATGGGTTGGGTCGAACGAATATCTTTAGCCCTCCTGATGTAATTAGGCTCATGGCACCTATTTTATATGACCTATGAATTTTATTTTTTTTTAATAGCTACTTTGCTATTCTTTTATATCTGTACACTCACACTATCACGAAGAAATGCATTGAAAATGCCTATTTTCTATGCAATGACCCATTTTAATGTGTTACTCATATATGTTATATTCACTATATGGATGTCTACATATCCTACCTGCATATAGCCCAACAGTGAATACAGTGACAATATATAAAGGCCCCTATTCTCCTTGTAATATAAAGGTGTGTGTAAATTTTGTGTAGATATCAGGATACCATAACTGCCCCAAACATAATTACCAGATATACATGAGATTGAATGAGGAAACAATAAAAGAATGAGAACATATTACTTTAGTACATTTGCATTTGACCTATTATATCAAAATCTTCCTAGGGCTATTGCCTATCAGATGTAAGAAGGAAGAGATACATAAATAGATAGAAAGAGAGAGAGAAAGAGATAGAGAGAGAAAGAAAGAAAGATAATTTTATAGATGACATGGCTTATAAAGAGGGGGGGGGGGCTAGACTAAGATTGGAGCACACAGCCACCCCCCTCCCTCCTTAGTTGAGCACTATTAGATACCTTACCTTACTCTGTGCCTTTTTCTAAATACCTTCTTAAAGGTACCACTGTAGTTCTCTTCAGTAAAGTTCACAAAGTTCTATTTCCTCTCTACCCCATTCCAAAGAACAATTTTAACATGAGCAATTTGTAAAGGTCTTTCTAACATTAAGTAGGTGCATGATCATACACTAGCACAAACCAATGATGAATCAAAACATAAAGAGGCCTAGACTCTCATTGACCAGTCTATATGCATTCCTAGGCTTACATACACATACCTACTAACTTTACCTGATATATAGCCTTGCTAAACCATTAAATCCATTTTTTGCACCACTTGATGACTAAACATATTGATATCAGTTAGAAATTGTTTGCTACTGAGGAGTTTGGGCAGGTATTCCATCCACTATAGGGAACTCGCCTGTATTACCTATAGGTCTCACGCGCGTAAAACATTCCCCATAGACTTGTGTGTTAAAATGGCACTTAAGAAAAATTCATAAAAAATAAATGTGAAATTAGAGGGTCGAATGTTTACTACCTTTGGATAGGATATATATCTGACATTCCATATCTGACCAGAGAAGGGTATCGTAGCCAGCTCATTTTAAAAATAAATCGCCATTTATGAAGATAACTATGATGGGATCAAATTCATCAACTAAAACAGTAAAATAGCCCCAATTCATCCGCCAGTCAAAAAATAGGTCCATATCATTGATATATCTTCCCAATTTGGGCAAAGGAAGTTCAGTAGTTACCATTTCTAAATCAGTGTTAGATTTTAAATCATATTCATACACTTTTGTCAATCAGCAATATCAAATTAAAAAAATTCGAATGGGTTGGGTCGAACGAATATCTTTAGCCCTCCTGATGTAATTAGGCTCATGGCACCAGCAGCCGCCAGGGCCTCGACAAGAGGCTACCCCATGTGCAGCTGGTAGACTGATTTCTCGGTTACATAATCAGAAGGTTCCGCGTCAACAATGGGAATCCAGCCTTGGCCAAAAAATGTTGCATTGGGAAGGAGAAAAATAAATTAAACAGAATGGTGAAAGTTTGAAAGAAATCGGACAAGCAATAAGAAAGCTATAGCTGCTTTAAAATTGAGATCACTAATACTATGTAGATTTCAAATTGGCAACTGAGTAAGTAAATTATGACAGGGGCAAGGACAATTTTCCCATAGGCCATGTACAGTGTACTTTATTATCAGGGATTTGTGGTTTTCTCCTAAGTACCCAATCCCCTGGGGCAGTAATCTAAATATAACCCAGGTAGTATATTGTTTTATGTCCTCAAGAAAGAAAAATATAATTTGAAATAAAACTTTTGGGAAAAATGACATTTTAGCCATAATATGTATTGGAGTACATGGAAGAGTAGTCCTTGCCTTACATCACTATGACATCCCATATGCGGCCAATTTGAAGTCTCCATGGGTATAGTGATTACCAATATTTACAACTTTTAAAAATTCATAACTTTCTTGTTGTTTGTCCAATATTGTTCAAACTTTCACCTATCAACTTGTCTGATTTTTCTTTTCCTTGTAAAAAACAAGTTTTCATTTGGGTTGGATTCCACTTTAATGGCTGCTTTCTCATGAAAGTAGAGCATAATGCAAGGACGCATGGCTTGGCAGTCGGATGTAATGTGGATAGAGGACTACGTCATTTAATGATATACGTTGCGAATTAAAGAGACAAGACGAGAAGGAATAGAATATTACAAGACACGACGAAGAGAGGATAAGACAGAAGAATATATAACCAGCAAGATGTCTAAATATAAATGATTATAAACATTACCGTCACGGTTACATGCATGACATGTGCACGGGTTGTTGTCGCAGGCCTCCCTATTAATTCATCATTAATATTAGAGTGGCTATTGCTAAGTATATCAAAGTCAGGCAACAGTAATTGTTTGTTGGGGATAGTCGATCGAACCATAAAGGTAGAATGAAACCATGGGGCTCAACGATTGAACAAGACTTTATATCTTGCATTGTCTTGTTTTAAACTCATATGGAATGGTAATTCTTTGGTAATTTAATGTACGTTATACATCACCATGATCACACAGATCGATCACGTAGGCCTAGTAAAGATGATTAATATGTTGATACTCACTCTACCTCTTTGAAGCCATATTTGCTGGAAGGATAGCATAAATCCCAAACAGACCAAGCAAAAGATGACCAGAGAACACGCTTTAACTAGCCTCAGTGATTTTATACTCCCGTAAGCTGCCACCATCTTGTGAGATAGAAGACACAATTACGGACGTCTCATACATTGAGCTAGTAGTACTTGTAGCTCCATGTCTTGTGTAATCTATGACGCTGGGGGAAAATTCAAGGCTTCCGTTCGCCTCACAGTCATTGCAACTTTTAAAATCACCGTTTCCGTGTTCAAGAAGAAATATTTCTGCTTTCCTCATAATAAGTTCATGTGATGGAGTGACCGTAACTGCCTTTTAGCCGTGTCCATCATTCATTCTTCCCGGAGATGTATGCCCTATAGCGGATAGCGGTCGTCGCATGTGAACGCTGCAGTATATATATGATTTCATCATGGACCTATTCATCATGGTCACTTCGCATTAGTCTGCACGCACAGACCCTGATTTAAAATTTGATCAACAAGTGTGTCTCCACACGAAGACCAGCACATACAAAACTTGCTGTGTGTGAGAGGGTATTCAGTACACAAGGCATGAGTAGGCTGCACATTCAGACCTGTAACTGTAGTGAAGGATTTGCCCAGCAGACTAACTTCGCATGTTCCTATTATGCCATGCCCAGAAGGAAAAACCAGTAAGACCAGTAAGAATTTTTACTGGTTTCCAGTAGAATTTTACTGGTTTCCAGTATATTTTTACTGGGCCAGTTGATTTTTAACTGGACCAGTAAAAATCAACTGGAGACCAGTTAAAGCAAAGTAGTAATACCAGTTAAATTGTTTTTCATCAAACTGGTGTTACTGGTCCAATAAATGGTTTCCAGTAGATTTTTACTGGTTTCCAGTATATGTTTACTGGACCAGTTGATTTTTAACTGGACCAGTAAAAATCAACTGGAGACCAGTTCAAACAATTGCATACCAGTTGAAGCAAAGTAGTAATACCAGTTAATTGTTTTTCATCAAACTGGTGTTACTGGTCCAATAAATAATGACTTTATTTCAAGTCAGATCATTTGATGAATTATGGAAAATGAATCTTGCAATTCAGAGAAAGTTATTATCGTTATCATTGTTATCATCATTCTTCTTATAATTATCATAATTATTATTATTATGAATATTATGATCATTGTTATCATTCTTATTACTGTTATCATTGTTATCGATATTGTAATTATTATTATTAATATTATCATAATTATCAAGTATTAACATTATCATTAAAATAATTATTTCCTTTAATCAAAGCAAGATATATTCCTCTGATGTAGTTAACTGGTCTAAAGTAATTCATTGTTTGAAATTGAACTGGTCAAGACCAGTAATACCAGTAATTCTGATGATGCTGATCACGTGGTTTACCTCATTTGCATATTTCCTATCTTAAAAAGAAAAATCAGGATTTAGAATGGAATATCCTTGCAATGACACTCATTGTTGTTTAAAAACTTTCCAAATATGTGTGTGAACTTATTCACAATGGAAATGTGTAATTTCATATATCACATTTAAAATAACAGCAGAAAGATTAATTTACTAACCATCTTTTCCATCACATTTCACTGACCATGGTATATAACAAACCAAATGAAAGTAATAAATTGATCTAGTAAGACCAGTACGAGGACCAGTTTGACCAGTTCGAAGACCAGTAGAAAGACCAGTGAGACCAGTAACAACCACTGCAGAAACAAAAACCAGTATAAAATCCCAGTAATTCAAGACCAGTTTAATCTTTAACTGGACCAGTTAAATTTTAACTGGACCAGTAAAATTTAAACTGGACCCGTATGACCAGTTAGACCAGTAAACCGATGTTCCAATTTCCAGAGTTACCAGTTAAAATTCTACTGGTCTAACTGGTCCAGTGGAACTGGTTTTTCCTTCTGGGTGGGTTAGTGCTTCTTTGTTGAGATCCATTAACAAGAAAAACAAGCTGTATTATTCGTATAAAGTGCGTGGTACCGAATCTTCACGTAAACGTTATGTAAATTATAAAAAAATACGCTTACTTCAGTCCTTCGTACTGCAAAGAAATCATATTATCGCACCCAATTTCAAGCAACAAGAAACGATATTAAGGGAACTTGGAAAGTGATTAAGAAAGTATTCAAGTCAAAGGAAAAGATCTCTCATGTAAAGAGTATTGAAATTAACAGTCATGTGGTGGAAGAAAGGAATATTATAGCAGACAACTTTAACGATTACTTTTGCAGCATTGGTCCAAAAACGGGCAGTGCCACTTTCTCAGCAGACTTACAGAGATTTTATGAAAGAGCAAAATAGTAAAAGTTTATTTTTCTTACCAGTAGTTCAGGAAGAACTGCTTACCATTGTGAAATCTCTTAAAAATGGGAAAAGTCCTGGTTATGATGGGGTTACTAACAACTTAATTAAAGAAATTATCTTAGGAATTATTCAACCTCTACTTCATGTCTTCAATCTACCAATGTCATGTGGGAAAGTTCCTACTGACATGAAAATTGCGAAGGTCGTACCCATTTTTAAGAAAGGAGACCCTCAATGCCTGAATAATTACAGACCTATTTCTCTATTGACTGCATTCTCAAATATTCTTGAGAAAGTGATCTATGTTAGAACTTTGAAATTTTTCAACAAGAGTAATATATTTTCTAAATTTCAGTTTGGCTTTCGCGAGAAACATACCACCACCCATGCCTTGCTACATTTTATTGATAAAGTATCACAATCCATAGACAAAAAGATGCATACAATTGGTATATTTCTTGATTATTCGAAAGCTTTTGACACAGTAGATCATGATATTTTGATTGGCAAGTTATCACATTATGGTATCAGGGGTACAGCATTGGACTGGTTCAAGAGTTACTTAGCTGACAGGAAACAATTTGTCTCGATACAGGATGCTGAGTCAGGTTTACAGAATGTCCCTTGTGGTGTTCCCCAGGGATCCCTCCTTGGTCCGTTATTATTTATTGTGTATATTAATGATTTTCACTATTCCTCTGATATTTTATCGTTCATTTTATTTGCAGATGATTCAAGTTTGTATTATTCCCACAGAAATCCTGAGACCCTTTAAAAAACAGTTAATAGTGAACTGAGGAAAGTCACTTTGTGGATTCAAGCAAATAAATTATCTCTAAATTTGCAGAAAACAAATTATATGCTCTTTAGCAACACGATTAGAGAAGTTCCAGGTGATGTTATATTTAATGATGTGTTAATAGATAGAGTAAAGACGACCAAATTTCTGGGGTTGCATATAGATGAAAAACTGATTTGGAAAACCCATATAAATCATCTATGTAAGACATTATCAAAAAATAGTGGTGTAATATACAAATTGAAATCCCTTTTCTCTACTGATATTCTTTGTATGATGTATTCAACACTAATTCTCCCGTATCCCAATTACGGTGTTCTTGCATGGGGTAATTCTCTTAAAACCAATCTAGAAAGGGTGTACTTGATTCAGAAAAGAGTTTTAAGAATTGTTTGTAATGTTAACTATCGCTCGCATACTACCCCACTTTTTTATGAGCATAGAATTCTAAAATTACAAGATATCTATGATTTTCAACTTGGTACTCTAATGTATGCATACAATGCAGGCATCATGCCACCAGCTCTGGTCACAATATTTATGAAAAATAGTGACATACATAACTATTATACACGAAATGCTTCTGCTTTCCACTTACCCAAGTTACATACAAGTTTTGCTTTTAGGACAGTTGTAAATACAGGACCCAGGTTCTGGAACTCTCTCAATTCAAATATAAAAAAATCGGTAAGCATTTATACTTGTCAGCGTGTACTTAAAGGTTATCTTCTTAATTGTTATTTGTGAGTTGATCTAGGTTAAGATATGCTTTTATATACTATGTTTTTTTTTTTTTTTTGGAGCCTATAAAAAACTGTATATAAGACTGGAGAATGTTATGATATATCAATATATATTTATCTTGTATCTTGTCTAACTGGTTTCTTCTGCAGAGGGTCAGCCCATGTTTTTTTTTCCTTTTGTATTCTTTTCATGTGTTTCTTTTACCTTTGTCATGTTTTTGTTTTTTACTTTACTATTATTATTATACATACGATCTTCCTCTTTTTTTTCATGCCATGTTATCCATACTTATTTCTTCTTCCATCATTTATCACTTAATTATATCATATTGTTGTTAGTTTATTAGACTTCATAATTGTACATTCAAGCAATGTATTCTATTGTGTGTTTTTTGTCATTGATTAGATTTAGTTTGTCTTTTTTGTTTTATTGTTGTTGCATTTTTTAAGTTTTTTTGTTTCTTTTGTATTTCTAAAGATATTACATGTACACACTGAATACTATTCAGTCATGTACTTGAAACAAAGGAGACCCTAGCCTTACAAGCCTTGCTTTTTCAGGGGTTCTCCTTGTCTTTCTCTCAATACGTAATTAGTTATTTGCTGTGTTTTTTTTTTTCTACTGTAACAATGATTTATGGTTAATTGATTTTCATTTGTAGAATGTGAAATCACACTTGTAAGATAAAATGTATGTGCAGAAAGAAAGACGAATAAATATCTTATCGCATAGTTAATTTCCCGCTATTTTCAGGACTTGGCGAGTTCAGAGCGGGGTTCAGAGTTCGTCTTATTTCTTCGCATATGCGATTCATACATTGTGATTCATCAAAATGTTCAATTTTTTTGTCTATACGTGCACAATAACCAATTAACTGGTGATAAACAGAAAACATGATAGCAGGAAACAAAGGTCAAATCCATCCCAGGCTCGGATCCAACTAAGGAAAATGTTGATTTGAATCAATAGATGTCATCAGTCCCCTCATTTGCCGACCAGGGACCCGTTTCATAAAGATTCAACTGTTGTAACTTTCGCCTTTATGGCAACTACAATGGTAACCTTGATTTTGATTGGCTACTGAGACCTGTTGCCATGGTAGTTGCCATAATGGCAAAGTTATAACAGTTGTAAGTCCTTTATGAAACGGGCCCCAGGGCCCTGTTGCATAAAAGCAACACTCTGGCAAATCTGTTGCCAAGATCGATGGCATAATTTTGTTTGTCAGAGTTTTTGTTTATTTGCCAGAGTTTTTTATGGCAATAAAGTTTCATGCAACAGATCCGAGGATGTGCATACAACTATTTTGTGAAATTAAGCGAAATAAAGTTTAAACTTTGAAAGCTTTATAATCTTTCATCCGATTGCAATTAACTTTTAAGTGTTATGCTTAATTTTTCTCCTTTTATTCAAGTCAATTACTCTATGTTGGGGTGTATGAAATGATGATGATGAAGAAAAGGAGAAGAAGAAGGAGACGATGTGGATGATGATGATGATGATGATGATGGTGGTGGTGGTGATTGTGGTGATAAATAAAATAATAAAATAATGAATGAATGAATAAATGAAATAATATACAAATTAAAAAAAGTAATTAATAAATGATAAAATAACTTGTGACGATAGTGGCAAAATTCCCTATGCAATTTATATGGAATTAAATCATTTGTCGTCCTTCTTCACGAAGAGCTTTACAAACAAAAAACATGTGGTGTGAAATAAAGATGAGTCGTCGGATACCATACCCATAAGCTGATTATAATAGACAGATGGACATTCATATGATTACGTATCAATGAAAATATCTTAGCAGCGGGAGAGAGCGATGAATCGAATGACGTCATTCCAAGGACAGGTCAACCCTAACAAAAAGTTGGCTTGAATAAAAGGAGAAAAATCAAATAAGCATAACAAATAAGAAAGTTATGACATTTAAAAAATTTGCTGAATTTCACAAAACAGTCACTATGCGGCTTTTGCACATCCTGGGGCCGTTTCATAAAGCTATTCGTAAGTTAAGAGCAACTTTAAGAACGACTGGGGAACCTTTCATACGCGCTTAACCATCTCAAATGATATACATTTTAAAGCTTTGCTTAATTTCACAAAACAGTGATATGCACATCCTGGTCAGTATGCAAAATGACGGGACTGACGACGTCACCCACTCAATATTTATTTTGTATTTCATTATAAGACATATGAAATACTTCAATTTCTTCCTCATTGTCATGTGAAGAAAAGATTTATTCCTCCCTGAACATGTGGAGTACAATTGTCTTAACATTATGGGATTCTGTCAAGTTTTTCATTATTGCCAAATCTGTATAAAAAAAAGAAATATCGTATAATTCAAACAATAGAGAGTGGAGGACATCATCGACTCTCTCATGTGCATATCACTGAGTTGTGCATAATTGTTTTGTAAAAATAAGCGAAACTTTAAAATGTCATAACTTTTTTATTTTACATCCGATTTTGATGAAATTTTAAGTGTTGTGAATTTCTTAATCTTTTGCTCTCTTAGTGAAAAAAATAATTGGCTTCAAGAAAGATATTTGACTCTGGTGAAGAGCAAAAATCGAACATTCGAGAATGAAACCGGTCTTTCCTCACCGCCATGACTGTTGAAGTTGAACCAAAAGCAAATGCTAGCTCAGTGCAAACAAACAGTATGAACAGAAAACATTTACCCTTCGCTCGATATTTTTCTATTATTTTCAACAATGTTCGACGGTGTTTGTAGCAATCACAATATAGTATATAAGTACAGTACATGGAAAATGCGCAATCTAACCCAGATTTGCAAGCAATTTTTTATGCATCGGCCCTACTGACTCAAGCAAAGGATGAAATGGCATTGCCTTTTAATGGTGTCATTATAATTATCTAAACTTAGCAATTCAATCAGAGTTTCCTGTATTTTTATTTGAAAAAAAAAGTATTTTGACATTAATTTTGTTACTTCTTAATGACAAGGGAACAAGTTTCTTCCATACCAATGTTGTCGGTATATTAACTTAACTAATTACTAATACTGATTTGTAGCTTTCGGAATTTTCTTGAATACTTAGCGAATGTTTACTTTTTACCCATGCAAAACGTATGCGCGCTAAATGAAAAAAAAAATTAATTTATCAAGTTTTTGCTTGCTCAATGGCAAATAATTCGCCGTATCCAAAGTTGACCCCTTAAAAAAAATACGCCACCACTCACTTTACAATAGAACCACCAATTTCAGTTTCAAAGGATTTGTACCTCATGAAAGTGTTCTTGGATGATAAACTTTTTTTTTTTCATTTCATTTTCTTTAACCCTAAAGCCGCCGCGGCGCGCCGGGAGTTGAATCACCCCCCCCCCCCCACAAGTTCCGCGACCATTATGCTGCGCGAAATTTATAGACCGCGCCACTTGACTTTTCGCTTCAGAAGTCTTGTGAAGTCTTTTGAGACCTAATTCACGATGCCCTGCTATATGCAGTTTAATAATTACGCAACATTTTATAAGTGCATGTCGACCTAAACGTGATTTGTGTACAAAGTCAATGTAATTTGAATTTTCTCACCTTATTCATAAAGATATGGTCATTTTTATATTTCATCAGCTGAAATTAATTGATTTTAGCATAATATGCTTTATAAAGGTTCTGCTATAAATTTGGCGAAAAAACAAAGAAAAACAAAAGGTCTGAATGAAACTGTACATAAGACATTCATTTCCAAACCAGAATTTTTTTTCATTCGTAAATGCTGACAATGGTATAAAGAATATTTACACGAATTAATTAGCTATTCATAGTGAATTTAGAGAAAAAAAGTATGATTTACGCATAAATTAGCATAATTAAAAAAATTCTGATAATTTCGGAAAAATTAGCCGTACATTAGGCCTACATCCCACACGGGTAATGCCAATGTTCACGGCGTCCGCGCGATCGGCAGCCGAGATCCCCCGCGAGAACCCCTCGAGATCTCAAAGGGGGGGTTGATTCAACCGCCTCACCCCCCCCCCCCCCCGACCCCAAAAAGTCCGGTATGGTTAGGGTTAAGTTGGAAAAATAGGAACGAAAGAACAGCAAAGACAATAACTGCAGCCTCCCCTAGATTATAGGCTAGGGTTCTCATGCAGTGCAGAGAAACGAGTGATAACAGCCCATATGGTTTAATATCAGTCAGTGGCTAAAGACATGAAAAAGGAAGAAAAATGGGGAAAACGAGAAAAGTAGATCTGCGTCAGGTTACACTATTATCATGATCATACCCCAATTTTTATTTGAAAAAATATTACGTCAACCTCATGTCATGATGAACCCCACCTCCCCCGCCCCCGCTCATCGATCAGATACTGCACCTATACGGCCAGTAATTGATAAAGGCCTGGTCACACCGCCCAAGCGTTGTTGGAGCGTTCGTGGAGCGGTAGGGAGAGAGGGTCGAATTTCGACAACGCTCGTCACCGCTCACAAAATTGGGGAAAAAATCGAAAACATGGGCGTTGCCTTAGCGGTGCACCGCTGAAGCCAGCGTAGCTTTAGCGTTGGTTTAACGGAGGCGAGCGGTCGCGAGCGTTGGTTTAGCAGTGACTCGAGCGTTGATAGAGCGGAGTTCTGCGCATGCGGGCGTCGCACAGTGGGCCAGAATGAGTTGAAAGTGCGCCAAAATTACTTTCCGTTTTATATTTTTACTTTAACAAGTAGATTAAGGGTAGTTTTGGGCGTAGAATCGACTGAACATAATTTAAAGCCCATATGACGTCACGTTGATACCAAATTTTGATTGGCTGCTTAAGACCTATCTGTGAAAAGAAAAATTACGCTGAACAATGTGAAGTATATAAACTTTGTGTTATGTGTTAATTTAAGATTGATCAGAGTGAATATTGGTTTATGCTTCTCACATGCCTAAAAAGTGTGTATGAGATCCTGAAAATAATGTTATGGCATCAAAATGATCGATCATTAGATTTAAAAAATACTTTAAAATCTGAAAAATATTAACCGTGCTTTATCAAGCTGTGTATATAGACTTGGTTAAAACGCAGAGTATACCCAGTTGTTGTGTGTCCGGACAGGTTGTGTGTCCGGACAATAAATTTTAGAAAGTCATTTGGAAAAATTTACAAGCGAAGTTTCATCAATTTTTAGTGCAAAATGTAAGGAAATGTTATAGAGAACAAAATGGAAGATGATAACAACTATTGAATTCATATTTTTAGTGTAATCCAAAGACAAAAAAGAAGGCTTCAAAAATATAAAGTGTCCGGACACCCGACCCCCCATCCTATATAACACAACGAATGTTTTACTATGATGAGGGTTTTTGGCTGAAATTATTCTACAAGTAACTTTTATATCTGGAAGAGGGCTGGGTAGTCCTTATATGCGTTATCAACCTTCATTTGTTTACATTATGCCCGGAATTTCATAGAATGGAAGGGGAATCGTCCCCGCCGTGCAAAATTGCAAAAATGAACGGCAATGTACACCCCACACGGTGCGCTGCGATGACTGCACGGTATGAAAATGACCGTTTTTGAACAGGTTTTTTGGGTGATGTCTCAAGTAAAATCGGCTCTAACATAAAAACGGGCAGCTAAATGTGGTATCGACTTAAAGCTTAGACACCGGGCGAAATGATGATGATAGAATTTAAACGGAAATCAAAACGTTTCTCATGTAAATGCAAAAAACATGGATTATCAGCCCATTTCGATTCCAAATGAGCTCCTTATTCATTTCTACCCGTATTTATAGCCAAATTCTGATACCGCTCCGACACCTCCATACCAACGCTAAACCAAGGTTCATCACCGGAATGGATCGCTACTTTAACACCCAGCACCGTTCCAGCAATCCCGTGTCTGCTCGGAAAACGCTTACAACCGCTCCACCAAAGTTTGTGAACCGTTTGATCACCGGCCGGGCAACGCTGTCGAAGCAGCGCACAGTGGGCCGGGGCGAAACAAAAGTGCGCCAAAAGTCATTTTGGGCAATTTCAGATTTTTAATTTTTGTCATGCCCAGCTGAAAGACAACACTTTGAAGAATACTTCAGCAAAATATTTCATTCTGGAATTTGCATAAAGGTTGTTAATTTCCTACCTCAAATCGTAAAATGTGACATTTTGCGAAATGCCGTGTATATGGCAACTTAGTTGAAAAACAAGCTATTTCACAGGAAGTTTTTCATGTAGGAATCTGAAATGGCACCCACATAATTCTGATATATTCTTTTTTCGTGTGAAAGGGTTCAAAGTAGATAAAAGAGACATTTCAGGAGGTTTATAGGATAATTATTCCTCGAAATAGGTGGATAATCCATGTTTTTTGCATTTACATTAGAAACGTTTAGATTTCCGTCGATTTCCGTTTAAATTCTATCATCATCATTTTGCCAGATGTCTAAGCTTTAAGTCGATACCAAATTTAGCTGCCCGTTTTTGCCCGTTTTTATATGAGAGCCGATTTTACTTGAAACAACACCTCCAAAACCTGTTAAAAAACGGTCATTTTTATACCGCGCAGTCATCGCAGCGCACCGTGTGGGGTGTACATTGCCGTTCATTTTTGCACGGCGAGGACGATTCCCCTTCCATTCCATGAAAATGACATGAATTCCGGGCATAATGCAAACAAAATAAAGGTTGATAAGGCATATAAGGGCTACCCGCCCCTCTTCCAGACATAAAAGTTACTTGTAGAATAATTTCAGCCAAAAACCCTCCTCATAGTAAAACATTCGTGGTGTTATATACTCTGCGTTTTACCCAAGTCTACACCGCTTGATAAAGCACGGTTAATATTTTTCAGATTTCTAAGTATTTTTTTTTAATCTTATGGTCATTTTCATGCCATGTAATTATTTTCAGGATCTTATACACACTTTTTAGGCATGTGAGAAGCATAAACCAACATTCACTCTGGTCAATCTTAAAGTAACACATAACCGAAAGTTTATATACTGCACAGTGTTTAGCGTAATTTGTCTTTTCACAGATTTAATGTTTTAAGTAGCCAATCAAACTTTGGTATCAAAGTGACGTCATATCGGCTTTAAATTATTTTCAGTCGATTCTACGCCCAAAATTACCCATATTCAACATGTTAAAGTAATAATATAACCCGGAATATAATTTTGGCGCACTTTCAACTCATTCTGGCCCACTGTGCAGCGGTTGTCCAGCGTTCAAGATTTCTGCGTTGGCCTAGCGGACCCAAGCGCCAGTCACGAACTTTCGTCTAGCGGTGCCAAACTTTGACTGGGCGTTGTTAGAGCGGTAGTCAACTTTGCTGGAGCGGAAAATTGCCCGCTCCTCACCGCTCGCAATATTTTGAGCAGCTCAAAACTTTCGGAGCGGTAGGAGGGACCATCAGCAGTGGCCGAGCGTATTCGGCGTTGCCTTAACGGAGGCCAACTTTGGTTAAACTGTGGTGAACGGTAGCGAGCGGTGATGATTTTTTTCTCTCCGCTCCACGACCGCTCCAACAACGCTCGGGCGTTGGACAACCTAAGACCAGGCCTTAACATCAGTGAGGTGCGACTAACTGATTGAGGTTGATAAAAACGTTCATGGAGCTTCGTCTCTTTATTGTATGTATACTATATAGGAAGTCAATGATTTACCAGCTTTCGTGGCGGATAGTTGACTATCCCTATTGAACGCTTTGTGTTCGTTACGTAATTTCCGGAAATGAGCAATATTGACGTTTCACAAAGTACTCAAAGAACTAACACGATCTTACGTCGAAATCAACAAATTAAATACCGAGACAACGTACATTGTGCCTAGAACGCCAAACTGCTATTATATCGTCATGATCATGAACCTAAAACAGCCTGAGATATTAATACAGCTCAGCCCCATTGACTCAATCATACAATAGGAAGGTTAATACAGAATATCCGGATAGACAGTGAGGATTGTCAAAGCTGGCACCCGTTAATATTAAAGTGGCTCATATTCAAGTTCTGAGAATTATGCTATTTTGCTGGTCCGTTTTGCATATCTTCAAAGGACAAGTCCATCCCAACAGAAAGTTGATTGAATAAAAAGAGAAAATCCCAACAAGCAAAATACTAAAATTTCATCAAAATCGAATAATAAAAAGTTATGACATTTTGAAGTTTCGCTTATTTTCACAAAACAGTTATCTGCACATCCTGCAGGTCTGTACGCAAATGAGGGAACTGATTACATCACCCACTAACTATTTCTTTTGTATTTTATTATCTGAAATATGAAACATTATAATTTTCCCTCATAATTCTGTGAAACAATGTTTTATTCCTTCCTGAACATGTGTAATTTTTGTACCATTACTTAAACACTTTATCATGGTTCAGTCAAGTTGGTCATTATTGCCAAATCTGTAAAAACTGAAATATTGTACAATTCAAACAATAAAAAACAAAAGAAATAGTGAGTGCTGGACATCATTGACTTTCTCATTTGCATGTCACTGAATCGTGTTTAATAACTGTTTTGTGAAAAGTAAGCAAAATTTTAAAATGTCATAACTTTCTTATTTTACATCCAATTTTGATGAAATTTTCAGCATTATGCTTGTTCGATTTTCTCTATTGATTTAAATAAAAAAAATTCTGGGGTGGACTTGACCTTTAATAATGTTAAATAATCCAATCAGTGATCTTATTCATTGAAAGTCAGGCCAGCAAAACAACGAAATTTGCCCGTTGCCCCAGTTCTTGATACCACGATAGGCCGCTTCGATTTTTAATCGTGCACAAATCGTAACACACTCGTGGTGATCAAATCTGACGTCATCTTGGGGAGAGTCGTAGCAATAGTAATAATCAGACCTACATGTATTAGGAGTCGACGCTTTATCGGCTTGACAAGACATATGCTCCCCTATTTGAAATATAATTTGCTTTTATGACGTATTACAGATAAAAGGGTTGAAGGTGAAAGTCCGGAAAAGAAATGTAAACCTGAAGAGCCAAAAAAGTGGGAAAATAAAGCAATAAAATTACATAAACGTGGATAAAAGGCAAATAGTGCCTTGACTGTCCATCACTGTTATTTAGATGGCGCTCTAAATTTCGATGATAACAAGTACATTGCATCCATGGTCTTCGCGACTCATGTTATCTTTATTTTGTACAAGGGATAGCATGAACAAAATCAATTAAGTATTTCCTTCGAAAGAAATTTACACTTTTGATATATGTATTTTCTAATCCAGCATTTCTTATACTTATTCTTTTTCGTATTCTTATTGGTTTTTAAATCTAGTCCATCATAAAATGCTTTTAAAAGGAGATTATAAAACCCAACTTCTCCATTCTCAGTAAATATTCTGATAATGTATGATCAGGTTTCTTTTCTTTTTCCTCTTTCGTTTTTATAGGAATTATCGATGATAATATTAAAATATGTATATATATATATATATATATATATATATATATATATATATATATATATATAGGCGTAAAATAATCCAGGCATTGACGATAGACGTAGCTTTCAAGGTATCTTATTTAATGCTAGCTTTCGGCCAGTAGGGCCTTCATCAGGCCTATATGTATTGAAATAAACAAAACAAAATAGAACAAAACCATACAAATAAAATCGTAATGACAACAAAGTAAATAAAGGATAACAAGAGGTAAAGAACAGAAGGATAACAGTAAAATAACAAAAGAGGGGGTAATGAATTAAACGAGATGGTTGAGTGCAATAGAAAACGATTTGGTAACTTAAACTGTGAAGAAAGACAAGGTATTTACCGGCAATGAGATTAACTTGGGTTTCTGGGCATTTGGAGGGTGGTTAGCCTGTGTGGTATGTACTGTGAATTAAAATAAGGGATAATGTTTCATGTAAAATGACAAATCGTTTCAGTATTATATTATTCTAATATTTCATATTTAAGTACATAACTATATTGATATATTCATACGTTTACGTTTACATACATATTCATACGTTTACAAGTAATAAAGGAATTGGTGGTACAAGTTATAGTTTGAGAGCTTGATATTAAATGTTCTATTATGTATAAATACATAAATATAAAAGTATAAAAAGTACATTGTTATGCGCAGGGAAATATATGTATAATTAATATTGATATTTGAGCGGTAAGCAACATAATAAACATAATAAACATACAGTCATAAAGAGCAAGGAAATCACAAACAACCAATGAAATAATCAGGTAATCAAGTAATCAGGATACTAAACCATGTAAACTGTGTGGGGTAAAGAGACGTAGCTATAACACTATATGGAAGTTGTGGACTGTTGGGACGAGGGAGACTGTAAAATAAACAACGAAATGGGTCGGAGAGAGATATGTAAATGGTTCAATAAATACCAAACATAATTATTATACATGTATATATGTCTATATATTATACAAGATCAGATCATATTAAATACAGAAATAGTTCCCTAATATTCCGGTGCCAGAGAGAGTGTGTCGAAGGTGTGAATGTATGAGGTCAAGTGAAGTGAATGAGGGTGTGGGTGTGTGTGTGTGTGAATGTGGGTGTGGGTGGATGTGTGTGTGTATGGGGGTAGTGTTGTTCTTTCAAAGTTCCAATCGCGTATTCATGTTGTTTCACTTTTAATGGTGTTTTAATGAGGAGCACTCTGGAGTCTAGGCACGTATCAGACACCTATAAATCCTCTTTGCGATAGAAAGACAAGAAATGGCAGACAAAACATCCCACAAAGAATGATAGTCATGATCAGATAGACAATTGTCTTCGTCAAAAGGGGGAAACCCCGAGGATCTGGTCTTGACAGGAAATTAAACATTTTATACGTGACAAGGAGGAATAAAAAGAGGCCAGAGAGAGAGAAATAAAAGGTGGAGATTGAGGGTGGGGGTGAGGAGAGGGGATAATCATTATACATCACTCAAAATGTCTTTGGTTCGAACATATTATTATACTAAATTGTCAAGTTATACAGTCAGATAACAATCTTTAACTCTTAATTTTCATTTATTTTCATATTATATACTTTTTAGTCTCTGCCATGCATCAAAGCCCGTAATAGAGCTTGTAGTTCATTATGTACATTTAGGAAAATAATAATATTTCATATACATTCTTTCTTGTGCGCCTCTGAATAGAATATTTCTAGATAGATGGCGTCATGTAAACGCCTATTATTATAATTTTCATTAATATTATCATTAACACGATAAAATGTTAAGTAAAACGAAAATTCTGAGGACAAGTCTAAGGACATCAAGAGCACAAAAAGAATCTTGTATCACTGTTTCACAAAATCGGGTAACGCTTAAACAGCGCTATTAAACTCATTATTCATCGAAATGTTAAGAAAATATTTTTTGGCCTGTTTTATTGTTCTCCCTTTGGTAAACAAGTGAACTCATTCTAAAAATCATTTCAAATTCGATTATACGTTTCACTTTTTTGCACACTAGAGAATTTGTCGACTTTCACAACATGCCTACGTTTCATTTTATATCTGCCTGACCTATATGTCACGCATGATCAGTTGATAACTGTGATCAAATCAGAATTAAGAGACAGGTGTAGAAGAAGCCACCGTGTTATATCACAGTTAGGATCTATCTCGGATTTTAATATTCAAATCAGATCTCAATAAGAATCACGCCCCTTTAAATAATACTCACGTTCTGTTTCTATCTCTTTGCCCCTCCCTATCCATCTCTTTCCAAATGATTTATTACCATGTATCTGTCAGTGGTTGTGCCTTTATGACTTTTTTTAGTATCCCTCCCCTAACATTCAACACTCTATTTCTCTTTCTTGTTTTGTTTGTGATATACCTCTCACCTTTTGCTAAAATTGATCATTCCCCTCTCTCTATTTCAATGTGTTTTATTCTGTTTTATTTGTGCATTTTGCTACCTATTTCCATTCCCTTTTCTCTTGTAACGCGTTTTCTTCTGTCTTTCCCCCATCATCCACAATCTCTTACAATATGTTTATATCTTGTCCATTTGTCTGTCTATCTCCCATTTCCCCCTTCAATTTATTAGTCTGTCTAGAGGGATAGAGAGAGGGGGTGGAGGCCCGGATGGAGGGTCTGTTCTCAGTTCTTTCACCTGCAGGGACGAACTCCTTTACAAAAAAAATAGGAAAACCTTGGCAAATACGAGTTAAATCAAGGGGAATACGATTACATAACTTATCTCCAAAATCGATGAAATCATTCCATCCTGGTTTACTCGCAAACATACTGGCAAGTAATCGAGCATTAATAGTTGCATTACCGGGAAGGATTCACATCCAAGTTATCGTCATGTTCGATCGCGGGAAAATAGTTTGGTTGATGATCTTTGGTCGATAAGCTTTCTCATTTTTTTTCTATAAAATGTGCTTCTTTGCTCAAAATGTATAATTGATGGGACAAATAGAGATTCCTGTCAGTGGAGGGAAAGTTTACACCCCTGCACAGTGTAAACACGTTGATTCTAGGCTTTGCTTCTCTTAAAAAAGTTCTAACACAATAGACATTCATAAATCAATAATTTTCTATTCCGAGGAGAACTTATCAACAGAAGTGTGTTCAGACCCTATTTTCATTCAAGTATACTACAAATTTCCATCAAAAGTGTGCGGTAGATCACTTGAAATGAAATGGAAATATGCCCTTCAGATCAGCTTGGTCACTCCACTCCATTAGTTCATATAATGTGTTTAAAACTCCCAGAGAATAATGAAACGTCCACTCTGAAAACAATTTACTCATATTAAAATAGATTTATCATATCAAATATCAGAATTAATTCAATTTTCTTGTTAAAATAAACGAGTATCTTTATTTATTCATTTTTTAATGAAAATCATATCAAGAGCCTCTCTCATTAGTTACAGGTATCTATCTAAATTTGAATACAATCAGAACATCACTGACAGTATCGCATGCATTACGTGATTCAATATCAGAAGCAGTTTTGAGTTTTTAATTTTGTTTTCTAACAAGAGAGAAAGAGAGAAACCCCATATATCTGATAATTAAAGTTCGTTGACCTCAAAGACTACTGAATTTTGTTTAAAATCATTCATTTCAAAAGTTTCTAATTTCAAGATTGTCACTTTCATTGACCAATCACTCCCCATCAAAACATATAGGCTGTTTTACGACTTGCGAGAAAAGAAATGTTATGATAGCGATTTGCTAAACTCATTAATTCATTCTTAAACCAAAAAAAAATACAAAAGAAATGATAGAAAACGAGTAGGTATATACGATATTTTACTATTATTCCCACGTTCTACATAACTTATATTTCGATTTCAAGAAATATAATGACATTAGTCTGGGTATGTGCAAGACTTGACACCTAACCATATTGGTACCCTGGCAAAGAGGTCAATTTACACAACCTGAGAAATTGTTGAAAATTGCCCCGAAGGTCTGAAAATAAAGGGTATAAAGAATATAATATCAGATGAAATGCAATAAGAGACTGTCAAAATATACTCGAAACAATAGTAAACATTAGACTAGACCTTTGGCATTCAATCGAGACATCTTAACGTAAAAGAAGGCCATCTATTTTAGTTTGCATTATCTCTTCTTACTTAAATGGTAAATCCACCTCAACATAATGATTTTATTACAAAGAGGAAAATCAAACAAGCATAATGTTTAAAACACGATTAAAATCCAGTGTAAAATAGGAGAGCTATGATATTTAAAATTCACCCTATAACCCCCCCCCCCCCCTCATTTTTATTTGCACAACACAGTGGTTCACAATGGGGGAAGTCGATGTTGTCACTCGCTCACTATTTCTCGTGTAATTTCTGCAGATTTGCAATGTTGTTATAAAAATAATGATAATGATAATTGTTGTCATTATAATTATCGTTATTATCATTATTATATTATCATTATTATTTTACTTATCTATACAGTATTAATACTTTACAAGCAGCAAGCTTTAAGCTCAGGTAAAAAATGAAATATATCTTCACCATGTTTACCTTCAAACATGATTTGCTCTAATCCAACACGGAAATCTGAACATGAATAATATTTACAAATCAATTAGGCTGTTCGACACTGATTTATTTATCAGACACACTTATCAAAAACTGTTATGAAGGAAAATTAATGTATATATAATGCATAAAGCGATGCATAATATAACATCCCTCTTCGGAGCCAACGAATAAGTTATGTATTTTGCACATGCACTCGCCCACACCCTTATACTTTGTATGAAACCCTTATGATTAGGGCCTTCATAGGCCTTTTTTTTTCTTTTCTCGTCTCTCGACCCCTTTTTTTCACTTTTGACAAATTTATCATTCAAGTGCCCGAATGCATTAACGAATAATAATTTCAAGTAATATACACATTTTAAGATATGTTCGAATCCAGAAATAGTAATTTAAACCCAGATGGAGAGAGGGCCTTTGGAGAAGAGTGCAACCAACGACCGTACCTCCTTCAATCAACTAGCCTTACCGTAACGAATACACATTAACCACACTCACACTGTGTTAACACTGTATTCACATAGTCACTCCACTGCGACATTTGGCATATATTTGCACACTGTGAGTGAGTGACTACATACTGAGTGAAAAAAGTGCTAGTACTTTATCGCAGTGGAATGAGTCAGAATGAGAATGTGAACACAGTGTGAAAAATACAACATAACAAATTGACTTTTTTCCTACATAGTTCACACTGTATGAAAACGTGTTGAAATTTTGTAACAGTAGAATAAACACAGTGTTGACACACTGTATTTCACTGTATGTTTTTTTTTCTGGCATGGGTGTGTGTAAATCAGACATACAGTCAATCTGCACAAATATCGTTACCATGAAATTCGAATGTACTTGACGTTACTTTCTATCAGAATTTCAGTCAGAAAACATTTTTTCTTTCTAACCGAACTGGGCCCCTCAAACTACGGAATTGACTTTCAGTGCATATTCAATCAAAATATGCAAAATTTATCATCACACAGTGATAGCAATGTGTTGAGCAACTGCCACACAGCGGAAATATTTTCAACAGTATGGTCTCACTATGTGAACACACTTTGCTAAACGAATGAGATTTAATAAGGAATTTCTTCAACACGGAGTTCTTTTCATCTTTTTACTGCATGGGCAGTGTGTGAACATGCGAACGTATTGTAACTGTGAATTTCACATAGGTGCAAGAGTTTTACTACGTGAGTGCAGTTTTAAAACAGGAAACTGAATGAGTAACGTACGTGTATAATTTTCAATTTATGAATAGAAGAAAGGAAAACAAGAAACTGATGAAACACTAATAATCTTTAGAATTATTCCCTGATATAAATCATTAAAATACTACCGATTTTTAGTTTAAAATGATGAAAATAGAAACAGTTTTCGCTTAACACTGTTTTTCGACAGATTCAAGAACACATTAAATGTATTAAACATGTTCGCTAAATGACAAAGTCCATTTGGGAGGTACTAGTATTTGTTGAAAATTGGTGAGTCGGAACAGCAATTATACGTCCTAAGCTGACGAAAAATTGCAAATTTGTGCAGAGTCCGGGAAGAAACTGTTGTTTTGATTCACCAGTTTTCGACAAAGAATTTTTGGTTGTTCATTATCACGTAGGGCATTTGACAATGGATGGTCTATGCTCTTGAATACGTATACGCGTCTTGGAAAGAAAACTACCTATGCGATACACGCGCTATATATCTTGTTCACATTGTGTTCACACTGTGGACACAATGTGTTCATAAATGAAATCAATACAATGTGTTTCTATTTATCTGGCAGGGAGGGAGAGAGGGGGAGAAAGAATGAGAGAGAGGGGGGAGAGAGAGAGAGAGAGAAAGGGGGATACGAGAGGAGGGGTGGGTGTGAGGGTTACAGGTGTGTTATGGTCCATATGTGAGTTTGCCTTGATGATATGATCGGAAGAGATCACTGAATACACACATCACCTGATGAGAGATCTGACCGTGAAGAACACCTGACCAGGGAAGTATTCCCTGATCTGACCATGAATGTAAGCACGAGGACTGCGTTGCTTTCTCAGCCAATGAATGTAAGCACGAGGACTGCGTTGCTTTCTCAGTCATCATCTGAAAATCAAGAGTGATTTGTCCCATCATCTTTGGCTGAGTGTAGTGGAATTCAGATTCGGAAACAATCCTATATAAGCCTAATCCCTTGTTTTATACTTTATTCTCGGCAAACAAAATGACAAAACAAAATAATATGCGATTATGTCGTGGCTTTATTCAATAGAGATGAACGCTTCCCGAAATTGGTGTCACAATCACATAAGTATAAAACATAGATATGAATACCTCTGATTAGAGACTTACATTCATGTATATCTGAAACCAACCGATAGCCTCGAATTAGCTCCCCGAAGGGGGGTTAAACCCCCGGCTAGAAGGCCCCCCTCCCAGAAAATTCAACGTTAAATTTCGCGGCTGCTTTCCCACTGGTTCTCTGCTAGCCGGACAGGAATACCAGCACAGCTATGAACTACATTTATGAGCTACCGGCAAATCGGTGGATTACAGATGTCATACTTATATCATATAATATACATATATATATATATACCAGCCTTCCCGCATGAGAACTTGGGTGAGGCCTAAATTTCACGAAAAATATAAATGTATACAGAATACCAGCCTCCCCGCCTATGAGATCAGGTGAGGCCTAAACTGAAAGTTCGAGCGTGACACCCTTACATAAAATATAAATGTATACAGAATACCAGCCTCCCCGCCTATGAGATCAGGTGAGGCCTAAACTGAAAGTTCGAGCGTGACACCCTTACATTCAAATCTACAATTGCGTTCTTAAAGTACTATGTAAAGTTATAAATAAATCCCCTTCGTCTAGGTACCGAATGAGGACCCGATTCAATATGAAATATTAATCAACGTACATGGCATCAAAGTGGAAAATCTAATAACTAGAGGCGAAAATATAATTCACTGCTTTAAACACCTTGCAAAAGTGACCATTGTGGATTAAAGAACATATGCCATGACAATAATATGACAATACAATTCATGTGAATTACCAATATATAACGAACACCCAGCCACAAAAACGGGTAAGGGCGAAAACCCACCTGACCACAGTCCAAAATAGATCAGAAGGATAAAATTCCCTTACGGCCCACATTTCTAAATGCACGACGATCTTGGTATTGTTTTGGTGTGCGACCAGGCAAACTGCCTCCGGATTTGAATTCGTGTTTCGTTATATAAATCAATATTATATTCATGTAAGTAAACTAATTCAAATGTCCATTATCGACAGTTCTACATCCCGTTATTCCATCCTGAACGAGCTGTACATTCCAATAAAACACAAATCAACTCTGAATGATACGTATAGCGTATCTTCATTCTCGACCTTCTCCAACGCATGTGTTTAAACAATATTCCAACATCGTTTGACCCAAACGTACCGTTTACATGGGTGGTTGTTGGGGAGGAGGTGGGAAAATTACAAGCGAATATTTTGGACGTTCATCTCCGTTGAAAGCCAAGACTAAAATGAAGGATTTTTCGCGCCTTCACACCTAGGCGCGCGCGCCAAAACATGCGCGCTCCTTGCGCCCAGTACAAATTATTGTCATTGTGGGCATAAACCAAACAGGCTGGCGCGCCATTGTGACGTATCACCTCGTCAACCGCGCCATTCCAAATTACAAATACCTTCATGACCTGGCATTGTTCACCGACTAATAAATCATTTTAAATCGCCGAGTCGTCTTTAAAATACATTATTCTCGGCAAACAAAATGACAAAACAAAATAATATGCGATTATGTCGTGGCTTTATTCAATAGAGATGAACGCTTCCCGAAATTGGTGTCACAATCACATAAGTATAAAACATAGATATGAATACCTCTGATTAGAGACTTACATTCATGTATATCTGAAACCAACCGATAGCCTCGAATTAGCTCCCCGAAGGGGGGTTAAACCCCCGGCTAGAAGGCCCCCCTCCCAGAAAATTCAACGTTAAATTTCGCGGCTGCTTTCCCACTGGTTCTCTGCTAGCCGGACAGGAATACCAGCACAGCTATGAACTACATTTATGAGCTACCGGCAAATCGGTGGATTACAGATGTCATACTTATATCATATAATATACATATATATATATATACCAGCCTTCCCGCATGAGAACTTGGGTGAGGCCTAAATTTCACGAAAAATATAAATGTATACAGAATACCAGCCTCCCCGCCTATGAGATCAGGTGAGGCCTAAACTGAAAGTTCGAGCGTGACACCCTTACATAAAATATAAATGTATACAGAATACCAGCCTCCCCGCCTATGAGATCAGGTGAGGCCTAAACTGAAAGTTCGAGCGTGACACCCTTACATTCAAATCTACAATTGCGTTCTTAAAGTACTATGTAAAGTTATAAATAAATCCCCTTCGTCTAGGTACCGAATGAGGACCCGATTCAATATGAAATATTAATCAACGTACATGGCATCAAAGTGGAAAATCTAATAACTAGAGGCGAAAATATAATTCACTGCTTTAAACACCTTGCAAAAGTGACCATTGTGGATTAAAGAACATATGCCATGCCAATATATCTTATGACAACAGTGTTTAGGCGGCATAATTTGACAAATTACCGCCAAACGAGAATATATTTTATATATATGATCGGCCGCCAAACACTTCATTCATTTTTTAAGCCTTCGTTCATAATTTAGTCTAGTTTTGCATTAGCTGGCCAAGCTAAATCAGTTATCATGCATATGTAGTCAAGTAGGCCTCCAAGCCCTCCAATAATTTTAAATGAATTTAAAATATATCATCTTTGTATAACATCTTTGTACAGCCTTGACGTCGCTGTCTTACATGACACAGTTACCTGAAGGCTGGCATTCTTTGCCTCTAGCTATTCTGGCTGATATAAGAGTGATCATTTTATACGCAGTATACCTGTTTTCTATTCTTGACCAACATACCAGCCCGTTTTAAACCAGCATGAAATGACAAATACTTTGCACCTGAATATTTCACTTATTGCATTCCAAAACCAGATAGAAAAATCCAATTCAAGTATATGAACAAATATCCATCTCAAGTATAATGAGAGCATGAAAAACACTTCAATGTATTCAGCTGTTGGAAAAATCTCCCAATAGAAATACATTAAAACATAACCGTGTCAGAACTTCATTCACAATTAAAATCTGATTACCATGCGCAAAACTAAACAAAACATATGAAGGAAGACAAGATAATATGCCATTTGAAGTATCATGATTTTGATACAAATCTATTGCAATCTTCAAAATTGAAATTCATTGCATCACCAATTTTGATAAGTTATCAATGGTGGCTGAACGCCTTCAGCTTGACCATATAATTAACAAATACTGGCATCCCAACATTGCTAAACTAGCAATGCATGCCGCACTGAGGTACTGCCTCTGTCTTGTTGTCCCATTTGCCATACATGTATAACAGTGCATAATCTAACCCTATGCACACAAATAATTCAATTGTGGACAATCGATCGATAAAAACCAAACACGGCATTTAGCTAGTCACTTCACACTTAATTCCAACAAATACGGTACATACCATACTTTATTTTATTCATTTTTTCATTATTAGTATTTATTTTTGATTTGATATACCGGTACTGTTCTGTTGGAACTGAGATAAGATAAAATCTGAAACTGAAAACTTGAGTAACATCCACAGAACAACCCCATATAACCAATGGGGTATAACCATGATAACTGAAGGCACTAAAACCAATTAGATGGCCGAAAGCCATCAGTTTGACCATATAGTTAACACATACTAGCATCCCAACATAGCTAAACCAACAATGCATGCCGCACTGAGGTACTGCCACTTTCTTGTTGTCCCATTTGCCATATAATTATAACAGTGCATGACTTAACTCCATGCACCCATATGATTCAATTGTGGACAATCGATCAATTAAAATCCAACCACAGCATTTAGTTAGTCACCTCACTCTTAATGCCAACAAACAGACATCATACCATTCCTGAGTTATAATGGATTTTGAAAACTGTTCTGTTGGAAATGAGATAAAATAAAAACTGAAACTGAAAACTAGAGTAACATCCACAGAATAACCCCATATAACCAATAGAGTATAACCATGATAATTGAAGGCACTAAAACCAATTTGAACATGAACCCTTCCCGTCAGAACTACTCCGTTTATAGAGCTACACCCCTCATGCAGCTAAACTAAGAACCAGTGAACATAAACTGGAATTTTACCGGGGATGTTTCATTTTTCGATTATGTATTCACATATCGACGTAAAACATGACTGACTTTTTGTCTTATCATCTTCACCACATCCATGAAATAATTGTTTATTTCAAAATTAAAATAACATCCGACGAGTAGTCCTTCAAAGGATAATGAATAAAATTGAAGTGCCTTATACATTTATACATGCACATATATATATATTTGTCCTGAACAATATGTTACATTCTTGTTGGCAAAAGCACAAAGAGGCAAAGGGCTTTCTTCATATGTTCAAGTTCCAATCCCTTCCAAGTGAACAATATGGAGGACCTCATAAAAAGTCTGAAAATGAAATCATAATGAACTCATCCTCATATCATGGACTCATTATTCAAGATAGCCCACTGTATCATGATGTTTCAAACATGAAATTGTTTTCCCTGCTGCAATACTGTTCCTTGAAGGCTAAGATGTTTGTTCACCAGTTTTTTTTTACTGAAGAAAACCTCTATTCCTTGGACTACGTATTATAAATCCACACCTGTCGGTAAATTATTAATATGAAGATGAAGACGTTGACCACTGCTCCAATTAGGGTAATTTCCGGCAGCATAGTTCTCAGGCTATACCCAGTTCATTTCTATTTATTACAAGAGCGTATTAACGCCACAATTGACATCCATTACCATGGACTCTAGGCTATCTGGTCAGGAACTAGATCCAACCAAAGGGAAACTCTTTGGCAGCCAGACTTGGAGCGTTCTAGGTTATACTATAGTAGGTCCGATTGTCATCAAACTTTCCTGCCAGCCTACCTTGCCTCGCAGTAGTCAGCTTGAATCCATTTTATCCAAAGAGCCGGCTCTGCAAAAGAAAACAAGAAAAAAGCCTGGGCAGAACACCTAAATCTGTATCTCGTACCAAAACGGGTTTGTCCCTCTGCTTTCCCTTTCAATTTATCACTCAATTATGAGCTTAACACGAAAGGAGCAGCTTCCCGAAACATCTGAAAACCGCCTTCACGGAATAATCAGTAGTCCTGCTCCTTATGTTTCATTTTTAACTTTAATTTTCCAATTCCCTACAGTACAACCCCAACCAGCGATGCAATATCATCTGCATACATGTGCGTGTCGCAACTTAGAATATATTTCAAAACCAGATTAAGCTTCAAATAATCTGTTCCAAATGACTATAACTTGTATTATTTTGAAATATATTATCATTATTATATCAGTATTCAGTTTACCTCATATCACTGCAGAAATAATCGAGCCAAATTATTGCATCCAGCCCATTGGAAACATTTTCATACTCAACGGGCCACCAACAAAATATTTCACACGCTGTACAATTCCAAAAAAGAAGATGTACTTTTGTAACCTGGTTCCTGATTGTGCAATCGGTAAATTTCGTTTGATTGGCCAGTTTACCTACATGGCTCATTGCATTAAAGGCATCCGTATTGTGTCCCCCGAAAGCAAAGGGGGGGGGGGGTGACAGCATGGTGCATCTACAAGATTTCAGACTTTCCCACACATGCCCATTTACATAATTACATAATTATCATTCTTTTTAAAATGATATTATCTCAGTTCAAATCATTGACCAGCCAAATAGGCCTATTTGATAAATACCTTGAACCATGAGGTGCAACTAGGTTCAATTGTGAAGCGCTTTGAGCAGTTCGACTTCGAGGTTGATATAAAGCGCTATATAACAACCAGTAATTAAATTCAATTCCAATAGGGCCTAAGCATTTCTACTTTTTTTTTTTTTTTACACAAAATAAAATCCACACAAAATCATCGCACATAAACGACTCCTATTACATAAAGGTTTCTTATTGGGAGGCCTATAATATTATAACAAACTGCTCGTTGACCACTTGACTTCAATCTAAACTAATTTGGGGATTCCAAGCTAGTTTGAAATTACATCCGACTATTATGTGCATGGTAAGTCCACTTTTACGTGTACCATGTTTCCTCGAAATGTGAAGCTCACATTTCCACCAAGCATCGGCATTCAATTCGTGCAAAGTGAATTCCAAAAACCAACCCGTTTCAAGGCGTAAATGTATAAACAGAACTGCTTGGTGCAAGGTGGAGGTATTTATATTTAATGTATAATCATTATCACACTGTATCATCAACATCAGCAATAAATAGTATTATTTTCAATACTTTAAACTCTAGTTATTTTCCTTTAAAAGACTGTAAGAAATCCATACAATCGCATGTCATAATGCTAAGCCACATCCGCTACTTTTCAAGTGACTGATTCAACAATAATATCATGCCCGTCGCAGTCTGTAGATGTTCATTTAAAAACTGAGTAGACGTATACATATCTAGTATAAGCTCTTCCACCACCGGTCTATCCACATAATTTTTAGACCGAGAACACAGCTCATGCTGGCCCATATCCAGAAAAAGTCACAGAGGTCAAATACTACTTTTATAGGCCTAACTGAACCAGCTGATTTATCCCCAAAACAGACATGTAAAACCGCGTCTACTGTTAGTAGATCTAACGTTGGACTTAGCCTAATTTCCTCTGTGGTGTCACCATTAAATTGTAGTCCGAGTACCTGTACTAGTAGTAGACTACTTGTAAATTTATAACAAAGACAAAGTGACATTTCTCACTCAGTTATTTATCAGCACCGAAAAAGTTCGAACTTTTTGCCAATCACTAGTAGACCCTCTGCTATTCTCACCATTTTTGCCAAAAACGGCGGCTTAAAATTAATCATGGTCTTAAATACATCTTAGCCTAGCCCATCACTAGGCCTAGAATAAGCTGTAAATAATGGCTGCTAGAACCAATTTCATATCGGCCTCTATAGACTTCATTTTTCTTTGATTTTCCATCGAAAATATACATCGATTCTGGCCGAAGCTTTAGAACCTCAATGTAGTCATATACTGAGGAGACTAACCCCAATTTCCAAACCACCGGCTGTGAAAATGTATTTACATCCATATTAACCACAGCCATGAACTAGGGCCTACACCTAATACGATACGGTAATTAACGTTAATAAAATTGTTGAACTCTTTTTAAAAATCACCATGACACACCTAGTGACCTAGTTCAGACACTAAAACAAGTCGTCAAGTAGGAACAGGCCTAGCTAGGCCCGTGTTTGAATTATGACGACAACCCCTCCCTTTTCCATCATGATCGTATAAACCGCTTGGACCAAATTAAAATTAATTCCAGGCCAAGTCCAAGCTGTGTCTTATTATGGCTTGACATATGACCTACATTCAAATCTAAACATTGTGTTGACAAGCCAAATAGCCCCCCCCCCCCCCCCCCCCATCGAACCATGTTTGCCTGACTACCTTAACTAGTCTTATGCCTGGCCTATGGTTGGTAATAGGATCTTCGCGTTCTAACGTGAAAACCGGGGGGGGGGGGTTGACGGGCCATGAAATTGAAATGAAAAGGACTCAGAGCCTATTAACTCCTGACCAATAAGAACATGATTTTGTTCGAAATCTAAAGCCAGGCCTAGACAGGCCTACCTGCTCGTTACAAAGCAGGCCTCTTCTACGATTCATTTAAGCCTAACTTCTACTCTAAGTTAGCACTACAGTATACTAGGCTTAACGTTAGGCCTAACGTAGACCTACTAGGCCTAGGCCTAGGATACTATTTGACACTAAACCGTAGACCTAAATCTAGACTGAGTCTAGCCTAGATCTATTCCTGCTTCGTACTCACCGGATAGGCTAGGTCTTGTAGAGACTGAAACTTGTGAATTCTCTGGTAGTGGTACCGACCACGAGTACCCCGTTCCCCGTTCCGTCTGCCAATCCAGACCGTCGCCTCACCTCCCACAAGCAGACTCGAGAGCTCGGACTCAGGAGTAGGACCTCTGACTTCCGACAAACATTAAATACTCATAGTCATAGTCATATCATTGGGTGATCATGATGAATCATAGTCGACTGTATCATGGCGTCGCCGACAATGTCTAACTTATGCATGATTTTGTTGCCAATGTAGGCCTAACTTAGGCCTAGTCTCTAACCTTGTGCCAGGGTCCGTGCTCAAATGTTTTGTTGGCTGGGTTGGCTGTTGCCAGTCCCAAATCCTGCACGTTAACGACAAGACTCTCAGACTCAATAAAAATTCCAGGCTTATGAAAAGCCGAATGAACTGAATTCCACCTAGCAGCTTGAGTCACATTCTCATCATTCGTTCCCATCGTTGCTGAAACCAAACAGCTCAAAAGTTAGGGCCCAGCCGATCTGCTGACTGCTGTAATCGATACAGTCGCTCCCCGTCGTATTAAACTTGGTTCAAAGTCAAAGCAGACGAGTTGTTGTTAATGTTAGGCCAGGCAAGAAATAGAGTATCATCAAGTAATTCGGACTGCATTTTCAGCTTCATAAGCGAAATTGTTGTGAGTCCCGATCGATGATGGTTTCAACAAAAAATTCTTGTAGATTTCGTTGCTCTTTGTAGATTACGACGTCTTCAAAAATGCAAGGTCGTAAGAAAAATTACAAGCGAATATTTTGGACGTTCATCTCCGTTGAAAGCCAAGACTAAAATGAAGGATTTTTCGCGCCTTCACACCTAGGCGCGCGCGCCAAAACATGCGCGCTCCTTGCGCCCAGTACAAATTATTGTCATTGTGGGCATAAACCAAACAGGCTGGCGCGCCATTGTGACGTATCACCTCGTCAACCGCGCCATTCCAAATTACAAATACCTTCATGACCTGGCATTGTTCACCGACTAATAAATCATTTTAAATCGCCGAGTCGTCTTTAAAATACATTATAATATCGATTTGTAGATATGGAAAATGTCAATTGGAAGAAAAATAAATGTTTAGTTGAATTGAATGAAAAAAAAATCATTGTCATTTAACATTGCTCTCTATACCACTAAAATATTGGCATCATATTTTTCTCGGGTTTTTTGTTGAATATAAGTAATATTCAATAATGATTACACAATTGCTAATAAAGTAATAAGTAATATAAGTAATAAGATTAAAGTAATAATGCTCGTACATGCATGTAGGCCTAAAGGTGCAGAAAAATGAACTATTATTTAAGTTGACGGATGGAGAGATAAATGAAGAAGGGGAGGGAGGGGGCAGGAAGGAAGGGAGGGGTGGGTAGTGAAGAGATGAAACCATGCATTTGACAAGAAAAAATCCTTATTTCATATTACTCTTTTCATTCTGTTTAAATAATTGCTTAGCTTTGTTAAATGATATAATTTATTGTCAAAATGTACGTTTGATAACGAGATGTCATATTTGCATCACATAGGTGTTCATGTTTTGTTCTTGTTGATCTAGACTGACAGGCAGTATAAGTGTACCATGGACATTCTGATTTGACAATTCTTTTATGACATGATATCACTAAAATCATTCACAACTAGCCGCATGGATGAACCTTGCAATGTTCTTGAAAAACGTTTGTTTTTTGTCTGTTTTTTTTATTTCAATCTGTGAAGATTATGTGATTTCATAATTACAAACGATTAAAAAAAAAAGATAATTATGTTTCCTTTCACGTGTTATTTTCTCTAATATGCGATTAATCTAGAACAAACGTTTTTCCTTTTCAGTTAAAGCAACGGGATTTTGAAAGTAAGGGGGGGGGGTGGGAGGCAAAAGAAAAATAATTATGGGGTCATTGGTGGTCAAGACGAATGTTCCGCAAAATTGTAATTCAGGATCGAGGGAGATAGAGAGGGGAGAAAGATTGAGGAAATGGGAGTGAGGGAAATGGGAAGGGGGTGCGTTTACCCCCATGCCCCCTTTCATGCCTGAACTGCGTTTGCGTATTATTTATCAGAAAGATTTATCGCCCTCGTACATGGACATCCCAGTTGCCTAGCTACCTGTCACTCATAATAGACCACACCCACTTACTTGTCGACCAATCAGGAGGACTCTTACACTGACTGTGCAAGAGGTCGGTACCAGAGTGAGCCTGCGACCACCAAGATTATCAGATACCAACAAATTCATCTCACTCATGTGAAAGTGGCTTCATTTTTCAGTTCACAGTTCCAGTGTACATGCCGAGATAAAAGTTGTTCCACGCTGCGCTGTTTGTAGCCTTTAGAATATGCAACGTTCTTCTTTCAGACCTTAATCGTAACGGGGATATCATAGAGACTGATGACTTCTTACAGCATTCACCCTGCTAAAAAGCTAGGATACTGTGCATTAACCTAACTCATTAGAAACGTCAAATTTCTGTACAGGACATTTTCAATGATAAGTCTTTATTTAATGATGGAAAAGAAGATGGAAATATGGAATTTGATCGGCCTGATGCTAGTCATCTCTACAGGAATGGTGAATTGTTCTAACTGCATAGAAAAGTTCGAGTCCTGGAGTCCTCTATCGTTTTCCACCATGTTCCGACAGCACGCTATTCATGGACTGATCCAGGGTCGTGTTACCCACATCTACCCCCCTCGACACATCCCTCATTGTGGTAGAGAGGTTATTACCGCTCAGATTGAGATTCAGTGTGTCTTCCGTGGTAGTTCTGATCTTGAAAGACAACCAATCATCAATGTCACTGGCTTCGGTCAAAACAACGACTGTGTGGATACCTTAGTGACCTTGGGTGACTCTTATTTCATATTTCTGGAACCATTCGAGCATGACAACAACATCCAATTCGTTGTCCAAGAGCACAATCTTCAGAGAGGGGCATACCTGGCTATCAATATTAAAATCTCAACTGTCATGAGTGTTTATGAGTGTCGACGGGTAGTTGGTGCCGGGACAACGACACTGTCCCCATGGAGGTCAATGACACCAGTCAAACAACTACCATGGATCATCTTGCCATCAGACTCAAAACCAGTATTAGGTGTTGGGAAGCCCGAGAACAGTGCATCGTTCATTCGACCCTCATATCTCCTCCTCTTCCTATGGACGACCACCGTCATGATATTGCTATGAAATAAAGAGGCATGGATGGACGAGATGTCATGATTGTTACACTGCTGCTAATTACCAATGATCATGCAAGACCAACCATTAATACTATTCTTGACCATCAACATGATCAAGACCGTGGTTACATGTGACCATGCAAGCATTTCATTCCTTAAAACAATGAGCAGTACTCTAGACTTGAAACGATTCGAGACGGTGTTCATAAATGATTCATTTGTCACGTTCTTGTTCACAGGATCCTGACGTTAATCTGCAAAGGGATCAGTAGTTGTAATGGTAGGTCAAGATAATGTCAGGAACTTGTCCACGTGAGCAAATTACCATGGTAACGCATCCACGTATTGCTGAACGGAGTGATGAAGGAAGGAGAAAATGCGCAGATAGATAGATATGTAGATTGATAAAAAGACAGAGAGAAAATGAAAGACAGAGAGAAATAGGGGGAAGAGGGGGAGAGAGTAAAGAAAAGATGGAATGATGGTATTGCTGATTGTATTTTCTTGCTATTGCAATGAAGATAAGATTGGGGATAACATGAATGTAAAATTCGACATTATTCAACTTTTTAATTTGGATAATAACTTATTTTTTAATTTTACACTTGACATCTCATACAAATCGGTAATAGTAGGATCCATGGTAATATCCTGTAATTTGTCAAGATTATATGTATCTTCACATCCATATATCTGTCTTAAAATCTGTAAATAATGTTTAAACTTTTCGTTATAATGATATTCGTAAACTTGTGTATTTCAAACTATGGATTTCAAGTGTTATGTCAATAATAATGTCATCATCTTTAGGAGTCGGATTCATTCAACTATCGCATGACTGTGGATAAAGTGCGCTGGGCAATAGGGAAAAGTTGAAGGGAATTTATTTAATTCGTACAACTTTGCTAAATGCATTGCATGTTAAGCATTTTATTTTTTTGTTTGTTTATCTTACTTTACTTATTCACGGTTAGAAAAAAATATATTACGACGATATGTGTTTGCGTAGATGTATACCTCTAGCGTAAGCGTGTGAAATATTCTCTTTCGCAATAATGTTTTAATATAAATATTGAATCTTAGAATTTACACATTAATTCAATGAAAAATGCTGAAAAATGATCAAAAATTATTTTTGTTCAGCTAATCTGTAATACTCATTATACATATACCATAAATAAGTCCAAGTCATATACCAAGAGTGACATATTTAAGATATAATTACAATAATTTTCCAAACAATATTGTAATAGAAGAATTTATATTATCATTGGAATTTTACTGAGTGGTTAAATAATTCATTGATTATCATAATTGCTTTCACCGTAGACAACACCCTCTTATTATGATTATTGTTAATATTTCTTCTTTTTTAACTTACATCAACTGCATGTATATAATATATTTCTTCATGAAGCGATCTGATATGCTTTTATTTGAGAATTTCAAAATTTTGTTGACTTCAAAGAAAATACTTTTTTCTGAGGAATATATAAATATTTATACTGTACATGTATACAGTATTATATTAAATTGTTTTCATGCAATGTGATGTAAAATAGTTTTTAGTTTGTTAGATGAAACAACAAAAATCGTAGAATTGTACCCAGCATTTCAAATATATTTTGATTATTTTTTAAATATCTTTTTGCTACTGCGGAATGAGTTTTTCTAAATACATATATAGTTTCATGTTTATTTTACCTGTTAGAATTTTCCGATGTATAATTCGTATATGTTCAATGTAAAGCGCCGTGGTATACTAGCGTGACATGCTATACCGATATTATCATTATCTTATAGATAGACATCAAATGCATGATGATATACTTTTAATAGGGGCAAGCCCGGAGAGGCAATTAGCTGTAAGATTTATGATGGGATGGCTTTGAATTGATATATTTGCAGGACTACAGGGAAACATCGTATGAAGTCATTCTCATTCCAGAAAGGTTTGACATGTTTCTCGCGTTGCTCAGATGCCGCGTTTGTTCATACCATCTGGTATGAAATATAACCTTTGACCTCAGAGTGAATGCTAGTAAGGTCGAGGTCAAGTTTAGATTTGAGTGCGTTTTCATTCCTAGGATTTCTGCCTTGTATTGTTTTCTTGTTTTTTTTAAAGAAAGTGAAATAGAGTGTGCGATAGCGTATTCATAAATATTATTATCAAACATTGCAGTTCACGTGGCCGTATTATGCATAAAATTTGGCTTTTTGTATATGCATGATACAGGCTCATTAGCATTTCAAGCGATCTCGCATCACTTGTAGTGATATATTTTTTATAGTAACATGTAACAAATGGCGTAATTATGAACAATGATGATTTGATTTTATGTGAAAAATATTTTTAAATAAAAAAAAAATACGAGAGGCCTGATGTGTATAGTAAGAAGTCACAGTGTGTGAATTTAATGGAAAAAGTACTTATGCTACTCAATTAAAAAGGATTTTCGACGTGTTCATAAATAGTGATAAATTAGTGTTGTAGCCAAAGTATTTGAGGAGCATTTTGACATCGTGGTGTCTTTGGACTGGAAGTGGCTGAGTGTATATAGTATGTTGTGTGTTTAAGTAAAGTGTCGGAAATATTTTGATTTTTATATGGGCAGATGGGGGAGGGATATTTTTTAATCTTCATGTCAATTTGAGTTCCAAATTCATTACATAGACGTTACGATGTTGTAAGTCGTTGTGAAAATAGGGGCCTATATAAATCATATTTCTATTCCAATTTTTGCACGCCCTAAATTAATAACGATCAAATTGGGTTAGAGGGGAAAATGACATATGTGTTTATTTAGAATTAGTAAATGTGATTCCTGGTTAATATTATGTTTCTGTATATTGTAATAAATATACATAATCAAGTGGTGTGATTGATTTATCATAGTGACATCAATGAAATATAATAAATTCTCAAAAATATTTGTGATTAAGTTCATTTATTTTGTCATTTTTTCTTTAAAAATCATAGAATATGAAAAATGCGTTGTGATGTTTTGTTAACACAGAGGCTATTTATAAAGTGACAGTTGTCCTCTTAATTCAAGCAATAAAAAACAACCAAACACATACATGTATTCAAATGTTCATATTTGATATAAATAGAGGCCTACAATAATATTATGATGATGACGATGATGATAACAGATAATGATGGTCATGGTAGTGATGATGATGATGGTGATGATAATGGCGATAATGGTAAAGCTGATGATGATGATTACGATGACAACAATGGTAATAATAATGTTGATAATGATTATGGTGATCACGACGATTATGATGCTGCTGCTGCCGATGTTGTTGATGATGACGACGAAGAAGACGACGGCAACGATAATGATGGTGATGATAATGATAATGTTGAAGGTGATGGTAATGATGATGATAATGATAATGTTGAAGGTGATGGTAATGATGATGATGATGATAATGTTGAAGGTGATGGTAACAGGGGCGTCGATCCATTTTTCAGATTGGGGGGGGGGCGAAATCATGAATCAACGTTCAAAGGCGCTCGATTGTACAAAACACCCACCCCCCCCCCACACACACACAGGCATATATAGATATGTGTGTGTGACTAATGAGATACAAACACGTATCTCACCAACAAATTAATGCGAGCGCGAAGCGCGAGCTGAAATTTTTTAGTATACTGACCTTAAAACAGGAAAAGCGTACCTGTTTAGGACTGTTTGTAGTAACTCATGAGGAGGATACATATCTCACTAAACAGATAATGCGAGTGCCGAGAGCGAGCTGAAATTTTTTTATATTCTGACCTGAAAGCTTGATATTGTAAGTATTTTTTTACCAATGATTAAGATTGGTATCTAAAAGAACAATAGATGCGAGCGCGAAGCGCTTGCTGAAAATTTTGATATTTCGATCTGAAAAAAATGACAGTTTAATGGACATTTTTTATTTAAAAAAACAAGATGTATATCCAACAAAATATTATTGTAAATCGAAGCGGAAGTTATTTTGAGGTTTAGATCTGAAAACGGGACATTCTATTCACCTATTTAATCATGAAAAGTATTGTTTTTGCCATATAAATGATGCGAGCGCGAAGCGCGAGCTGAAAATTTTTATATTCCAATCTGGAAAGTGGACATTTTGAGCACGATTTGAAATAAAGAACAATTTGTGTATCTCAATCTCGCTGGCTGAACATTACAATCATATTTTATTTTTGCACATCCGGAGTTATTGGGGGGGGGGGGCAAAACGATATGTTTGCCCCCCAATATTTTCATTGGTGGGGCGATCGCCCCCCTGCCCCCCCCCCCCCAGGATCGACGCCTCTGGATGGTAATGATGATGATGATGATGGTGATGATGATGGTGATGATGATGATGATGATGATGATGATGATGGTGATGATGATGATGATGATGATGATGGAGATGATGATGATAATGATGATGATGATGGTGATGATGATGATGATGATGATAATGATGATGATGATGGTGATGATGATGATGATGATGATGATAATGTTGAAGGAGATGGTGATGATGATGATGATGATGATGGTGATGATGATGATGATGATGATGATGATGATGATGATGATGATGGTGATGATGATGATGATGATGATGATGATGGTGATGATGATGATGATGGTGGTGATGATGATGATGATGATGATGGTGATGATGATGATGATGGTGATGATGATGATGATGATGATGATGATGATGATGATGATGATGATAATGATGATGATGATGGTGATGATGATGATTATCATGCTGACAGCGAAGGTGGCGAGGCCGAGTGGTCTAGGGAGTCTGACTGCACACATGAAAATGTGGGGTTAGATTTTTTTTATAAATGAAAAACAATGAAAATTATTCAAAGAGAGAGAGAATTAAAGAAATGGATAGCATGGATAGGGGAGGGAGAAAGGTGAGAGAGAGAGGGGGGAAGTGGTGAAAAGGAGAGGGACAGAGGGGACAGAGAGGGTGAGGGGCGAGATAAAGGTTAATGTTTCATGATGTATTTTGACTGAACCCACTCTCTGGAGAATATATTTCAACATTAAACGAACATTGAGTAAAATACGTGCAGCTCTTCTTATTCTCATCAAGACGTGCGTAGCGACAAAACACTCCAAGAGTTTCACTGGCGCCATAGCCGGAAGATAATTATCATAACGGGTGAAACTAGTTTAAGAGAGTACAGTTTTTAAAAAATTGATATGATATGAATACACCATGATGTTTAGTCAACACCAAAGAGTGTTTATGTATAAAAAAAAAAACACAATAAAAGAACGATATGATTAATGATAACACCACTTGATGTTTAATTAGTGTTTACTAATTTTGTAAAATGATTGTGGCGATCCTCTGGTAACACTACCTTTTGTAGTTTAATCACCGATGATTTGCAATGTAAATGGGTAAAATTTATAAGTAAATAAAAAGGCATAATACAGTAATACAAAAACATGATGATGAAAATACACACACACGCCCACCCCACACCTACACACCCCCACATAATATATACAATTTATTAGGCGCTGATTATCTATACGTATCTATTCATTGGCGCCTTATTTATTACCACTGATTTAGCTGGAGCTGGAGTGAAATAATGGAACTTAAATACATAGACTATAGAAATAAAGATAATCCAAATTAAGAGGGAAAATATTCAAGAATTATTGGATATTACAATTTAATTTACAAGAATGTGAAATAGAAGGTCATACTTGTATTAACAAAAAAGAAATATGTGAGTGGAGTTCCCTCCGCTCACATATTTGAAGACGTCCATTAACATAATGTATTAATTAGTTTGGAATATGTTGCGTGTCTTTGGCTTGGTTTGGTTTTATTCACGATTAAAATACATTAGAATATAAACATCACAAAGTCATGATCATAATAAAATAATTAAATTTAACAATGAATGTAATACAAAATTATATCACAGGGATAAACCCGTTTCAACTTGGCTATAAATAGTCAACCTGTTCTTCCTCAGGGTCCCTATTAGTCTGCTGTGCAAACCCTTCACTCGAGTTAAGGGTCTGAATGTGCAGCCTACTCATGCCTTGTGTACTAAAGGCCCTCTCGCTCTGTGCTAGTCTTTGCGTGGAGACACACTTTCTGATCAAAGTCTCAATCAGGATCTGTGCCTGCAGACTAGGTCCCTATTATCAATAGATCTTCATGAAACTCATTTCCACGTATATTCTTTCATCACGTGAAGATGACGAGTTAGTCCAGTTGTTTGCAATAAATAAAGACACTTTGTGTTTAAATACTGATGCTAAACATGCTAAATTAACCTATGTACCTTCACCAAGCCGTGATAGTCCCTTTATACAATGAAACTTATGTCCTCTAAATGTCTTTCTTGAAATTAAGTATTTGGCAACCTCCTCGGAAGAATACATTAATATCTATAGCCACTTAGTTATAGGCTTAGATACTTAACCCGCCACCCCCCCCCCCCCCTTAATGTTTTTTTTTCTTTTTCTGATTGAAACTGGGTTGAATAAGGAGACAAGGTTATTTTTGTAAGGGAGTATTGTCTTTACTTCTAATCCCTTCAGTGTCTCGATCGTTCTCTCCTATGATGAAATGAACATATTTCACAAGTTTCACATACCTTGCTATGAACCAGAGTTCATCTCTCGTCTCATCGCAGTTCAAAATAATGCCTTTCAATTACTCTCTAATGTATCATTGTTTGTCCCTTGACGGTTAAATTGAGCATTTACGTTTTGGTTTATAGCCTACATCCATATGAACCCCGATAATTATTTCATGAATAACAAAATGGTAGTATGATATAGCCATTATTAAGTTAAAATTCACCTCTATTTTGGGTAATTTCGATTTAGTTATAATAAAGCGTCAATCGTCTTTATTCCACCCAACGATCATTATCATGCACTCTCTCTCTTGTCCACTATATATTTAGTGAACTTGTTCTTAAAGTGCATTGATTCTTTGAACGAAATTCATATAATGTTTTATCATTATAAATAAGCGCAAGTACCATATTAAGCCCAATCTGCTAAGAAATATTATTTCAATGGCAGTTGAAATGACAATAATGATGAATAATAATAAAAGAATGACAATATGAAAATAAAAAGCTATTGACTTTTCCGTGTAACACTCATAATGAAGGTGTACACTAGACTAAAATATTATGATTTAAACAGAGGAAGGAAAATCAGACAAACAAAACACTGTAAATGTCTTCAGATCGGATAATTAAACCTTTTCTATATAAAATATGCAATGAGCAAGCTGATGATGCCATATCTTATACTATTCTGTATTTCATTATATGAAATCATTTTTTTTTTAATTTCATGCATAAGACTTTCATTGCTGCAACGTATTTTTTGTGATTTCATGTAAAAACATAAGACAAAAGAAAGTGAGGACATGATATCACCAGCCCACTCAATGAATATTCTTGAAGGCCTGCTTATAACTGTTTACACAAAATATTAAAATTCTAAACTTCAACACCGTTGTTATCAGATTTTGATAACATTTTCAGCGTTTTCAGCGTCGGTGAATTTTGCTCTTTTTATTTAGATGTAATTATTTTCAGCCCGGAGCTTCTCTTTAAGCAGGACTCTGGAAGATGTTGTAAAAATCAATTTATACGTTTTTACACCTACTGTGTTGGTCATGCTGTTTTTCTCAAATATCTAAGCCAAGTTATTGTCTAATTTTGTTCGAGTATGGTTCGAATATCGTTCAACCGTGTTCGAGTTAATGCAAGCCCCAACTGTTTCCTCGTAGGAACACCCTGAGGATGAAAGACCACCATTCCAATCAGCCGTTATTAAATTCACTTATACACACCCTATGTGAAATGCACATCATCACATTATCATTTCAGGAGAATAGATAGTCAAGTTGATTATAACATTGATGTGGCTATAACAATAGTGGGACTTGAAAGATCATTTCATCTAGATTACGTCCTAGTATAAAAAAGTTTGAAAATGGGTGATTATGTAATGTTATACTTATTAAATGAACAAAATCTGCGGATGATAGAAAATAATATTAGAACTGGATTAGACGAAGCAGTAAAAACCAAGTTTGCCATCAAATCTTCCTTTAAAATTTTATTTAAAAAATCAAATACAAGATACTGTACTTGTCTTAAAAAAATAAGCTTTTCAGTTTGCATTAGAAATTGTCCCTCTGATTCATTTTATTCTGATAAGATATCCATTTATTTAAAATACAATAATGAAGAGTCTGATAAATGAGAATAATTCAAAGAAGATGAGCAATTAGTTTTGATATGATAATATGAAAAAGTATAATGATGACATCCCATCTGAGACTGACACAGAGACAATGAATGATTAATTTTTGCAATGTCAGTAAATAAATAAATAAGTCTTACGCTCATAATGGAAACATCCTAAAACAATGCTCAAATTACTCCGTGAATTTTCACCCTCTAGTGATATGGATATTCTTCATTTTGACTCTAAACTCCTATGTCTTGCTACCTCTTATATATTTATAAATCTTTACGTAAAACTGGAGTCTTTTTCTAGAGTCAGTCTCCGATGATCGGAAGACAAAGCCTGTAAGGGAAGGGGTCTTGCTCTGAGATTATTATCGGCTGATATCAGTTGTCTGCCATAATAATAGCCAAATTAATCCAACAATAGTTTTTAAAAACGAAAAAGTATAGTAACCATGATAAAAATTAGAATTTTTGTGGTCACGTGACAGGCAATATTGTGACGTCATGTTAGTTGATTCGGAATACGTATACCGTTAATTAGATCATTACTCTCTACCTATATGAAAATAAAAGAAGAATGTCATTTTTTTTCCACTGATTATATACAAATGAAAATTTCTTTTACTTTTACATGTATATAATTTATCAACGATTGCAATCAGTTGGAAGAAAGACTACATGATGTAAATAAAATATTTGTTAATCGTTTGAAGAGTGTCTGATATCAACATCATTTGCAATGTATACTGGTATAGGTAGATAGCTGGTGGGTTTCCAGAAAGTTCATAATAAATCACAAAACTGACTGCTATAAAACGTTGCAAAGATTTTTGACATCATTGGCGTTTGTTATCATGATACCTATTATTTACATCTACCTCGTATAACTAGCACTCTTCGACACAAATGTTTCGTGGTGGTATTCGAATACAAAGTATAAAGGATATGGTGTTAACATGAACACACGGTGGAGTTGAAATTGAAGTTTACCTGGAGCAGAAGAAAAAAATCACACTGTAAATTGATGGGTAAAAGAGAGGAGAGAAAGAATTATCTTGAGTGGCATGACTTTCAGCACCCACCTACATTATCGTGAAATGACCTAAATCTTGAATTGTTCCATTTTCTTTTCAATAAAATACAAACGATTGTGCTGAGGGGAATGTTACCAGAATGTGACAGCGCAGGTTTTGAGCTGTTTGGCGTTTGTTAAAAGCTTTTATGCTGTAGGGTATATAGAATTGTAGATAAGCAGAATGAATAACTCCTCCAAACACAAGCTACCATGCAAGTCACACCAATAAAAACAACTCATGATCGATCTGTCTGTATTTCCATGGGGGGAAATCTCTCCCCAAAGGTAGGGGAACCAGGGGCGGATCCAGGATTTTCCCACGGAAAATTTGACAAGCAAAAAAAAAAGGTTATCATTTCGATTTTGAATGATGTAATTCTTTTCCATCATAAAAGACCACAAATAGTAGGGGGGACATTTGGTATTGTGTCACCCCACCCCTTTCCAAATGGTAGGGGGACGCGTCCCCCGTCCCCCCCCCCCCCTGGGATTTCCGCCCGTGTGTATTTCTAATTACGTACAATCTATCTGTTTGGTGTCGATCGCAGTGATATGACTGTTACTGGGCTCTCTTAAGCTAGGGTTACACCAAAACCGAATTCTCCCGAATAAATTCGGACCGATTCTGCCCGAATATTGACCGATATGATTCGGATGGATTCGGAAACTCTTCGTCTCTGATTCGCGGAGCTCTCCGAATAGAGATAAATATAAAAAAAAGTCTGCTTAATAAAATGAAATAATAATAAGAGTACTTTACAAATTTCAGTGACATGAGCTGCACGAAATTTCAAATATCCACAACAAAGAAATCTGTGTAAATAGACCTGCTCACTATAACATGTTAACATTCTAAGTATCCTTTTGAGCAAAGGTTGTTCTTGGCAACCCAAAAGGTTATCCAAGACCTTTCCGACTTCTTCTTGTTGTTCTTGTTCTTATTATTCTTGTTCTTCTTGATCTTCTTCTTCTTGTTCTTCTTCTTATCCTTCTTCTTCTTCTTCTTCTTCTTCTTCTTCTTGTTCGTGTTCTTGTTCTTCTTGTTCATGTTCTTCTTGTTCTTTTTCTTGTTCTTCTACTTCTTCTTATTATTATTCGTGTTCTTGTTCTTATTGTTCTTCTTGTTTTTCTTGTTCTTCTTCTTCATCAACATTTGTTAAATGTAGGGCTTCTACATTCAACCTTTATCATTCTCATTTCCTCCTAATCTATTTTCGCTTGTTCTTATTTTTTTATTCCTTCCCCATCCCTTCTCATTTCTCATTTGCATTTAAGAATATTGATAGGCCTAATATATTAAGGCCTAGAGCGGACAACATGCAATGCAATATTAAATTTCTACAGTGTTCAGGTTCAAAAATGAAAAAGAAAAACACAAATATCATGAATAAATGGCCTAATGGGAAAAGGCCAACAAACAAATTGGAAATTAGACCAAGTGGCATGTAGAAGAAATGAATGTTAGACTTTCTGGAAATTATACGAAGTGGGAATTAGCAGAAGTGGAAATTAGACCAAGTGTAAATTAGTCGAAATGGAAAATAGACCAACTGCGCATTAGGCCAACTACAATATAGACCAAATGAATAATAGACCAAGTGAGGGTTAGACGAACTGGTTTGAGACCAACTAGAATTAGATTAGCCGACATGTAGACGAACTATTAATAGACCAAATGCAATTAGACCAAGTGATAATAAAAAATTAGACCAAATGGCAATTAAACAAAAAGAAAATTAGACTAAGTGACGATTAGCCCAACTGGGCATTAGACCAAATTGCAATTAGACCAATTGGCTGTTAGACCAAGTGGTCTTAAGACCAATTGGCAATTAGACCTAGTGGTCATTAGACTAATTGGCTATTAGACCAAGTGGTCATTAGACCAAATGAGAATTGAACTAAGTGGGTTTAGCCCGAATGTTGTTAGCCCATCTGAAGATGAGCCCAACCGTCAGTAAACCCTAGCCTGCCCCTCAAGGAGTTCATTGCTTCCCTTGCTCAGCATGCCATAACAATTCACAGCTGACGTGGTGACAAATTCCTGGTAAAAACCTTGTTAGTGATTTATGCGGATCCTTTCCAAAATTCGTAAACATACAATTTCTATTCTCTGATCATGAAATCAATTTCTTGCGGCTGATTCGATTCAATTCTATTCAATCAAGCCATTGTAAAACAGTCTGGGGACTAACACACACAAAATTTACAGAATATAGAAAATACATGAAACCAAGTAACAACTATCAAAATTATGAAAAATGAGACTGATGTAATGACATGATTCCTGACGAGAGAACTAAATAAAAATTGGATATTGCTTTGCAAATCTGTTTAATATCTTGCTTATGTATCTTTAAATAATGAAGAAAAAAAAATATTTCTAGCAGAAACAAACTACTGACACCTCTCAAGTTTTCCTTAATTTGATTTGATTTGATAGCATTTATTTCGTTCATCATAAAAACCCAGAACAAATCAAGCTACATACAAAGTTAACATGCATTATAATTTACATGGGAAAATTGTAAAGCAATCATGGTAATTTAATGATAAAATCTGGAAAACATTTGAAAACAGGAGAGTATTTTCATACATAATTCATAAATGAATGAGGAAGCAACTAAGCAACCTTAAAGGCACTGGGAACTGAATATTATGATGTAATAAATACTGAATACCAAATATAAACATTGAGCATAAAGGGAAAAATACAAATTTTTGACAATACTGTATAAGTATGTTTATAAACTCCTCAAAAAAAGTTTGGAAATCTGACTTTGATCGTTTGATCGATAATCTCTCCTCGATTCTAGTGAATATTAATAAGTGATTGATACTAATGAATAGATCATTTAATTCTCTTTAAAATGATACCCTACATGATATGATTATGGTTCACAGTGCCTTGAAATGTAGGGCAAGGTCAAAATTCAAAAGTTGCAAAATGACACACTATTGAAAGTCACTGTTCTTTTTTCCCGTGGTGATGAGTGAGTTTCTCAGCGGTTTATTTTGTTTCCATGCACCTTAACGTCAACATTAACATGGAATCAAACACACCTCTGCACAAGCAAACACATAACAAACAAACATGCATGAGTATTTCAAACCATGACTTATACCATGTTATCTCGCAGAACCATCAATACATAAACCACATCAAACATCAACAAGTGGAGCGCCTCTGGCAGTCTCACCTGAATCACGCGATTCAATACAGCAGCAGTGCTGACTTTGAAAACTACTATAAAATAATTATTCACAAAAACACAATTCATATAATGATACAATACTACTTTCATTGACAATAAATGCCATTTGACCTTGATCATGCAAGACTTGTCAGTGATACTTGATTACCCCTATATCCACATTTCATAAACTAAATCTATAAACTTTGAAAGTTATGTCAACAATCTAATAATTACCTCCGAAATGGCCAAAGTTCAATGACCTTAAATGACCTTTGACTTTGGTCATGTGACCTGAAACTCACATGAGATTTTCAATGATACTTGACTACTCTATGTCCAAGTTTTATGAACTAGATCCATACACTTTCAGAATTATGATGGTTATTCAACAAATACCCCCAATATTGCCAAAGTCCATTGACCTTTGACCTTGGTCATATGACCTGAAACTTGCACAGGATGTTCAGTAATACTTGATCAACCTTATGGCCAAGTTTCATGAACTAGATCCATATACTTTCTAAGTTATGCTGTCATTTCAAAAACTTAACCTTCGGTTAAGATTTGGTGTTGACGCGCCGCCGTCGGAAAAGCGGCGCCTATAGTCTCACTCTGCTTCGCAGGTGAGACAAAAATGAAAAAGCAGGGGTATTTTTTAATGGATTTTCATTTCTATAAGACAAAAGAATCATGTTCTTTGTTGACCCTTCAAGACTATTTCTGCTAGTTTTGCAGTTTTTCAATTCAGACCTCATCCAACACTTTTGAATCCTGCTCTTTTCGTGATGGCATGATCATTACAAGCATGGTATAATTCTAAAAAGAATTAATTGGTCTTTTGAATGATATCAAATATGCATAGTGAAAAATTGGGAGTTGGGAGAAATTACTGGCCAAACTCAGATTTCCAAACCTTTTTGAGGGGTTTATATATAAACTCCTCAAAATAAGTTTGGAAATCTGACTTTGATCGATAATCCCTCCTCGGTTTTAGTAAAGATCAATGTGTAATTACTATCAATAAATAGAGCATTTAATTCTCTTTAAAATGATACCCTACATGATATGATTATGGGTCACATGGAGGTGCAGTGCCTTGAAATATAGGGCAAGGTCAAATTTCAAAAGCTGAAAAATGACACAATATTGAAAGTCACTGTTCTTTTTTCCGTGGTGATGATTGAGTTTCTTAGCGGTTTCCTTTGACTTTGATCGATGATGCCTCATCGGTTCTAGTACATATCAATGTGTAATTAATATTAATGAATAGATTATTTAATTTTCTTTAAAATGATACCCTACATGATGTGATTATCGTTCACATGGAGGTGCAGTGCCTTGAAATGTGGGGCAAGGTCAAAATTCAAAAGTTGCAAAATGACACAATATTGAAAGTTCTTTTTTCAGTGATGATGAGTGAGTTTCTCAGCGGTTTCTTTTAATTATTTCCATGCACCTTTACATCATCATTAACATGGAATCAAACACACCTCTGCACAAGCAAACACATAACAAACAAACAAACAAACATGCATGGGTATTTCAAACCACGACTCAAACCATGTTATCTCACAGAACCATCACCGTGACTACAGAAGCAGGGGCTTGATTTGAATGGATTTTAATCTCTATTGACACAGACAAAATAATCATGTTCTGTATTGACCCTTCATGACTATTTCTGCTCGTTTTGCAGCTTTTCAATTCAGACCTCATCCAACACTTTTGAATCCTGCTTGTTCTGCTTCGTGATGGCATGATCATGACAAGCATGGTATCATTTTAAAGAGAATCAAATGATCTTTTGAATATCAAATATGCATTGTGTAAAATTGGAAATTGGGAGAAATTAATGGCCAAACTCAGATATACTACCCCCTAGTAGTTACCTATGACCCCATCACAGCTAAAATCACTCGAATCATCCACAAACACAACCCTACATTATCAGAAAACCAGCTACTTCACGCCACCTTCCAGGACCCCCCCCCCCCCCCCCATGGTCGCCTTTAGGAGGGCCCGCACTTTACGTGACCTCCTCACAAAAGCGGCTGACCCCACAAAACTCAGCAGACACCAAGACAACGACAACAATAACAACATCAACGGCTTCCGCAACTGCCAATCAAAAAGATGCATGTTACACAATTATACAACAGATAATCAAACATACACCATCACGATCACCGGCCAGACATACCCTACCAACTCACAACTCAATTGCAAATCTCAATGGATCATATACCTCATCACATGCAAGAAATGTCATAAACAATACGTTGGTAAAACAGAAAACACACTCTACAACAGATTCAGTAACACCAGATCAGAAATCCGCAATTACAACTCCACCACTAAAATTTCGAGATTTAGACCTACTGAACGAGACACTCTATTCATGTTTTGTAAATCATGAAAAGGATAAGTAATTGGGGATCTTCTTTACATTGATAATGCGAGCGCAAAGCGCGAGCAGAAATTTTTTTATACGTTTTGAACTGATCTAAAATGACTGCTTGCACTTAGCCATGAAGACGTTACATATTTCAGCAATCAAATAATGCGAGCGCAAAGCGCGGGCTGAAAATTTTTGACATTTCTACATAAAGAATGGAAAATTTTAATCAATTTTTGTAATCGTGAACAAGATAGCTTTATAACTAAACAATTAATGCGAGCGCGAGGCGCGAGCGGAAAACATCGAGATTTAGACCTAAAAACGGGACATTCTATTCATGTTTTGTAAATCATGAAAAGGCTGAGTAATTGGGGGTCTTCCTTCCATTAATAATGCGAGCAGAAATTTGTTATACGTTTTGAACTGATCGAAAAGGACTGCTTGCACTTAGCCATAAAGACGTTACATATTTCAACAATCAAATAATGTGATCGCAAAGCGCGAGCTGAAATTTTTTGACATTTCTACATAAAGAATGGAAATTTTTAATCAATTTTTGTAATCGTGAACAAGATAGCTATATAACTAAACAATTAATGCGAGCGCGAAGCGCGAGCGGAAAAAATCTAGATTTAGACCTAAAAACGGGACACTCAATGCATGTTTTTTTGTAAATCATGAAAAGAATGAGTAATAGGGGATCTTCCTACATTAAAAATGCGACCACAAAGCGCGAGCAGAAAATTTTTGATATTGTGATCTGAAACTGGAAAACGATTTACATGGAGAACAAGTCGAGTATCTGAATTCATATTTAGACCTAGAATCTTGGCATTCTGAATACATCTTTAATCATGAAAATCAAAGCGAGTGCGAAGCGCGTGCTTAAACTATTTGATATTCCGATCTGAAAAAAGTCAATTTCAGCTCTATATTTCAAGCACTTTGTAGGAAAATAGTGAGGTAAAGAGTTAGTATTTTTCATTATAATTACTTTGAGTTTTGACATAGGACCGGGACATCCTTAGGACATGTCATCATATGAAAATGATGCTGTCTTCTTATTCCTCTTAATTGCTAGGCGCGAGATGAAACAAAACGGAGAATTCAATATCTTATTCATTAATGCCTAATGAGGGCGCGAAATCTGATGACATTATGGGCTGAAAACTGGAAATTTCAAGCACTTTTGTAATTATAAATAGGATGCATCAGTTAATATATTTTTAACCATTAATGCGAGCGCAAATTGCGAGCCTAAATTTTTTATACACTGTCATGAAAAGGGGATTTTAAGTAGTTTGTTGTATAATCAATATTGAGACATACATAACTCGCCAATCAAAATGCGAGCGTGCAGCGCTAGCTGATACGTTTTGACAATCAGACCTGAAAAGGGATATTTTGAAAACTTTATGGAATACACGAAAATAATAGGTACGTGATAAATTAAAATTTGCGAGCGCGCAGCGCGAGCAGAAAATGTTAATATTCAGATCATAAAACTGACATTTTTACAGAGCACTTTTTAAAAATCAATTTGTAAATCACACAAAATCATGAAAGTTCGATTTCCGATATGAAATATGTTTTGTATATTGACTTCGAAACTTGATATTTAAACTCCATATTGAACAAGATATGAAAATCACCCAACAGGCAATGCGAAGCGCGAGCGAAAATTTTATATAGTGACATGAAAGATTCTTTATATTTTCCAGGTCTTCCCCTCATCTTATTTTATTCACTCGTCTTCCCCCTTTTCCTTTTCTCCTCTCTTTTCCCTCCCTTTTTCTTTCTTTTTTCTTCCTTTTTTTCTTTCTTTCCTTTTTTCCCTTTTTATTGCTCTGCCAATAGCGAGGGGGGGGGGGCTGGATCCGCCTATGCAAATGTGCAATTTGCAACATAATAACACGTTTAAAACCGCGAGTTGGAAAGGAAATGCAAGAAACACAATATGAAGGTAACTTTAATGTAGAGACTTGTTTCAAGGACGTAGATATTTGTTTGGAAATGTCACATTCCATTATTTTGTTTTAGTGTCCCCATGGGAGATAAAATAGACGTTGAATTGATAACCCTAAATCTATTAAGCAATTAAAAATAAACTGATGAAAATGATAAATTGTATGTTGTGGACATATTTCCTCTAGGTTCGATCTGTGAAGTAGGGACAGATTTATGATGTTTTCATGACAAATATAACATTTTTAGATAACATTTGTCATTTGCGAATCCAAATTTCCGGGCAGGTTCAGTCCTTGTCGTGGCAGCCTACAAATACCCCCCCCTGCCCCATTTACCTCATTCTCTCTCGTTCTCCCCCCCCCCCCCTCTCTCTCTCTCTCCCTCTTTCTCCCACCACTGTCTGTATCCCTCTCTGTGTCTCTCTCCTCTTTCTATCCTTCCCATTTATTCACTATTCAATAACATTTTTCGTTACTCAATCTTCATTTCAGTATATAGAGGCAAAGGGCACTAAACAAGTATGAACTAACATAAGACACCTATGCTAAAATTAATTGACCTCGATGACAAAGTGCAAGAGCCACGTAACTATAAATAATGATGTTGATGCTAGATTCGTTGGTGGTAGTGGTTACCATAGTAACCATGAACTAACTCCGACAGTATCCCAGCGAGCGTTCGAAGGATATTGAAGCGAACTAGACTAGACTAATGGATGACTTCCGCGTTTATACGAGAGAAGTAGGCCCCACTCATTTTAGATCAGGGTACATTATACCACACGGAAATGATTTATCCAAATTCACCAATTCATTTGCATAAGCAAAATAATGCATTATTTAATCGATTTTTCTGTTAACAATTGGTTATTATTTATCAAATTATATTGTATATTCTTTAGTTTTTCTTCATGTATTCTCTATCATTTTCCATCCCTTTTTCTCCCTTCCCTCCCTTCAGTTTAATTTTCGATTGGCGAGGCACGTTGAACAGATTAATCCTATCTATAGCCGGAATGAAAGGACTATTGTTCGACCACCAGTTGGTCATTTAAATTTACTTCGAACACCGTTCGAAAATACCCCTCGAGTGTTTTGAACATGACCAAAACCTTCGGGACGGCCAAAAGAAATGACAAAAATATTTCGAATGCACTCAGAATATCTAAAATGCGCCTAGAATGTCCAAGAATGTAGCATGAAATTATAAATCTGACTCCATTGCGGTTCATTTTGACTAGTGTATGATGATTCACCTGGTCAATTTACTGAATTTCAACTCCAGTTTGGTGACTTCATAAGTTCCTCTAAAAAAATTCTAGATTTTTTTGAATATTTTTTTCGTTCCAGCTTCTGCTTGATTCCTGCTGATTCCGAATAAGTGTGATGGGGGCTTAAAGCTTTAGTTAAACGTCCAATACTGTGGGTAATATTTAGATATTATTCTCAGATTCAAATCATATAAATGTTTAGTTATTTTCATTGATTCGATATAAAAAGTTGAATTTTATTCTTTTTATCCGATCTAGAGCCATATTTCGTCGCCCCCCTCCCCCTCTCTCTCTCAGTTCATGTCATTCAAACACATTTCATACTAAATTTTGATTTCAGAAATTTTTGCTCCACTCTGTATAACTGACAAAGAAAAATAACGTAGGGTTTAGTTGTGTGTTTTTCGGGGATAGTACAAACATCAATTTAGACAGTTTAACCATGGATCCTTTCCATGGTTAAACTAAATCTGTTTATGCCAATGAATATTATAATTTAGATCTTATATTTCATCACATATATGTTTTATGATATAATATTAGACCCCTTATTTTTCGGACCATGAAATCTAACTGTGGAAATGAATAAGCAAAACTTAATGTAGTAAGTAAAAACATTTTGCCTTTAATTGTTCATTGTTGTTGTCGTCGGTATTGTAATTCAATATAATTGCTCTTTTCAATTTATCAAATTACTTTGCTCGACGTAAATGTTTACGTTTAACCCTGTAAAAATAAAATGGCTACTTTCAGTATTTTGTGTGCTTGTGTGGGCGGTGTCTTCTGACAGGCGCGTAGCTAAGGGGGCGGTCGCCCCCCCCCCAAAAAAAAAAGTCCCCAAAAAGAAGGGAAAAAAGAGAGGAGAAAAGGAAAAGCGAAGGGAGGAAAGGGAAGAAAGGTAGCTTTGTGGGTTTTTCTTTTTATTCTTTATTTTTTTCTCAAAAGACTGAAACTCCTTCACCATGTTCACTCTTGCTCTAAATTAATATATATGAATATGAACTTTGTTTCCCTCATCCTTTCTCTAATCCTGTTTTTCCACCTCAACTAATAATATTGTTTCTTGCCAGTTAAAGTTCAAATGTATACATCAGGGCATGGAATTAGAGTAAGGTTAGGCCGAAGTGTATAAAGTTATCTTTTTTTCAAATTGATCGCACAACTTCTGGTCGGGTCGACTCCGGGCGGGTAAAATCTTTATATCAATTTCTGCCGTCACCTCCTTATAGGCAACTTTTCCTGCTTTTCAGCTCATTGCTAAACAACCATAATTTGGGGGCAAACAGGTTAAAAAGAGGATCGAGGGTATAAATTCGTGTCGTATTAAATAAAAAAAAAAGACAATATTTTTTTTTTCAATTTCTATTGAACTTCATGTCATTTCCCTGCACATTTATTTCCTATCCTGTTTTGCGCCCTCAGTTTGAAATTGTGAGTTTCTTTATCATTCAAAATGAAGTGCTTCAGGATAAGTCAAAGAAATTGTACATCATCCTTTAATATAATTTCAATAAATCACAGAAGTTTCCACTTTTTGCGCACTATTTTCTTTGTAATGAAGTTCAATAATCTTAGAAAATCAATTGAATTAGAGCCGATGGGGTATTAGAGATGTCTGCATTATATGAAACGTCCGCCCTTTGAAATTTCAGAGTTTCATTGCTCTGCGCGGGGAGGAATATCTTCTTCCCGGCAAATACCCTGGAAAAAATGATAAAACGCTTTAGCTTCTGTGCTTCGCGCGGTGTAATTATCATTCTAATTTCCACCATTTTATCCTTTTTGTGCGTTCACAATCACTTTTGAAAACAAGGTTCAAAATCACAATATAGTCAACTGAATTGGAGCTGATATAGGTACTAGAGACAAGAGAGACGGCACCTTTTCATTCTAATTTATGAAACACCGAAAGCTTCGCGCGAGAGGGGGAAACTTCCCCTCCCTGCACCCGCCCCCTAGGGAGCGCGCTTCGCGCGATCTGTAAGTGGTGGCACCAAAGGGTGGCGGGTGGCACGCTTCGCGGGCATTTACCGCCCCCTCCAAAATGAAATCCTGGCTACGCGGTTGATAGTATATCGAATTATCCTATAGATGGCGCCATTGTGTTTGAAAACGTTGACCGGTCACTACCACTGAACTAGAAATACGTATATATGAATGTGTGATTGAACAGTATGTGAGGGAGGGAAGGGAATATTTACTCAAAATGTATATAGAGAAAGTTGAAATGACAAAGGCAAAATGGTAAAGATGGAGAGAGAAACAAAAAACAGACGACCAACGAGAAGGAAAGAAGAGGAAGATCAAAGAGAAAGAGAGGGAGAGGGAGAGAAAAGGGGGAAATGACGAGAAATGAGAAAGAGGTGAGGAGAGAAAGGCTAGACGAGAGGGAGATAAAAGAGGGCGCGATATAAGGGAGATGGGGAAATAAAAGAGAGATATAAGGGGGATAGAAAGAAAGGGAAGGTAAGAGAGAGAGAGAGATGAGAAAGAAGAGGAAAATCAGAGAGAAAGAAGCCAAAGAGAAAGGAAAAATAATAAAGAGGGAGATCGAGATGATATACTGGAGAAATAAGAGAGAGGGGCGTGAAAGTAGAAATGGAAGAAATAGAAGGGGATGGAGAAAAGGGAGGATAAGAGAGATGGACAGAAGAGAAAAATCAGAGAAAATGAGATGAGATGAATAGTTGAATGAGAAGGGAGGTATAAAAAAACCTAGAGAAAAGGGACATGATTTCTAATCGTTTAAAGAATTTTTTAATGCAACCAGCTAGTAGGCCTTTATTGTTCAGACAAATTGTAGGCCTACTCAGAAAGCATATTTGTTGTGGGGCCTTTCTTGGTCACAGTGTGCGCGTGAAAAAGGTCGATTTTTTATGATTTCATGTCTGTATGTTTACTCCCCTTAATACAAAAATGTGACTAAATCAACATTTTCAGTTATAAAAGTATTCAATAACATATAGTTCATGATGTAACAAAGCAAACTAAAACTTTAAACAGCACAAGGAACACTTTCTTTGCGTTCCTTTCTCCCATCTGCCTACACGCAGCATTTGTCGACCAGCCAGTCTTGACCTAGCAAAATGGCGGCGCGCTCAGTCGAGCGTGAAGCCCGATGCTCTTCGTTGCCGCACGGCTTTGTGTACGTTGGGAATAGGGACACGTATTCCACGTATTTCTAGTTCAGTGGTCACTACGCACCTCGCAAATGATTTGGAAAAAACGCACAATTCCTTTGTCAACTTTTTAAATTTGTGGTAATTCACAATTTATTGATGAATAAACAGTATTTCGTGAGGTATGTTTAATATTATTTTTCGTTCGTTTAGATATCATTACCCGCATGGTCATTTGATTCCAGCTAACTGAATAATCATGAAGAGTGTAAACCGTCTCAATTCCTTATAGGGAGCATTCTAGTAATGATCAGTCAAGTCACTTATTTTTAAAGACGACTACCCGTACCATCATTCCTGTCACCATGGTCACGACATCTACCACAACCAAACCTGTCACCATAACTAAAATGGTCAAACCCTACAACACAATCTCATCTATCACCACCACAACTCCCATCAAACCAACACGACTACCACCATGACCAAAGTCACCAGTTACCCTACCCCCCTCCCTTTCTTTCTCTCTCTCTTTCTCTTCCCCCCCCCCCCTTCTCTCTTTTTCTCTCTCTCTCTCTCCCTCATACTTTAATCTTATTTCTCATTCGCCCGTAATACATTTCATATATCTGAATTTAGAAGCGCTTTGATACCGTGTTATATTTCAAGCAGCATTTATTGATTATCAAATAAATTTAATCTTTATAAAACAAAATTAATCTTTAATTGAACATTTATGTAAGCAGTCAAATAGTCATAATGTAATGAGGATGATTGGTAGTCACTGGTTCATATTCGCTGACGATAAATCATGACCGAGAACACAATAAGTTTGCAAATTTTCACATTTTTGGTCTGTTTTATCTAAAATAAAAAATCGTATCACAGTAACGTAAAGGAATACAAAAGCTTGAAGAGGAAAGTTGTATCTTGTGTAATGGTTCTGGCTCTCGCCTTGTAATCAGAGGGTCATAGGTTCGAATCCTACTTCAGGTGTTATTTTGCACTCGACCCAGGTGAGATGACTGGGTACCGGTAGGATTTGTTCCTTGAACGCTTTAGCGCTTATTGTGTTCTGCTACAGTCGAGTATAATAATAGAAATCATCATACCATAGTCAAGAGGATCATGAAATAAAATCGTCGTTTGTACTGAAAGACTGATAAATATATATGCACTATAAACATTACGAAAAAGCCGATTTAGTGTTGAACAAAAATGGTTCGATCATTCCACTCCACGGTAAAGGTGATCTCTTTCAAATATAATCATATATCTTATTAGGTGGAACCGAGTAACTAGCATAAAGAAGCCTTGCATAGATAGAAGGTCCAGTGATTGATGGCCGTCTTGATGATGCGGTACTCGATGAGAAACCAAGAATACTAGACCTTACAGACCCTTGCAATGAAGATATCCAGTTGGCCTTCGGTAACGTCGCGCGCTTTTCATCAGGTTTAGGACTCTCTGTAGTCTTTGCCGAGACACTCAATGGTGATTGATCGAGTTGTTGAGATCTACGAGGTAAGCTCAATGAAGGTGTTTGCTTTGGAACAGATGATCTTCGACTCGGATGAATGGATTCATACATAGAGACCGTCTGACGGACAATGTAAGGACTTGGACTCTCAGAGGTAGTGGCTGATGGCTCCTGAAGTGGATTTTCTCCTTGACGAGATTCGGTTACTCCTGGAGTCTCAGTGATTTCATCGAGCCGATATGTTTGGGTTTCTAATGGTCTATGCATTTGCGAGGGTGAAATAGATGGTGGAATTTGTAATAATTCTTGAGTCTGAAGATTTGTTGGTGACTGAAAGTCCGCCGATGAGGGCGCTTGCCATTGGTCTGAAGATTGAGGTTCTGTTGTTTCCGAAGACGAAATCACAGAGAGTGATGTTTCTATTTGTCTGAGTGGATGATCAGGAATAGGAGATGCTTTCGTATTCTAATCAAATTAAATTCAGAAACATTTATTGTACAAGAAAAAGCATAGAACATTTAGAAACATTTATTGTAAAAGAAAAAGCATAGAGCAGAACGTCATCATATGATATGAAGAAGAAGAAGAAGGAGGAGGAGGGAGAGAAGAAGAAGAAGAAGAAGAATAAGAAGAAGAAGGAGAAGAAGAAGAAAAAGGGAATAATAAGGAGAAGGGAAAAGGGGGGAGAACAATAAGATGATAATAAAACCAATCCTATATCGGATCTTTGTTCAAAGCATTAGGTGCTTTGGGAGAGTGATCGTTTCAACGTATACCTTTATTTTGTAGACTTGTGTCATTTCTGCTTCGTATCCGCCATTGTCGATTCCAACCACGTGACCATCTGTCATTCTATTCTCCTGGTGAACGCTCTTCTTCATCTTTGCTCTCTTTTGTTTGGCGATCTGTCACAATAAATATTATTAATGAATTCACTCATCAAAATATAGTATATACAACTTTATATTCAGTGGGTTTTTTCACATTATGTCCGTTCTGCGATTATGTTTCAAAAGAATATTTTTTCGCCGAATGAGTTCTCCTTTTTAAAACAGAAGTTCTGATTCACTTACTGTAATCATCATTTCAAGCATCGCATAATCATTGTACATGACTTTCATCTGATTAAATGATTCTTATTTTCAATGCAAGATGAACGAACCTTACAATGCCTCTCGGGTAACGGTTTTTGGTGGTGGTGGTGGTGGTGGTGGTGATGATGATGATGATGATGATGATAATGACGAAGACGACACGACAACAACGACGACCACTGTCACCATCATCATCATCTCCGCTATAGGTTAAGATAACTTACCAAACAATAGACTGTGGCAGAGAACAAAGCAAAGAGGAGCAGTGCTACCAGTACAGCATAGAATATATCAGGAGCATATTGATGCCATCCGTCCCAGAATGATGGTGTCAAAGATGCAGAGCTACCATCCACCAGAAAGGCTTCTTGAGTTCCCGTTGTATTTGTAAACACAAACACATAATTTGACGCCATTAACTGAATATAAAAAATAGACAAATTGTGTAAAATATTCGTCATTCTGAATTCAACATAAGTTTAAAACTTTTTTCTTATTTCAAAGAGATATATACATTGGTCTTTAATATTTTCAAATTATCGTTTAGTATCATGATTGCATAATGTGTCGTCTTTGTTCGGTGCTGTACTTTGTTAATATATTTAAAGATAGTGTTTAAAATTAACTGCAACTTATTTACCGAGTACATACTGTCTTCTGTATTGATTATAATCAAGAAAAAATACAAAATCAGAGTTTGAATTTCATTGCTTACCCTGAAATTATCATTACAAACCCACAACCATTGTACCATAGAGCTATTTCAATTAGTTTCATAGTTCCAGCCACCGTCAATTTATCAGAACCGATGTTAAAATGTATTGGTCATTTTGATTCCATCATTAAAAGATGAGGGCGAAATGACCTGAGGCGCCGTCAATTGAACAAAGGTATAAATATAGAGATATATAACATCTTGCTTAAAACTATTCTTTCATCTTTCCTCCAATTTATTCATCTTTCTCTCTTTCACTACTTGAAAAAATTCTAGAGGGCGCCATCATCCTTTCTTCAGAGTGACAATATTGTTTTCATACTTACATCTCTATCCAACCTGTCTCTCGATGCTATTAGGGTGTTGTTTCTTGTGTTTATATCAATATCAAATGTTACTAGGATGCGACCACTGGGTGAAGAGACAATCTATTAACAAAGAGAGGTAGAAACTAAGAAAATTATATGTTACAGTATGATATCCGTATCTTAATACAATTCAAATGTTATCAGTTCACACAAACATGTCACATTATACTTTATATTGCAACGCAAATCCCTATCTTAACATATTTCAAATGATATATCAGTTTCCACTGGACATAAAAGCAATGTATGCAGAACAAACACGCATATAATTCATATTTTACCATGCTTAAACATTTTTTTAATGATCTAAGTGATCAATTTCCTTTTCTAATGGAAAGTCAATTTAAGTTGTCAAACAATAGTTTTATCAAACCTTAATACCAACGCTCGCCCGATCTGAATTATAAGGAATAAACATGTACTTTGGTGTTTTTTTTTTTTCAAAATTGAATAATATATATTGATTGTGCGACATAAGGGATGAAGAGAGATAAACTGAACAAACAATGGAAAGAAAGGGTATAGGGATATAGATGTGACTATATATGAAACAACATATATTAATCATACTCACTTGAATATTCTTGATATGTTGACTCGTTAAACTATACTTTGTTTGTAAATCGACGAGGAGTTGCCTGAAAGAAAGATTATCAATATAAACAGGGCTTGGGAAGGAGCAATAAGTATGTTTATATGACTTTGAATTACCCATATAACACTCAACAAATCAAACTGTGTTGAATAAAAATTATAACCTTTCACATTACACGCCTACTTTCTCTTCATGTCAAGCACATAGAAAGTAGATGCTGAGCGACATAAAGATAATTTTTAATTCATATCAACTATTCATACTCTTGCCATACTAGGTTGCATGCACCCTCAATCGGACCGAAAGCATAATATAATGATTATTGGATGAAACAGAAACGTAATAACAGCATGAAAACAGCAACAAAACTACCCGCGCCGCAAATCGATGCGTATACATTTCTTACGAGAACGCATAAAGCTTATTTCTATCGCTGCATGTTACTTGAAATTTAAGCATATAGTAAAGCAATTCTAATGATATTCTTTTCCTACATATCATCACGATCATGTATTTATATAAAACCATCTCCATCTCTTTAAGAAATCTTTATTATTTTGATGAACACTTAAGTCTGAAACTATGGTAGAAGAGTTCGGAAATAAATTAATACAAATCTGATCATATCGAAATAATTTAAATTTCATACGAGAGTGTTCAAGCTTTTAAAGACTGTAAACCAAATGGGTATACGTTCGTTATCACGAAGGTTCGTTATTCCGAAGGTTCGTAATTCCGAAACTTCGTCGATCCGAAAACGAAATAAGGTTCGTTATTCCGAAGGTTCGTTAATCCGAAAACGAAATAAGGTTCGTTAATCTGAAAATGAAATAAGGTTCGTTAATCCGAAAATTGACATAATCTGTGGCGAAGCCGGGAAAACAGGAAAGGCAAGCGTGACGGAGAGGGAGGGGGTAGAAACAGTGTTGCTGTTCAATTGTTATGAGGATGGGAAGGCAGGGGCGGTGGAACGTAGTCTTGTTTGGGGGCAAAGTAAAAAAGGGCACTTATATGTCAAAATGGGCATTTTGGTGCAAACATATATATTCAACATGAGATTATCATCTGCTTGGAGTCGTGTGTTTTGTAGTAATTAAGTTGAGCAAAGCTAGTGGATATTTGCCCCGCCCCAGCCGAAAATGGGAGATCGATGTCCCTGTTCCCCATTCTGGTCCAAACAATCGTTCCTCCGTGCCTGCCTTCCCATACTCATAACAACTGAACAGCAGTTTCTACCCCTACCCCCTTGCTCTTTCTGTTTTCCCGGCTTCGCCACAAATTATTTCATTTATCGGATTAACGAACCTTCAGAATAACGAACCCTATTTAGTTTTCGGATGAAAGAACTTTCGGAGTCATGCCACAAATGTTCGGATAAACAAATCCTTTTTTCGTTTTCGGATTAACGACCATCGAGGTATAGGTAACTTACGTATTTCGGAATTATGCAAAATGTTGTAGGTTTTATACTTACGACGTAAATTCATCTATATTCGATTGCACCGATGAGTATGATTGAATAAACTGGAAACTAACAATTGCCCTTTAAAAAAAACAAAGCAAACAAGAAGGGTACAACAATTAGAAACTTGCTTCTTCTTTAACTGTGATAAAAATATAAATATCCCATTCAAAATTCGTTTACACGGATGGCATAAATAATTTGAAAATACTGAAATTAGCAACAACGAAAACTGAACGTTAACTCGAACTCTTTTCAAGATCGTTGAAATTGTGGTTATATATTAACGAGTAGGCATAGACAATATATTTTTTATCGATCGGGATCAGTAATAGGCCTATAGAGTTTTACCTTGATTGCAATTTTTTCCACAATCGGAATATAATCTTCCGATTGATGATAATTCTGGGGGGTCCTGAAGTACTTATGGCCCCAAAATTAAGTTGATCTCCCAAATAGGTATAGCATTCTTACATTTGCTAAAGTAATTGTTTGGATACAAGGACATTCATAATATATTTTTGCATTCAGCACCAATACTGGTATAGATTTATTTCAAGGTTAGCTGTACAAGAAAACAAGTTGCTGTGTACAAAATACAATTCGTTCCATGGTTCATAACCCACGAGAAATGTGTAATTTGTAAATAAATAATGTCTACACAAAAGGTATTTAGGGGTAATTCAATATAATTGATGCACAAAAGAAGATAACGAAATAAAATTAATGGTTTGTAAATAAAACTGAAACTATACAGACAAGAATTGAGATATATAATCTAGATCTAAAATATATGTTAGCATGTCATCGTGTCAGATTATTGTTATTATTTTCTTTGATTAATTATTTGTTTGAATATCCACAATAGATCAAATTTCAGTATCAATTTTTAATTATTACATTTACTCTAACGATATAAACTGACCAAAATCAGGAGTCATCTGAAATGTTATATGATCCCTGACTTGGGAAATTCAGATCTTATAACTATTCCAAATAGAACAAACAAATATGGTCAATAAAACTGAAGAAATAAACTTTACATTACAAGACTTCAATAATAAACAGCAGTAAATGTATTAAAATGTGCATACTCACACAGCCTCTGTGATCAGGAAATAATTTACGATAAGGTTATCGGCAACATCCATTCCAAAAGGATAATGAAAACAAAGAAAATGGAGATCAAATCAGAAAAAAAATTATGGTTAAAGAGATGATGAGAAGCATATATATATTTAATCAAAGGCAGATAATTTTATTGAAATATATACGTCACTCGCTGACACATTGACCGTACAAAATGATATCAGACACCAAATAATCCTTCCATCTTTCTTGAAAAAGAATCTATGTAATTATTATTAAAACTAAGTAAGTCATGTTGAGGGTCAATCGGATCATGGTGCATGAATTAATTTCTAGCATAATATTGGCAAACGTATATTCTCAACCGATAATCGGAAACAATAAAACACTTTTAGATTTCATCAAGAACAAATAAAAGGGGTTTTCTGCTATGTTCTTAATGCACATTCCAACGTTTCATAGATTGGAATCATTTTCCAAAAAAATAATTTCGTCAATAATGTCCCATTGTGTGGTTCATATTGTTTGCACACGTTGGTGGTACAGACATTCAAAGAATGCATTTTACAAGTTTAGAAGCATCAAGATTTATGAAGAGGTGTGTTTGATAGTGTGTAAATAAGTGTATGTTTGTTTGTTTGAGAAGCTGCTGAATTTTTAAAGAGTAAAATGATGTCGCGCCTTCTTTTCGACAATGCACGAGCATTCTAAATTCCTAATAGTAAGTCTACCTGAAATTAGAAACAATGCATAACAATATCCGGTAGCCGCAAACCACCATGATTGATAAACAGAAAAAAATAAAAACCCAACAAAATGAAAAAGGGAAAATCCAATTATGTCAATTTCATTGCAAATACTTTGCTCTTATTGCTGCAGGCAGCGGCAAGATAATTTACTTTTGTACCGTTTTGTTCTTCTTGTTATTCATCATCTACTTCTTCTTTTTATTCATCAATCACCATCTTCTTTTTCATCTTCATCATCATCATCTTCTTCTCCTCCTCCTATTCTTCTTCTCCTTCTTCTTCTTCTTCTTCGGGCTGCCGCGGTAGGCCTATATTTTTCACATTAATGATGAGTGCAAACACTCTTTTTACGTTTATATTTGTGTTGCTTCCTATCAACAACTCAGATGAGCAATAAGTATTGCTTTGCTTTTTAATGGTGTCAACATGAAGTCATGGATCAGATCTTATTACGTCATAAAAATCTTTGGAGGATAAGATTAATGGCCTAGGTTTACAAGACAAGTCGTGGTTATACACCAGTGGCGCCATTATGATGCAATGGTAATAAATGCAGGTTTCCGTTTCGAGCATCAGTATACAATATATACATCCTTGAACCCAATGGAGATAATATGCTATACTATTCATACAAACGGAAATCAAAGGGTATACATCCCTTTTAGCAACGTTTACTTTCCTTTTTATTATTTTTTTTAGATTTAGAATATTTGTTTATTATCATATCATGCAGAATAGAAATGAAAGAATTGTAATACAAACGTTTCTATGTAACCTCTATCAATAAACGAAACTCCAGTCTCTCTGGTTTGAATAAGAGAATACAGAAAATATGTAAAATAAAAAAAAATAAAAAAATTCATAATCCCATTCCAGTGAATACCCATAAGGAATTCATATTCATCTTTACCAGACCACGCACGTCATCTTCAAACCAACATCAGGATATGATATACAATTGAATGTAATAACGCACGTTTAACCACGAATTCCTGACATTATGAAGGAATTGGGTACAATACGTTTCAGTACAATAGAAAATATCCTGCACCTGCTCTCGCAACACAATACGCATTAAAAAATATTTTCTTGGAAAAAAAATCTTTGAAATATTTCTTATTGAGTGTCCAAACAATTGTATACAGTCAATTTATAGAGTTTGAGTCACAAGAAAGTTTTAAAATAAAGGTCTGTTTAGTGGTGAATGATCTACGAGCATTATTCTAAGTAGACCTATATTGTATTCGTTAAGGTAAAAATCATTTTGGAGGACAAATGCTTGACCAGTCTCAGGCGCGTAGCCAGGGGGGGGCGGTCGCCCCCCCCAAAACGTCCCCTAAAAGAAAAAAAAAGAAGGGAAAAAAGAGAGGAGAAAAGGAAAAGGGAAGGGAGGAAAGGGAAGAAAGGTAGCTTTGTGTTTTTTTTTTTCTTTTTATTCTTTTTTTTTCTCAAAAGAGAAACTCCTTCACTAGCTCTTGCTCTAGATTTATATATGAATTTTGCTTCCGCGCTGCGCGCGGTTAAATGACAATATTGAAGATCTCCATTGTTCCCCCCACCCTTTCTCTAACCCTGTTTTTCCACCTCAGCTATATGTGTTTCTTGCCAGTTAATGTTCAAATGTACTAGGGCATGGAATTAGAGTAAGGTTAGGCCGAAGTATATGTAGTTATCTTTTTTTTTTATTGATCGCGCAACTTCTGGTCGGGTCGGCTCCGGGCGGGTGAAATCTGTATATAAATTTCTGCCGTCACCTCCATAAAGTCAACTTCTCCCGCTTTTCAGCTCATTACTAAACAGCCATAATTTTTTTGGGCAAACAGGTTCCTAATTAAAAAAGAGAAAGGTATAAAATTCGTATGGTATTAAATAAAAAAGTACAATATTTTTTATCAAATTCTATTAAACTTCATGTCATTTCCCTGCACATTCATATCCTGTCCTGTTTTGCGCCCTCAGTTTGAAATTTTGAATGACACTAAACTTTCTTTATAATTCAAAATGAAGCGCTTCAGGATAAGTCAAAGAAATTAGGTATCCTTTTTATATAATTTCAATAAATCACAGAAGTTTCAACTTTTTGCGCACTATTTTCTTTGTAATGAAGTTCAATAATCTTAGAAAATTAATTGAATTAGAGCCGATGGGGTATTGGAGATATCTGCATTTGATGAAACGGCCGCCCTTTGAAATTTCAGAGTTTCGTTGTTCTGCGCGGGGAGAAATATCTTCCTCCCGGCATATACACTTCTTCTCCTTTGTTTTGCGAGTTAAAGATATGCACTGTCGCTATTGTTTGTAATCAAATCTGATCTTTCCAAGGGAAGTATTCAATATGTGTTTGAGAATACCCTTTTCTCGGGACCCTTTTCATGGCAAAAAATTGATAAAACGCTGTAGTTTCCGCGCTTCGCGCGGGGTTATCATTTTGATTTCCTCCATTGTATTCCTTTTTTTTTGTGCGTTCACAATCTTTTTTGAAAGCAAGGTTCAAAATCACAATATAGTCAACTGAATTGGAGCTGATATATAGGTACAAGAGACAAGAGAGACGGCTCCTTTTCATTTTAATTTATGAAACACCAAAAGCTTCGCGCTTCGCGCGGGAGGGGGAAACTCCCCCTCCCTGCACCCACCCCCTAGGGAGCGCGCTTCGCGCGCTCTGTAAGTGTTGGCACGCTTCGCGTGCATTTACCGCCCCCTCCAAAATGAAATCCTGGCTACGCGGTTGACCAGTCTTGATTTATTTGCAAATGGTAGCCTGAAAACATTTGTTCGTATCATATCTAACTGAATATTAATAACGATTTTATGATAAATAAATGGAGTTCTAAATGATGAACACTTAGGCCTATACAAGAGCAACCGTTATCATGAATATGGTTGAATTAAATATCAAAACACATGCGAAAGGTAGGTCGAAAAGTTCATTTATATCATTTGTGTGCTCGGTGTATATAAATGATACTAATTAAAGCTTTTAAGAGCATGTCGATTAAAAGTACTATCAAGGTAATAAAAAGAAAAAAGAAACCTTTACGCACTTTGAGAAATGGTGACAAAGTAGTGAGGAAGATACATGTACATGATAACAAAGCCCAAAAAGGAAAAAAAGAGTGAACTTATTTTTCACACTGATTCTGATTTCGAATTAATAAACCAAAATAGATTACAATGATAAAACGGAAAGGTGTCTCACGATCTTACCTATCAATCTCACAGAAGGATGAATAAAAAGCAATAAAGAAATCAGTAGAATATTAAAGGATGCCATGATTATGCAAATGAACCAGAACTTTCATGAATAAGTATACGAATCCTTGAATTACGTTGGTATCTTATACCCAGTTTGGTGTTTATTATATATTCCACAATATTTCCAGGTGCGTTGAAGATGTTCTCGCCGGCATCATGGTATCCTATATCTATCTAGCTTCAATAAAAATGTGGCAATATTCCTTAAAATGACACTCAACTGACATTCCTGTTTGTTTGTAACTTCGAAGTTCACCGCCCGTGAGCGAAGTCTTTTGTACTCGGCTCAAAATGGTCCGACGTAAGTGCGCCCACACCCATGTGATAAAAATACCCAGTAGCTAGAATTCCATTCATATGGGAGGTGAAAAGAAATGGTGGCTAGAAAACCACTGAGCCATATCATCGTCTGAAGGTTTCTGATTGAGAGATACATAGTATACCTATATCGTTGGATTATTCTCCAATTAAGGAGCATGCATACATGGGACTATTCCAAACAAATGACCTCCTAATATCAGAACTTGTAACAACAAAAACAACAACAAATAACAACGACGAACGAACGACGAAAATATGATATCATATTTTCCTTTGAGATTATTAGTGCAAAACCAATTCATGCAATCACATATCATATAAACTCTTGTTACCATGGTTATTATCATGATAACAAAAGCTCATCGTATCTACTTGTTGGTTTTATACAGAGTTTGCAATCATCTTGTGAGAGAAACAATTTTGATTGATTTGTACATCGTACACATAAGCATTTAGAAAGCAAATAAATCAATGGAGACGCCCCTTATTGTTAGTAGAAAGAAAAGTCATGTTTACTTGGGGGTTTAGCCTGGCTATTTTTTATTCGCAAACTGCATACCTGCATGTAAATTGCATGTTTGTTTTATTCTCAAGAAATGCAGGTCCTAACCCCATATTCTAACGAAATGTAAATGTCAGAGGTATCAGGTTTGATATACTTTTTATATAACTATCCTTCGCATCGCTGGTCTTCGTAAATATCTTGCTTCCAATACAAATCAATGTTATTTATCAATAATTGATTGTAAGAAACTAGATGTAGGCATCCGAATTGCAGATTTTGAACGGTATAATGTGACCTGGGCGATAAAGGTCATGTTAAGGTATATAGGAGATAGAAATTAACAGTAATATTTCTGAATAAATTGAGAAAATTGTAAAGAAGAAGGGAAGGAAGATGAAAGAAAGAAAGAAAGAAAAAAGAAAGAGAATGTGAGAGAAAGAGAGAGAGAGAGAAAAAAAAGTGAAGATATAGAAAGAAAGATGCATGGGTAGAAAGAATTGAAATGAAGGAAGAGATATAAATATTAAAGAAGGGTACGGTGCAGATCAAGTTGGTGCCGAATTTCATTTCGGATACTCGTCTTCCCGTTTTGAATTTCGTTATCAGTTTTTAACACTGTGTAATAAATTACGTTTATTTAACGAAAAAATATGAAATAGAGTGTCTAGTAGTGAAAATACGATTCATTTCTATTCTCCTATCGACTATTTGAAATATTCAGCAATATGAGTAAAAGAGCATTTCGCCTTGATCTGAAATCATACAAAAGCAGATATTTACTTACTGATATAAGGAAACTATTTTTGTGTGTTTTTATCCAGAATTATCAAAAGGAAAATTCATGCAAAATAGGTCAATGGCTCAACTCGGCTATTATGGGATTCATTACAATGTATTAGATCAAAGATAACTATTGATGTGAAATCACCCGTATCTGGGGCCGTTCAGTGAAACTCGTCACTCCTCATTCACCAGGCAATGGACGAACTTAAAGTGGCACACAAAAGACAGGGACAGTTGCCATCGTCTTTTTCCCCAAAATGCTATATTTTTTTTATTTGGCAGCCATTTCAAAAGTCTATAGTTTTTTTGGGACGCACTGTATATAAATAAAAAATATATCACTTTGGGGGAAAACACTTACATATATGGAAGCCAATAAAGTCAACTTTCAAATGACACTAAAAAGTTCATGCTTGAGCAAGCACTGCCCACTGAAACAAAGGGTATGAAAATTAGGGTGGGCAGGAAAATTAGCCTTCCAATTTCTTTCAGTTTTTGAGATGCGAGTCCCTTGGAACTTGCAAAGTTGAGGGTGTTTTGATAAATCAATGATCAAGCATTATCAATTCAGGTTTTTAGAGCAAATTTCAGGAATTATTAAATTGAAATTTAATGCATGAGTGAACATCAAATACAATTTTTCACTTTTTCAAGTGGATCTCAGCAATGTGTTCATGGAAGTCAGAATAGGGATAGGACTTAGGCATGTTAGGTGGGGAAAGTAGGTTGACGAGATATGGGTCAACAGAACACTTAACCCCTCTCTACCCCTTTCACCCCTCCTGAGAGACTAGCCTTGCTAGGGTGAGCAGGAATTAGCCTTCCAGTTTTTTTAGTGGTGAGTCATTTGGAACTTGCAAAGTTAAGGGTGTTAAAAATACTGATGAATTGAGATCAGTTTTGGTTCTCTAAACAAATTTCATGAGTTACTAATTTGAAATGTAATGCATGAGTAAACAGGAATTGTAATTTTAGTGTAGCATTTTTAGTTTATTATGTGGATCTTATCAAGTGTGCTTGTGAGAGTCAGAGTAATGTGATGGTACCTGTTACATGCAAGGGGGTGAGATAGGGTAAGACCCCGGGGGGGCCACTTCCATTGACGAGTGGATACCATGCGCGACCACGGGGTCTCGAAAAGCACCCTAAACACGTATTTTCCAAATTCTGAAAATGCACCCCTTAATAAGTATTGGCGTCTGAAACCCTACCCTTAACAAGTATTGGAAACAAAACGATACTCTTGGCAAGTATTCCCTGAAATGAACCCCTAAACAAGTACAGTGATGGGTCCGTCGGTCGTCGGTACCTTTTAATACACACCATTTGGTTTAGTACGGCCCCATGCACCTTCTACACCTCGCGCAAATCGGACTCTAAACACGTAGTGCTGGGGCAAAAAGGACATCCTTTATAAAACATTTTAATTTTGTTTTATCATCCCCGCAAATATGACCCTAAACACGTAGCTTTCCTAGCGAAATAGATACCCTTTTTTCATTATTTTTGTGTTTTTGACACCCTTATCACGTTACGTACGTAACGTGCCCTATCATGAAAAAGACATCCTTTTTACGTGTTTTTTTGGTCGCGCATGGTATCCACTCGTCAATGTAAGTGGCCCCCCCCCCCGGGGGTAAGACTGGGTTAAAGGGGCATTCTTCTTTGTGTTCTCTTACAAATTACATGTCATGTACTCAAACCCGCCCTCCACCCCCTTTCTTTCTCCTGGATTGTATTTAAAACTTAAATGCCAAGTGACTGATGGTTGATGGGTCTTTCTTTTCCATTGAATGATTATTAAGAACTTGACTAATTATGATTTATGAAATTATTTATTGAAAAAGCTGAATGTTTGATTGATAATTTATTGAAAAATGTGAATATTTGATTGATCACATTGATTGAGTTGATTTATTAACAGATTGTTGATTGAATGATTGATAGGTAAAAGTTGATGACCTAATTTTCAGAATTTATTATCAAATTGACAGTTCGCTCTGCACTTAATGCATACATGTAATAGCAATCAGTCTCAATCTCAACAGGAGGGGGGAGGGACGGACCTGTAGGAGGGGGGGCTAAACGTTCTGTCGACCCTTTTCCCATCAGCTTATTTCACCCACTGAAGTCGTTTCTTACCCCTATTCTCCTGACTCCAATGAACCCACTGCTGAGACCCACATTGTAAAGTTAAAATGCTGCACTAAAGATTGCAATTCACGCTCACTCATGCATGGAATTTCAATTTGATAATTCATGATATTAACTCTAACAATTTAAAGTGATAATGAATGACCATTAATTCATCACAACACCCTCAAGTTTGCAAGTTCCAAGGGACTCGCCTCTAAAAAACTGAAAGAAACCGAAAGGCTAATTCCTGCCTACCCTAATTTTCATATCCTTTGTTTAAGTGGGTAGTGCTCACTCAAGCATGAATAGTTTTCCAACATTTTGGTGTCATTTGAAAGATGACTTTATTGGCTTTTAATATATATAAGTCTTTTCCCAAAAAGTGATAGACTTTTTATTTGGCAGCCATTTCAAAAGTGTATAGTTTTTTTGGGACGCACTGTATATAAACATTCAAGCCAACACTTACTATAATATACAATTAAGAAGAAAAACAATGATAATTAAAAATGAAAATGATGATGGTGGTGGTGGTGGTGGTGATTGTGATGGTAGTGGTGGTGGTAGTGTTGGTGGTGGTGGTGGTGGTGGTGGTGGGGAAGTTACGACCTGATGCAAATATTCGAGGTTCAAGCCCGGCTGGTCATGACTTTCGAATGGTGATGTTAAAGGTCGGTCCCAGACTTAAACAATCATATCTGATTGATATATGTATAACCTCAATTACACTCACCCCACCCCCAAGAAAAAAAACAATCTTTTGCACGATTGTTGTACCCAATAGTACTATTCAAGTGAATGGGTGTCTGCGAGAGAGTGAGCAACAGAAAAAAAAAGAAAATAAGCTTTTCCATAAGTGAAATTCATAACATTTTGAAAAAACAAAATATATGACAATGCAGTAAGTGTGTATGCGAGGGAATCTAAGACTTAGCGAAAACCTGCTATTCATGTCGTTAATTACACGAAGCACTTCAAAATATTGTTTGATATTATTGCCTTTCTCTCGATTCTTAAGTTTGTCAAATACTTTGCTCTATCTAATCCAGAGTTAAAGGCCAAATCCACCCCAGAAAATGTTGATATGGTTCAACAGAGAAAAATCAAACAAGCATAACGCTGAAAATTTCATCAAAATTGGATATAAGAAAGTTATGCCATTTCTAAGTTTTGATTAATTTCACAAAACAGTTATATGCACATCCCGGTCGGTATGCAAAGGAGGGAACTGGTGACATCACTCACTCACTCACTATTTTCTTTTGTATATTATTATATGAAAAATTCAATATTCTAATTTTCTCCTCATTGTCCTGTGAAACAAAGTTTTATTTCTCTCTGAACTTGTGGAATTACCATTGTTTAATATTCTATGGTTCAGTCAACCTGGTTCTTATTGTCAAATCTGTAAACATTGAAATATTGTACAATTCAAACAATAAAAACAAAATAAATAGTGAGGGACATCATCTACTCTGTCATTTTCATGTGACTAAATTATGCATATAACTATTTTTTGAAAAATAAGCGAAACTTTAAAATGGACATAACTTTCTTATTTTACATCCGTTTTTATCAAATTGTCAGCATTATGCTTGTCTGATTTTTCTCTATTGATTCAAATCAACAATTTTCTGTGGTGGACTTGACCTGATTCGCGCCCTCTACGACATATCATCTTTCTTCATCTCCCTAAAAATGATTGTTGTCAATACCATGCAGACCCGATTGCAGATAAATGAAACTGATTTATTCACCCCCCCCCCTTCTCGTGCACGAAATAAGAGGACGGCTCCCCTCAAGACCAAACCAAACAAAAGAGGAAGATAAGAAAAGAATGGAAGACATAAATTGTTTTCAGTATGTTGTTCTTTAAAAAGGAAAACGGTTCATTTTCTCAAAATATTATGAAATGATTATTTTGCATATTACTTATAAGTAGAAAATGCTCTTCTTTCTAAATGCTTTCCCGCAGCCTTATATCTGTACCAATCTTTGCCAGCGGCTTTTCTTCAGCAATTTTAATGCACTATTTCTCGGAAGCCAGTATAAAGATTCAGAAGCAAGTATACGACTATACGGTCGTCCACCCTAGCAAAAATTTGTCATTTAATTGAGTTGAAAATTAAACAAACAAAAATAACTCGGCTGAAATTTCTTCAATATCTGGTGTAAAATGCGAAAGTTATGACGTTCCGCTTAATTTCACAAAAAATCTATATGCACATCCTGATCAGTATAAAATGGGAAAGCCGATGAGTCACACACTCACCGTTTTTTCTTTTGTATTTTAAATATCTTACTCTTTTCTTCATTATACCTTAAAGCAACATTTGACTCCTTGAATAAGTGGAATTGCCATTATTGCAACCAATAATGATGATGCTTCCTTCATTGTCAAATCTGCAAAAGAAATAGTGAGGGAGTGTCATCACCGATGTCACTATGTTAGAGGAATTAAAAGAGAAATCATTTTCATTTATTTTGTTGTTCATAACTCTAGAGGATATGAGAAATTACCCAGTTTGACGAAAGAAATAAAAAGTAAAGAATTGTTATGGCCTACAGCTATATACTATTCAGCTAGAAAAGGAGGTTCTAGATATCTCAGTTATAAGTCTCGTTACACTTACTCCACTCAATAGTGTGTGACAATAGTTTGTTTTGATTGCATATTTAATGAGGAAGTGGTATCCTTAGTAATGTTGAAATTAATGTACAAAAGGGATTGTTTATCTCACGGTAGACAATAGTGTCAGATAATATCAGAAATGATATAGTCATTGTCACAATAACAGGAGTCCACAAAGGAATGGGTACACCCCCTTTCTGCGTTTCTTAAAAGGCCTAAAGCTGCGAAAATACACCGTACAAAATGAAGTGCTAATTTAGCACTTACGGTGCTTGTATAATAGTGTCTGCACTACGAGTGCTGATTTTCTAGTTCAACAAATTTAAACTAGAAAATCAGCACTCGTAGTGCAGTCACTATACAAGCACTGTATTGTGCTAATCAAAATAAGCACTTCATTTTTTAAATACCATGCAAGGCGGGTACAGATAGGAGAAAAAATATCAAAATCTGTAAGAAAAAAGCTTTATCAGCATGCCAAGTAAAAATAGGCCTATTCATTTTATCAACAGACGAGAAAATACAATGGACGGTATTCATATCGACTTAGTTTAAAAATCTGACTTCAAATCCAATTCATGTTAATAAGGCCACACCCTGAATTGCATTTTGTCAACACAATTCAGTTGTAACAAGTTGTAAGAAATCTTAGGTTTGTTTTCAAAAGAAAAATATATTTGATGGTGAATGGGTTGTTAACCACGCCCACCATGGCTCCTCCATTTGGTTTGTACACAAAAGTCGTAGTAAAATACGAAGTAAACATGGGAAAACGTGCAGGCGCTCGCGTGGCCATCCGCAAGGACCGTAATATCAGAGATAGATTGCTTAATAGCTTTTCGTAGTATTGCCACAAAAATCTCAGTTCTCCCCGATTGTTATTTTTAGGCCTACAGTTTCCAAAAAAACTCTTGATAAGTTGATCTACAGTATAGGCCCATGAGCCGGAACACTAATTCTACAACAGTACAGTAGTGTTCCGGCTCATAGGCCTATTTGGTGTGTTATCATTTTGCCCTAATTGGTCCACCCTTTGGGTCCACCCATCGCTTGAATGCCAAAATGGCCCAATATCACGCTTCTTTTATTCATTATACCATATTCCATATACTTGTCGTAGTTTATACTTTTTGGTACAATATATTAATGTTTTATACTAACTATAGCACCCCATTGGAAATAAGCCTTTCAGCTTTCATGGGCTATCCTGTCAAGGTATTCTTCAATTTCATTGTAATCCCCTGTGATATTCAATCAATCAGTCAATTATTCTGTACTTTGTTAAAATTAATGGAAATTTGTTTATTACTAATAATAGTTAAAATGTTACACATTTTGTTGTCTTATCTTATTGTAAGTCAATTATTTTTCCTTTCCTGATTTATATTTTACATGTATTTCTATGACTAGGGGCCCCTCTGCCACCGTTGATAGATGATCAACGCTGAGTATAGGGCAATCCTTTCGTCTTTTTTTTACTGATCATTGTAAATATATATCTTTGTTATTGTTTTCAATTGACGGGAAAAAATACAATACGGTACAATATTATATAGACAGCCTCGTAGCCAGGGGACGGTTGGATGGTCGCCCCCAAAAAGTCCCCCCAAAAAAGAATTAAAGAGGAAGGTAAAAAAGGAGAAAATTAAAAGCGAAAGGGGAAAGGGGAAATCTCTTAATCTTTTTTTTCTCACCAGAATAAAAACCTATAAGGAAACATTAATTATTTATCTTGTTAAATTCATACATAAATTTTGCTTCCGATCTTCGCGCGACGGAAAATAATCATTGCATTTCTCCTATAGTTTCCCACACCGTTCCTCTAGCCCTATAGCCTCTGAGTGCTAGTGTATTTCTTGTCAAAAAGTTTAAGAGTATACTTTCGAGGGCAATTCAGTTAACTTTTAGGGCAGTTCAGGGGCGAGTCTAGCCTGGCGTATTGGGAAAAAACCTGATAAAATGATGCGAGCGAAGTGAGCAAGCAACGGTTTCTACATTTTCTTTTCAAAGATCAATTTTTGTGATATAGTTTGACATAATATTCAGAAAATATTCTTATTTCACCCTTCTCTCTATCATTTTGTTTCCTTGTTTCCTTTTTTACCTTGGTCGTGGAATTTTTCACTAAATTAAAGAAAAGTATAAGTTATGATGCCATATTTTGAGATATCATTTCAAATTCCGAATACAAAATTGAGATTTATTTTGAAAAGGTGAAAACATTTCTTACTCGTTTCGTTCACTCGATATTTAAAGAATTTTTGCCACACAGTCACAAGTCAATTAAGCTAAGCTGTGGCCTTCCCTTAATTGTTTTGATTCATAAGTGGAGCGTTGTGGCCCAGTGGATTTAGTCTTCTGACTTTGATACAGAGGGTCGTGGGTTCGAATTCCAGCCATGGCGTAATTTCCTTCAGCAAGAAATTTATCCACACTGTGCTGCACTCAACCCAGGTGAGGTGAATTGTTACCCGGTATAGGAAGAAATTCCTTGAATATGCTTTGAGAGCCTTGGCAGCCCAGCTAAAGCCGGTGTAATAATAATAGCAGGGCCCGCTGGGAGAACAGTTTTCGGAACTGAAGTGGCTTCCCTGGGTAAATATACCTATATTATTGTTATAATTATTATTATTAATTACATTGACTACTGCATTCAATGATGACACTTTGTTCATCGTAACCTTGTCTATGTTGGCCATGTATATTTTGACCATTTAATTCAAGTAACCTCCTCTTATTAATTCACCCCCCCCCCCCTCCCCTTCTCACACCACCACCAAACCACTTGCACTAGTACTTTTTTCCACATCCAGACACGAGATATCTATCATACCAGTGTATGTGTGTTGAGCGAATCCGATTGATCCATCTCTCTCTCGATGACTCTTTATAGGTACCAGCGATGTTATGATGAATGAAGAATTAGAACGGCAAGACAAACGTGGTCGACGTGGTGACATGACAGTCCCTGAAAGTGACTTTGAACACACCATTTTCTTCTCATTTTCGAGTAACTCTCAGCGGATATTTCGTTTTAAATACCTGAGTAAGTATAAATTTTAGTGCTCTTATACTTTGTCCATTTCTATTGCCTGGTATTGACCGAATTAATGATTTAGATCTAAGTTAGTGTGTGTAGATGCAAGATTATTCCAGAATGAACGTGGGCATGCCAGGGACTGCCGGGTGCCAGTGGCAGGCCTCGACAGACCCCGGCGGCCCGGCCTGTGCCTTTCCTGGTCGGTTTGCGGCGGGACTAGCCAGGAGGCTTCTAAGTTCTATCTAATGTTAGAGAGTAAAAATCATTTACTAACGTATGCTTACTCTCCACGGAGCCAGGGATTAGGTCTGATTCATGTGCGTGTACCGCGAAAAAAACTGAAAATTCTGCCCTAAAATAAAGTTAACTTAACGCTGGTAGGCCTACTTAAGTTAAAGTTAGAGATTTCTTCTTTCCTTCTATTCAAGATTAGACAAGAAGACAAAGAAATCAAGATGGTCCATGGTGACGTAAACACTGTACACAGTGGCAAGTTTTCCCAGTCTTTTCATATTTTTCTTGTTTTTTAAATGAATTCTTGTTTTAAAATGAAATCAATATTGCAGAAATGTCAGAAATGAAGTTGTAGGCCTATACCATTTACATGATTTAGGGCTAGATCTTTTAGAAGGAAAGTAGAAATCTGGATCTGGATGTATACGATGCAGCGCCCTCCTGGGCATAAACGCTTTGGGTACTTGACCTGGATTTTGCCGGGACCAGCAGGTGCAATACACTGGGTGAACACCCTACTCTTTGACGAATAGTGTATTGGTTTTAACGTGCATAGGTTGTACCTCTCCTATACACGGGACCAACATTTGCGTCCTTTCCGATGGACGGAGTGTTTTCCAACTGTATTCACACCTGCACTGAATACAGTGGTGAGGCACGCTAACACTCAACGCTATAGCATCAGATTTTTTTGTTAGACGCGTTTCGGCATGAGCGGGACTCGAACCCCTCACGTTGAGATCTACGATCTTATCCGAAACATGCGCTCTAACCGACTGAGCTACTCTGCCTCTGCCCCCTATCGGGGGCGAAAGTTAGTGTTTTTTTGCAGTACACGCACTTGAATCGGATGCAATCCCTGGCTGCTCCATGGAGAGTGAGCATATGTTAGTAAATGATTTTTACTCTCGTGGAGCCTCCTTGCTCCAGGTGGGACAGACACACTGGGTGATTTCAAGTCTGATGTTGGCCTTGGTGTTCTGTTCTGGATCTGGAAGTATACGATGCACGGCCCTCCATCCAGGCCTTATGATGTGCATAATACCTTGGACACATTTGCTCTACGGCGGCCATATGGCATAAGGTATAATGTATAAGGGTTTAAGTAATTTGTTCGAATTATTCTTTACAATTGTTACTTTGTGAACTGTAAATTGTATGAATTTAATTTGAGAGAAAAACAATAAAACATCTTTTTTTTTTAATAAATAAAGGGGGCCTTTAGGGTGTTTTTTTTTCGTGTGTGTTTGTTTGTTTTAAGGGGGTAATATTGTAGCCGTGTTCAGAGAGGTACTTGCCAGGTACTTACAGGCTCTGCCATAGTAAATTTTGATCCTTTTATTTTGCAAAATGAGTATGGAGACTGTACACCTAGATTGGAAGCATTTCATCAACATTTGTTGTTGACTTTTTCCTAATAGCTTACATGTATGTGTGGCAATATCCCCATATATATATATTTATTGGGTTAAATTTTTAAACATGATTTTGCCAACCCCCTCCTGTTATTTTTTCCATAAAATTAATTTCTTATGGCTCAAAAATCATATAGTGTGATCTATTAATTAATATGATTTTGCTGTTTTTTCACAGAAGCATGTTTAAAAATACTCATAACTTTAATTATGTTCCTTATTCTTTTGCTTCTGTCAACCTTTCACCTGCAGATCTGAATTCATCACAGTAATTCTATAAGCACAATTTTGTATTGTCACACTTTGACTTTCATAAGTACAGGTAGACAGAATGTGACAGAAAACAATCTTCCAGAGCTAATGAAGAAAGGAACAGTCTTCAAAGAACTGAATGAAATCAATTTAAAGAAAATATAGAAGATACATGTAGATTGACATTTCTTGCATGTAAAGGTGTGAAATTTTAGCAAGTTTTGAGCAAGATTCTTTTTACTGTCAAATGGTTGTCAAAAATAGGAAACCATTTATGCTTTTAACATTCGTTTGAATGGCATTTAAAAATTTTGACTCCGCCATTTCACAGGGTAAACTTTCTACATGTAAGGGGTGTTTGCAAACTATTCGAAAAACTAATGCATTTTTGTTATTAATAGATCAATTTTAGCTGTAACAAATCAGTTCCTTGTCAAAAGAAACAGATCAACAATCAGTTGACAAATTATTGATTTGTGGACTCCATAATTGATTTTCAATTGATTGCATGTTTCTTTCAATGCCCCATTTGACTTAGCATTTGAAAATGACATTGCTTAAAGGTCCAGTCTACTCCAGAAAAATGTTGATTTGAATCAATAGAGAAGAATCAAATGAGCATAATGGTGAAAATTTCATCAAAATCGGATGTAAAATAAGAAAGTTATGACATTTTAAAGTTTCGCTTATTTTTCACAAAATAGTTATATGCACAAGTCAGCGATATGCAAATGAGAGAGTAGATGATGTCCCTCACTCACTATTTCTTTTGTTTTTTATCGTTTGAATTGTACAATATTTCAATTTTTTACAGATTTGACAATAAGGACCAATTTTGATTGAACCATAAAATGTTAAAACTATGGTAATTCCACATTTAAGGAAGAAATAAAACTTTGTTTAACAGGGCAATGAGGAGAAATTTTGAATATTTCACATTTCATATAATGAAATACAAAAGAAATGGTGAGTGGATCAGACTTGTGGATGACGTCATCAGTTCCCTCATTTGCATTCCGTCCAGGATGTGCATATTTTGTGAAATTAAATGAAACTTAAAAATGTCATAACTTTCTTATTTTACATCCGATTTTGATGAAATTTTCAGTGTTATGCTTGTTGGATTTTCTCTTGTTATTCAAATTAAGTTTTTGTTGGGTTGGACTTGTCCTTTAATGGTAGAATGAAGGCCTGATATTGATAAGTGATAATCAAAATTAGAAGTAGAAACATCACCATATTCAGGGTGTAGAATAATTTCATATCCCAGTTCATTATGTATAAAATTTATGTGAATTATATGAATAAGGCTGTTTTCTTTCCCACATGAATATACTGGTAGTCTGATTCCTATTCTCCAGTATGTGTCTAAGGTTGTGAATTGCCTTGATAATTGATGAGTGTACTTTCCACTATTCTACATGTACCAGCAGTTTTATACCAAAACCAGCTGGAGTAAACTACAGGAAGTGGAATAGTGTTTATCCTAAGGCTTACAACATATATGATGGTATTGATTGAGGTTTAATTGTTTGGATATTGTTCCTTTAAAAAATATCTGAATTATTCAGCACCAAATATGATTTTAACCATTTTCAAACTTTGTTTCACAGGCAGACAGGCTTGTACACTGAATAGGGACTATTATGTCTACCTTGCTAGATAGTGTTGACCTTTATGATAAGATTATTACTGTTCAATAATAAATAAAAATTTATATGTACATGTATTTCTCCGAAACAGAAATCAGAAAACCTCTGAAAAAATTAATTTTGCCCAATCAAAGTGTATTTAGTTGTTATGGGCTGGTGGTTTTATGGACATGTTCTCATTATACGATATCAATAATTTTCTTGTCCTGTATCAGTGGGTAAAATTATATGAAAGACACAAAACTTGGATGGTCTTTATGAAACAGGTATGTAGTCCTGCAATCACAGGTTTGATTGTATTCAAAGAACTGAATAGTTGGTATTAATATAGTTGGTTTATAAACAGTTCTAGAGTGCAAGCACAATCAAACTTTGTTCATTTCACTAGTCACCGATAATCTTTCAGTTACTGTAAGAGTTACAGTATGTAGAAAAATATAAACTTATTCTATCACCAAACACTATTTCTGGCCCATCCTAAGAATTTTTTTTTTGGCTTTCAAATTCATTGCATGAAATCATTCTTAAATTCTTTTTGTAATTTGAGCAAGACTTTGGGAAATGCTCCAATGGATAGTGTTGTATAATAGTACATCTTAAACAGTTTTTGTTATTCTTTCAGGGGGTTTAATTGAACCCAGTATCAACCATGTTTAAAGTGCAGGCATCTCGTGCTAGCACTCTCCTACCTCGCATACGGGAAGCATGGCAATTCAGACAATTACAAAAGACAGCCACACCTTACTGTGCAGTACTATCAACCAGTGGTCTCCATGGCAACAGATACCGATCGACCGTTGTACAGGAGCAGCCAGCTGAAAAGAAAAAGATTGAAAAATTGATGGTTGCCAATAGAGGTAAGAATTTTTTTTTAATTACAGACATGGAAAAAAAAACACTACCTATATTTTATATTCTGGATTATATGAACAGTTTCTTGTTTAGTTTCTGTTATTTAGGTTCTTGTTTAGGTTCTGTTATTTTAATTGATGGAAAATAAATACAATACAATACAATACAATTTGATACTTATGAATATGTTAGAAATGAATTACCTGTATATTTGGTTTGATCAAGGTCTTTTCAGTTGTGTATGTTTAAAGTCAGTTTAACTATTCGTTGTGATGTTCAACTGAAATTACACCAATGTGATGGGAATAGAGTTGCTTGTAAAATGGAATAACGTTGTAGATTGAACGTGAATACAGTTTGATTGCTAGAATTTATACAATAGGAGTGAAGTAAAAATTATTTGTAATGAACTAACTTGAAATTCGATTGGACGATAATATTGAAATTGCATCATTTAGTACTTTGATAAGTTTGAATCAAATTAGCTAGAAGTGATTAATATTTTGGGGGGTTATTTTGATATAATGGATTGAGGTACCATAACTTTCTCCTCAATATGATTTCAGGTGAGATAGCAATTCGAGTATTTCGAGCATGTACAGAGTTAGGGATCCGTACGGTTGCTATCTATTCAGAGCAAGATAAAGGTAATATGCACAGAGGCAAGGCAGATGAAGCATACCTGATAGGAAAGGGATTACCACCTGTGGCTGCTTACTTGTCTGTTCCTGAAATCATACGAATTGCAAAGGTAAGATTTCATATATGAACTCCAATCAATTGGGTTTTTTTATTAGCAGTCTTGCAGGAGGAACAGTATGCCACAGTCAAAGGAGAAATGTAATCACCACAGATATAATAATCTCATCTCCTAAACCAGAAATCTCTATTACACTGAAGAATTGGTGGTGTGTTGTTTTTTTTCATTGAAATGTATTCAGTATATTGAATAGCATTGTATATTTAATGATATGACCTGAGATAGTGACAAATAGTAGAAAATAGATTTTTGTTTATTTAAAGCTATCTTTATGGTGCCACAGTTGACTACCATGGAAGTTGTTATGATTTCCATGGGGCTCTTCTCTGCATGTTTGAGATTATACTATTATTATTCATTCAAAGATTTGAAAACACTGTTTATAATGCTTAGAACATGTTGCCATGGACACATTGCCGCTTGACCCTAAAAAGACTGGGGGGGCTGATTCAGCCCCCCCTCGACATTTTTCGCAATAAATCTGTAACGCGAAAAGCTGGCGCCGCGCCGTTCCATGACTTTTTTCTTATAAGTCTTGCGCAACTTTTGAGACCAAATTTGCGACGCCCTGGTATGTGGTTCCAAAATTACGCAACATTTTGTAAGTGCATGTCGACCCGAAATTGCTCAAAAACATGAATTTGTGTACAAATCCAATGCAAATTGTGTTTTTAGCCAAAATTCATGTATCATTATTTTCAATTCAACTAATCAAACTCAATTAATTTCGTCTTGTTAATGGTCAGAAGAAAGTAGCGGACGATTTCCATTGAAAAAACAATAAAAAACCAAAAGTTGAAAAAACAAGGAAATACATAAGAAATTTTAAAAACAATAAAATACATAAGAAAAGAATTGTGATATTGAATTTTTTTTAAAGTACATTTGATCAGAATCCTTCAAAGAGTCTGTGAATAAAAATTAGCAGTTTAGAGGCCTTATTTAGTTAATTAGAGCAAGTATTTAATTTTACTTATTTATTAGCATAATTAATGAATTATGAGATTTTTCGGAAAATTTCATCCTACAGTGTTGGAGATTATGCCATGGGTAATGCACGTGCCAATTTTCATCGTGATCGTGCGGTCGACGGCCAAAATCATAGGGGGGGGGGGCTGAATCAGCCCCCCCCCCCCCCCCCCCCCCCCGGTCTTCTTAGGCATCAAAATAGCCCAGTCTATTTAGGGTTAAAGGACACAGATTTTTTTCTCTCAGTGATTCAGATTTCTACTGCCAATATACATGTACATGTATTCAACAGTGCTGTGTGTGCATAAAATATTCATGGCGCTGAGTGAAAATTTATTGAGCAGAGCCACTCACTATGGAATGATTGTCTATGAATAATTCAGGAAGTGATATAATTTACTGTTCTTTTTATTGTACTTCTGTTATGGTTGAGCTATCCCTTTAAATGTTATTCAAGTACCTCAATGTGCACTTTTGAAGTTCATGATACCTTGAGACGAGACATGGTCAAAGATTGTAAAATATCCCTGTTCATTGGAACCCTGCCAGTTTCTCTGTGATGTTTTCTAATCATTTTAAAGCTCCAATAAAAGGCATAATTTCTAGCAAAGTATAGTAAGTTTTCTCTTTAGATATTTTTTTCATAAAACAATACAGCGTATACATGTATAAAAGTCTCCATGCTACAATGAAGAGATCCCCCTTTCCAATTTCCTTTTGAGCAGTCATGATAAAGGATACATATACCAGTTTGGTACAAAAGGAGCGATGATGACATTTTATTTCTAATGAGGTTGTGCATGGAAAATGCTGAATTATATTAATAACCAGCTGAGACAACAGTTCTTGGGTTTCACTACAAACACTGGAGCATGCATGCATTATTCAAATTGATTTGCAGTCTCCTTCAGTTTGATGATTAAAGTATATTTTATCTACCAATATCAAATGCAAGGGAAGTGTTGTATTGTTTTCCAAATTACAGTTTCTACACTGGAAAAGGAATTTGAAAAAAAATGCTTTACATCTATTCTTGCTACATTTTTCTTACACAACATGTTACTCAAAATTATCCCCCAAAAATCCTAGGCTGGCAGTTTTATTATTTTTCAATTTGGCTTGATCATGGGCAAAAAATTACTTAGTTGGCATACATCATCTATTTGTTAGCATGTTTCAGTATTTCAGTGAATGTCAAAGCAGTTAACAAATTGATTTTCCTGTTTGTCAGTAAACTGCTCAAAGTCCTGCCAAGCAGTTTAAATTCATAATACATTATATTTATTTACCAGGTCCATGGGACCAGGTCAGTGGTAAACTACAGTCTTTGCCCAGTGTCATTATCATGACACTCCCCATGTGATACACTGTATTTGAACTTAAATGATTACAATGAACATGTATCATAAGGCAAAAAATAATTTTATTTTCGAGGGCGACTTGTCACAACCTACTGCGTAAATGTGCAACATTCCAGGGCTGTTTTGAGCATTTTCAGGGGAAAATTACCCCAGCCCGAGTTTAATTTTTTCCCAGGGACACCTACATGTAGTACAATATGTTAATCAAACAAGGTGTTAGGTACATGTATCCATTACTGTACATGGATGTAATGTAAATTAGCCACTGTTGGTTGGTTTCTAATGGCTTTATGGATTTTCAATTAGCTGACTTCATGTACATGGTTTATTGTATGCAAACAATAAGGTGCTAATTGGATCACTGAAAAGGACTAATAGCTTGATTGAATAAAGGATTACATTCTTTTGATTAAAGAAAATAGATGTAAAAAGACACAAGTACATTTCATTGACATCTTGACAGTTCTGTTGAGAAGAAATTTTTGGTCTCACAAAATTCTCTTTATTCAAATTCAACATTAATTTCAACTTACACCTTAAATGATAGTGTAAAGTATTGGAATTGAATGAAAGTTGTACATGTTATGATAATTTGAACAAAGTACAGTGCACTCTATCATGAATATTATTCATACTTTCATATCCTGTAGCCTACAATATTAGTACTGAAGGGGGTTAAAGATAAATTCCTTTCCTGCTTGAGCACCTGTATGGGTAGTGCAGCTAAAGCTGGGGTGATATTAGCAGCACTTTGTATCCTCAGGCAAAAAGTGCTTTCCCCCAAATAAATAGGCCTACAGCTATTATTATTCTCAATTTGAGTACTTACACACCAAAATGTATACAAAATTAATAATGAATTAAAAATTATCAATGGGTTGGGGCCTTGCTCACTATGCTGGCTCACAAATGTAAATTTTCTTCTTCTTTTTTTTTTTGTTATTTAGCAACACAAAGTTGATGCTATTCATCCTGGATATGGATTCTTATCAGAAAGAGCAGACTTTGCCAAGGCTTGTACCGAAGCTGGTATCAAGTTCATTGGTCCATCACCTACAGTCGTACATCAGATGGGTGACAAGGTAGAAGCTAGACAAATTGCTATAGCAGCAGGTAAACAAATGATGGGTACCCTATGATGTTTGGGGCAATGGATCAGTGATAAATTATATGAACCTGGGGCGATTTACATTTAGCCTTTAAACTGTAAAAATTAGCCCCCATTATGAATGATAATTTGAAATGAAAGTAGGTAGAGAAATAATCACCAGTAGATTTTTTCCACTCTGTAAGGCACCCCTTGACATTTATACATGATTATGTGATAGTTCTATAACACCAGTTTGGTATGATGTATGGAATTATCCAATTTTTGTCTCGCCCACCAGAGGTGAAGGCGAGACTTAGGGATCCAAATGTCGTCCGTCACAAACCTAATGACACCTAAATCCGCAACCGTTAGTCACTTTTCAACCAAACTTGGATGGTAGATGGACTGAGGAGACCTGCATGTTATGCTGCAGTCGGAGGTCACATGGTAAGGTCAAAGGTCATTTTCAGGTCAGCGTTAAAGTTTACATGCAAGACTCTCTTATGACACCTAACTCCGCAACCGTAAGTCACTTTTCAACCAAACTTGGATGGTAGATGGACTTGGGGGACGTGCATGTTAGGCTGCAGTCGGAGGTCACATGGTAAGGTCGAAGGTCATGTTCAGGTCAACGTTAAAGTTTAAATGCAAGACTCTTATGACACCTAACTCCGCAACCATAAGTCACTTTTCAACAAAACTTGGATTGTAGATGTACTTAGGCGACCTGCATGTTATGCTGCAGTCAGAGGTCACATGGTAAGGTCAAAGGTCATTTTCAGGTCAACATTAAAGTTTACGTGCAAGGCTCTTATGACAAGTGTTATTCCATCCCAGTCATTTCTTTATGAAGTTTTGATACAATTCTGTTACGTGCCCTCGCAAATCACGGTATTTCTGGTTATTTTCGTAAGTGGGCGAGACACAAAATCGCTTTTGCCTTGTATTTACAACCTGTTTTTGTGCTGTTTGGCCTATGTAATCTTATCTAATTTTCAAGTTATTTGGCTGCAGTCTAACTTTTCTTAGACCATCTTATAGTGGGGAAAATCAATTAAACCATTAAAACCATTTTGATTATTGAATATGAATGAGACATAAGCCAAGTTATATTAGACCTGATGTTGATGGACCTAAAGACTGCATCTAATTTTACTGGTTTTATATGATCTGTGAATTTTCCCAACTGGTATTAAACCAAAATGGCTCTAAACCAAATGAGGTACAACCCATATATGAACGGGAAATATGTAGCCAAAAAAAATGGCATATATGTAGAATATCTCAATAGCTATCATATTTTAATAAATCTTTGACAATCTATTACATGATAATCATAATATCATATATATGTTTTAACTGTTTTCTTTGTAGTACTTGAATATTTATCAGAAATGCCCATTGTAGGACTATGATAATTTTGTCTCCTGATGATTTGTTATGTGGTGCAGGTGTACCGGTAGTACCTGGAACCAATGGTCCAGTCACTACATCACAAGAAGTTGAAGAATTCTGTGAACAGTATGGTTTCCCAGTTATCCTCAAAGCAGCATATGGAGGAGGAGGAAGAGGAATGAGAGTCGTCCGATCTATGGATGTAAGTTAATGTAATGGTTACTTGATAGTGGACAATACTTGTGAAGGAGATTTACCAAATCTTATGGGCTTTAAAATGTTACTGCACCTGTGTTCTGAATCTGTCTATATATCTATCCAATCCAAGGTTGATTGCAACATCCCTCCATTCCATTCAATATTTTACCATTTGGTACACTCTTCCAGCTTAAGCAACTCTGAATCTAGACTTGTAATTTTGAACAAATTTTGCTAAGTATCATGAATACTTGATATGTTTATTTATCTCATGTTTGAACAGGAAGTGAAAGAGAACTTTGAAAGAGCATCGTCTGAAGCTTTGTCAGCATTTGGTGATGGATCAATGTTCATTGAAAGATATATAGAAGAGCCAAGACATATTGAAGTACAAGTACTAGGTAATAATGTAGAATATTAATTGGAAATGATATGGCAAATATATTGGAAACTTATCTTCAATGCAGTTATGAAAATATTTTGTAATGAAAAAATTTTTTGTGATATATTATACTTACTCACCTGTAGCATGTTATTTGTAAACTGATTTTATGAGTCTATTTGACCAATTCATGTTTGTTTTCTAGTATAATGCAAAATATCTCAATTATGTAGCAATAACAGATACAAGAAGATGAAAATTAATTTGGGAAAAGATCACATGTCATGAAAGTTTTTTTGTGTGTGAAATCATCGTAGATGATATGAAACAGTTGAAGTAGGTATAACACAATGTTACTGTAAGGTTGTTATTAGATAGATGACAAGGGGGGAAGGGGAGGGTTAGGAAAGGCGAAAAGATTAGACTATAGCTCTGTCAAAATGGGTGGTAGTGGGGTCAAGGGACAGAGCTGATTCACCCCCTAAGTTGTATTAAAAATGATCATTTGTCTTCATCAAGATCCAAGTAATTAACCCATATTAATGTTGAATCACAGGTGACAAATTTGGAAATGTCATCCATCTTTATGAGCGTGACTGCTCCGTGCAACGTAGACATCAAAAGCTGATTGAACTAGCCCCTGCCCCTATGCTTGACCCCGCCCTGAGGAACAAGATGACGTCTGATGCTGTTAAACTTTGTCAGTCAGTCAACTATGAGAATGCTGGGACTGTTGAGTTCCTCCTTGATAAACAAGGCAATCATTACTTTATAGAGGTCAATGCAAGATTACAGGTGGAACACACTGTCACTGAAGAAATTACAGGGTATGTATGTATGGATGAATCTGCTTAATAAGTTGAATCTATTGGGACATCGGAACTTGAAGAAGTAGAAAAAACATGTTCGGCATAATCTGGTCTGCAAATTGCTTTGACTTCGGTGGTTAAGTTACTTTAGTCACTTGACATATAGAATGGTACTTAGGCATTTTGGATACTCAATGTTTATGCCACTCCTATATATATCTCATATTTAACTCCAAGTCAATGGATTTCCCAATGGTTAATTTTGAGAATGAAAACCAATTAGAAAGACCAGTTTAAGTTCAGTCTTTTTTTATGGGTCAACTGACTTATGTATCTGATTTATAGGTAGTCATTCCTAATTTCTCTTAGAAATAAACATCTGCAAAACAGTGACGATTTTTGTCTCGCCTGCATAGCAGAAAGAGACTATAGGCGCTGCTTTTCTGACAAAATCTTAACCAAGGTTAAGTTTTTGAAATGTCATCATAACTTAGAAAGTATATGGACCTACATGTAGTTCATGAAACATAGACAAATGGTAATAGTGTATCACTGAAGATCCTGCCCAAGTTTCAGGTCACATGATTAAGGTCAATGAACTTTGACCATGTTGGGAGTATTTGTGGAATTGTCATCATAACTTTGAAATTTCATGATCTAGGTCATGAAAACTTAGACTTAAGAGCAATTAAGTATCCCTGAACATCATCTGTGCATTTCAGGTCACATGACCAAGATCAAAGGTCATTTAAGGTCAATGAACTTTGGCCATATTGGGGGTATTTGTTGAATTGGCATCATAACTTTGAAAGTTTATGGATCAAAACATGCATTTTATGAAACATAGACATAAGGGTTATCAAGTATGTCTTGCACATGTCTAAGGTCACATGATTATGGTCAAAAGTCATGTTGGGTTAATGGACATATTAATTTATTATCATATGAGTGTTTTCTTTTGGTGAATAATTATTCAATAGCTGTTTCAAAGTCAGCACTGTTGCTATATTGAATTGCGTAATGCAGTCGAGACAGCCAGAGGCGTTCCACTTGTTATCATGATTATCATTATCATTATTAATATTTTATATCCTTGTATTTGTAGTGTTGACCTTGTTCAGTCTCAGATAAAGGTTGCTGAGGGATACAGTCTTCCAGAGCTTAGTCTATCACAAGATGATGTACAGATACAAGGGAGTGCAATGCAATGTAGGATTACAACAGAGGACCCGGCTAAGAACTTTCAACCTGATACCGGCAGAATTGAGGTATAATCTTGGTAATCTTTGTTAATGCTCTCATCATCTATCAATCTACTGTATGACTAAAGTTTATTTCTGGTTGTGTGATTGAACTAACAGAAATCTACTCTCACTATGATAGTGCTTCAAAATCAATGACTCAATTCTGCTGTAAACCATGTGCACTGAAGTATGATTGTTACTACACACAAAGGCTCAGCCGCATGAACCCTTTGAAGAAAAAGATTATTAACACTGAGAAGTCAATGGGGAAGAAACAGGATGTTATTCCAAAAGAAAGACTGTTCAAACATCCAGGAGTTGGAGTTTAATTGTCTTAGGCACAATAGAGGATTACTTTAAGATCCTAGACCAGCAAGAGGAGATTATCATAACAGGAAGATCTTTGAATATGCAGTATATCATGTTTTGCGGAGGTGTAAAAGCCATTAAAATCCTTATATCTGACTAATGTTTAGCACCAGTTTCTTGCCTTTGCTAGCGATGACAGGTTGTGTTAAACAAACTTGAGAACGCAGCCTCATTCATTACCAGGGGGAGTTATCAGTTCTTCTTCCACCAGTCACTGGGAGTTTCGGCCTGTTATAAACAATACTCCCTCTTGGTGATGAGTCAGCAGTGCAAAGCACCACCTTCCCCTCTGGTAACAGATAAAAAAAGTTGCTTAAATTGCTGGTTACTCTCTTCCTTTGGACATACTTGGTCCAAATCCAAGCAGAACCCTTCTCTGCTGCCTCAGAAGCAGCCCTACAAGCATGCTTATTCTCTCTATTTGAGATACCCAACTCCCGAAACCACCTAGGCAATGATTTTGCTATGAACCCACGACAGCCAACCTCAAAGGGGAAGCAAAATACCTTCCAGCCTGTACACTCTGCCACATTTTTAGAATATCCTCCCAAGGGACGGTCAACTCTCCTAGGACTACTTCCTTAGCAGAGTCAGTTCACAAAACAATATTGGGGCAAGAGATTTGTAAGCATCACATGCTGTGGGAAACTCCCTTTTCCATCCAGGTTGATTCTAACTTTTCTTTCATGAGCTGGAGACAAAATACTGGGCCTCATAGACTTTGCCTTTGATCTATGCTTGGCCCCCTTCTTCACAAAATCAATATGGAGCATGCCCCCATTAGCAACACCCTTCCCAGAATTATGAGACGTCACCCTCTTTGCAACCTTCAAAACTTGATCAAGTATACACCCCACAACACAGGCTAACCTAGCATGCACTAAGTATATGCTGGAGCTGGAGGGTACTTGTCCCTCCACAAGCACTACACTTGTCAGGCTTGTTATACTACTTGCTGAGGTTAAGGCGTAGGCAAGAGATTGTAGGTCGAGCGAACAACGAAGGAGATTCGAAGTGGCTCCATCTGTCATAGCACAGACCATGTCAACCTTCTGGCTTTCGCCCCCTTTCACTTCGTCCAAGAACCCTGCTGGGCCTGGCCAACTGCTGTGCCCCATCTCTTCTCATCTTCTCTTATCTCCTGCATGACAAGGAGAATGATTTGTCATGATGTGAGTTACATATTTTCTGAATCATGACAACTCTTCTGAATATAGAATATAGAGTTGAATTATTTTTATAATTTATTTGTTGGCTGTTTGTTTCAGGTATTCCGAAGTGGTGAAGGAATGGGTATTCGTATTGACAGTGCCCTAGCTTTTGCTGGTGCTATAGTATCCCCTCACTACGATTCGTTACTGGTGAAACTCATCTCTCGATCCAGAGACCATCAGAGTTCAATCAGAAAGATGCTCAGAGCCTTGGCTGAGTTCAGGATAAGAGGTGTTAAGGTATGAAACAATTCAACATTCAGTAAACCTGTCTATAGAGGCCATTCTAGGAAGACAAAACGATGTTGTAGATTTTTTACCAGGTAGTTTTGGACAGGTTTTTCAAGTACATATTCCAGTGAAAAAACGTATTTCATAGAGATAATATGACCTTTATTGAAAGGTTTTCGTAAAAGAGAGGTTCATGTGTTTTAACTTTAGCAGAGCTGACTGACAATTATTTGAGGGTTTGATATTGAAAATATGTATCTAGCTACTTTGGAAATGTTCAGTAATTCACATTCCGAAGATAGAAATTGCTCAGCATAACGCAAAGGCATGCTAAGTGACTCCTACTTAAAATTAAAAATTCAAATTGCGAAAGTGATTTTTTTTTCCCATGTGTTTACATAATTTTTTTTTCTTGTCCTCATGTTTTTTTTTCTTGTGAAGAAGTAGTTTATTAAAGGAAATTAATTGAACATGCATAATTATTGTATCTGAATTATATTACCTTGTATTAATTTTGTATGGAAATGAACAAAGAATTGAATTGGGTGTTATAAGTGACACTGTGTTATACAATTAATATATTAATACATTCTTTCTTTACAGACAAACATACCATTCTTAGAGAACGTGTTACGCCATGAGCAGTTTGTATCAGGTCAGGTGAATACATCATTTATTGATGAGAATCCTCATCTCACAAGAGAATTCAAACCAAGTCAAAATAGAGCACAGAAACTTCTCTACTACTTCAGCAACCTGTTGGTTAATGGTCCTGCCACGCCCCTTGCTACCGCTCTTAGACCACCTAATGTTACCCCACCCATTCCAGAGGTACCATTTGGTGAGTATCTTTATAAATCTTATCAATTCAATCTTGTAAATATAAGGGAATAGCAAATGTCATTGAAATCAATGCAGTAAGGAATAAGGATTAGAAAACGTTTACCGTTAACAGGATTCTAATAACTGCCTCTAGATTAGAGCAGTCATTGATATCTCATTACATCAATAACAAATGTAATCTTTTCTCCCCTCCCCCTTGCCCCCTTTTTAACTACAAGAGCAAAATTTACAACATGTATATGTTTTACAAAAGCATCTAGGAAAAAAATACCCTGCATAGTTTTTACATCATTTCATAAAAATATCAATATATGTGCCAGTGCTTCTTATTATTGAATGAAAGGGAATGAGTATTATCATTTTATAGTCCATCTTGTACATTGATCCCAAGTAATCATATTTTAATGTTTCCCACAAGTAAATGTCAAAGGAAAATTATTTTACTTGTTGGTTCAAAATAGTTCAAAAATTGATATATTACTAAACACTGCTGCGTCCATTCTCACTTCACCAAAATGTAGATTTGAGATTGACATTTCCTTCAATCATAAATGCCTTCATACTATGATTCACCCAGCAATTGACATACATGTATGTGTAATGTCTTCTCAACTCCTTGCCTGATGGAGTGGCACTCTACCTAGCTCAGTAAAGTAGAGCATAAATAATCCTAACATGAAATACATTCTTCATTTATATACTTCTAAAATATTCATTCTGTCTTTAAAAAAAATAAAGGATAAGTACAACCTTAATCGTAGGATTCAAGAATATAAGTGATTTTAAGCTATATTCAAATTAATGTTAAAATTGCTTGCTCTGGGCTTATTATAGGAGAAGTGAGTGGAAGCTATCATGTAAATGGTGAGTTAAACCTGTGAAAACTCAAGCATTTGCATCCCAATAAATGCTGGTTGGGATGACATTCTTGTACCAATTCTTTGGGTAGTCTGCAGAAATAGACCTTAGTGATGCAAGCATGATCTTTCTTCTTTTCCTAAATTCTAATCAGGTCAAGTTTCAAACTAATCTTAGTATTAATCTATGACTTGTAGTTAACTGTAATATTCTTTATGTCATCAATATATTAATTAATCAATACACGTATTTAAAGATTCTATATAATATTCTGGATGGTGTAGCTTTAAATTGTGCCAATTAATGTTTTCAAGGCTGTTGGTAAAGATATATTCTGAATTTGTTTAGTTATGATTAATGAATATCTGTTGCCGTTAGATGATTCTTCTCAGCTTCTCTATGTATTGACAAATGAAGTATTCAGATTTTGTAAAGAGAGGAGAGAAAATATTTATATCATGTATGTGCTGTGACTTGTAAAAACCCAACATGGTGAGATGCGGTGATTGCTCTGGTGCTTGGTTTAATTATCATCTAAATTCTTCTGCCTTTTGAATGATGAATGATCAATGATGGGACGCAAGACTATGTTCACATTTGGTGAAAGGTTTCTTTTATATTGCTTCTTCTGCCTTGTGAAAGATTAGCCATCAGTTGTGGGATTAAAGCCTGTGTTCAGATTGGTGATGTTGCTCTTTCTGTCTACTCATATTTCTTCTCTTCTTTCCTTTCTCTTCCTTTCTTTTTTATTGTTACAGAGTGAATGGGATGCTGAATTTGGATGCATTCTACAAGTGCAAAGTTTCAATATTAATAATAATCTTAAGTAAATCCTTATCATTCTTACAGTCTTCTTATCAGCATGAATTATAGGTTGTCAGGCTGAGATTACACCTTTTTATCTGCCCTACCACCCTCAGTATCACAGTTTGGTACACATACTCTTGGGTTGAACTGAGAAATAGTTTCCTTTGCTTGGTCTTCTTTACTAATGATTGGTTGTTTCAAACCACATTGCTGAATGATTCTTTGCGTTCCTTTGGTTTTATCTATTGCATTTCCTTCATGTTTGAAAATTCTGCCGATAGGGACATGACCCATCAGGTAGTATCAAGATCAGTGTTGGTGTTAACAGGATCTTTTACATCAGCACAGCATAAATATGATTAGTATGATTTAAACTATTATTTTAAAACTCAGATTAGGTGTTAAAGTGTTAGAGAAGGCAGTGTACAGAGTGCTTCCAACACCAAAAACATCACCAACCATGAAACCCCCATTGTATTGTTGAGGTTGTTTTCAATATGCAAGAAAATGTCTTGTTTTAGATTATCTTCAATGTCCTTCCGTCAATCTTCTAACTTGTAAAGATCATCAGAAATGGCTTACCCTGCTTGTTGATTTTTGGCTCATCTCTTTCTGAATAATTCATCTATAGCAGAAGAAAGTTTTTGCAGTTGTGAACGAAAATCATTTATCAATCAGCCATTGGTGTGTGATATTAATTATAGTTCCTTTTTCACAAATGCTAACTTTTCAACAATTCTATGTCACTGTTTCAAATTTGAATGTATTTTATCATCATTATATCTACATGTACTTAATGATTACTTTTAAAATCAGAGATACTGTTTTTCCAGAATTACTCCTTATTTTCCATTTCATATATTGCAAAATCTATTAAGGGACTGTGCATGACAATTCCTGAAAGATTATGTTTTCAACTTTTCTTGGATCCTTTTTCGATCACAAAAATTGTTGCTATACATGTAAAATGGTAGCCATACACATTTATTTTTATTACCTACATGTACCTATTGTATATAGATATACAGCTCAATATCATAGAGTACCATATTATGTAAGGTATGATATGTTATCAGAAGGGAGTTATTCACATTAATTATTTGTATTTTTGTTCTTTAAAACTTCCTTTTATACATATATATGGGACACTTTTAGATCCACAATTGATGTAATTGAAATGATAGTAATTATCATTAGACATAATTATTATGACTGGTACAATATTTATCCTGTAAATCTAATGTGTGTTACTAAATACATATATATTTGGAACTAATCCCTTTCCTTTTCCATTGGAGATACCAATTCTTCTGATTTCATTAATCATGGTTCAGACATCAAGTTAATAATATTAAATTCAATACTGTTTGTAAATATAAAGAATTTATATGTGGGAACATGTACATCCATGATTTTTATCATTTTGTTCTAATATGTTCATGTTCACCTATTTATCAGAATACTAGGTTTTGACCAGTTAGACACCATCAGAAAGCAGGAAGAGAAATTTCTGACATGACTTTCATAGTCCTTCCTTGCCAGTCTCATATTGCACAAGGTCCTCGAGTTGTAAGGAATTACCTAGAAAATTGTTTTAAGAAGTATTGTACTTGGCATCTGCCTGTCAACATATGAAGAGCTCACTTGCAAAGTCCATTTTTCATCAAATTTGATTTTTATGTCTTAATGTATAGATTTTTAGTATAAATAATTTATTGGTTGGATTGCTTAACTAAGCTAGTCGTACAGACTGTTTCACCCTAAGGCTCATCAGCGACTGATGAGCCTTAGGGTGAAACAGTCTGTACGTCTAGCTTAGTTAAGCAATCCAACCAATAAATTATTTATACTCAGCCCCTACACAGTCGAGCACTATTAGATATTGCAGTATATCACTATATACTTACCTACCTAGATTTTTAGTAGCTCTATAAGATGATACCAAAGAAAAGTTGAAATTCCTATTAAAAAGTGAAATAAAATGGCAAAGAAAAATCACTTTTTTTTCAAAAGGGGTTAGGTCCATTTCAGTTTAGTTGCAAAAGGGGTTAGGTCCACACAGAATTTTTTTGGAAAAGAATATCTTTAAAGATATTAAGACAGGTAGATTTCTCTTTTACCCAATTTTATGATCTCATGGTAGGGTATCATAAAAATTAAGTTTCGCATAAGAATATCGCAATATGGGAGAATTAAAAAAATTGTTTTCTTGGAGTGGACCTAGCCCCTTTTGCAACTAAACTCTTCTGAAGAACTCATTTGTCAAAAGGGGTTAGGTCCATTTTTTAATACATTTTATTGTTTTCTGTCTCTAAACCTCAAAATTTTTAGTCACTCTGATGATACCAAAGACAATTTGAAATTCAAATAAAAATGTGAATGAAAGTGGCAAAGAAAAATCACTTTTTTAATCAAAAGAGATTGGATTCATTTCAGTTTACTTGCAAAAGGGGTTAGGTCCACAATAATAATTTTTTTAAATATATAGAAAAAAATTGAAGACAGGTAGATTTCTTTTATACCCAATTTTATGTTCACATGATAGGGTAGTACGTCATGACAATTCAGTTTCTCATAAGAATATTGCAATAAGTGAGAATTAAAAAACATGTTTTTTCTCGGAAAGGTCCAAAGTGGACCTAACCCCTTTTGCAACTAAACTCTTCATATAATAAAAAGTTAAAATTCTATCTGATTGCATTCAGATGGAGTGTGTCATTTCTTTGTTAAATATCATGATGAATTAAAGAAAATAGCATACTCTAAAAGAGCAATGTTATGTTTCTAAATCATGTTTGGGGTCTTGTTTGTTTTTGGTGCTATTATTGGTATTTTTGCAGTTTGAATACCTTGTCAGGGTCGTGTCAACATTTCTGTGAAAGTTACCATTCACTGAACCGCCATATTTTCTTTATTTTTGTTGTTTATTCATTGGATATATTTTTGTAACCACTTAATTCTTTAACTCATATTATTCAATGAATTTAAAGTTGTTGTAGTACATCACCTAATTTCAACAATAATCAGAGAAGGGTATTAAGGTACTGGGAGTGTTAAACTAATCTTGCTTTTATTATTTGATCCCAACAGACAAGGCAGTACCTGTGGGAAAGAGAGATATCTTACTTCGGGAAGGACCTGAAGCATTTGCTAAGGCTGTGAGGAACAATCCTGGTCTAATGTTAACAGATACCACCTTTAGAGATGCACATCAATCCTTACTAGCAACACGTGTGAGAACCTATGATCTTAAGAACATCTCACCCTTCGTAGCACACAACTTTCACAACTTGTTCAGTGTAGAAAACTGGGGAGGTAATTTTGTTTCCGTTTATTTTTTCATTTATCAAGCACATTTTATTTCGTCCTGGAACTTCTTATTGTCTTCAGAGATTTAGTGAAATATGTGCTATTTAACTTAGAAAAGGGTTTTGGTTTTTGTACTCTAGTTAGTATTTGTCAGATTGTAGTCCGATGTTCAATTGTTGGCGATATCATACATAAGCATTTTAGATTCATTTTCAAAATTAGCACAGGAGCACAATTCTTTAATTACCACATGCATCTAATATGCATTGCCTTTTCCACATTTTTAACTCTAAATTTCAACATATTTTCAGTGAAGGATCTTTATACATGGTGCTAACTTTATGCAGCTAACCTAGTTTCAAGTAAATAAGACATCTTAATATGTCCATGCTTCATTGATAGGTGCTACATTTGATGTTGCTATGCGCTTTCTTCATGAGTGTCCTTGGGAGAGGTTAGAGACGTTACGAGAACTGATCCCAAACATCCCATTCCAGATGCTTCTCAGGGGAGCCAATGCTGTAGGATATACTTCATATCCTGATAATGTTGTGTACAAGTAAGTTTACCTTTATATTATACCCCTTGACCTTGAAGCATATTCATATGATATTGACTGGCCTTGAGGGAAACATGTATTGCCCACAAAAGAATCATATTGGCCCAAGTCTTTAGATGAGGGCAATATGGTTCTTCTTTGAAGGGCAATATTTTGATGTTCCCCGAAAGAAGAGCCAGTCAATAATTTTATTATCATCCAAATCAAACATCTAGAGCAAAAATCATGAAAATTGAGATATTTTTTTCAAGAAGATGGTTCTACTGTGTCATGTTTATATCAGGGACCAGGCTCTGCACTTTACCATTATGATGTACTTGTGGACGCATCCAGCCCCCGGATCTAGTGTTGTCTTTATTGTGACATATATTGTTGCTGCGCGAATCATAATGTGGCGTATCTCTTTCTACGCATCCTCAGATGCCCGAATGTGAGACCAGGGAAAATAGAAAGGTATATTTTGCGTCGTCTCTGTATGCAAAGTCAATACGCGCATTGAGACCGAGGAAAATACAAACAATATACCTATACCTTCCCAACAATCAGAAAATCTAGGGCAATACGGTTTTGTAAATCACCAGCTCAGTTGTCTGATAATGGTAGTAACATATAATATGATCATATGATGCCTAAGATGAAAATAAAATCCATTGATTAATGAGAGATCATTTTCTGTCTAGAAATGCTCAAAATAATTCAATTTTGTCATGAAAACTTTATGATTTGCTCCATGTCAATACTGTACATCCTTTCATTTTCCATGTTGTGTTGTCAGGGGATCTTTAATAGTTCACTTACATTTCAACTCAATCAAAGAATAAGGACACATGGAAAAATTGTGAACTGCATTTTAAAGTATGTACATTTATTGAAGATTAAATAACTTTATAACAAAATACAGAACAAGTCATATGGCTAAATTAACTTATGCAGTCTGATGGTCTATTGACATTATTAAACACTGCAGATAGTCTTAAACCATCTTGATCTCTGCTCTCAAATTTCTATTCTCAAATCTCCAATCTGGTATATGCTACAATTTTACTAGATTTGTGGAGTGAACCCTTTTATATTCTTTTAAGAGAAAACAGATTGTGCTGCTGTAAAGTGCAGTTTCAGAATAGAAAATAAAGGTCAATTGTAGCATGCATTTTACTAGGTTCGCCAAATCTATAACTGGGAGTGATAACATCATAATGAGCACTTCTTTTCAAATCACTTTGGCTCAATTCACATTTAAATACTTAATTTCATGTGATTATTTCACATACCACCAGCTTTCATAACGCTTTTAAAAAAACTTGTCCAACTTATCCAAATCTTGCTAAGAATTCGCTAAAAATTCTATTTACATACTTTTTTTCCTCGAAAATGCCTGTCAATTTTCCAAGTTTTTATGGAATTATTTTCATTTGGTAATAATTAACAATCCCTTCTTTCTTGACTGAAAGATCAATTTCTTGAAATTTCAGTTGCATCAATATACACATATTGGACAGGGTGATAGTCTGGCAAAGTTAATTGAAAATAATAATCACCTGTTGGCTTTGTCTTTTTTTAAGCATGTGACTTATGTACATCTTGATCTACTGCAATTTCAATAAACCTATTTCAAAGACTCAAGAAAGAAGAGAGTATTCCTCATTTTCCTGGTTGATAAAAATACTATCAACGAAATATGGCCAATAGATGTGCGTTTTTTATGGAAAGATGTGAAATGTTAATTTTCAGCAAATATTGTGGAACTACTTTTTTTTTTTATTAGACCCTAAAAAAATACTTCAATTTTCTGGCAATTCTAAATTCACAATTCCCTTTTGTAAGAATAATTTTTTTTTTAATCTTAAGAATTATTTGCTTTGTGAATTCATATGTAAGTGCTGATCCACTATATCAAGCTTGGAGTATATACATTGGATGTGCTTGTCCTAGTGTGTACAAAATACAATATGAAAAACATAAAATTGTTTAAACTTGACTACAAGATAATGGTTTCTCTTTCCATTGCCACTCTCAAATTTGTAAAGAAAGTTTGCATTCTGCCTCGTGCAACCAGGTACCTTTGAGACACAAAGAATTAAGAATTCAACATGTTAATTGAGATCATATATGATATTACTATCATTCAGAGAGGGATAGCATTGTTGATTGCCTTATTTGCCCTCATGCTCTTCTCAAACTGAGCCCAGAATAGTTCCTGACCATCCTCATCATCAGTCCACAACATGTAAGGTTTATTCTTACTCAAGAATAACCTGACAAGGTATGGCATGTTCTCATCCTCGATGTCCTCTACAAAGATCAGGATGATCTTGTCAAGTCCTGTATCATTGATATGCTCTAGGGCCATGTGGAGCTTTGTCATAGTCCAGGCATCGTTGATTGACTCATTGCTTAGCAACAAGACTGTCTTGAAGCTATTGTCAAGAGCATCAAAGATTGCATTAATGTAGTACATACCTAGGTGGAGACCCTCATCTCCATATATGATGTTCTGTAGGTGTGGCATCCTCTCTTCTAGCCCAGGTTTCATAACCTGATCAACCCATTCCTGCTCAGATTCCTGGAACATGATGTTCAGATGGTGATAATAGTTGACGTCATTAAATTCTTCTGCCATTTCATTGTACCCCACAATGGCGAGTTTGAGGAGGAAGAATTTATGATTTAACCACCATCGTTTAGTGTAGGCAAGAACAACAATCATACCAACCAGAACACCTGAGAAAGAGAGGACCACAATGGGAACAATATTGATACCACAGTGGTCATCTGGATGAAATGACAAGATTGGCTGATCAGAAAGACCCTTTAATGATGTCCCAGAGCACTTTGTTTGATTTGCGTGTTTCAACTCGATATTGTTGGATTCCAGCCACCTCCTAAACCATTGCAAAGAGCAAGAACATGTAATGGGATTCCTAGAAAGATCCAGATTGAAAGAAGTATTCATTGGAAATACAGTTCCTGGTTTGATGTTGGTGATTTGATTTCCAGCTAGATGGAGATCATGTAGTCTGGGTTTCTGGGCAAAAGTATTTGTATCCAGGTCATGGAGGGTGTTATCAGGGATACTAATCACAGTTAGATGATAAAGACCATTGAACATGTCTTCAGGAATCTTCTGTAGTTGGTTACCCCCAAGGAATAATAATTGGAGGGAGGAGAGAGGTTCGAATATTCCAGAGCTCAACACAATTATTTTGGAGTTGGACATATCAAGATAGTGAAGTTTAGATAGGTTCTGGAAAACTCTGCTTTCTATGTTCCAAAGATGATTGTTCTGAAGCCTCAGTAATCGTAAAGAGCAAAGCCCAGCAAATAACGACTGATTTTTTTTTTTATCATATAAGTCAATGTCTCTTACTTGTGCCACCTCCATCCGCAGTTCCTGCAGTATTGTCAAGTTTCTGTATTGCTCAATTGAATTTTCTGATACTTTGATAGGAGTATTTGACAAATCTAACACAAGCAATGAATTCAGGTTTGTGAAAGTTCCTTCTAAAAACGTTGACTTTTCATATTTGAGATATAGTCTTTCTAACTTAACAAGATCTTTAAATGCAGTAGTGGTATACACTGTGATCTGATTGTGAGATAAGTTTATTTCCTTCAGATTTATAAGGCCAATGAATATTTATTTGCCAATGATAGTGATAACATTAGAGGATATATCAAGTGAATGGAGAGTTCCAAGATTCCATGGTTGTCTTTTACTATTAAGATCTTTAATTGAGTTATGCATCAGATATACCTCCTGGATTGATGGCATGTCATTGAAGGAGTCTGGAAAGATGGCCTGTAAATGATTATTTGAAATGTTTAATTTTTTCAAACTGGGCATGCAAGCAAAGGTTTTTTGTGGCAAAGATGCTATTCTATTAACTGATATGTCAAGTTCCAGTAGTGATTGCAGCTGACAGAAAGACTCTCTTGTTATGCGTGAGATTCTGTTTCTACCCAAGTGAAGAACTTTAAGCTTGGAAAATCCCCAAAATGAAGATGGAGGAACATTGGTTATAAAGTTTAATGACATGTCAAGATTTAAGATTGATGGATAATGTTCATATTTTTTATCATCAGGTGGTAGAAGCTGCCTGATCTTACCAGCTCTTACTGAAAGTTTGTCAATAAAGTCCATACCTGAAAATGGTTGAATATCAAAGGAGTTGAAGAAATTTGATTCAATTCTCATAGTTAGCACCGAGTTCAAATGACAAAAGACTCTCGCTGGTAACCTCTTTATCTTATTGTTACTCAGGAACAAGTATGATAAAGTCTTGTTTTGTAAGGGTAGAAAGTCCTTCTGCTGAAGTTCAACCACCTCATTATTGGAAACATCAATTATAGACAGGGTAGACCATTCGGAGCAGGTATTAAAGTTGAGCCTTTGTATTCTGTTATGTTGTATTTGTATCTCTCTAAGTTTCGGTAGAACTGCAAGTGCATCACATGGAACATTGATGAGTTTATTATTATTCAGACGCACTTCTGTCAGATGAGTATTTTTTACAAAGAGAAGGGGAGACAAGGTCACTAAGTTTCCATAGGACAATATGAGATTCCGTAGCTCTGTCAGTGGCCATAGTGCCTTACTCTCAATCAAGTACAGTGGATTCTTTTTCACATTGAGAGTAACAAGATGAGGCACATGCTGGAAGGAATCATTCCAGAAAACTGTCAGATTATTAAAGGACAAGTCAAGAGCAGACACTTCTGTTGTCAAATCCTTAGGAACATCACTTAGTCCTAGATGAGCACAGTTGGCAACAAGACCTTGACTTGAGTTCCTGAAACGGCATCCTGCAGAGTTGCTGTAAGATGTCAAATCTGATGCTGCAGACTCTGATTGAGATAAATGTAAATGCATCAGATCTTGTCCACTGGTCATCAGTATAAGATGGAGGCAAATTACAATGTTTAGCATGCTGATCGCCATAGTCCAAGGCTCAGATATCACATCAATGATTGCTAAAATCCTATGATGAATTCAAAAAGATAGAAAGGGTTTGGAACCAGTCGGTATCTTCAGAATGTTTTCAGTTATGTAGAACCTCTGTACTAATCTTAGTCTGAGTATGACTCTGTTACAATCGATAGGATACACCTAGACAGTAGAATTAAGACTGAGCAGAGATTCAGAGCCATCTGCTCAGCAGTTTGCAAGAATATGACAGTTGTATTCCATCAGCATGTTATCCTGATCACTGATTTAAATATAAATTTAGATTTCCATTTATAATTTTGTCATCTTGTAACTCTGCAGACTGAATGAATAATAATGCTCAGGTCTTTGTCAGGATCTTAAAGTAGACTTTATTTCTTCATTCGCAAAGAAGGAAACTGATAACGCCTCAAAACTCATTAGCATGTGATGTGGAGTGCCTCTTATATGAATAACCCACTGATTAATGAAATCATTTATTGCAATTAAAGGCTCAGTATGGGGTATCACCCAGCTCCAGGTTTCAAGTTTTAATACCTCATCATTTATCTTTTATTCACTCTATGTGTTGAGTGCTAAGTTTCAATATTTAATTCCTTTATTGGTGCTTGTGATTCTGGAGGATGGGGAGAGGGAAGCTACATGTAGAATGTTTGCCTCCACCGTTCATAGGCGATTGCCGGGGGGGGGGCATTATATTATTGGCTCTTCTCTATCCATCATCCCCATTTTATTTCATCAGGATAATTTCAAAACCATTAAAAAAATGACAACTTTCAAAATCAGTCATACTTGCTTAGGAATGAACAGGATATGGTTGTCAGAGTTCATTATACAGTACCTGAAAACTAACTGTTATATCAATTCTAGTATTTGCTCATAATTGTATATGAGAGTGACCTTGTATTGGTCAGATATGGGGGTCACAGGATCAAAGATCAGAGGTCTATCAACAAGACAAATTGCTTTTTCTCTAGGTAAACAAAGCAATGGTTTGCCAGACCGACTTCAAACTTGGTGCGTACTTTACACAAGCATTTTCTTTCAAAACAAGTTTGATGAATACCAAATGGCAGGAGATTATTTACACTGATTAGGTAACTTTCTATGAAAAATGTGAATGCCCTTCTTTCAAAGTTTGAAGAGTGATTTTTTATGCCAAATAATAGTGATACAATCAATTTTCTACATTCTTCCCATTATATGTACTTCATCAATCATGTTATGGTTACAACCCCTTATGCTTATAGAACCTGTAAGTGACATATTTAAGCTGAAAAAGAATTGATTCTGTACTGTTATAAAACAAAATTAAGGAGAATAATATTGTTTATATTGACCCAGCTCAGAAAAGAGAATGGATATTTCTGTGTATTTGACCATTTTAACTACCTAATAGATGAAATGATTAATACTGATTTGGTTTTATTCTGTTATGTTTTCCTATCAGATTCTGCATTCTTGCTGAAAAGCGTGGAATGGATACCTTTCTTTCATTTTTTTAACTACCTGATCAGTGAAAGACTTGATACTCACAGGGTTTTTGGTGTTAACTTCTAAAGATTGGTGTTTATAATGAACTGATATCTACAGTGTCTTTTACTCATTAAAAACCTGATCCCTGAAAACTCGATACTCAATGGATTTTAATGTCTTTTATCAGGTTCTGTGACCTTACTCATAAGTGTGGAATGGCTATCTTCTGTGTCTTTGAGTGTCTTAACCCTAATTCTCCCGGGGGGGGGGGGGGGCCATTATGGCCCCCCCCCCTCGACAATTTTTGCGATATATCTGCTGTGCAAAATTTTTTGACCTCGCCGCTCACTGACTTTTTACTTTCAAGTCTCGCGCAAATTTTGAGACCAAATTTGTGACGCCCGGGTACGCGGTTACGACATTACGCAACATTATGTAAGTGCATGTCAGACCCAAAATTGCTCATAAACGTGATTTCATGTACAAATCCAATGCAAATTGTGTATTTGGCCAAAATTCATAAATGTATCATTATTTCTACTTTTAATAATCAAACTTAATTAATTTTGCCTTGTTTATGATTACAATTGAGTCTGGAACGATTTCCATTGAAAAAACAATAAAAAACAAAAAGTGAAAAAACAAAGAAATACATAAGAAATTTAAAAAACAATAAAATACATAAGAAATCGGTCTTGGGACCAGAATTTTTTTCATTCACAATTGTTAGGAATGCTATAAAGAATATTTTCACCAAAAAATAGCATTCTATGAGCTTTATTTAGTGAATCAGAGCAAAAAGTATGATTTCATGAATAAATTAGCATAATTAATTCATATAAAATAAAAATATATGAATTCAGTGAAATTTACCAATGCAACTGCGTAGATTACGTCATTCTCTACCATCATGCAAATTTTCGTTGTGATCGCGCAATCCACGGCTGAGATCTTAAGGGGGGGCCATAATGCCCCCCCCCCCCCCCCCGGGAATGACAAGAATCAGAATACCCCGGGAGATTGAGGGTTAACCACCTGATCCATGAGATCAAGATTTTTGTCAGACAAGTTGTCAAATGTTTCCTTGATGTTGATTGAAGCAGTGTTACTATGCTTACTGTTGGATAAAATGGGACTTGAAAGATAAAACGTCAAACAACTCCTTTCATGAAATGCTCCCCAGATCCATGAGACTTGATACTTTCCTATTAGATTCTGTGACCTTGCTCGTATGAGTGGTGGAATAGATTTTTCATTTGAAAGACCGTCTCTACTACCTAATCAAAGAAAGACTTAACACTCACTGTGTTTCTTATGTTTTTTATCAGGTTCTGTGACCTTGCCCATAAGAGTGGAATGGATATCTTCCGTGTCTTTGACTGTCTTAACTACCTACCAAACCTGATCCTTGGTATGGAAGCTGCAGGAGCTTCGGGTGGTGTAGTGGAAGCTGCTATCTCATACAGCGGAGATGTATCTGATCCATCTAGGACCAAATACACCTTGGACTATTATACTGACCTAGCAACAGAGCTTGTTAAAGCTGGTACTCATATCCTCTGTATAAAGGTGAATGTTATATTAATACAATCATCTTTAACATAAGAGAAGTGGTTCTCAAAATTTATTTTCTATCTTTGACTTGTGGGTCTCAAGGTGTTGGACAATTATTTTTTTGATAGGGCCTATAATTTTAATAGAAAAAATATGTTTGTTGATAAGACCAAATATCCCACCATTTTTTAAAAGAATTCTTAGGTACCTTAGTTATCTAATTCAAGGTTCAAGTAGAGTGTCAAAGACATCACTGACAGCATTGATGATTTATGTTCAAAATCCTCATTTATTTGTAATTTGATATTGCTTTGAATTGAAAACACATCTGTAAGTGCCTTCCATATCGTAGGCAGAATTTGACAGAGTTCTATCTAGAAATGTTCAATTACAATTTTTATTTGTTAGGATATGGCTGGTCTTCTGAAGCCCAAGGCTGCAACCATCCTAGTCTCTGAGCTACGAGATAGATTCCCTGACATGCCACTACACATCCATACACATGATACCTCTGGTGCAGGCGTGGCTGCTATGTTAGCCGCTGCTGAAGCAGGAGCTGATGTTGTAGATGTAGCAGTAGACTCGCTATCAGGGATGACATCACAACCTAGTATGGGAGCTGTTGTCGCAGCTCTTGAAAACACTGGCATGGATACAGGTCAGTTAACATTATCCATCTTGCAAAATCTATCTGCACAATGGTTCTTCCCAGTCAGTGTCATTGAATTATCATCTTTAGCCATTTCTAGCTACAAGAGGCTAATGATGTTTGATATAGAGAGACATTTTAAGAATGGTAGAGATGCCAAATACCCTGTTTGTTTGGACTGTTATCAACAAATTTGATGTTAACTGTAGGGGTTTTTTTTGGGGGGGGAATATGTTGAAGATATCGATATTCAATATCTATTTGATGCTTACTTGAGTTACCATTCTACTGCATGTAATAGCAAAAGATTTCCCTCATTTCTCAGTGAATTTACCTTGAAATTGTTATCCTTGGTATTTGCAGTGATGGCACACAATTTATATCTAAGGCCAAACCACTCTCTTCTAATTAATAACCAAATCCATTCAATAGGGGCAAGAGTTCGGGAGGGGTTTAAATTTCAAAATTTATAACCTTATGGAATATTAATGTTTGATAGTAAATTGTTATCTAGATCACAAATAAATATCTGCATCTGTGCATTTTATTTCTTGTTTACTTGATATTACATATTAGGTGTTGCACTGGAGGAAGTCTTCAAATACAGTTCATATTGGGAAGTGGCACGTCAGCTGTATGCTCCATTTGAATGCACAGTCACTATGAAGAGTGGAAACGCTGATATCTATCGTAATGAGATCCCAGGAGGACAGTATACAAATCTTCAGTTCCAAGCATTCAGTCTTGGTCTAGGTAGCCAGTTTGATGAAGTCAAGAAGGCCTATGTTCAAGCCAATCAACTACTTGGAGATCTTATCAAGGTCAGTTGGTCTACATTAGCATGTGTTTGTAAGAGCTTAGTTTGTAAGAAACCTTTGCCTAGGTTGTTCAATGACATTTGCTTCGGCGACAATTGCTCTGCTCTAAATTTCACATACTAATCGAACGATCATCTTAACACTTTACCGTACCCTAAACCTAACATAAAACCCTATTGAAACCCTGAACCTAGCCCTACATCTTAGAAGTAATTAAGTCCAGAGCAAACGTTTCAAGAGCAAATGTCGTGTCAGCGGTCTAGGTAGCCAGATTGATGAAGTGAATAAGGCCTGTGTTCAAGCCAATCAACTACTTGGAGATCTTATCAAGGTCAGTAGGTCTATCTTAGATTGTGTTCATAAGAGGTTTGATTGTTAGAAACAGTGGTTTAGGTAGTCAGTTTGATGAAGTCAAGAAGGACTATGTAGTAGCAAAAAATCTACTAAGAAATCTCAATGACATTAGGTCACGAGGAAAACATGATTAGATTGACTTTGTGACAGATCATCTTTGTTTGGGTACAATTCTCCACTTTCATTCATACTTAACTTCCTACTTTGAGTTTGTTGAGAAAGTAAATTCATTAATAGAAATTTACTTCAATACTATAAGCCTTAAGTTCATATTTTAGATGAGAACTTTATTTCTATTATACATGATATACTGCAGTTTTATTCCTATGTTCAAACTTGAGATTTTTTGTTCATGTAGAATTTTATCACAAATGTTTTCCCCATGTATTTTTATTCAGGTAACACCATCATCTAAGGTAGTAGGAGACCTTGCTCAGTTCATGGTACAGAATAAACTCACTCCAGAGCAGGTAGAAGAGAAGGCTGATGAACTCTCCTTTCCTAAGTCTGTTGTGGAGTTCTTGCAGGGTCATATTGGACAACCATATGGGGGTTTTCCTGAACCTCTCAGGTCTAAGGTAGATATCATTCCAATAGATATTAGGATTGGCACTGTTTTGTGTTGTTGTTGTTTTTTTTCAATCCAAAGATAATGTAAATATGTCAATTGTTCATCACAATAAGTGGTTGTTACAAAATTTCCTAGTTTCATTGTTTACACTCAGCGACGTTGAGAGAATTCAAGAAAAGTATGAAGTTAAATGCCCATCGAATGACAATGATAACCAAAATAGTTGTTTTGTCAGAGATTAATGGCAAAAAGCATATATTTGCTATTTGGCATTTTTTTATAACCTAGGAATTTTAGTATAAATATTTTGTACCTTTAAATGCACTGAAATAGCCAATAGATGGTGGAATTTAATTTTTCTTTCTTTAATTTGTTTCCAAGGTAACAAAGGGACTTGCTACTGTAGATGGGAGACCAGGAGAATCTCTTCCATCTCTTGACTTTGATGCTCTGAAGGCTGAACTCATTGCTCAGCATGGGAAATGGATACGAGATAGTGATGTCGTTAGTTCTGCCCTCTATCCTAAAGTCTTTGAAGATTTTGCCAACTTCAAGAAAGACTTTGGACCAGTGAACACTCTTGATACCAAGATATTCTTGGTTGGTCCTAACATTGCAGAGGAATTCAATGTAAGTTTTAGTGAATTACATGAAATTGAATTACATAGTACAGGCGAGATCAAATAAATAGGTTTTTTTTTCTCTCTTGCAGGCGAGACTGTCAGACTGTTCCACTTGTTCTAGATATCTGATATTGCTGTTTGCTTTTTTTAACTGTATAGGTAGAGATCGAGAAAGGCAAGACACTTCACATTACCCTCCTAGCCATGGGTGATCTCAACAAGAAGACTGGAGAGAGGGAAGTCTTCTTTGAACTCAACGGTCAACTCAGATCAGTTCTCATAAAAGATAATGCTGCTATGAAGGTAATTACAATGCTTAAAGGCCAATTAAAACCCAATGAAATGATTTGAACAGAAAGAGAAAAATCAAACAAAATTTCATCAAAATTGGAAGTAAAATATAAAATTTGTGGCATTTTAAAGTTACAACTCTTTTCATAAATATTTATATGAGCATCCTGGTCAGTTTGCAAATAATGCAGCTGATGATGTCAAACTTTGTGCCCTAAGTAGAAATATTATAGTTTAGTATTACATGCTATTAATATGGGTACAAAAATAATGCCATTCAAAATACACTTTAAAAACATTATCAAGTATTTTAAAGAAGGGATGTAGCAAGAAATAACATTGAGGATGTAAGATATATGTGCTAAATCATGTTAAAGTTAGTTCATTTTACATATAGAGATAAAATTATCTGATAAGAATTCTCCTGCCATATTGGACTAATGCTCTGTAGTAGACAAAGGCAGATATTTTCTTGCATAGATTATCTTCTGTGGTGTTAAAATTTATTGAATAATCAATAGTGAAGCTTAAGAGCATAATAATTCACACTACTGAGTGGCTTCCTTTTCTTTGACATTCCAAAATGCACTTTTTCTGTTTTGAATCCATTTCTTGTTTATTTATTTAGTTATAAACATTTGAGTGTAGAGCATATGTACAGGTATTTGTGCATTGATATGATTTGTGAACTTACATAATTGTACACTTGTACACAGGAATTACACGTCCATCCTAAGGCTGTGAAGTCAGTGAAGGGATCGGTAGGTGCCCCCATGCCAGGAGAGGTGATTGATGTCCGGGTTCAAACCGGTGATAAGGTAGAGAAGGGTGCACCATTGATTGTACTAAGTGCAATGAAGATGGAGATGGTTGTCAGTGCACCTATGTCAGGAGTGGTCAAATCTATATCGGTCAAGAAAGGAACACCTGTAGATGGAGATGACCTTCTGGTGGACATTGAGTAATGATGAGGTTTCTTCAGAACTCCCTGGTGAGTAGGATGGTGATGGTAAATTCAATACGAACATTGAGATAAGAACTGGAATTTATCGGATATTACAAGAAGTACTTGACCCAGATGTTAAGGCTGTATTCTGCACTCTGTTACGCAATGATTTGCAATCAATTGATATCAAACAACAACCAATTAAAATCATTGTTACATGTGCATTTTTTCAAATTCTGATCAGGAACCAATAAGGAGTGTTCTATATAATTAAAATCAATAGCAAAATTTTGTTATGCGAAACAGGTTTCCTAACATCACATTGATTATGACGGACATTGAAATGGTATTATTTACTGGTGTTATACTACAATGAGTAGAATCATGTTACTATGAAAGTCTAGAAGACATTATCAAAGCCAAATTGTGCTAAGTGCCATCATTAACTCATGTCAAATTAATTGCAGTTGAGCGTCTGTTCAAAAATGTATTATTGCTTCTCAGTCATATACAGTCAGTCCGCAAGCCCTGAAAAAGTAGCTTCTTTTATCCAAGTGATATTCATGACTAGAGGGTTTTTGCATAGTTAATGAGCTTGGTGCGAACCAAAACACCTCTTTTTATTTGGCCATTGCTGCTCTAAATATTGACCAAATTTCATGTTTTTGGTATCTTTGTAAGGAAGAAGAATCATTCTTTTAGGTCATGTGTTTGGATTTTTAAAAGAATGTTGTAATATAGGTAAAACTTTTGATCTAAAACATGAAACAAAATATTTTTTTTCATGCAACAAAAGTTGTTGTTTTCACACTTAATTTCTGTTTGGGCACAAATGATTTTTAAATCATGATAAAGCTGAAGATCTAAGCTTTAATATGGTATAATTTTTATAAGAAGATGTATTTTAGATGGGTCAGCAGCCAGCTTTTCATAGGCCAAGTACATTTTGCAGCTCAAAAACAAGAATACTGCGCTCTGATTGGTTATAGACTCCACACACCCACGCAAATTCCAATGTTCCCCACACTGGGCCTCTGCAAGGTCACACTCACCATGTGGTAATCTCTTCAAATTACCCGCGCCTGTTTGTTTTGAAAACAGTATTCAGCCAATCAGAACTCTGGATTTTATGTTACTCAGAAATTTCAGAAATCTCGTCTTGCATCTTGATGGAAATAACTGGCTGCTGACCCATCTAAAAGATGCCACATATCAAGAGTGACATTTTAAGAAAGTATAGAGTTTGAGCTTTCTGATGATATAAATAATGTTGGTGCCTGAAACACAAAATGTTGCACAATTTACAAGTGAAAACAGAGGAAGAAAATTCTGTTTGATGCATCTTTTCAGGTAAAAAATTCACTTATTTATCAAAATATTTCATTCAAAAGAAATGACCAATATAAAAGGGTAACATTTACTCTTGCCCATGGTACAAAAATAATCAATATTACTCAAGAAGAAAGTGGTTAAATTCTTTGAGAAAGAAAGTCTCACAATTCACGAGATTTTGCAGGGACATGAATTCAGCCACGAGAGGACTTGGATAAATCTTGCTCATTTGCTCATTAACACAGGGGCTTGCGGACTGACTGTATATAGTGCAAATTGATTGCAGTGTCTAGGATCAAATTATAGCTGTCAATTTGAACAAGAAAGGACAATTTTCACCTTGTATGCTAATGCAAAATGTCTCTGGGAAATTCCCTCTTCATGATGTAGAAGAGTAACCAGATATAAGCTGTCATTTCCATGGAATTTGATTGTATGTCCAATATTTATGGTTTAATACAATTCAATGTGAGTGATCCAGGGTTAAATTAAGAAGTGTTTCACAAGTGATAAAATACATTCACATGAAATGTTATATTACATATACACATTGTCACTTACATTTGACCTAGACAATAAATCTTACACTTCATCAAAAGAGTCAAAGATCAACTCAGTCATAGTCATTCAGTAAAGTGAAATAGATGTTGTTGTTTTTTTTTTTTCATTTCTATTGTTGTTGTCATTAATAAAAACTGGTTGAAGCGTAATGATCATTTGCAATCGGTGCTAATCGACAACTCATGAGATTTTATGCTGATTATTGTATGAATCCACTATCTAATCTCTGATCACTAGATTAGAGATTTCAGTAGACGACAAACTAAACCAACATAGACTGGGTTTTGGTTAGGGATCATCTTCTGGGTTTTCTAAGTGCAAGATTGGAGACATTTATTGGTCCAAAGTTGGTGAATAAGGATGAGTTTTTCCACAGATGAACGGTTATCTGAGAATACATGCATACTATCATCAACATCCATTCAATAAGTGTGTTATCTGACATGATTTGCATTATTTTCAGTGCAATTATCTCTTCCATTGTGCTGTTCATTCCATTTATATGATTTGAATCCATGAATCATTATTAGTTTAATCAGTAATAATGCACATTAATATTAGTCTCATTCCCAATTTCAAATCTGATGCATAGTTTTACACCCATCTCATAATAGGGAACATTTAGCAGTTTGATGAAATAGTGTATGATTTTTATGGTTTACAAAATGTGAATTGATACCAGGGTATTTTTTATCATGAAATTTGAAATATGATCATATTCATTTGATTGAAGTAATCAGTATACATGTATTATGTAATCTTTGTTATTCATTGATAGCAATGTGACATGGCAAGAATGTGGCAAAAGCTTGATATTGCCTCTGATATTGGAGCAAAAAAATACAAAATTTTATATGTCTAATGGTAGGTGTAAATGTGTTATCAGATTATATGTATGCCAAGGCTAATGTACTCTCATATATTTTCAGAGGTTGAAGATATATTTATATTTATTACTTATTATGTGATGTGTCAATGTTTCCATAATACTGTAAGTGGAAAAGTAAGAGCAAAATTAACCAGTTCTGCATGATGATGTGCTTGTCAAAAATGATGTGTGATTCATTGTATTCCTATATATATTCCTGTATATCTCGTTGCAGGTGAAATTAAAGCAGAAAGAATGGGGGTATTCAACATTAGATTGGAAAAATAATTATGCTTTTTTTGTCTTAGATACTGTGAAAGTAGGTGAGAAGGGGATTGCATACATGTATTATTGATATTACAAAAGTTTATTTGGATAGCATTGGTATTATTGAATCCCTGATATACTGTATATTTTAGTCCATATTGTCAAGTTTTCTTTGCATCACCTTTCATCCTTTATTTTCGAGCCCTTTAAAATCCTGATATGGATTTTAACAATATGTTTAATGCTATAGTATGTTAAAGTGAACTATGTTGGTTATCATGGGATATGTACTATGGACTTCCCTTACTGTATGTCCTGTTGCTATGTTTGCCTGAAATATGTATGCATTTGTCTCTTCATTTATGTTAAGCAAGCATTCACCATATTATGTTATGGGATACAACAATTTTCATTATAAACAATATTACGCAATAGGTACTGTTGACATTTACATGGAGTGTCACAGTATGCAGACGCACAATGTTTCGAGCTTATATTTTTTTATTTTACATGATTATGATATAGTGAAAATTTATCAGCAGTATTAATCATGCTGTATTGGTTTTGGTCACTTCCAGTAAGATTTTTTTTATGGTCCTGAATTGTGCAAAGTTTGATGGTCTATTATTTTTAGGGCAAGTTGAGCTTTTCATTCATCTCCCGCTTTGGAAAATGTAAATCATAGCACAATGTACACTATCTAATATGATGAAAACTTTTAAGTGAAGATATTTAGATTTTAAGTTTGTAAGTTACTTTTTCATTTCATTAACCCATTGTTATTTACAGTCACTCTTTACACATATTTTAAGGTTAATAATAGTAATTTTCTCGACAATATCAATTATTTTGACAACCATTCAAAATCGAATAAAAATAATTCAGAGTGCATCGTTAGTTACAAAAACTTAACATACACAAATTTATCTCTCTCTCTCTCTCTCTCTCTCTCTCTCTTTCTCTTTATCTGACTATTTTATTGACTTGGTTATGGTGCTCAACCTGGGGTGACCTAATTCATCTCTTTAAGTATTATAACCATGAATGATGCAGTAGCATTGTATGCCTGCCAATTGTATTACTATTACATATCATTTAAATTTGTGTGTGACCACTGAATTTGTGGAAATAAAAATTGGATTGTGATATAATTTTTAAGGATTTTATATGTTTTTTTTTTTGCATTTAACCTACTGGAGTTTGATAGAATTAGTGAATGCCAGTTCCTTCAACATTCGCAAGATTCCAATTTTTTATGTAAATGTGATTTATATCCATGGTAATCTGTGAAGTATATGAAATTTACTGTTTATGGATTAAATATGTGCGGCAGTTAAACTTGAGAATTAGGGAATTTAGTTTTAGTGTGAAATGTTGAAGATTCCTGTGTATTGCCAACTTATTTATTTTTCCAATGAAAAAATGGCATACTTCTGATGCAGTATGTAGACCATGATTTAAAATATTTTTGAGACAGTTTACTGCTAATCATGGATTAATAATTTAATTGTTAGCAGTACTTTCAAACTCATTATCATTGTGTGCTTGATCTCTGTTATGCTTTGTCCCCATCTTTTTGTTTTTATTTATTTTTTATGCATATTTTTATGAGTTGGCTGAATATTGATTTTAGTCAAATGTAGTACTACTTCACATGAAATATTTCTCAGAATGCACTTTACGTAATATTTTATTATCTTTTGTAGTGAATCATTGTCTTTTGCTCTAACTTTTATACTTCAATAATAATTTAATTTTCAACTTCAGTGTGTGTTTTAGTTGTTACTGGTTTGACGAAGCATTAAAATACACAGAAGCAGCTTAATGCTAGAAATCTTGAGTCTGTGGATGGACATTTATCAGTTACATTTTCAATTTGTATATGTTTGAATAGGGTAATATATGATGAGGTGCATTTACTGTAGGTTAATAATTCACTCAGTGGTTTTGTTCATGGTGTAGTAATTTCTTTTTCTTCTAGACCTTTGTATTTTGGTATGTAATAAACAAGTATGTGTTAATTGATGGATTTCTTGCAAATCTTGAGAAAGAAAAGAAGCAAACTGTTTTTATTCAGCAAACGTTTTTTTTGGTTTTTTTATACAATATTTCATTTAAATATACCAGTATTGTTGAGGTAAAAGACAATAGTTGCAGCAAACAACTATTTCATGAGAAAGTCTTTTTAAATCAAGGTTAATTGTCAAAATATCATGCATTTAGATCTGGTACATAAATGTAAACTTTGTAAAATCATGAAATCTAAGCTCAAAATGGAGAATTCTGATGACGACTAACACAGAAAAGCATACATATGTGGGACACTGTATTAATATTGGTTAAAAAAAAAAAAACATTTGATGGAATTCTGTGCGTATTTTGCTCATTTCTCAGCAAGTATGCATTTTCTTCAAGAGCTAGTTGGCACATAATTTTTATTTGAAAAAAACATACAAGCACTTTGGTGGTAATTTCATTGGATTCTGTTCAAACTCATTTGAGATCGTTAACACAACTGGTATTTATCTTTAAGCAATGAATCTTTTTTTATGTGAGCAGTACCAATATTTAAGTATGTTTTTAAAATTCATTGAAAAATAATGTGTTTTCTTATATATATTGCAATATTGGAATATTATGAAATGCCATTTTATCAATTTTCATTGTTCTATTCCACATTCAAAATTAATATTTTATTTTATTCCTGAAATGCATGAGCACGCTTTGTAACAACAGTATATTCATTTTATAAATCTGTTTCTAAGAAACTTATGATCTGTTTATGTAATGACCTATGTGATCTATGTATCACCATGTATCATTATCAATACATACCGTTTTCCATGTGTGTGTCTTCCCAGATGAAATACCCATTGCTATTGTAGTGTATGTTTGTTGATAATATATATGTAGGCTGTGGATTGCCAGTACTTTGAGTGAAGTTATTATTCCAAATTATAATGTTATTGCATTGTAAAGCATGAATGCAGAAAATGAAAATCAGTAGTATTTCTTTCCAAAGTAAATTATGGTACAGTTTTATTTAATACATAAGACAATTTATGACAAGCATATGTTTCCCTTTTTTGTTACAAGTATGACAGACATACCTTTATGTTATATTCAAATAAAAATCACATTAAATGTGTTTCTGTTAATCACTATAATGATTGTGATATCAAATTGGTATGTTTTCTTGTTCTCAGTATAATGTTGCTACAATGTTAAACACTTAAGTGACTCATGTGGCAAAAGTCTTATATACAGTGAAGGCATAATGATGTTACAGTATGTGATCAAGTGAATATAATAAAGATGTGATATTGCAATGTAGAGCACATTGTGACTTGTCTATGACAGTATATTTTTTGTGATATATTGTGAGCAATAAAGAAAGTGAATATTTCAGTGATTAGTTATTGCTTGTGTACATTATTTATTGATATGTAGAGCAGGACTAGAGCTTACAACAAACTTTGACACCTTCATACACTTTTCCACCCCAACATTTAGTTGATTTTAATAAAGAGGAAAAGAGAAGAAATAGCCTTAAAAAACACTGAAAATGTAAGATGTAAAATATTTAATGTTTTGCTGATACTGAAATTTAAATATGACATGAGAATTAAGAACAAAAAAATTGACACTTCTCCCCCAATTTCATACAAAAACTTGTGGTTTATAAAGAAAAATCCAACCTTTTGTGAAAGTGTGAATATAGGAAATATAGAATGTTGGACATTGGAAAGATATGGGGCAATGAATATGAAGTGTAAAAACTGTTTAAAAACTAGAAATTTAGACTGGATTTAAGATTGGCATTTTGTTGAGTAAAATTTGACAAGTGGTAGCGAATATTCTCCCATTTTCCAAGTATATATTACTTGTAGTTGGAATTTTGATTTCTCTTCGCACTTCTCATTAAATTTGGCTCACACATTAGTCTTGGGGTAGAGATGGGCAAGACTTGTTTTTCCATGTGTTAGACACTACATTGCCATGGTAACAGCATATTACATCAATGTGTAAACATTGCGGGCTTGAATTACTTCATTTTACGACGTATGCTCATGAACTGTGGCACAAACATACTGTAGGCCTCGAGCTAAAGATGTGCTAGACACTTATTTGCATTTGTCAGAAATTGTGTTACCATGGTAACCACATATGTCCCCAAATCCAGGAAATCTCATTGTGGGTCAAACTAATTTCCAAGTTTTTATCCAGTGTCTACCAAAGCTGGTACAAATATTCATCTTGACGAGGGGTATGCAAGATTAATTTTCTAAATGTTTCTCGAATAATTTATCAAGTAACAAGATTTCACTTCTCTAAACCACTCCTTGAATCGTTACACTGGCTTCCCATACGACATCGTATAGTTTTTAAGTTACTTTTGTTAGTTTTTAAGTTTCTTAATAAGCAGGCACCTTTATATATCTGCGTGATTGTTTGACCCTATACACCCCTCGCAGGAATGTACGAGCCTCCAGTGACCCATTCCGTCCCGCATATAAAATCACTAAGAAACTGGCTGGACTTTTACCATAACCGCTTCAAAATATTGGAATCGCTTACCTTTTACTCTTAGACAATCACCATCTGTTGCTTCATTTAAAAAGGGACTTAAAACATTTCTTTTTTCCAATCCAGATTTTTAGGATTGTAAGGTTTCATTTTTATAGTTGTAACAATTTATTTTTCTTGTTGTAAGCGCTTTGGGCCATTCTGGGGAAAAGCGCAGTATATAAATGATAATGTTTTGGAAACTGCATTACAAGGTAATAGGACGGGGTATTCATCTCCTTCAGTGATGTTTATGATTACAAAAAATCAATATATCATTTTGTTAGGTAATAAAATACCCCCAAAAATGGATGGAAGGGAAGAAATTGTGATATAAATGGGAAAGAAGTATGATTATAAGAAGGAAGAGAATATTTTATAGAAAAGGGAATGATAGATAACTTGATTTGAATAGTTAGTGATAAGAGCGTATCAAATTAAACAAAAAGCAGGTGATATGTATATATCATTGAATTATCACCAACAATCAGGTGATAATGTGAATTTTTCATTATTATGAATTATAGACACTCTTCCAAAAAAAAGGGGGAAAGATAAAATGAATAATAGGTTTGATGAAAAGGGTTTCAAAGGAGTACAGACAAATGACTTAAATGGGAAGTAGAGTAAATATGAAATGGAGATTAAATGCAAAGTATAATGGCAGTATCGTATCGTGTATCTAATTCCTTTTAACTTTCATCTGTAATAAATGTACTCTCTTATTTTGTAACTTATCCATTTACATCATTTACACTGGCATCACCATGTGAATGTATAATCCATCACTTACTAGTCTTTTCTGGTTGATATTTTGAGCGCGCTCACATGAAATATGTGTGTCGGTAGGGAGTTTTAACAATACGTCGATCTTATTTGTGATTAGGGTTGATAGAGAGAAAGATGTATTCTGCATTGAACGACAAAATGATAATAAACCAGAATAAAATGTTGCAAACTGGATGAGCAAATATTGATTAAAACTAAATTGTAATAAAACAATGAGTATATCATACTCGGCATATGTTGGCAAGACATAAAATTCTTCACTTACGCATTCGTGAAACAGATATTAAAATGGTAGAAAGTGTTAAATATCTTGGAGTTTTTATAGATAGGGAACTTAAATGGAATGTTCATCTTGATCACATGTGTTCAAACATTGGTAAAAATGATTGGTTTCTTGGCAGACTGAGGCTAATTGTTGATGAATCTAGATTAGAATTAATATATTCTTCGGTTATCATTCCCCACTTTGATTGTTTGGCAATCTAGTTCTAAAAATATTTGACTTTATCGCAAAAGCTACAAAATTGAGCGGGAAGAATTATTCTAAAAAAATCAATCCATATTGCATACTTTATCCACATATATACATGATATTCTGAAATAGAAGACTTCAAATACTCGGCAAAGGGAACATAATGTATGTAATGATGTTTAAAGTTTTGAATAATTTTGCACCTGAATATATGAAAATATCATACCCATACTTTCTGCGTACAGAAAATCACCTTAGTCTCCCAAAACCACAGTCAAATAACTGTAAACGAACATTTTTGTATAGGGGGGCTACACTTTATAACCAATTACCAATTAATTTGTCGTCTAGTTCAACTATTCAGTCCTTTAAATCCAATTTTCAATTGTATCTCAGTTTTCCATATTTTTTTGTTGCCTGTAGTTGCATTGTTTTTTAGGGCTGGGTGATTGTCTGTATGTTATTTCTTTTAATGTATTCGATTAAGTTTTGTGTATATTTTTGTAATCATACATGTATATATTTGCTTTATATGCTTTGTTTTATTTGCTTTATTTGTTTTAGCTCGAACTAAAGCCGGGGTAATAATAGCAGTACTTTGTATCCTCTGGCAAAAAACGCTTTATAAATCCAGCTATTATTATCATTATTATTATTATTATTATTATTATCATTTTGATCATTATCATTATTATTATTATTGTTATTATTATTATCTTTATTATTATTATTATCTTTATTATTATTATTATTATTATTATTATTATAAAGGAACCCGTTGAAGAGCAGTGGTAATTTGTTTATACCGCTGAAATGGACCATCTTCCATATCTATACGATTTGTCACATTTAAACATTTATATACAAATAAATATAAACAAACAAACAAATAAGTTATTACAAAGCCTGCCTACAGTGACGTAATGAGGCAGATATTTGGGTGAGTTGAATTTTTATATGGTTTTATATGGTTGTGGAATATTTGCGACCAAGCAATAATGATTAAAAAAACAGTGATTGATTTTGGAAACGGTCTGGTACATATAAAGGGGGATATATCGGGCCTATTAATGTTGTTAAGCATAAATATATTTTATCATCAACAAGCATAACGAGTGCTTAATCTTAAAAAAAAATGGAAGGTGAGTTCCCTGTTAGTCTGTCTGATAATGAACTTCCTGTTAAACACAAATCATAACCTATACCTTTCCTCCCTCCCCGCCTCTAAAAGCAATTAATCATTCTAAATTTATCAAAGTGCAATTAGTCCATTTTAAACGCCTCGCTTACATTTACACTTTGATGAAGGGTACTCTCACGCGTGATTCGTGAAATGAAGCGAGATATTTCTAATGACGTAGAGTCCTTATGTAAGATGAACAGTAGCTACAGTAAATTAACACATCAAACCTTACAAAAAAATCATATCAATAACAAAGAAGATACTAGAATTTTACGGGGATGTGCGCTTATAAGAGGAAAGTGGACGCTAAAGCGAATGGAAAGTTGGGGAATCGGATACCCCCCCCCCCTCTCCCAAAAATAATAAAGAACAATAGCAATAATAATTTGAAATATGAATTGTGATTTTTTTTTAAATAAATCTTTAAGTAATGATAATAATAATGTAGTAGGAGTTAACATAGAGGAATAAGCTTCTCTTTAAAGTGTAAGAATGGCAATCCGTCATGGTAATCATATTATTCACAATTTGTGATAAAGTATTGTATTCATAATCCGCATGGATATTTCCACAAGGATCGATTTTTTTTTGCGGTATGAATATGAATTCTTTTAGATTCACTCCGATGAAAATGTGAGACCAATGTTAACTTGCATAGGGCAAGGACCTTCTCTCGATTTCGTCGCTATATCAATAAGTATTGCGAGTATTTCAAAGTGACACATGGCTGTTTTCCCCTATTCCAAAATTCATTTTGATTAACTTTGTTTGCAATATACTTCCAAAGCAGTTTCACAAGAAATGATCCTGCAATCTCCGTAAATATGAGATTAATAGACAATTGATCTTATTAGCTACCAAAATCATTGCATCTGATTACTCATTTATAAAAAATGTCAATTAAAATCATTGACTATTTCTTTTATGAAACTCTGAATCACTCCCTAGATATCCATGCCTGTCTGCAGAAGCTTCATGAGATTGGGGAAGGGAATCATATTATAAAAATATGACATTAGTATATTGAAAGATGGCATTAATAGTAAGTTGAAAGAGATTATATCAAAGGATGAAATGAATATATCAGAGTGTCACTGGTCTATCAAAAGATGACTTTATCAAAGGCCAAGTCCATCCCAGGAAAAATATTGATTTGAATAAATAGAGAAAAATCAAACTAACATAATGATGTAAATTTCATCAAAATCGGAACGATCGATGATGTCCCTCACTATTTCTTTTGTTTTTTAATGTATGGTTTGAATTATGCAATATTTCATTTTTTTCAGGATTGCCAATAAGGACCGACTTGACCGAACCATATACATGTGTAATATTAAAACGATGCTAAGTGGGAGCGTCGTGGTCTAGTGGTTCTGACTCTCGCCTTTCAAACAGAGGGTCGTGGGTTCGAATCCTAGCCGTGGCGTGTTTTCCTTCAGCAAGAAATTCATCCACACTATGCTGCACTCAACCCAGGTGAGGTAAATTGGTACCGGCAGGAAATAATTCCTCAAAAAAGCTGTGTGCACCTGAATCGGTAGCCTAGCTTAGCGGGGTAATAATAATAGCAGGGCCCGCTGGGAGAACAGTTTTTGGAACTGAAGTGGCAACCCTGGGTAAATATACCGTTGTTGTTGTTGTTATTATTATTATTATTCCATATGTTCATATGGATGAATTAATCTTTGTTTCACTTGACAATGAGGAGAAAATTGGAAAATATCATATTTAATATTACAAAATACATAAGAAATGGTGAGTGGACGACGTCACCTGTCCCTCATTTGCATACCGACCAGGACGTGCATATCCTGTTTTGTGAAATTAAGCGAAACTTCAAAATGTCGTAACTTTCTTATTTTACATCCGACTTTGATGAAATTTTCGATGCAATTGGATTTTCTCTTTTTATTCAAATAAAATTTTGTTTGGGTGGACTTGTCCTTTAAGTAAAAAGCTGGTATTACTTTATCAACAGATGACATAAAAATGGCAGTAATGTGTCAGAATATTATGTAAGTATGAAAAGACGGCATTAGTATCTTTAGAGATGATACCAGTATTATCAAGCGATTAAGTTGGTATATCAAGAGATGACATTATATTATCAAAAGATGATTGTAGTATATATAATGAAATGGAATTAGAACATTAGGAGAAGACATTAGTATATCAATTAAGGGATGATATTAGTATATCAATAGAATGATGACATTAGTATAATAATATATTACATTAGTATGAGGTAAAATCTAGTTCATTCAATAGATCAATAACGAACATATTGGTAATTATAAAAAGTTTCAACTAAAACAATCATCTTTTATTAAGAAATTAGGAAATAATGTTCAATTAACATTTTTTTTCCTAATGGAATCTAATCAGTTCGTAACTTAACTACATGGAATATCTTCAAAAGTACTTCATCATGATCAAAATAATGATCATTGATAAACCAACGTACGTTGAAGCTTTTATTCTAGATTTTAATGACGTGACGGAAATCCAAATTCCCTCTTTTTTTAATGGGATCTGGATAGAGAGAACGTGTGTGCCTGTGTATATTGTGTTTGACTTGTGTCTGGTCAGGTGCTCAGGAGGTTGTGTGTGTGTGTGTGTGTGTGTGCGCGCGCGCGCGCACACGTATGTGTGGGGGTGTGAGGGGGTGTGCGTATTTGTGTGTACCATAGAGTTATATAAACCTAAATTTAACTCTATGGTGTATACACGTTTGTTTGTTTGTTTAATTGCAACGGTGTATGTGCATTGCGAGGGTGCGTGTGTGGGTGTGTCAAAAGAGAGGGTGTGTGCGAGTGTGTTAAAAGTGATTAATTAATGCTGTCATATTAAATTGGTTATCATTAACAATAAAATGCTTTCAGGCAATATATAAGGTCATAATAACTTAATTTGTTACTACACGTTGAGTGATTAGATTGAGACCTTTATTGGCCTATTAGCGTCGGTCAAAGTAGGAATACAGATAATTATCTATTTATTAGCTTGCTAATACCATGTTGCCTTTTTTATCGTTGTGTGCTCTGTAAATTGCTTTTTTTAAAGAGCCTGATATACGTTATACACGTTTTGAGCGTCAATGATTTTTATCGAAATAAGTATCACTGGAAAGAGTCATGATCAACTAGAGAGTTGATATCCCACTCGATTATACTTACAGATCCTCAAACTTACGATACGATTCATAAACTGTATGATACGATACATGAATAACCACTTTCGCAATGTCAACGGATTGCTTGTTGTTCATTGTTTCAGGGTAATTGTTTGTTGTCAGTTATTTATTATTGTTGCTTGATATTTATTTTTTTTTATGTTGGTTAGTTACAATTTGTCATTTGTTTTTCATTTTCATTTTTTGGGGTTGTTGGTACGGGATACAATACAAAAACACTATAATAGCAATTTAAGTTAATTAACATATCTCTCTTTTATCATAAATAATGTAATAAAAGTAAACAACGCATGTTTACATAAACACCAGGTGGAATGTACAATCGGTTCTGATTGTAATCCAAATTGTAGTCCTATTGAATCCAATGGACTGGCAAAGAGTCCTTAAGTTTCAAATCAGTTTTCGAGTGAGCAAGTGAAAGGTCCGATGATTCTAAATACGAATTGCAATCACCATTACAATGATGATTCAAGATTAACGTGTGAAAAGGCCCTTAGTTCCGATATTCCGTTATGACCTTCAAGCCTTTTATATCAATTTCTAATCTTCTCGAAGCTTACCGTTTTATCTATCATAAGAACATTCTCTTTTCTCCTTGAAACATGTTGAATGACCTCAGTGAAATTAACACATGTAAAAGACATACCTTCTTTATTTTTCCCTTTCCTTACAAACGATCATTATATTGTCTCCTGATATTAAAACAAGGTCTTTGTACATTCCAGAATAGTAAAAATTACACAGCCTCATTAAAATATGCAACTATTACATACCATTGAATGAATGGAGTCGGGAATGGATCCAGTATTGTAACAAGTCTAAATTGAGACTTCTGGAATATTTGTTTTTCTTCTTGAATAATATTATAATTCTTTATTTGCTATTTCTTACATCAAACTGATAATTCATCATCTGAACAGTTGAATGAATGGAGATAATTTATCTTACCATTCTGCTTTTATGTAACAGGTGGATATTGTTGGTAGGTTTTTGGTTGTGGCTGCTTTTAAAGCCCCTTTCACAATTGGCGCCTCACTCGTGCGATATTTTTTTTTTCGAAAATATTTTTTCCGTCCTGTTGAAGAAGTGTTGTCTTTGAGTCGCAAGCAATATATAAAATCGTACGAGAGGTGAACGACCACTGCACCAGGATACAACAGTCGTGAGACGTAATCGTGCGATTATTTTCATGTTTCCGGGTGCAACAGTCGTACAACGGCTGCAACGGTTGAACGATGATGCGACCAAGTCGCACGACATATGCGTTTTGTAGCGCCATATGTCGCGCGACCTAGCGACCCGTTGTACGACTACTACAACCGATCGTACCCATTGTGCGACACACCGCACCACCTGTCGCGCGAGGTGTTGGCCTATAAATACGACACGCGATGCGACTTTCTTCATTACAACCGCTGATGCCTGACGAGACGCTGCTACAGTGAACAAGACACAACCAAAATACAAGCATCGGCATGGCCCCAAAGAAGTCAAGGAAAAAGAGGAAAAATCAGCCTGATGAGGAGGAAGGGCCCCAGCCTATACCCGTGGCCGAGGAGAAAGCTACTGCTTCTGTCATAGCTGGTGATGAGGGTGATGAATTTGGTGAAGCCCAGACCGAGGATGATGAAATGCTGCAGGAAGGGGGCAAAGATCCACCAGCCGCCGCCAGTGATGAGAACAACGTGACAGATGGCCATGCTACCTGCGGTATCACCAAAGCCATGGAGCAGGAGCTGGCCGAGTTTTTCGCTGACAATGAGTTCATCTACGACAAGAGCAAGGTGGACTTAAAAAACTCTAAGAAGAAGGAGCGCAAGTACATGGAGATGGCGGAAAAGCTGGGAGTCACCAGTAAGTAGTAGCTGAAAAATATGCACATTCCGATTTATTGATGATGTTTATTAGTTAAACATGCCAATTTTTTGGATGTTGACTAATTTCTTGCTTCTACATTTTGTATATTTTCAGTGGCCGACATCAGACTATGGTATAAAAGCCAGAGGACCATCCTGGGGAAGATGAAGACCGCTGGAAAGAAGAGTGGTCAGAAGGCCATCGTCCTTACCCCCAGGCAGAGATGGGTCAATAACAACCTTGGTTTTCTGATGAAGCACATAGTCCATCGGTCACAGGGCTGCCAACTGGGCCACCTCAGTGGCCGAATTACTGAAGCCGCCTCCGACGAAGAGGGTTTAGATGAGGAGGGTCCAGATGCCAGCCAAGCACCCAGCTCCAACCAAGTCTCCAGCCAGGGGGCTGCACCTCCCAAGAAGAGGCAGAAGAGGGGGTCGCCCACCGATGTGGACAAGGCCCTCCTGGAATTCATCAGAACATCCACCGAGCAGACGGCCATCCGGATCCAGGTGGATGCGGCACTCACCCAAGGCGCTGACGAGAGGCAGGCCTGGCTAGAATGGATGCTGCAGGCCGTCCGCCCACTCCCAAGACCCCTCTGGCGAGAGTTCACCAGGGACACTTTCAACTTGGTGAGCCGCTACCAGGATCGGGCGGACCACCTTTCCACCACCCCAGTATCTCGCCCCAGCACTCCCCAGATGATCCAGCCACTCAGGCCTCAGTCAGCGCCGATCGGCTTCACCCAGGACGCTCCACCTGCTTCCTTCCTTGGGATGCTCGGGCCAAGCAGCACCTGGACCCCTCATCAGAACCCTCAGGGAGGATTTCAGCAGCCCAATTTACAGGCCCCCTTCCAGCAGCAGGCCCCCTTCCAGCAGTAGCGTGCCCCCTTCCAGCAGCAGCACCCCCACTTCCAGCAAAAACAGCAGGCCCCCTTTCAGCAGCAGCAGCAAGGAGGCAGCAACAGCACCAACACATCAATCATCACCCAGTTGAACTTGTCAGATGAAGAAGATGAACAGTGAACTTTTGTTAGGATTGTTTTTATTGTTACTTGACGAACTCTCTCAACTCAAATTATAATTTGACTATTTTGGAACATTTATTTCAAACTTTTTTAAACATTTACTTGGTGAATAGAATTCATTTTCGTTAACAAAATGTCTTTGAAAAAATATATAATTTTTAAAACAACATGATTAATGACAATATAAAATTTGTTATATCTGTACATCTTTTTTATTCTCATAAATCACGTTTTTTCAAAAATGTTCTTTTTTTTTTAATTTCAAATACATGCTATTAAAGGAGAATCAACGTTTATTATTTCAAACATTTCATGTCAAAGAAATTTTTGTTTAAAATAAATGTTGACATGATCATTCATTTCTTCTTTAAAATGATTCATTCCACTAAATCAAGGAGGCAGCAACAGCGCCGTCACATCAATCATCATCCATTTGAACTTGTCAGACTTGTCAAATAAAGAAAATGAACAGTGAACTTTTGTTTGGATTGTTATTGTTACGATGAACTCTCTCAATTTAATTTACAACTGACCCATTTTGGAACATTTATTTCAGACTTTATTTTAAACATTAACATGTTTAATAAAATTAATTATCGTTAATAAAATGTCTTTGAAAAATATATATCATGTTTAAAACAACATGATTAATGACAAAAGAAAATATGTTATATCTGTACATCTTTTTTATTCTCATAAATCACATTTTTTCAAACATGTTCTCCTTCATTATTTTATTTCAAACACATGTTATTAAGGAGAGTTAACTTTTTAAATTTCAAACTACCTTTCGATGTAAAAGTAATGTATGTTTAAAATAACTGTTGACATGGTCATTCATTTCTACTTTGAAATGATTCATTCCACAAAATCATGATCGAAGTTTACATGCCATTTTTATGGCAGAGTCTGTGCTGTATCCCAAGTAGTGCGCCAAGTGGCAGTCTATATCATGTGTTGTTGCCAGGGCAGGCTTCCAACTGGACTGTTGTAGTAGTGCTTCAGGTAAGTTCTCAGCTTCTTGCCCTCTTTGTTTGCCTGGTAGCCTCCGCCAACTCGTTCAACATCCTGCAGAACTGCTGCGTTTCTCCATGCCCCAGGGATATGGTTGCCCAACTCATCTTCATGGTCAACGTCAATGTTCTGAAGCCCAGGAAAACGATCTCTCATTAGGTTGTGGAGGCACATGCAGGCCATAATGACTGTCTTGGCTTTTTCTGGATCAAGCTGTAGGGTACTCAACAAGCATCTCCAGCGATGGGCAAGGATGCCAAAGCTGTTCTCCACCACACGGCGAGCCCTCGAGAGACGGTAGTTGAAGATTCTCTCCTCGTAGGTCTGCTCACGGTTGGAGTACGGCTTCTGCATCCATGTTCTGAGAGGGAAGGCGTCGTCCCCAATTAAGAAGTAAGGGGTGTCTCGGTCATCATCTGGCAGGGGCTCTGGATCTGGCAGGCCAAGAGTACCATTCTCCAGTCCACGTCTCAGCGGGCTGTGGTTGAAGACCTGGGCATTCGATGATGAACCGGGATTACCAACGTCAGCCCAGAGGAACTTGTAATTGCCATCAACTAGGGCCAAGAGGATGAGGCTGTAGAAACCCTTGTAGTTGTAGTAGATCGTACCAGAGCCTGGTGGATTTCTGATGGCCACGTGTTTTCCGTCCAAGGCTCCGCAGACATGATGAAAGTTCCATCTGTCAGCGTAAGTCCGTGCCACTTCTCTCCATTCATCTGGGGTAGTTGGACAGGAAAATACTTCATCTTGGTATTCACTGATGATGGCCTGGCACACCTCTGGTATAAACAGAGAGATGGTATTATGGGCAACACGGAAGGCATACTGCAGGGTTTTGTAGCTGTTGCCGGTCGCAAGATATCTCAAGGTGATGGCCAGTTTGAGCCCAGGATCAAGTGGCTGCCGGTAGCGATAGGACTTCTCTATCCTCGGAGTGATGCGCTGCAACAGTTCAAGGAACGTTTCTTGTGGCATCCTCATGTAGTTCAGGAAGTCACCCTGACATTCTCTCTGCAACTCCGTCATCAGATTATCATACTGTCCAAACAGCACACGTCTCTCAATCCAGGGTTTGACCCACCACCTTCTTCTTTGCCTTGCATGTCTTTGACGTCTACGGATGAGTAAGGCCATCAATATGACATGTCTGTCTTGAACGTTTTGGATTTGCCTTCTCAGACTTAGCAAATGCAAGAGCCTCCCAGGAGCTATTGGTCGAGCAGCAGCCATGTTTACAGTATGGATGGTCCAGACATTTGGGATGAAAGCTCAGGAGTTCTCGAGCTTATATTGGGGGTGAAAAAAAAGCGTACAACGTTGCAAAGGGGGCAAGACAGGTCTTCCAATAGTCTTAGGGTGGTACAACGGACTCGTACGACAGGATGCATCATCCTACGACATGAAAATACTCGTGCAACACTCGTTCGGGGTCTTACAAGTGCGTGCAAAGTCGCACAACACTCGTACTGCCTGTCGTGCAATTATTTTTCATCGCGTCAGTCGCTCAAAATATCGGAGCAGCACGGTTTTTTTTCCCAACCGAGATGCGACCATTTTGTCGCATCTGGATCGTACAATAAGTGGTACAACGGCTACAACGAGTCGTACAACGGGAAAAATTTCGAGTCGCAAGCCGTTGTAGTCTGTTTGGCAACAATTGTGAAAGGGGCTTAAAAGGAGCTTTCACAATTGCTCGTGCGATCGTTATACGAAATGGCCACAATATATATTGCACACAATCGCAACGGTTGTAAGATGTCACACCACCAATTGTGAAAGGGGCTTTAGTGACAACGCTTTGATGATACAGTTACTCTTTGGGCCTTTTCACATGTAAATCTTGAATCATCATTGTAATAATGATTGCGATTGTTATCGTGATTATGATTAGCGTTCGTGATTCTAATCATGTTCTAGTTTGTTTCACACGTGCTAAATATTCGTCATTAGCCTTATTTTTCACTGGAATCATCATTCAAGTTACGATTTTTTTTTACCGAGTGAAAGGGCGGTCTATCTATTGTATTTGACATCATCGTGTAACATTTGATGTGCTTCATATGACAAGGCCTTCAGTAATTCGAGCTATATTCTTCATCGTTACTACATGTGTTTCATGAAAGCTTTTAATATTGAGCTAGTTTTCACAATTGACGGGTCTTTCAATCAACTAATCAAGCACTTTTGCTCGTAAACTAGTCAATTAAAACATCATTAACACATTGAAGGGTTTCAAAGGCAGTGAATGGTTAATGAACAATATTAATTGCTTTGTGATAATTAATTGTCTTATTCACTCGGGTAATCAGGAATATTAGTCTCAGTGACATGCAAGGACATGTATTTCTATAAAGAAATTATAAAAATACATGCAGTTTATCATCTTGTGTACAGCTTTCCCCAATTTTTCTAATAAAAATGTACCTTTTGTAGATTACCTGTAGCAAAACAGTGAATATACCAAATTAATGGTTGAGGGAGGGAAGAGAAATATATAGCTAATATTTCGTGTCAAACATTCAACTGCGATATGAATAAAGGGTGTGAAAATGAATGTAGCTGTTACTTTAACGTCATGATTACAATCTTCCTCTTGTTCTTTGTAAGCCCCCGACTTCACTTCCCCCTACCCTATACCAAGACCCTTTAAAGAACTCTGGATATCGGCAAGGTCGTCAGCATTCTCCATCAGTGAGGTTTGCCGTCTCTATATGGAATGGCTCCGACAAACTTTGAAAGGCCACTGAAAGCCTCAACACAAATTTTCCGTCGAAATCCATGTTTGACCTTATTTATCCACAATGAAAATTGAAAAAATACACGTTTATATTCCAAGAAATATAGATATCTTGGTTGTTATGCGCATGAATTAAGCACCCCACACACCTCACGACTTGTCTGCGACCCGATTTTGGAATGGCAGTCGACTGTGTAATGTTCTAAGTCATCGTACGAATACCTATGTTGTAATCTGTGACTATACTCTCATATTGGAATAAAAGCGAATTTAATATCTAGTCGTAATGGCGTAATAGCAATTACGATTGGCTACGATAATAAACTAATTTGACCTTTACTCCAAAATAAAGGATTGAAATCATCCATAGGCCTAATTGTTATCACTGGCGGATCCAAGGGGGGGCAAAGCCGGCCCGTGCCCCCCCCCCCCTTTGAGAGGATTAAAATTTGCAATGTAAAATGGCGTTAACTTAGAAGTGTGCCCCCCCCCCCCCCTTTGAAAGTGAAGACCTTTTTTTTTGCTTGTCAATTTTTTCTCGTGAACGAAATGTCCTTATTTTTTGTTGAAAACCTTTTTCTTTTCTTTTCTTTTTCTTTTCTTTTTTTTTGCTTGTCAAATTTTTCCTCGGAAATTCCCCCCCCCCTTTTGGAAAATTCTGGATCCGCCCCTGGATGGTATATTCTTTCAGTCAAACTGAATTTAAAATAAAAAGATAATTTTCATTCAATATCAGAAATTGGGCGTAAAGCCCCTTTCACAATTGACGTACGACCATTTGCGACCTTTTGGTCGTGCGACAGGCTGCAACAGGCATCAATCGCTAGTCATCTCATAAGATCGCACAGAGGCTTTCACAGTTGCAACAGCTGTCGTACAACAAAACAACCAGTAAACCCCGATGCACGAGTAAGTCGCATATACTCTTATTGTGCTCGTGCGATCACATGCGAGTGTTGCACGAGGGATTGCGAGTGCAACGGTCGCATACATGCGAATGAAACGGTAGTGCAATGTTGTAAGCCGTTGCGATCGGTCTTGCAACAGTCTTATGGCCCATATTATTATCGCAACCAGTCGCAAGACAGGTCTCTGTACATGTAGGTCGCTTGCACATGTGCAAGTGTTGCACGACCTCCAGTCAAGTAAATGCGACTACTTAGTTGTGCCACCTCTCGCACCAAGTCGTACAACGTTGAACGACACTCGCACGATGATCGCCCGACCGATGGTACGACCCCGGGTACGGTCTGATGCGAGTGAATCGATCGTATTTGATCGCGTTCGGATTTTGAACATGTTCAAAGTTCAGATGTGACCAGTCACGACCACCTCGAGTTCGTGCGACCGTCTACAACGACTGCGAGTGCTCGCAAGACACCAAGAGATCGATCGTGCAACAACAAGAAAAAACTGTTGCAGGCAGTCGTAAACTGGTCCGACGTCAATTGTGAAAGGGGCTGAACGGTCGCATACATGCGAATGCAACGGTTGTGGAATGTAGTAAGCCGTAATTTCGATCGGTCTTGCAACAGTCTCATATTATCGCACCCAGTCGCAAGACTGGTCTCTGTAGGTCTCCAGCACATGTGCAAGTGTTGTACGACCTCCAGTCGACTAAATGCGACTATACTTAGTTGTGCCACCTCTCGCACCAAGTCGTACAACGTTGAACAACACTCACACGATGATCGCCCGACCGATGGTACAACCTGTTGCGAATGAATCAATCGTATTTGATCGCGTTTGGATTTTGAACATGTTCAAAGTTCAGATGCGACCAGTCACGATCACCTCCGACCACCTCGAGTTTGTGCGATCGTCTACAACGACTGCGAGTGCTCGCAAGACACCAAGGGATCGATCGTGCAACAACAAGAAAAAACTGTTGCAGGTGGTCGTAAACAGGTCGTACGTCAATTGTGAAAGGGGCTTAAGGCATGATAAGCCCCTTTCACATTTGACGAACGACCAGTTTACGACCGCCTGCAATGTTTTTTTGTTGTTGTTGCACGATCGATCTCTTGGTGTCTTGCAAGCACTCGCAGTCGTTGTAGACGGTCGCACGAACTAGAGGTGGTCGTGACTGGTCGCATCGAAGTTTGAACATGTTCAAAATCCAAACGCGATCAAATACGATAGTGCGATAATATATAGGCCATAAAACTGTTGCAAGACCGATCGCAACACGGCTTACAACCAGTGGCGTAACTACGGGGGGGCATGGGGGGGCACGTGCCCCCCCCCCCCCCCAATCGGCTGACCAAAAAAAAAAAAAAAAAAAAAAAAAACGGGGAAAAGGAGAAAAAGAGGGAGAAAGGAAGAGAAACGTAATGGGAAAAAAGACATTATTGTTCATTATAATGTTATATTATATCATAATAATATGTCCTGTTATATTACATAAGAAACATTTTTCATAACTTTATGAAACATAATTTGCTCAGGGCCTATGTTTTCATTGCTCCTGATGCTCGCATTGTCTGTTTACCGAGATATATAACCCTGTTATACTAAAACCTCCCGTTTTCAAGTCAATATATACCAAACTGCCAAATATATTTCCTCGCACTTCGAGTTATTGTTTTATGTACAATAGTATCCTTCTTTTTCATGACTACTTAAAGTGATTGCCCCATTTTAAGGTCTTAATATAAAACATTTCCTGTCCGTGCTTACGTTAGCAGTAGCGGATTGGTGAAATATGTCTGCTCTCCATGCATGAATTCCTAGAATCAGTCCTTAAAATGTTCCTTTTTCTGATCTGAATATCAAAAATTTTCAGCTCGCGCTTCGCGCTCGCACCATATGGTTAGTGAACTACGTATGGTCTTCGTGAATTCCTACAAACAAGCCTTAAAATGCCCCTCTTCAGGTCTGAATTCCCTAAATTTTCAGCTCGCGCTTCGCGCTCGCAAGATTTGATTAGTGAGATGGGTATGTTAATCATGATTACAAGTGCTTTATGTGCATATGTTTAGATGTAATTCTAACAAAATCAGCAAGCGCTTATTGGCACTCGCATTAGATGACTATGGTGAGATGTGTATACTCTTAATGGATTCCTAAACTATATTCCTTAAAATCTTCCTATTTGGGGTCAATATTTACAAAAATTTCAGCACGCGCTTCGCGCTCGCATTATTTAGCGAGACAGGTACGTATCATGATTACAAAAGAATTTTATAATGTCCTTTTTTAGGTCTGAATATCACAAATTTTAAGCTCGCGCTTCGCGCTCGCATTATTTGACCAGTGAGATACATATCCGTTTAATGGCACTGTCCTTAAAATGTCTCTATTAGGTCAGTATACCTGGCAACTGGGCGCGCTTCGCGCGCTCACTAAGTGACTCAAAATTTTTGCTGGTGCCCCCCCAATGCCGTGACCCACGGTACGCCACTGTACTGCTTACAACATTGCACTACCGTTACATGCGCAAGCATGCGACCGTTCCTCGGTGTTACAAAATAGTTAAGAGTTAAGAATAAATAAAAGAGAGGGCAGAAAATATAAGAAAAATTGTACTATAAACAACACGAAATTAAAAGGGCAAGATAAGTTTATATTTTTATAAAACAAAAAAATCTAACTTTTCCGAAATAAAACCTAGAGAAAATAGGGTAAAGGGCATTCCTCCCTCAACAAATAGGCCCGTATACTGAATTCGGGTTTAAATTAAACTCTTCTAAGGTTGTGGTTTAATTATGGATAGCTAATTGTTGCATAAATCTGTAATGGTGCAGGTTTAATTTATTAGCTCATTCAAACAAAATAATATGTACACGCGCACCTAACTCATTGCAGATTGGCTGACAGCCCATTGGAAGTCCCAAGCTATATTGCTCTGAGTTCGAATTGGTATATACCTCAGATCAATCACACGAATACTCGCACTGGTTTCATTCAAACGTATGATCAATCGTATTGTCTCACGTCGACTCTCACGACGATGCAATCAGTCGTGCAACTATTGAGACTGTTATGAAACCACTCGCAATCCCTCGTGCAACACTCGCATGTGATCGCATGACCACTCACACGAGCACAAGACGAGCATAATTATGCGACTTACTCGTGCACAGGGTTTACTGGGTGTTCTTGTTGTACGACAGCTGTTGCATCTGTGAAAGCCTCTATGTGATCTTATAAGATGAATAGCGATTGATGCCTGTTGCAGCCTGTCGCGCGACCAAAAGGTCGCAAATAGTCGTACGTCAATTGTGAAAGGGGTTTTAAGCCTCTTTCACAATTGTGCTCGTGTGATCACATGCGAGTGTTGCACGAGGGATTGCGAGTGGAACGGTCGCATACATGCGAATGCAACGGTAGTGCAATGTTGTAAGCCGTTGCGATCGGTCTTGCAACTGTGCAACAGTCTCATGGCCTATATATTATCGCACTCAGTCGCAAGACTGGCCTCTGTACATGTAGGTCGCTAGCACATGTGCAAGTGTTGTACGACCTCCAGTCGAGTAAATGCGACTACTTAGTTGTGCCACCTCTCGCACCAAGTCGTACAACGTTGAACAACACTCACACGATGATCTCCAGTCCGATGGTCCGATCTTATGCGAGTGAATCGATCGTATTTGATCGCGTTTGGATTTTGAACATGTTCAAAGTTCAGATGCGACCAGTCACGACCACCTCGAGTTCGTGCGACCGTCTACAACGACTGCGAGTGCTCGCAAGACACCAAAAGATCGATCGTGCAACAACTGGGAAAAAAAATTGTTGCAGGCGGTTGTAAACAGGTCGTACGTCAATTGTGAAAGGGGCTTAACAGTTTTTTCTTGTTGTTGAACGATCGATCTCTTGGTGTCTTGCGAGCACTCGCAGTCGTTGTAGACGATCGCACAAACTCGAGGTGGTCGGAGGTGATCGTGACTGGTCGCATCTGAACTTTGAACATGTTCAAAATCCAAACGCGATCAAATACGATTGAGTCACTCGCAACAGGTCGTACCATCGGTCGGGCGATCATCGTGTGAGTGCATGTTGTTCAACGTTGTACGACTTGGTGCGAGAGGTGGCACAACTAAGTATAGTCGCATTTAGTCGACTGGAGGTCGACTGGAGGTCGTGCTGGAGACCTGCAGAGACCAGTCTTGCGACTGGGTGCGATAATATGAGACTGTTGCAAGACCGATCGAAATTACGGCTTACTACATTCCACTACCGTTGCATTCGCATGTATGCCACCGTTCAGCCCCTTTCACAATTGACGTCCGACCAGTTTACGACCGCCTGCAACAGTTTTTTGTTGTTGTTGCACGATCGATCTCTTGGTGTCTTGCGAGCACTCGCAGTCGTTGTAGATGGTCGCACGAACTCGAGGTGGTCGTGACTGGTCACATCTGAACTTTGAACATGTTCAAAATCCGAACGCGATCAAATACGATCGATTCACTCGCATCAGGCCGTACCCGGGGTCGTACCATCGGTCGGGCGATCATCGTGCGAGTGTTGTTCAACGCTGTACGACTTGGTGCGAGAGGTGGCACAACTAAGTAGTCGCATTTACTTGACTGGAGGTCGTGCAACACTTGCACATGTGCAAGCGACCTACGTGTACAGAGACCTGTCTTGCGACTGGTTGCGATAATAATATGGGCCATAAGACTGTTGCAAGACCGATCGCAACGGCTTACAACATTGAACTACCGCTTCATTCGCATGTATGCGACCGTTCCACTCGCAATCCTTCGTGCAACACTCGCATGTGATCGCACGAGCACAATAAGAGCATATGCGACTTACTCGTGCAACGGGGTTTACTGGTTGTTTTTGTTGTACGACAGCTGTTGCAACTGTGAAAGCCTCTGTGCGATCTTATGAGATGACTAGCGATTGATGCCTGTTGCAGCCTGTCGCACGACCAAAAGGTCGCAAATGGTCGTACGTCAATTGTGAAAGGGGCTTTAATGTGTGCGGTGGCCTTTATAGGTACCGTCTGGTATATTATTCTTATTCTGAAAAGAGCAAACATCGTTGTGGAACTACTGATGTTTGCATTAACTTTCCCATTATAGGCTATAGCCATTAGGTAATTTGATATTTCATAGAGTTAATAAATACATGAGAGAGAGACAGCACAATAACCCGACACATTTTAGCAATTAGTACTTTGCTGTTATATCAATCCAGGACACGAACAATGAAGCTACTTCAATGGCAATGGAGCAATTATCAGGTCGTGACGGTTATACCATATGATATTTTACACTATAGGCCTAATGATTGGTTAGCTATAGTATCACGTGATAACTCAGGAAATATTCATGGGCATACATGGATAATTCATTAGCGCGCATTGTATTTCGGAAGTAAAGATCACGTCACTTATTGATTAAAATAATTCATTGAATTTTTTCTCGGGAAAATGTGCCCCCCCCCCCTGGAAAATTATGGATCCGTCCCTGCTGTTAGGGTTAGTGTTGTTTAACTCTGACAAGTTATATATGAGTTTAAAGCTTAGGATGTGCTTTTCCAAGTTCAATGAAAATCTCAAAATTCATTTTGGGCGACTTATTGTTGGTTTTGGGTGGCTGGTCACATGTATTCATTATACTAGTCATATTGCTTCCACAGCTCAGATCACGCATAGATCCCTGAGACACATTTATAAAAAAAAAAAAAAAAACAGAAAGAAATAAAGAACCTAAATGTAGGACTGTACGATTAACTGCCTTACCATTTGTCGTCCAAGTACTAAATGAAAATGGACTGTGTTGGTTCGGCGTGCATGCTAACGTGAATTAAATTATCATAATCCGTTATCATCCGATTTACTTATACAATGTCATGCTCAAATCACTTTTTAAAATCTTTATCTATTACTATTTGCATGTAGTCCTTAAACGAACTTGACAGTTTCAGAATAATTTTAATTTCGCTTTAATTACTGACCAATTTATCTATGTATGTGTGTATGCATCTATGTATTCTATCTATTATGTATTCTATCTATGTATGTATATCTCTATATTCTATATATTTATCTATCTATCTGTCAACTGGGGTTAATTGAACACCGTATCTTTTTAGCAAATTTTTTTATTAGTGAAAAGCAAACTGACATTACTTTCCTGTTTCACTTGAATTCGTACGATTTAAAAAATAAGTCGCGATTCCAATACCAAAAAAGATTTTGTATTTTGGGTTTCCAGAAAGCGTTTCAATATTTAAAAAAGCCATTTTAAAAGTGACATTAAATGCCTCATTATCATCAGGTCATGTCATGAGTGACATGAGTTCAAAAACCTTACATTCAACATTGTCAATTTATTTCAACGAACTTTCAAATAAGTGATTTAAAAATTATGAAAGTCCCGTGGATGTTTGAAAGAGCTCAATCAGATCCACAGAGAGAGGGGAGAATCATGTTTGTTTGAAAATAACAGATACCAAGAAAAGCAGAGAATCGGAGACAATATTGGACATTTTTAGAAAAAATAAGAACATTGATAATTTTACAGGGAGCTAAAGATTTACTACATCGGCTTCAATTAGGTCGTAAACAAAAATGAGGAGAGGAAGCGAGAGAGAGAGAGAGACAGAGGGGGGGGGGGTGGGGTGAAATGAGTTTGGATGGTAATAGTTTAATCACGATAATGCAGCAATTTCCAATAGTCCAGTTTGCCGAATATTTATAGATCGAATGTAACCTATTTGAGCATTATGGGTCATACTGTGTGTGCGCCCTTGAGTATTTCAGAAAAAAAATCATTACTTGCACAGTGGGTGCAAGTGGGGTCTAGTGGTTCTGACTCTTGCCTTTGAAACATAGGGTCGTGGGTTCGAATCGTAGCCATGGCGTGTTTTCCTTCAGCAAGAAATTCATCGACACTGTGCTGCACTCGACCCAGGTGAGGTGAATGGGTACCCGGCAGGAATAATTCCTTGAATGCACTGAGCACCGGTGATGGTAGCTCGAGCTAAAGCCGGGGTAATAATAGCAGCGCTTTGTATCCTCTGGCAAAAAGCGATTTATAAATCCAGCTACAATTATTATTATTTCCATAAATGATTCAAGAAAGAAAGTTGATATTATCCATTGCAAACATTACGACTTTCCCTATTTTATGGAGATTGCGCCATTTCGGCATTTTCATATTACATTATCCAATATCCATAATGGGTGAAAAGAGAAAATTAAGTAAGATTGGTTAACAAAATATCTTTATTAAACAATGAGCCATTATTTTGGGCGACATTTGAGCGCCTTTCTGACTGGTATTTGTACAGAAATCATTTCCATTCCAGTTTTCCTTTCTACATTAAAATTACTTCGAAAAAAAAAAGGCACATTAATCCAAATGGTCTATTCTGGGTTTGACGCCAAGAAATGATGCTTCATCGAATAAAATTAAATTAAAACCATTTCATCTTTGTATGGATTATGGCAGTGGACAAAGCTTCGATGCAAACAAAATAATGCTCACCATTATGATCAGGCAGGCGTGACACGGTGTTGCGTTAATTAAACGAAGAAGATGAGGAATGGCTGGAGAACCGCGTCATTTCATTATCATCATTATCAGACGAGCGCTGGGCAAGTTAAACACGGTCGCAATTTTGTTAACAATGTAGTTAGTGGTGATTGCGAGACGACACCCAATGATTGTACACCTGCAACCTAGAGTAAAGGAACATTTCAAGCAACTGTATTCGACGATTTAAGTAGATGGAAAAGGAGAGTCAGAGGATAAGAAATCGAAAAACTATTTAATTTCTTTTATTGACTCCATGGAGCCAATAAAATTGTGTGAAAATATTCTCGCAGAATGATGCTATTTCTTGAATGATCTTTGCTAATGTGAAACGAACTTAAAATGTTTTCGTTAAAGATAATGAATCCGCACTCTGTCATCTTTATGGTCACTATGCTGCTTGGTAAGTAAATCAGAATATTGCTTTGTCTCTGGTTACCAGGGTAGCAAAAATTAATCAATTTGGGGGCACCACCATATCAAATGCTATTTGTAATGCACCGTAATTAAAAAAAAGATGCTCATGGCGCGGTAAGAAAAGAAGAAAATTAATGGAAACCTAATTGAAAAGGGTAAAGAATACACGTATTAAATTAAAAGCTTGCAATGCGTAAATAACAAGATATTCAGTATTTTTGTTTAAAGTGATGCGACTCGGAATATTGCGGATATCTTTTGGAAGCCAAGCATATACTCTTAGAAGAGTCGTTAATGGTGGTTCTCTCGTCTTGTAATCAGAGGGTAAAGTGTATACGAATACACTATCTAGCATTCTTTTGCGAGGAGTTAATCAACACTTTGTCACTCTCCACACAGGTGATAAATGGGTACCGAGTATTGTAGCTTGTCCAGTATTGTGCGCGCCTCATTGGCGACTGAACTGAATGCTCCCCTGGGAGTGGAGGATGTGCATACATTGTGTGGGGGATGACTGATTGAATCCGATGACCAGGGTTATAATAAATATCTAAGCTCTTATGTACAATGTATGTCTTGGGCGCATTATAGGTAGCCAGATTTATTATTATTATTATTATTATTATCATTATTATTATTATTATTGTTGTTGTTGTTGTTATTATTATTATCATTATTATTATTATTATTATTATCATTATTATTATTATTATTACTACTATTATTATCATCAACATCATTATTATTATTATCATTAGATAGATAGATAGATTGTTTAAATCTAGATGGATGGATGGAGAGATAAAATGCTCTTGAATAAAATTCACCTGTGTCTAGAATAAAGTTCGTTGCGCTGTGTGAGCCTACAATCTTAGCTAAATGAACTTGGGTAAGAGATTTCACTTTTTAGCTTCAATTTATTTTCTTCATGTGATTTTAGTTCTGTGTCATTATAAAATCAAAACAGTTTCACTTTACTGTCTAAACTGAATTCTTTTGAATGTATAAAATTATGTAAATCAAATTCTGACAAATTAAATTACATTATCATGATATACGATCTCAATAATTGAAGATAGAAAGGGACGTATTAGATTGTGTGATAATTATTTTACGAATTTCAATTTACGCCTGCATGGTCAAGCAAAGTCTAAATAAAACGAATGTTATTTCAGATGGAGGACATGAAAAAAGCACGGGAGAACAGATGCTCTTTCGGTAAAAAATTCCCAGCGCCGATTCTTTTGTCCTTCGTGATACGAGTGGTTGATTTAATAATTCAAGATATTGAAAACATTATGCATTCTCGATTCAATACGATTTTCTTATAGTTTTTAATTATGATAATCCATACACTTTTTATTACAATTTCCATTTCATAAACATTTCGCTCGCAAATGTTAGGCCATTATGACTCGGTCACAAATACCATAAAAACCTGCTACAAACGCCATACGAATGATTTTTTAGACCATTTCATAAGATCTTTCTGCAGGAAGGCCGTATGAAACCAGTGTTCGTGGACCATTCGTAACGGTTCGTATAAGTTTGCAGCTTGGTCGATGGTTTTGTCCAAGTTTTTTTTACGTCGCACAAAACCCTCTCTTCGTAAGGCGGCCTCACGACCGTCATAAGAACATCATGAGAACCACGCAAGATTTTGTATTACCGAAAATTATCAAATTTCTCAAGAAGGTCTTAGGCTGTTCTTAAGAATCCCGTAAGAATCTATGCCCATCCAGGAATCTCTACGAAATCCAGAATTGTTACGCACACGAACGTCTCGTTCGTAACAACTTTAATTCAATTCAATTCAATTTATTTTCCACATATTGAGTAAAAAAAACATACAATATCAGTACAATCAAATACATACATAGATATCAACAATACAAGTATAAATAGTTACAATATATTACATAAAAAAGACATAGAAGATCAAAATGTGGAGGGGATTGACAAAGGCCATATTGATCTATCAAGGTCAATCCCCAACAGAAAAACAGTGGAATACATAAATTACATATGAAAAAAAAAAAACTTGACCTCAAAACCCCAGACAAAGCAAAAGAAAGTAAAAGACGAATAAAGGGGAGGGAGAGGCAAATATAAAATTACCTTAAGGAGTAAGAAGGGATAATTTATATTTTCGTTTGAAAGACAGGAGTGTTGGGGAAAGCTATGACCATAGCTTTACCATGTTTACGTAAACTTTTTTTCGTATTATATAGAAAATAAGCGAAAATCTAGCCTCTTGTCGAGGCCCTGGCGGCTGCTTCCCGAGCGAAGCGAGGGATTTCCTAATTCGCGAATATAACTCTTTGTGAAATTAAGCGAAACTTCAAGATGTCATAACTTTTTTATTTTATATCCGATTTGGATGGAATTTTCAGTGGTATGCTTGTTGGATTTTTCTCTTTTTATTCGAATCAACTTTTGTTGGGATGGACTTGTCCTTTCAAAAAAGAGAAATAGATTTTTCAATCTAAGAGGTAATTTTGGTCTGAAATTTTGATCCAGATTTTGTTGTAATAATTCTGTCAATCAGAAGCATGTGTTCTGTAAATCTAATAGGCATAATTTTACGTTGTCAGTTTTTAACAATTACCAGCTTTAAATATTTTTTTACCTTATTGGAAAAAATGCACTTGCTAACTGTGGATATCTGTCACAAACCTTCTTGCATAGTTCATTTGATTTGATTTTTGCCAAAATCCAGATGTCTAATGCTTCAGTGAGCACACAATTTTCGAAAATTATGCAAATGAGAATAATGTTCAAGGCCTTGGCCCCACTCTGTGCCGTATCGAATGATTATTTTAGCGTGCGTGCCTTTTGGATAGTGTCACTCTGAAGCCATGTGCGAAGTTTCATTAAAAAAACTGTTATAACAGAAGTAACAAAAACCGTCCATGAAACAATCTGCTTATTTCACTTTTGTGGATTTTTTTTTCCTCTCTCATAGACATTGTGTGCACTATATGAGTGCATATGTTTAAGAATATGTAACCCCTTATTCAATGTGGTGGAATTAAATTCTCAAAACTGTCTTTAGCAATGTCATTTGGCTGTAATGTTTATCAACCTATGGGGAATATTCTGTGCAGAAAATGAAATCGATTTGTTTATGTATGGATTAGCGAGCATGAATCAAAGGGAGAAAAATGGCATTTTCAATAACACAGACTCATTTTGAGGGGTAATAAAGTGAATAATGGGGTAAATTCAGTTTCAAATGTGACTTAATTGCTTTTTTATCATCCATCATTTTTGTCACCACACACTTTGAGCGAGCACACTTGGAAACTTAGGAGTGAATACTCTTTATATTGCATAATTTTTTTTTCCTAACAATTTCTCAGGATCACTTGAATTATGGACAAATCAGTGGTTAATCCAGAATGTGAAAAATGGGGAGGGGGCGAGAAATTGGGGAGCCACCAACATTTTCAAATTTTAACTTGTTTTTTTAAGCAATAGAGGATACCAACTTAAACCCCTCTGATGCTCACTCAACCATTAACATACGTTATCAAAATTTTGTGTGGAGTGGCTTAATGATGAATATCAAAACAGCATTTGCACCAGAAAATTCACCAAAAAGTAACTCTGTATTTACAAAATCTGAAAAATGACTCTCGTGACTTTCAAAAATGATAATTTTTAATTCAATCTTTGATTACTCATGCATGATCGCTCAACTGATCAATCTCATCTTTTTTAGGAGTTGCTTAATGAGTGAAGACAATTACCTACAAAATATTATATCTCAAAATGATTCCGTTCAAAAGTTACAGCATTTGGATTTAGGGGGACTTAATTTTTTTGTTCTGTATATATTGCTATCAAAACAGAACCATGGCCCAACGCAGTATTTTTCGGAGGGGGATATGTAAAATTTTCAAGCGAGTGGGTCAAGCGACCAATCTGATTACTAGAAGGTGTTTTCTACATTCAAATTGATTTTTTTTCTTTTGAAAATTCCAATAATATAATAGGCTTGATAATTTTTCTGGTCACCTGCTCCTCTGCCCCCACCCATCCATTGATGTGTTCGACCACGAAAATGGAAGTGGTTATACTGAATATATATTAAATCAGTGTGGTTAGATTATGTGGCATCAATGAATTAACATATATATATGAATCAGATTCTTCATCCCTCTAACCCGAATAGGCAGAAAATTTCATTTTACTCCATTATCTCCATCAAATATGAAATTAAATTGTATTTAATTTCGCAGCAATTTGGACGGAAATATCAGCTTCAGGGGCATATCCCAAGACTATGTTCTTTTATAGAAAAAAAATCCGCATCAATGTTGCAGAGGAAAGCGTTCCTGCATAGCCTAATAACGATTAAACAATGTTGGATAATCTCTATAGCAACAGGAAAGCGCGTTGAATAATAGAAGCACACACTGTTCGAATTATGGGCACTTTAGCAATTAAGATATCACTTTTTATCCATTATTGAACCCATAGAGGATGTCTTAGATAATTGAGGCTTGTGTGCTTTTTTTTGACGACTCCAATTATATTTCGTTGTTTTTATGTCAATTATAGAGATAGACCTCTAATCGTATGTCACATAAATGACGTCACACTGTAAATGAGTCAATTATATTTCATAGCCTAGTCAAGTATGAATTTATTTTATTATCCAATGCAATGATAATACCAATTTACAAGTTTACAGACAATCAGTTATGAATACATAGAAAAGCAAGGATAATAGGAACCAGATAAAAGCATGAATGCTAGTCAAGTCTGGCCCCTTCTAGTCTAGATAGATAGAAACATGTTTCTTAACTTGTTAGTTAAGAATGAACAATCGTCAGTCTACTAAATATACTCTGTAATATATATAAACAGTGACTACCTAACAATTTAACAAAATTTAACAGTATTTACATATGAAAGATATCTAGATGATAACAAAAATACCGTATAGATGATAACAAAATTCATTTTCCAATAGATGTTCAACAACAGCTTTACGAAAACTTGATCTTGATGGTTTCTTTCTGATTTTGATTGGTAGCTCATTCCTAGAATTTGTGCCTACATAAGATAAACACTCTTTTCCCAAGTTTGTCCTAACCTTTGGTACATACAGATTATCATATTCCTTTGCCTTGTATTATATCTATGTTGAATTAGTGAACAATATTGTAGCAGTGAATATGGCAAATTTGTATTAATTAGATCATACATATATATTATCATCAAATATATTTGCCCTATATGGAAAAATATCATTATACTTCAATTATTAATATTTGATTTTATACCATACATTCATTCTGTGGAAATTGGTTGATTTTGATTTCCAGGTAATTCCGTTGCTTTGGTTAAATACCATCATGATACCATCAATACAAGAAAAAATATCTAGTGAATTAGAATTCAAATTATTGAACATACTTTGTTTGGATCAAATGGTAAAAGGTAAGGTAAAATAACGAAAATGCTCAAAATCAAAACAAAATAGTATGTTACAGAAATAACTTGCCTATAGCTCATATCAGCATATTCAACATTCTTAACGTTCGAAGATTAGCCTAGAGAGCAAAATGTTTTGGATATACATACAGTCCAAAGAGGTTCAAATAATACTTCCGAAGTTATCAAACAATTAAATGTGATGAGCGGCTGCAAATATATTGTTTGCATCTGTTGGTTTAAATTTAGAGATGGGATGAACTAATCAATAAAAGAGCAACGAATCCCCAAAATATTATTTTTTCGTTATCATTATTATTGCAATCATTTCAATTAAATTGAGTTTTGTCTATTTGCACAGAAAACGTGATTAATGAGAAATATAATGGAAGATATCCAGGATTTTCCAAAGGGGGGGGGGGCACATTTTTCAGCAGGAAAACTTGACCAGAAAAAAAAAGTTTTCAACCAAAATCTAAGGTTATTTCGTCCACGGAAAATTTGAAAAGCAAAAAAAAAAGGGTCCTCGCTTTCAAAAGGGGCACACTTGTGTTAGAATGGCCAATTTACATTACATATTTTGATTATGCCTCTCAAATTTGAAAAATGTGAAACACGGAGGCACGCCCCCCCCCCCCCCCTGGATTCGCCATTGTCTTCCATTCAATTATTAGAAGCAGTTGTGGCAGTGTTTGCCTCATTATTGTTTTTTGCCATCGTAAAATAACATATCTCTATGATATTAGATTGCATTGAATGAATTGAAAGTGAAAAAAGCGCATACATTCGTAATTCCGACGCTTCGTTATTCCGAAGGTTCGAATATTCCAAAGATTCGTTATTCCGAAGGTTCATAATTCCGAAGGTTCGTAATTTTGAAGGTTCGTTAGTCCGAAAACGAAATAAGGTTCGTAATTATGAATCTGAAGTATTATGGAATTAAAGGAATATGATTGGATGAAAGCATATTTAACAGACAAAAGACAGTTTGTCGTAATGAATAATGTATCAGTGAAAATGTAAAAATTTAGATCAGGCGTCCCACAGAGATCCATATTGGGTCCATTGATATTTTTATCAATGATATATTTAACATTAATTTGAATGTCAATTCCAAAATGTGTCTATATGCAGATGATACTGCTCTGTTCTGTCATGATGTATTATCTAAGGAGGTTTAAAAAAAAAACCTGCAAAGTGATTTTGATGTCATCTGTAACTGGCTCAACTTTAACGGTATGCATTTGCATCCAAACAAGACAAAAGTCATGGCATTTGGTGATAGGAAAAGATTGAAAAATGATGCTTTAATGATAAAATATAGAAATGATCCTATAGAAAATGTAAATGATCAAATACTTGGGTGTAACACTTGACTCTGGCATGACTTCGAGAGAACATGTATCTAGTATCATTGTTAAAATATCTCGTACGATAGGTTGTATAAAGAGAATCACACAATTCCTTCCGCCTAGGATACTTAAGAATTTATATTTTGCTATGATTTTACCCTACATTGATTATTGTTGTACATTTTGGGGAAGCTGCGCAAAAATAATAATAATAAGATACAAAAACTGCAGAATAAGTATGCCCGAATAATTTTGAATAAGGACTATCTTACTCCCCAACGTGAATTGTTGTATACACTCAAATGACAAACAGTGGAGGAACGTATTAAATATAAATTTTGTGTTCTTGCTTTCAAAATACAAAATGATTTAGCCCCAGCCTATATGGGGCCATTTATCTGCAAACCTAATGTAACTTATAAAACACGATATTCTGAACTATGTCCCCTTCAAATACCCTGCCCTAGGACAGATTATAAAAGAAAATCTTTTGAATATGTTGCTGCCGTCGTATTTAATTCTCACCCTTGTGATATACAAAAATGCATGTCCCTCCATGCATTAATAAAACACTGTAAATCATTAAAATTCTGACTGTCATACATGTAATTACACTAAATAACTTGATGTAGATGTAATGATTCCATCACTAATTGTTGATTTCACTCTATATGTATATAATGTATTATGTTTTTACTTTATTATATGTTACATACATTGAATTGCTATGATTTTGAGTTATTTGTTAAACTGCAGGGCGCCTTTGGAAAGCAGTTTAACCTAAATGAAGAGGCCTATGTACCCTGCAGTATAAAATAAAGAAAACCAATAAATGAATAAATAAATAAATCCGAAGGTTCGTTGGTCCGAAAACGAAATGAGGTTCGCAATTCCGAAGGTTCGATAGTCCGAAAACGAAATAAGGTTCGTAATTCCGAAGGATCATTAGTCCGAAAAGAAAATGAGGTTCGTTATTCCGAAAGTTCGTTAACCCGAAAATGAAACAATCTGTGGCGAAGACGGTAATTTTCAGTTGTTACGAGGATGGGCAGGCAGGGGCGCCTCCGAACGTATTTTCCCCTTTTAGGGTTGGGCAAAGTCAAAAGGGGCACTTATATGTCAAAATGGGTTTTCAACATGAGATTATCATCTGTGTGATGAGGTTGTGTGTTTTGTAGTAATTAAGTTAAGCAAAGCCTTTTTAAAGTGATTTCTGATTATATATATATTTTACGCGGTTTGGAAAAAAAATCAAATCTTAAGTTCTAAGACTCCCTTTTTCGTCAATTCTGGGGTTGATTACGCCATACTGTAAAAAAAGGGCATCCCGCGCGAGATGTTGCGAGCGCTAATCGCAAGCTCAAACTTTTGGACATTTCAATAAGAAATGAAAATTAAACATTCCGAGCAGTTCTCGTAATCATGAATTAGATGTGTATCTCACCAAAGAATTAATGCGAGCACGAAGCGCGAGCTGAAAACTTATGATATTTCAACCAGAAAACTGGACATTCTAAGCATTTTTATAATTTTCTAACCTGAAATGTATTACATTGTACTTCAAAAAGAGTATTTAATTTCGAAAAAGGACACATTTTATTTTTTTTTAAACGGCACCCTCACTCTTGAAAAAGGGCATTATTTTACCTCTGGGGATTTTTTTTATCATAACCAGCAGAAGCTGTTAAAAATGACACCCCTCCCCTAAAAAATCCCTTATCTTGACGTTATTCACATGTGACCAACACACAGTTCCCAACATTCTTAATCCATTCGTTCTGTCGGGCAGCAATTGCTCAGAGAAAATCAAAATTAAAATGTTTGATCCAAGCGCCAGTTCTAGATGCAATACATGCTTTGACCACAACATAGACATGCATAGTCTTCTGTTATAACTATTACTGCACAATATCCTGTTATTTTTCAATTACAACATTATTACACCCCCAACAATTGAGTCCTTTAAGAAGTCCCTTAAAACTATTTTGTTCTAGGCAACTGCCTTCATTTGATATGTCCTTCTGATTTTTTTTGTGTATAAATTGTGAGCGCTTTGGGCCATGTGGGAAAAGTGCGTTATAAATATTGAGTATTATTATTATTATTATTTTGGTTACAAAAATAAATTGATTTCATATTTGGAAAAAATGAACCTTATTTCATTTTTGGACTAACGAACCTTCGGATTAACGAACCTTATTTCGTTTTCGGACTTACAAAACTTCGGATTAACGAACCTTATTTCGTTTTCGGACTAATGAACCTTCGGATTAACGAACCTTATTTCGTTTTCGGCCTAACGAACCTTATTTCTTTTTCGGCCTAACGAACCTTATTTCTTTTTCGGCCTAACGAACCTTCGGATTAACGAACCTTATTTAATTTTTGGTCTAATTAACCTTCGGATTAATGAACCTTATTTCATTTTCGGACTAACAAACCTTCGGATTAACGAACCTTATTTCATGGCTGAGTGGTCTAAGGCACCTAACTATACACATGAAAGACCGAGGTTCGATCCAAAGCCACGTGACCTATGCCCATTATCTCTTTAATCATACATTCACATAAATGAAAATGCTTTTCGCGTTCTTACGATTTTTTTTTCAATTTTTTTAAATTTAAGTCTTGATACAAATATGTGATGAGGTGCGACGAAATGAGGTACTTGATCATAATTGATACTTGCTCATCATGAATCATGATAACTATCAGTATCAGTGTTTACTTCATCATCATCATAAATTACATCACCATATCATCATCGGTATTTTCATCATCATCTTCATCATCATCATCGTCACCGTCATCAGAATCATTACATCTTGAAGAAAAAAAAGAAGAGGTATTTTTCACGTAGAAATACCCAAACAAAAATGGAATTGCCAAGAATCTTATAATCAATGCCATTTATTAACATTTATTATCATCATTCATCAGACAAAACGGTAAGGTGAGATTATTTTAAATAGGGGGGGGGTGGAAATAAGCATTACATATCCTAACAGACCAACTCTTAATGTAGGTTACCGCATACCTTCTGAGAGACACGTTGCTATATGCTACTAATTGGATAAAATAAACAAATGAAAGGAAAATTACAATCCGGATTATCCAGCAATAGAACTCTCCAAAACACATGTCTGTTAGGTGGACTACAGATCCAAATTAGATATGAATAAAAGAATGAATACACATTTTATTCTCACTTAATTAGGTGATAATCACCTGATGTACTATGAAGTACACATATTATCTTTCCTAGTAATCAAGACAATTAAACAGTGTTCTACGATTGCTCCTAATTTGATGGGAAAGGAATTGATTATATATATCTAAAATTCGGCTAGACATCCAGAATTTGAATAATGGGGGAGGGAGGTTGCATTATCAATCAATTAAAGATATACCCCAAAAATCAATCATGAAAATTGATTACCCATTGGTAAGATATTTTTGTTAGCTCCATGATTACCCATTAAGATAAGATTAATTGATAACCCATTCAATTAAAAAAAAATTATTCAGATATAAAAAACTTCAGTCGCGGCATAAAGCCGAATTACAAAAGTTCTGACAATAATTATCATATATAGATTAAATTTAATCGGACATAACATAAATTTAATAGGACTTAGTGTACAATTAACACATCATACGACAAAGCAACAATTATTACGTAGCAAAAGATAAACATGAATAATGCGACACAGCGTCAATGACAATAATCACATAATGTAATATCAATAAATTCTGCTAAAACATAAAGTACAAACGTTTAGAATCAATATGAGTCAAGTGTATTGAGAAATACAAATGATGCAAAATAAAAATAAAAGAAAAATCGAAATTTTGGATACCAGATAGAGTACAATTCAGAAAAAAAAGGTGAAAGATTAGGGGGAAAGTATAAGAAGAATAACAAGAGTACATAAGAATTTTTCACGTAGAAATACCCAAACAAAAATGGAATTGCCAAGAATCTTATAATCAATGCCATTTATTAACATTTATTATCATCATTCATCAGACAAAACGGTAAGGTGAGATTATTTTAAATAGGGGGGGGGGTGGAAATAAGCATTACATATCCTAACAGACCAACTCTTAATGTAGGTTACCGCATACCTTCTGAGAGACACGTTGCTATATGCTATACTAATTAGATAAAATAAACAAATGAAAGGAAAATTACAATCCGGATTATCCAGCAATAGAACTCTCCAAAACACATGTCTGTTAGGTGGACTACAGATCCAAATTAGATATGAATAAAAGAATGAATACACATTTTATTCTCACTTAATTAGGTGATAATCGCCTGATGTACTATGAAGTACACATATTATCTTTCCTAGTAATCAAGACAATTAAACAGTGTTCTACGATTGCTCCTAATTTGATGGGAAAGGAATTGATTATATATATCTAAAATTCGGCTAGACATCCAGAATTTGAATAATGGGGGAGGGAGGTTGCATTATCAATCAATTAAAGATATACCCCAAAAATCAATCATGAAAATTGATTACCCATTGGTAAGATATTTTTGTTAGCTCCATGATTACCCATTAAGATAAGATTAATTGATAACCCATTCAATTAAAAAAAAATTATTCAGATATAAAAAACTTCAGTCGCGGCATAAAGCCGAATTACAAAAGTTCTGACAATAATTATCATATATAGATTAAATTTAATCGGACATAACATAAATTTAATAGGACTTAGTGTACAATTAACACATCATACGACAAAGCAACAATTATTACGTAGCAAAAGATAAACATGAATAATGCGACACAGCGTCAATGACAATAATCACATAATGTAATATCAATAAATTCTGCTAAAACATAAAGTACAAACGTTTAGAATCAATATGAGTCAAGTGTATTGAGAAATACAAATGATGCAAAATAAAAATAAAAGAAAAATCGAAATTTTGGATACCAGATAGAGTACAATTCAGAAAAAAAAGGTGAAAGATTAGGGGGAAAGTATAAGAAGAATAACAAGAGTACATAAGAATTTTTCACGTAGAAATACCCAAACAAAAATGGAATTGCCAAGAATCTTATAATCAATGCCATTTATTAACATTTATTATCATCATTCATCAGACAAAACGGTAAGGTGAGATTATTTTAAATAGGGGGGGGTGGAAATAAGCATTACATATCCTAACAGACCAACTCTTAATGTAGGTTACCGCATACCTTCTGAGAGACACGTTGCTATATGCTACTAATTAGATAAAATAAACAAATGAAAGGAAAATTACAATCCGGATTATCCAGCAATAGAACTCTCCAAAACACATGTCTGTTAGGTGGACTACAGATCCAAATTAGATATGAATAAAAGAATGAATACACATTTTATTCTCACTTAATTAGGTGATAATCGCCTGATGTACTATGAAGTACACATATTATCTTTCCTAGTAATCAAGACAATTAAACAGTGTTCTACGATTGCTCCTAATTTGATGGGAAAGGAATTGATTATATATATCTAAAATTCGGCTAGACATCCAGAATTTGAATAATGGGGGAGGGAGGTTGCATTATCAATCAATTAAAGATATACCCCAAAAATCAATCATGAAAATTGATTACCCATTGGTAAGATATTTTTGTTAGCTCCATGATTACCCATTAAGATAAGATTAATTGATAACCCATTCATTTAAAAAAAAATTATTCAGATATAAAAAACTTCAGTCGCGGCATAAAGCCGAATTACAAAAGTTCTGACAATAATTATCATATATAGATTAAATTTAATCGGACATAACATAAATTTAATAGGACTTAGTGTACAATTAACACATCATACGACAAAGCAACAATTATTACGTAGCAAAAGATAAACATGAATAATGCGACACAGCGTCAATGACAATAATCACATAATGTAATATCAATAAATTCTGCTAAAACATAAAGTACAAACGTTTAGAATCAATATGAGTCAAGTGTATTGAGAAATACAAATGATGCAAAATAAAAATAAAAGAAAAATCGAAATTTTGGATACCAGATAGAGTACAATTCAGAAAAAAAAGGTGAAAGATTAGGGGGAAAGTATAAGAAGAATAACGAGAGTACATAAGAAGAACAAGAGAGAGAGAGGGAAGCAGAAGCAAAATTAGAATCAGAAGAAAAGCATCGAGAAGAACATTAATAGCATAACATCGTACTTTTGATTACTAAAGTGTTTATTCTAAACAATAAAACATAGAATGGTTCGACTTTTCTTCTACATCATTAATAGATTTGCCAAATCAATTCATTTTAAATAATCAAATTTATGAATTTGGCATTCACTGATCAACTGTGTAAATTATGACATTTTCTACCATCGTGCAAATTTTCGTTGCGATGGCGCCATCCGCCGCCGAGATCTAAACCAGGGCTACAATGGCCCACCCCCCCCTCCCCCCCCCCCCCCCGGAGTGACAAGAACTTTAAAAAATGAATAGATATGGGGTTAATATTCAATTGCTAGTTTTCCTCTTAAAAAGGGTAAGTTTTCTTGCCCTCACCAACAATGGTTTTTGCCACTTATTATCCCGATGCCGCCATTGTTTGTTACCAGTCTGTACTAGCTGAAGCGAGACCCCCATTAATCAGGAGAATATAGATGATTATATATAGAAGAATACATACTGTATTTCATACTAGGATAATTGATCGTGCAAATATCATTAAATTACTACGACTTTATCATGTTCGTATAAAGCAATTGATATTGTATCTCAGAATACAGATGGACTTCTAACTTTAATTAACTCACTGTAAATTTGTCCTTTGCACATTGTGACATTTTTCTTTCATATACAGTGCGTATCAATCAAAAGTCTACACTTTGAAAAAGAATGTAAAAAGATACAACAAGGGGTAAAGTAACACTTTTGACACAATGTTACATTAGAGTGAGCACTGTCTATTTTTGTAAAGCTCGCTGGAAATCCGTTTGCCCAGAAATGCTCATTTGCTCAATGCTCATCAGGGGAAAACGGCGAAAACAAACTGACCGTGCAGTACATTTCTAATATTTTTCTTTTGCATTTTCAGCCATTTTCAATAAACAGATTTTGTAATAAAATTTTGTAATAATTTTGTAATTAAATTTTGTAACAACTTTACCAATCAAATTAACATTTTAACCCTAAGTAGTACAACCTTTACCTTTTTGCCAGCTGCATGGAAGTGAGGTCACATAATTCAATGTAAATGTACAGACATCCCTGCATTTTATACTAAGTTTTTATCATTTAAAGTGGGTTTAAAATGTCATATTTTATTTAGTACTTGTATTGGATTTTAAACGGCAACATTCTTGCCAAAATCGACGCAATTCCTGTTGATTACTCATTTTTTACAATATTAAGCTCTATAAGTTGTGACGGCCACGTTTTTGTTTCGTTTCATCTTTTACTGCGCCGGAAGAAACCGTTCAGTTATAGAGCAGCCATGTAATCATAAAAAAATGCTTCTTGACTATAAAAAATAAATTATAAACCATTGAACATCGAGAATTTGATTATCCTTTTTTTCTCCAGGTACGCTTCCCGAAAGAATGTCATTCCCTCTTACTGAGGAACCAGTGGTAAATACTCCATTGTCATCGGACGTTCGGCTGACAGATGGAAATGACTTTTGGATGGGAAAGCTTGAAATTAGAGGGAATGAAACATGGAAACCTGTTTGTATTAACTCGTGGAGTAAACGAGATTCTAAGACTGCCTGTCTTTCAATGGGTTTCTCCGATGTTATACAATATGATTCGATAGAATCAAAACGTATTATCTTGGATGATGTCTCATGTACTGGTAACGAGGATAATATCTTAGATTGTGCACATCGGCCATTGTTTAAACATAACTGTCGTCATTACGAAGATGCGGGTGTAACGTGCGATCATGGCTCAGGTAAACTGCTTTGTAAAAAAAGAAAATTCACAATTCATCCCATTCTTTATAATTATTTTCAGCGTGAAATTTTATTCAGTATCGATATCACTTCAGTGAACACAAATTTATATTCATGGGAATAATACAGAGCTGTTGACAAGGTATAAGTAATGTAAAAATAAATAAATTGTATTGACATGTTGAAATTATCAATGTCTGGCAGAACAACCTTCTTACGTTTACACTAGTAACGGTGTTCCTTCTAGTATAGTATGAATGATGCGGTTTGTGTTTTCGGTTACCTTCCAAGATCTTGGTCCACTGCTGGTCCACTCTCCCCTTATGTCATATATATTCACTTGGATATGACCATCGTTGATTAACTGTATCAATCACCTTTATTTTACCTAGATTTACCTGAACCACCCATTCCTCTGAGCTCAGCAATACGACTTCAAGATGGCAAGGTATTCTGGGAAGGACGTGTGGAGATATTTTACGATGGCTCATGGAATACTATCTGTGATGATTACTGGGACTATCCACAAGCTAAGGTTGTATGTAGGATGCTTGGTTATAACGATTCATCGACTGCTATCCCTCATCTTCAAAACGAATTCCCGGATGTCATGACCACCATTCAGAGGGACGACCTACAATGTGGGGTTATGACTGAAACCTTGATAGAAGATTGCATCTTTCTACCAGCAACCACTTCGTGTTACGAACAAGTAACAATCCAATGCAAACCATGTGAGTTGTAATTGAAGTTGTAAGGTGCTAATAGATCGTGGCTTCACGACCGAAGCTAATGTAACGAACATTAACATATGAATCACTTGATATTGCACTGAACAGTACGAACCAGTACGACAAAACACCAGACGGTGGCCTGTACTGTTTCCAGAAGAAGAAGAAGAACAGCCCGAATCTAACAGAAAAGATCGAGCTGTCACGTGTATGTAATTATTAAAAAAGACATTCATTCTTAGCAAAAACCCAAACTTTGTACTTTTAGTTAAAAGTTGCTTTTATAAAGATGCTTCAAGACGAGGAGTAAGTGCTTGGTTCAGAAAAGTGGACATGAAGGTTCATGATTGTGGTACCAATTAATATCGGTTCTGTAATTATTGCCATATATTGGTAATTGTGATGTGATCAATACTAATGAGGGGGACTTCTTATCCTCCAAGAATTACCATTATTAGGATTATTCCTTTGGGGCAAATCGGTCAATTTGGTAAAGCATTTGTTTAGATTCAGAGATCGAGACAGAAGTAGGAAGCAATCTTGATATTCCCTCTCGAAAAAAAAAGTTAACGATATCACACCATTTCTAATTCTTAAGATATTTGTAATCTTGCGCTCTTGAAGATTCTAAAGAAGAGGATGTTCGATTGGTTGAGGTCTTCCATCCTTGGCAAAGAACAGTTGAGGGTCGATGGAATGGTACTTGGTATCCAATCTGTGACGATGGATGGGATATATTGGCAGGAGAGGTGGTCTGTCGAGTGCTTGGATTCGAGGCAGTTGATCATGTATTCATTGGTCTACCGAGCAGTAATACCCGTACCTATCTTCTTGATGACATTACATGTGATGGATCCGAGACAGGTATCATGGATTGTGGTCATGGACAACTACTGGAACATGATTGTTCACAAGAAGAACATGCTGGTTTGTTGTGTTTACCAGGTGAATAGAATATGTTGTAATGGTTGATTCTTTTTTTACGGGGCTCTCATTCAAATAAAAATATATGCACCAATCAAAATAATTTCATCATATCAAAATAGTGTTTTTTATTCATTTTTCCAGGAGAAAAGGCCGTTGTGACCCCCTTTCCTCTAGATATCTATCTAGATAATAATCAGTAATAATAATAACAATGATGACAATGATAACATAAGTAATAATTACAATGTACCTTAAAAAGCGCTTATTTCAACTTTGTAGTGTGAGGCATTGATAATATAGAACTAATAATTTGTCCTATCAAAGTTCCTATGTTGATGAAATTATTCACATTAAAATCTATGAATCATTTCTTTTTTTAATAATGCCGTTTCTACATCCTAAATTACATCATCTGAGACATTCAAAAGTACACCCTCACCATCACGCACACACCCTCCCTGTGAGCTGTGTATGGGAGTGATCGTGATGACTGTCACTCTACGTCTTCACTCACATATTGTGAGTTACCAATCCACCGGGCGTATGCATGGGCCTACACACCCTACGCAGCTACACTAGTACTCACATTCAGTTTGTTATTTTTTTAAAAAAAAATATGCATGTTTGCTAATTATATTTTTGCTTAATTATGTATATTTATTTACAGTTAAGTTGCTCATATGATTTCTTTTCAATCTGTTTCTTCTATAAGATGTACGTCTAATTGGAGAGGAGTACTCATCGAGTGGTATCGTAGAAGTATACTATAATAACTCTTGGGAAACCTTATGCATGTCATCCGATGATAAAGACTTGGCTCACACCATATGCCATACTCTTGGGTACAACTCATTCACCTTAACAGAGATAGACCTTGATAAAAAGGTTCATGATTTCTCATTACTACGGTTCACCTGTGACAAGTTCAACTCGATCACAGATTGCTATCGATACCAAGTCTTAGATTCTGAGGAAGCAAGAACATGTTCTGATGCTGAGCGAGTAGTTGGGGTGAACTGTAAACCAGTGGGTAGGTAACAACTTCTATATCAATATTGTATTATTTATGAATAAACGAACACAGACTTGCTCATAAACAACCTCGATACTTAAAGCCGCTTTTAAAATTACCGTGTTGAAATGGATAAACCAACGAGTAAAGCAAAGTTTGTTGTTCTATTTTGTGGTAGTCATACCACTATAGCCAATATCTGACCGAATACAGAGCTTTTCAATGACATACGTTCAAACGGTTTGGAGACGGATAAGCTTCATTGGTACGACTGCGACATGACAGAGCATACAGTTTGACATTCCTTTGTCATGCTTGTAATTGGCATTTGTTTATTTTAAATATATGACCAAATAAGAACAAATACAATTTTTTTTCTTTAAATTGTTGTGCCATATTTGTGTTATTTTTCTCTACCGTTTTTCCTTGAATGCAGATCCTTGCGAGGAAAGGCAATGTCCCGATAGCAGTATCTGCGTGGAAACTGGTGCTGACACGACATGGCAATGTTTAATAGAGTGTGTTTTTGTACCACTAGCTCATTGTCTTTATGAGGATATCGAAGATGAGTGTGCATGGGATGGAGGTAATCCGTTCGCTTTTCACCTCGCAGGCGCATGTCACGCCATATTGATAATGATGATGCAAATTTCAGACGTTTTTAGTTACATGCTCGAATCCTTGATGGTCGAATTAACCTTAATCTGACAGGCTATATCTATCAAACCAAAGAATTTCCATTCAGGAATATCATATAATATGGTTACATCAAGTGCTATATTATGAGCGCATATTAGGCATTTATAATATGAGTATGTACAAAGGACTACTAACATGACTAAAATCGTCTCTAGAGCTGTTTTTAGGGGGATTTTGTTTTATTTTGTTTTGCCAGAAAGTTTTCTGAAGTTACATCATCAGTTCTTACCCCTTGTATATATTTTGATTATACTACGCTAACATTTATCATTTCATTTTTATTTAATCTCTTATCTTTTACTAGTAATACCTACTTCTACGACGCCAGAATACAGCTACTACTACTCATTTTCATCCTCCTGGTCCTCCTCTTCCTCTTCCTCTTCCTCCTCCTCCTCCAGCGCATCATCATTCCCTTCGTCAACTTCATCAACAGCGACACAGAATGAACCATCAAGCAATTATGAAAGTGAATTAAATTCATTAACTTCAGTGTCTACAAGCCAATCGCCTGCAACCAATTTCTTCTCTGACTACCGTCATTCAAGATTGTCTGGTTCATTTTCATTCAATAGTACTACCGTCGCCATTCAAAGGTGCCTCTACAACATCTTCTTACCAAAGGCAACGGAGTTTGTAGTTATTCTCAATTCCAGCCGTTACGACCCAGAACTAGTCCAGGTCAAGGTATATAAAGGTTATGATTATAGCCAAAGAAGTACTGTGTATATTAGTAGTGCTCATCAAAATCCGCCCTATTATCTTCGGGTCGACTATTTCAGTGTCTGGATAGAGGTTCAAACAATGGTCGAAAACTCAACTATGGATATTGATTACATCGCAGGTAAGTATAAATGAAATATTCTAGGATACCAAATCGATTTCATTATTCCCACTAATTTTAACGGAACAACTATTTCAGTCATTCATTTGATGACATAAATTACCAATGATTTTTTGTCATATATTATTTCGGTCAATAAATAACATCATTGTGTAACCAATGATAAAATGTAATATCGAACATGTTAAGTCACAAGTTGGTTTTCCACACCATAAAATGTTAAGAATGGACAATGGACTTTCAACATGACGTTGAAATAACAAAAATAATGTGGTGTTATAACACTAATGGTGTTAACACCATAATGCTAATACTGGAGTAAATACTTGGTGTGTTTCTCTGTGAATATTCAGGTGCTACACCAGTATATTTTGATCATGGGGGAATATGACCTAATATACCAGTTCGTAGTTACATCAGGGACAATTAACACTTAATTCAATTAGACCAAATGGCATACGGAATAAATGGCAATTGGACCAACTTGGTTATTAGACGAAATGGCAGTTAGATCATGTGGATAGTGGACGAACTGATGGTAGACCAAAATGATAGCAGACGAGTTGGCATTAGACAAATTGAAAATAAACCATTGAAACGACAGAACGATGTCCACTGCTATCCATATGCATAGGCGGAGGGGCCGAGGGGCCCGCCCCTCCCCCCCCCCCCTTATGGGTGGAGCAAAAAAAGGAAAAAGGGAAGAAAGAAATAAAAAAAGGAGGGAAAAGAGAGGAGAAAAAAAAGAAGAGGAGGAAGACGAGTGAAAAAAATAAGATGAGGGGAAATAAAAAAATCTTTCATGTCACTATATAAAATTTTCGCTCGCGCTTCGCACTCGCATTACTTGTTAGGTGTTCCAGGGGCGGATCCAGCCTTCGCCAATAGGAGGAGGGGCCGGAATTATTTTTCAGCCATATTTTCCCTGATCGGCCGCTCGAAGATGATTTTTGGTTTTTGTGAAGGGGTAGTCTTCTTAGCTTTATTCTTATAAATCAACATAAATATAAAATATCATAATCCTTATTTATATATAATGTGAGCGCGAAGCGCGAGCTATTTTTTTTTGGAAATCTTATTTATTTTTTCCTAAAATTTGAACATTCTGGGCAATGTTTGTTTTCCTAAAAAAGATGTGTATGCAAATAAATAATTACTACGAACGCGAAGCGCGAGCAGACTGGTGGAAAAGGTATCTGTTCATGGAAATTCTAAGGACTTTTTGTAACTTAAACAGAATAGGTGTATAATAAACAATTGATGCGAGCGCGAAGCGCGAGCGGAAAAAATCGAGATTTAGACCTAAATACGGGACACTCTATTCATGTTTTGTAAATTTTGAAAAGAATGAGTAATTCCTATATTAATGATGCGAGTACAAAGCGCGAGCAGAAAATTGTTTATATTATGATCTGAAACTGGATAATGATTTAAATAGAGAGCAAGTTGAATATCTGAATAAACATGCGCGCGCGTGTTTCATATTTAGATCTAGAATCTAGGCATTCTAAATACATCTTTTATCATGAAAATCAAAGCGAGCGCGAAACGCGAGCTTAAACTATTTGATATTCCGATCTGAAAAAAGAGTCAATTTCAGCTCTATATTTCAAGCACTTTGTAAGAAAATTGTAAGGTGGATATGGTTTACACAGAGCTGATTTTTTTCATTATAATTACTTTGAGTTTTGACATAGGACCGGTACATCCTTAGGACATGTAGGACATGTCATCATATGAAAATGATGACTGTCTTCTTTAATATTCCTCTTGCTAAGCGCGAGATGAAACAAAAGGGACAATTCAATTATTAAATTAATATCTTATTCATTAATGCCTAATGAGGGCGCAAAGTCTGATGATATTATGGCCTGAAAACTGGACATTTCAAGCACTTTTGTAATTATAAATAGGATCAGTTGATATCAGTTAATATATTTTAAACAATTAATGCGAGCGCAAATTGCGAGCCTAAATCTTTATATATATTGTCATGAAAAGGGGATTTTATATATTTTCAATATTGAGACATACAATCAAAATGCGAGCGTGCAGCGCTAGCTGATACGTTTTGACAATCAGACCTGAAAAGGGATATTTTGAAAACTTTATGGAATACACGAAAATAATAGGACCTGATAAATCGAAATTTGCGAGCGCGCAGCGCGAGCGGGAAATGTTAATATTCAGACCATAAAACTGTCATATTTACAGAGCACTTTTTAAAAATCAATTTGTTAATCACGCAAAATAATGAAAGTTTGATTTTCGAGATGAAATATGTTTTGTATATTGACTTCCAAACTTGATATCTAAACTCCATATTGAACAAGAAATGAAAATCATCTAACAGGGAATGTGAGCGCGGAGCGCGAGCGAAAATTTTATATAGTGACATGCCAAGATTCTTTTTATTTCCAGGTCTTCCCCTCATCTTACTTTATTCACTCGTCTCCTCCTCTTCTTTTTTTTCTCCTCTCTTTTCCCTCCTTTTTTTTCTTTCTTTCCTTTTTCCTTTTTTTTGCTCCGCCAATAGGGGGGGGGGCGGGCCCCTCGGCCCCCTCCCCCTGGATCCGCCTATGCATATGGACAGCAGTGGACATCGATCGTTCTGTCGTTTCAATGGTTTATTTTCAATTGGTCTAATAGTAGAGCGGATAAGCCGAACAATTGTGCAAATTATGACTAAAGCATGAAACTTTCACAAGTATTAGTATATGCCGTAAGATTTATTTTAAATATGGGAGATAAATTTATAAATGCCATTTTCGGCCGTTGCCATGGCAACGGATTAATTTCTCCAAAATAACATACATTCCCATGTAAATGGTAAATGAACATGATATAAATGACCAAAATGATAATTTTCAGTTTTGACCCCCACGTTTGAACAAAAAATACAGAAAGCGTTCTGCAGGAGTTAGGAGTTCTTTATAAAGATAAAAAATTATGTTGCCTTGGTAAAGCTTGAATTAAATTTAAAAAGAAACAATTTTGCAAAGGGCCCGTTGCCATGGCAACAGCTTATTTCCCTCTAGAAAGGTAAAAATATTAATAAAAATGTAGAATACATGTATGATCATCATTCCATTTTCCCTAATTTTAAGGTACTAATCGAGATATGTTTGTGACTGAATTTATAAATATAACATCTTAAGCCATTGCCATGGCAACCAGATAACATCTAATTGAAAAAAATAACATGGTTGACAAGACAATGGACAGGTGGAAAATACGAACCTTCGGAATTACGAATGTATGCGGGAAAGGTTGGAATTGACTTAATATGTATGCTTAAGTTTTGACCCCCTCATTTGAACAAAAAATACAGAAAGTGTTCTGCAGGAGTTCTTTATAAAGATAAAAGATTATGTTGCCTTGGTAAAGCTTGAATTAAATTTAAAAAGAAATAATTTTGCAAAGGGCCCGTTGCCATGGCAACAGCTTATTTCCCTCTAGAAAGGTAAAAATATTAATAAAAATGTAGAATACATGTATGATCATCATTCCATTTTTTCTAATTTTAAGGTACTAATCGACATATGTTTGTGACTAAATTAGAAAATATAACATCTTAAGCCATTGCCATGGCAACCAGATAACATCTAATTTAAAAAAAAAACATGGATGATAAGGTTATGGACAGGTGAACAATACAATATAAATGAACATGTACATGCGTAAGGTTTGACCTACTCAATTAATTTAGGGGAAAATAATACAGTGAGTGTTCTGCATGAACTAATAAGAATGATAAACAATGATGTTGCCTTGGTAATACTTGAATTTAATGATAAATATTAGTGTTTTCCCCCCAGCTCATTTCCCCCCAGAAAAGTATCATCTTTGATAAACAAAAAAATTGTAAAATCTGATTTATTTACAAATATCTTTGTTTAGCACTGTACAATTAGAGGAAATTAAAGATAAATCATATTCTACAACTTTTTTTTTATCAAAATTTTAATTTCTCTGGGGAAAAACAAGCCGTTGCCATGGCAACGGACCAATTGGAACTATCTTGGTGATCTTGAATATTTCTAAATTTCATATGTATTCAATTGGGAGCCTGAAAATTATCATTTTGGTAATCTATATCATGTTTATTTATCATTTACATGGGAATGTATGTTATTTTGGAGAAATTGATCCGTTGCCATGGCAACGGCCGAAAATGGCATTTAAAAATTTACCTCCCATCTTTAAAATAAATCTTACGGCATTTACTAATACTTGTGAAAGTTTCATGCTTTAGTCAAAATTTGCACAATTGTTGTGATTTTTGGAGCTTACCCGCTCTACTATAATGCCAACTCGTCTGCTATCATTTTGGTCTACCATCAGTTCGTCCACTATCCACATGGTCTAACTGCCATTTCGTCTAATAACCAAGTTGGTCCAATTGCCATTTATTCCATATACCATTTGGTCTAATTGAACTAAGTGTTAATTGGGCGAAATTAAGGGAAATAAAATTGGTATTAGACCAACTAGTTATGAGACGAAATGGTCATAGACGAACTGGTGATTAGACGAAGTGATGACTGGACCAAATGGTTATTGGACCATATATTATGGTTGTTAGGCGAAAAGCTAATGGACAGAATCGCATTAGACTAAATGAATGTAGACCCTGTTGTGAGTGGAGGAATTAGCAGCAGACGAATTGGTTTCAACCCGCATACCGCCCAGGCAAGCAAAACAAATTCACGACGAAATTGGCGACGAAATTCACGATGTCGTGAATTTCGTCGCCAATTTCGTCGTGAATATTCAAATTGACGACGAAATTGGCGACGTCGTGAATTTCGTCGCCAATTTCGTCGTGAATATTCGCGATTTGGTCTATTTGCGATGTCCCTTCAGGGCCACCATATATTGCAACCCTAACCTTGACGAAATAAAGCCCGGAGCAAATGTCGTGTCACCAGTCCAAGACCTCTCGCTCTTCGCTCTTCCATTTCTCCCTCTATTTTCCTTTATCTAGATTTTTATTTCACTGCTTGAAATCACAGCAGGGTGTCGCCCCCCCCCCCCCATGTGGTACCGCCCATTTTAATACCGGTGATGTAGTTTTCGTAGTGCTCTTAACCTGATTACTAATTTTGTAATCATTAATTCGTTACTTTTCAGAATGTACAGAAAATAGTCCCGATATGTTAGGTAAGTACTCATTTTCTGTGACTCAGTTTAGCAGACGATTTGAATATTTTAGAATGTAGAATCATTGTCAAAGGCATGAATGTAACATTACTATCCATCTATGAAAAGTACTGGGAGTAGCGTATTTAGTTTTGCTATAATTTGTATTAACTAGTTTACCTATGGATTTGATTCCTTAATCTCTTGTAAATCCGGATAATCGGTTAATATGCATGGCAGATAGCCCTACCAACATTGATTGCAGTTTTATTGGTGAGTCATATTATTGCGCATATATGTGTCATGAGGTCACCCACCAAAAAGGGTGGTGCTATAACATATTTTGGTTAATTTGTTGAGTTATTATTTAATATTTTCAAAACCAAAGTAGCTATGTCAACAAGTTTCATATCATTTTAAAGATAAATTCATTGGCTAAAAATGTAATTTGTTTCATTGCTCTAGAATAAATAGAACTTGAGTTACACATCTTTAAAGACGGAGCACCAGGGGTGCACCGAATGAGGCAAAAAACAAAAGCACACACAAAAACATTGAAAAAGAAATGGAGAAATTGTGGAAATTGTTCACTTTTCAAAATAATTCTTCTTTATTGACAAATATTTTCTTAGTTAGTATTTTAATATTTTAGTATAGCTTTTGTGATAAAAACAGAAAGTCTAATTTCTACTTGTAGGATGAAAGCGATATTTGGTTTTGTTACAGATCTTAATGTCAATCGACATAGGTCAGAGACATTCAGACTTACAATATGTGAAGAATCGTAGAAGTATTATTTGGTTTAATGTTGTTATAATTTCTTTTAAATTGTTTATACCTAAAATCATATGAATACAGCAGATCTACCCACCATGTAATGATAATGCAGGCAAAAAAGCACACACATAAACTACATTTCTTTCTTTATTTTTTTTTCATTTAAATACATTCTGGTTGAATTTGAAGTAATTTCTTTGCCATAAAATAAAAGTATACATTGTTAGCAAGGTCTGGCTGTCTATTATACAGAAATGTAATTATTTAGGTCGTTGGGGGACTATAGGAATCAGGCGCGGATCCAGGAGGGGGCCGAGCCGGCCCCGGCCCCCCCCCCTATTTTTTGACAACCTGCAGAAAAAATGTACTCTTTAACTTGATAGAAACTATGAAAAACAGAAAGAAAAGTAAGAAAGAGGTATATCATGCCCATGATGTGTAATCTACAGCCTCGTAACGGCCGGTCCGACCCCAAAAAGAAACAAGAAAAAAGTGAGGGGAAGAATTGGAAAATAGACTTTATATAGTCCATTTTTCGCTCGCGCTTCGCGCTCGCATTGCCTGTGTAGTGAATCCCATTCAAGAGGATTAAATGGCACTTATATATCTAGTTCTGAAATCAATTTACACACAATATTTTAGCTCGCACATCAAGCTTTCATCATTTTGTTTGATTTACAGAAATTGTTTATACTGTATATATCAAAATGTTCACCTCGCGCTGCGCGCTCGCATTGTTTGATTTGTGAGTTACCTATCCTCTTTGGAAATTCTTACCAAAATTTGTCAAAATGCTCTTTTATCATGTCAGTATATCAAAAAGTTAAGCTCGTGCTTCGCGCTCGCATTTAATTGTTTGAGACACACAGCTTGTTCTTTATCTAAATAAAAACGCGCTTAGACTTTTCCAGTTTTCAGGTCGGAATATCAAAAATTTTGAGCTCGCGCTTCGCACTCTCATTTAATTGGTGATACTTGTATCCTCTCCATTAATCACTAAGAAAACAGTCCTAATTGAGTCCCTTTTCATGTTACTATCATAAAATTTCGGCTCGCGCTTCGCGCTCGCATTGTTTAGTTGGATACTTATCTTTTATTCATGATTATAAAATCTCCTCAGAATCTTCAGGTCTAAGGACATAAAGCTACAGCTGGGGTAATAATATCCAAGTCCTTTGGAAGCGCATAGAGACATTATTCATAATCGTGATATGCGCTATACAAGAACTGTTTATTATTATTATTATTATTAATATCAAAGAATTTGAGCTCGCGCTTCGCGCTCGCATTATATAAAAATCAGATTATAGCGGCCAATCGAGAAAAATATTAATGAAAATATTTTTCGGCCCCCCTATTGGCGAAAGCTGGATCCGCCCCTGGGAATTATTGTAATCACAAATATGAGATTTAAAAATATTAATATTTTCATATTCAACACAATTATAACACTAACACCTACACATAATGCTATTCTGAGTGTATATTTGGGTTCATTTGACAATTTTCTTTCAGTAAATAAATACTTTTACTATGGTGTATACTTAATGACTTTTTAATTTAAAAAGGCACAAAAGCAAAGTCACCATGTAAAGCAAAAGTAGGCGACCTCATGACACGTGGCCATTTTTACTATATAGCTATATGCTATGTAGGTATGTGTGTGTGGATGTTGGTGCGTCTGTGAGGGAGGGTGATGGTGTGTGTGTGTGTATGTGTATTCAAAAAGACTTTTCTTTTACAAACTATTAGATGACTGTCTATTTCCACTTGGAATGGAAGCAACCTGGATCGCAAATGATCAGATCACAGCTACTAGCTCAATTGACAAGAACCATGCAGCTCATCAGGCTAGATTATATGGATCATCTTCATGGAGACCAGACCTTTCTGACACAGATCCTTTCATTGAGGTAAGCCAACTTTACCGAGTTACATCTTATATCTTGGCGTCATGCTAGCAAGGGGCAAGGTGCTGTCCTGTCGAGTTCCTACGGGAGTTACCATAACAGAAATATATGTCTGCTCCTTTTCACTCTTTTAATCGAATCATTTTCCCCTAATTGCTATCTCTGATATCATGAATATAAGACTAAAATGAAACCAACAAATGTTACCTAACAATTTGTATTACATTTCAAATGTGTTGAAGCGACCGAAAAGAGTCATGAACTGCATTTTTTTTTTGTCAAAAAGGAAAACGGAATGCGCAAAGATTTGTTTGAGTCATTTATCTACTCAGTAGTTTGAATTGACACGAATAAACTAAGGGATTTAACTGCATTCTCTCTTTGGTAGATCACATTACAAGAGGATTATGTAATAAAAGGTCTGATCGTACAAGGTGGAGGTGGTGATGATCGATACTGGGTAAAAGAATTCTCTCTGGAGTACGGAGTGCAAGAGCAATTCGTTTATCTTCTTGATCCACACAAACTAAATGACAACGGAACGGTGAGATATCAACATAGGACTAGTATCAAATTGAATATTAATTTCTATTTATGACGACATAGATAACAAACATTGATTTTTTAAATAAGAATGTTTCAAAATATACATTAATTATTATTTTAGAAAATAATCGGAAAACAAAACCCTAGGGCCAAGGTTCACCTCTGAATATGATTTTGGCGTGAACCATTATCTTCTCATTCATTTTATTTTACTTGCAATACAGTTTTTATCAGTATTGAAGTGGAAATTGAAATATAAAACATTAGTCAAAATATTTGCACATACAGGTTTAAAGATTTTAACCATGCGTGAAAACAGTTTAGAATCAAAATGGTAGCACTGTATGTAATAAGACCTACTTAATTTTCTTCAAATACAGTATACAACCCTTCAGATCACTTTCCTCTTTTTTTCCGATACCCCTTGTATTATTAATCCAGAATATTGCCATTTTCGAAGGTAATTCTGAGTACTATTGTGTCAAGTACATTCTGCTTCCACCCGGGCTAATTACTGACCGTCTTCGTCTAAGACCTATCCAAGAAAGACCAATTGCTCTCAGGATGGAGCTGCTTGGCTGTCTACCAAAAGGTAATGCTTGGGGACATGAAAATGAAAAATAAATGTCAAAAATTTTCGCGCCAAATTATGATACAAAATATTGCGCGCGAAGATCACCGAAAAATTGACAATTGTGTTTGTCCCAACTTGCCAAAATTATCTTTAATTTTTCTCTATTTTTTGTTGGGGGGTCGATATACCCAGACTGAGCAAATCTTTAGTAAGGTAAATTTATATTTTTGTATAACTTCGTGTTTTCACTTGTGTCCTTATCATGTTTACTGTGTCATTTATAACTTAGGTAACGACCACTTTATCGACTTTTATTTGCTATTCTGTCAATTTATTTGATACTACCAACCTTGCAGATCTTTGTCATTTGTTGTGCTAACAACAAATTCAATTAATCAATTGATCAATCAAACAATCATATTTCGTTCCGGTTGATTAGAATTCTTGCACCATACTGTAATACAGAAATGCTTTCAATGCAATGTATTTAATATATTGGGTTATAAATCTGAAACATTGTAGAAAATCAATGTTGATCTTCTTGCAGTTTGTAATACCTCTGACACAGGCCACGAAGCGAGTCCCATATTCCTTACCCATCCACTGCAGCAAGGTGATATATCATTTGATGATAATGGAACTTCACAATATTGGTCGGTAAGAACATGATCTATTTTCCCCCAAATAGATGTATAATTCTCTCCTAATCAGGTGAGAATTTACTGTTATCAGATAGTTTCTATGGTTCCTGTTGGTTGATATCTGGAGAAGAAAATGTGACTCAATATATTATCTGAATGATCAATATTAACCATCAAGAATAATTCTAAATGTCAAAGCATTTTAAATAATAATTTTGGGAGATAATTAAATGCCATTTACAAATTAAAAGGGGAAGGGGAATCAAATTGTTTGTGATGATGAGAAGGAGGAGAAGAAGGAGAAAACAACACGAAATCCAAAAGATTATAACATGAAATATAATTAAAATGAATGCAGATAAGTACACCAATTTCCTACCTAATTATCAAAAGTAAAACTTAATTAACTTCATTAATTCTAATCTCTCATCACTGCCATTATTATCTGTGTTTTTTACCACTCGGAGACTTACTATTCAGAGCCAAGAACTGTAACTAGAATTGTCTCGAGAAAGTGCTTGGGAATAGATGGCCTTCTTGAATTTGATCTGAGGTGGAGTAATAGTACAGGAACTAACTCAAGTTCCTTCTTCGTTCGTGGCAAGGTAAGCAAGGGGAAAGCTACATTCCGTCAGGCAATATAAGAAGTATAGTTACAGTTGGGGTTCTTAATAATACTAGCAGTAGTAGTGGTGGTATTAGTAGTAATAGTAGTAGTAGTAGTAGTAGTAGTAGTAGTAGTAGAAGTAGTAGTAGTAGTAGTAGTAGTAGTAG